>NC_053519.1:15875000-16517500 GCF_016920715.1 Anopheles arabiensis
CCCACGACTCCAATCCAACTCCTGCTTAATCGGTATCACTAGTTCCGCCCGGAATCGGAGTTATCCGGAATTGGAGTCGTTATGAGTCATCCGGCGTCGTTCAGAGTTATTCTGAGTCGTCTGGAGTTATCCGGGGTTAGCCATCTTGAGTCGGCCGGAGCCGGAGTCGTCCGGACATTGAACCGACGGTTTACGGCCGACCTCGACTCTGGACGACTCCACACGACTCCGGAAACTCCGAAAGACTTCGGATAGCTCTGGATGATTTCGAACGACTTTGGATTACAAATACTCCGGACGACTCTGTATGACTCTCTGGACGATTCCGGCTGTCTCCACATTACTCAGGACGTCTCCCAATGATTCCGGATGACTCCGGATGACTCTGATTCCAGACGACTCTACGACGTTTCCAAACGGCTGCAGGTAATTCTAGGCGGCCCTACCATCCGGTATTGGTTCCAAAATTTTCGTAGTCACATTGGAGTCAACAACGAATATTTGCCATCTTTGACCATCACTAATGTGTAGCATTTCAACATCAACGCATCATCCATCTGCGAGGTTGCGCTGATACATGTATTGACATCCGGAAACGACCCAAGCCGGCGAGCTCGAAGCACGCATCAGCCAAACATCAGCACGACTTTCGATTTGATTTTCGGTTTTGCTGTTGCTTCCACACGGTTGCAGCTTAGCCAGCAGGTGCACGGGAAAACAAGGAAAGAATAAGGTAATGTCCACCTCGAAGAAGTAAAAAGGATCTAAAACTGCAATCACTTCCCGGAAGCTGCTGCTGTTCGATCATAAATGCACGGCTTGTCAAGGCGAGCCAGTTTTTGTGCCCGACAAAGTAAAAAAGTTACAGCGCACAAAAGAAAACGCAGAGGATCCTTTCCGTCTATTCCCAGAATGAAACTAAACCAGAGAAGCACGGTTCCGGTATTCGGCTTGCCCTAGAGGAACGGTTTATGAACTATCATTCACCCTGAAATCGACACAAAGAACACAACCAAAACCAAAAAAAAAACCAAACTGCCAACTCCACAGCGGCTCAATAAAGGGAGCGAAAACTCAACACGTATACACATAACTTGCTGCGTATCAAGTGGAAAATGTGGACAAAAAAACCCGTTCCTTTGTCCGGCAGTTTCAGTCCCAAAGGGCGCACAATAAACACCCTCCAGGATGCAATTGCGCTTACCTAGGCGGGGAGAAGTGGATGGTTGGATTTGCCAAACCGGCCTACCAGTCACACCATGCCCGCACGCAAATCCTTTTATTGCTCTGATAATAACATGACACTGAGTGTTACACTTTTTCGCCCGGGAAGTTTCACTTTTGACAGCAGTGCCGTGCTCCGAACCGAGCGCGAAAGCGCGTGCGAATGAAAGCATCTGACGTGGTGCGGGGTCTGGCTAAACCCTACAGACTCTAATTGGTTCACAACCCCGAACACCGTTTTAGATCGTGCTGTAATATACGAATGCCCAAGGGTTAGAATGGACCTGGGCCGACTGGACCAACAAACTGAAACTTATTTAGGTAAGAAAATGGATACTTTTTTTGCACTTCCTTCGTTGCTCCCCTCGCAACAGGCGAATAAGGGTATATATATAACGGTTGAATGATTTGGCACTGTTGCCGTTACCGGCACAGTATGGTAAGAAGTGAAATTGTTGCAAGTCACTTCGAGCCGGTGGATTTTAATGTGCGTTTGGCTGTGCTTCAGTAAGAACACTTTTTGTACACACGGTTGCCTACATTTAGGCGCCAGTGTTTGCTCTACGAACGTTCGAGTAGTAAACCTGCTACAGTTGCCTACTAGCAGGTGGCAAACAATGCCAAATGCTTCAAACGCTTTAGAATTGTGTGGCCTGTGTATGGTAATGATAATTTTAGTTTGTTTGTTAAAAATCATATGTATTAGTATGCATTTATTTATATAATAAACAAGCAAAACTAATTAATTAAACCATTCTAAACCAGAGAACTAACAAGAGCCACCTGATTTCAAGCCCAACCGTATCCAATCTGCTAAATGCTAAACGCACGAAAAACCACAAACAAACACACACACACACATACAGGAGAAACGTGATACGTTGCTTTCTAACCCAAACCACCGAGCAAAAGCTTTCGAGCGAGTGGCTGGAATTAAATGCTTGCATACATTTAGGAGTCGAATTGCTCGCTAGAATTCGCACACTTACAGGGTTTTCGAGGAGTTCTCCTAGCTGTGGGGCACTTTATAAACTCTTTCTTACATGAAATGAACTTATGGTAACGGAAATTGGACTCTCTAGCACCCTTGTTGGACAAATCCAATAGGAATTTCCAACGAGCCTGTCCAAAGTTCAATTTCGAACGTATGGACTTCACTTCCAATGGGAAAGAGTCTAGGAAGTGTCCCACAACTATGATAACCCCTGGAAAACCCTGTAATGCTATTTGATAGGCTGTTTGCTATTAAAGGTAGTTCGCAACAGACAGAAAGAACACAGAAATTAGCTGATCAGCATCAGTAAGGTGTTAGATCTGTAAGCTTACGCACCCAGCTGAATTTGTTGGCTATTTTATGATGTTCCGTGATCTACTCGATTGGTGCTCGAAACACCAGGAATTGTGTTTTTTTCGTGTTTTAAGCGTTAACATTTCGTTGCTACGTAATGCGTAATTTCGAGCTATCGACGGATAATTATATCAAGCTTATTCATTTTACATTCATTTCCTTTTAAAATTTTACACAGAAAAAAAGTGTTTTTTGAGCTGCGTTATTTATTGATAATTCGCTGCTTTTCACTATAGTAATGGCTACACGACCACATTTGAAAAGATCGGAAACTTTTTTTTCTTAACGGAATAAGAAAAAATCAACCCAAACAAAAAAAAAGGCTAGTGCTACAACTCCCTTTAATTGGTGCTGTTTAAGGGAATTGTAAGGCTCCATATGTAGAAAAACAACTCGTATGCTCGAATTTCGAGCCCAAAAATGTAGCTTGAGTAGTTTGAAGTCTGCCTTCCTCGATCGTGGCAAAGTTGTTGTTTTAATGCAAGTGATGTTTCAAATTCGTTTGTTTTTATCCAGCAAGACCGGTCCAAACAATGGCCACATAGCTTCCGTGTGAAATGTTGAATGACTTACAATTTTAAAAAATGGTCCTGCTTGAATTTCTGCTTGAATCGTAATCGGTGTTTTGCCGATACATCCTTCTTCACAGCACACATCTTTCGTCTTTACCAGCTCTTGATTAGTCCCTATCGATGTACTATTTCGCTACACTACACGCTTTCCAAACAACAAACGAAACAACAACAACAACAAACCCCAACACACATCTCTTGCTAAGCCGTTTTTGCGAAGAAGAAAGAAAAACAGCAACGATAAAAGCCAAACCGATGTAATTTGAATCGCGTTCCATTAGTCGCATCATTATTACTTCCCGTTGCCTGCGCGCGATTTGCAGCAACTGAACGGCCGCCCATTAGCGATTCCTTTGCGGACCACGCACATCACTCCGCCAGCAGCCAGCCATTTTACTCGGCGAGCCACGGCGAGCCGAGAACGTGGCGTCCCCACCGGGCACCAGGCGCCTCCATTCTAGTGCTGGGCGTTGCCGGCCGGGCAGATGAACCGCATCCGAATATGATTAATGGCAGCCAATTAAAACTTTCACCACGGCACGCAAGCGACATCCCGCCCACTGAAGGGTAGTTATTTGTTTGTTTGTGCTTATACTTTTCTTTGCTAGCCCGCTGTCCAACTGTCACGCCGGAAAGCCGTGCTGCCGCCTGCTGCTAGTGCGCTACGGTCACTTCGTCAATGCTTGAGCCCGGTCGTTCGTGCTCCCTTGCCACCGCTGTCCAAAGTTTTGTAAGTGCATGCGTGTCACAGTAGAGCATTCTTCTTAATTAAAGCAAGATGAGCAAGATCTCGTCCCAAGCCGGACAAACAAAGTCATTGCAATAGCCCCCTCACATCACACTCTGTTTTGTTGATAACTTTTGTCACCCTTTTTCTAGCAGCTCAAAGAGTTCAAAGTGCATTTTGCACACGCTTTCTCGCAAACAAACAATGCTGGCTCTTTCTCCGTGTTTTACCATCCTAACAATGCCCAATGCTTTTCGTGCATAGTTTGCAAAACTTTCCTGCATTTTAAAAGAGCTTTTTTGCATACTTTGCAGAGCCATACCGGTGTGAGCTTACAGTGGCAGCAACTCGACCACTAGTGGACCATATTACCATAGCATGATAGTCAGTCCTACACGTATTGGAGCACGTTCCATTTGGGGCTTGAACGCATGACGAGCATGTTGTTAAGTCGTACGAGTTGACGACCTTGACGACAAGTACCCTGTAAGCTCTTTTGTTTGATCAATGAACGTTGATAAAATAAAGTATTGTTAAGGGTATTAAGATTTCGATTGAGTTCAGTTGTAGAGCGTCAGTTGCACGTTTTTAAGGAAATTAATGTCCATTCACTGGAGTGCCGTGATTTCATATACAGTGGTGCCCTTCATAACGAGTACCCCTTGTAAAGAGTACTTTGCATAACGTGCAAATCTAAATGCTCAACAATAATGCTTTGCAAGAATAATTCCGAAATTCATCTGTCGACATTTGACAGCAAAATCCGTTTTGCTAATGTAATAACTCGCTCGGAATTACGGAACTGCTGTATGTGTTTCTTTCTAAAACAAACCGCCCAAGCGACAAAATCGACATGCTTTCTCGCTCTCTCAGGTTTACTGATCTATTAGGTAGAATGAGAAAGCATGTCGATTTTGTTACTTGGGCGTTTTACACCTTGACAGTGGGAGTCTCTTTCTTGATAGAAAGTACAAATAGTTTCGTACCCATTATCGCGTTAGACTTCAAACTTTTGTACATAATAATGGAATTGAAATATGATAATGAAATAACTTGCCAACTTACGAACAGCATCTACATTGGTCTGGACCACTTCATTTTTCCTGGCGTGGTAAAAGTGTTGGATCCCAGTTACCACTGGGATAATGGAACACATAGCAACACTTAGAAAGCATAGCAACCATGCGGTATAAAAGGAGCCGATAGCTCATCACCGCTTTACTCTGAAGTTGATTTTCAAATACAAAACTTTAACTTGAACCTGTGTGTAATAGTCCGAGTAGTTCGGACATATCAATTTGGCGACGAGGATTTTGAAATTTTGAAGCACAACGAAAGAAGCGATGGCAGAACTACAGCAAGCAATCCTTTTGATGACGGAACTCCTGCAGAAGCTGGCACAGCCGAACAATACGGAGCAAACTCTCGAATCCTTGGCAACCAACATCAGTGAATTTTCGTTCGACCCGGAAAATGGAATCACTTTCGAAAAGTGGTACAGCCGGTATACGGATCTTTTCGAATCGGATGCCAAGAATTTAGACGATTCCGCCAAGGTACGCCTGCTGTTGAGGAAGTTGGACACACCATCCCACGTCAGGTACGTCAACTTCATCTTGCCGAAGCTTCCCAAAGACGTCGATTTTGCTGGCACCGTCAAGATACTATCGCAAATGTTCGGCACACACACCTCCATTTTTAACAAGCGGTACCAGTGCCTCCAGCTAGTAAAATCTGAAGCAGAGGACATCATTAGCTACGCAGGGAAGGTGAATCGTTCATGCGAAGATTTCGACTTCAAAAATATGAACATCGATCAGTTCAAGTGCTTGGTGTTTGTGAGTGGCCTTAAGGGTCATGCCTACGCCGACACGCGACCAAGGCTTCTTTCCCGGATTGAATGTGAAACAGCAGAAGCTCCCGTGAATCTTCAGACCTTGATTAACGAATATCAACGACTCGTTAATCTCAAGGAGGACACATCGATGATTGAGCGCCAGTCAAGCTCGAAACAAGCGGTTCACGTTGTCCAGGAGAAGGGAAGTTTTCATCATCCACACACTTCAAAACCGGAAGGTAAGCTGCCTCGCACCCCTTGTTGGCAATGCGGACAAATGCATTTTGTCCGGAACTGTCCGTTTTCGGAGCACCAGTGCAAACAGTGCAACCGAATTGGCCACAAGGAAGGCTATTGCGGCTGTTATTCCAAACGGCAGACAGTTCCAGGCGGAGGGGAAAAGAAAACATCGAATCAGTCACCATCGAATCAGCCATCAAATCAGCAAACGAATCAGCCAGCAAATAGACAAAACAACCCTCGGAAAGTCAATGCTAGAGGAGTATACATCGTGAACCACATCGCTAACCATTCCAGCAACCGAAAGTACGTGCCTACTTTGATCAACGGCGTGGCTACCAGGCTCCAACTGGACACAGCAAGCGATATCACGGTGATATCAAAGCAAACCTGGAACAACTTGGGTAACCCTTCAATCATCAAACCGACGATCCAAGCAATCAACGCGTCGGGCAAACCACTTCATCTGATGGGTGAGTTCCAGTGCGACGTCAGCATCAACGGAAAAACTGCTAGAGGCAGATGTTTCGTCACGACGACTGCCAACCTCAACCTTCTCGGCATCGACTGGATTGACCTGTTCAAGCTGTGGTCAGTTCCTCTCGACTCTGTTTGCAATCAAGTAACGACGAAGTCGATCGATCAGCAGATTAGTGAATTTCGAGCAAAGCATGCAAATGTTTTCAATGATTCACTGGGACACTGCAGGAAATTGAAGGTAAAGCTTTTTCTCAAACCAAATGCTAAACCTATTTTCTGTCCAAAGCGCCCAGTTCCTTTCAACACCATTCCATTGGTCGATGCTGAACTCACACGGTTACAATCATTGGGCATCCTCGAACCTGTCGATTTCTCCGAATGGGCTGCTCCCATCGTGGCAGTGCGCAAACCTAACGGTCGAGTGCGCATATGTGCAGACTACTCGACGGGGCTAAACGAGGCGTTGGAACCAAATCACTATCCGCTTCCGACGCCAGAGGAAATTTTCGCCCAACTCAACGGCAGCACCGTTTTCAGCATCGTCGATCTTTCTGATGCGTATCTGCAGCTTGAGGTGGATGACGACTCCAAGAAGCTGCTCACAATCAACACGCATCGAGGATTGTTCCGGTTCAATCGCCTGGCTCCCGGAGTGAAATCTGCGCCGGGCGTATTCCAACGTGTGGTGGATGGAATGATAGCAGACATACCTGGTGTCCGCTCTTTCATCGATGATGTCATCGTGTTTGGAAAGGACATCAGCTCACACGCAACGTCACTCAACCTACTCTTCCAGCGGCTCAAAGAGTATGGTTTTCACGTGAAGGCTGAGAAGTGTCATTTCTTTCAATCACAACTCGGCTATTTGGGGCACATTGTGGACAAACAAGGCATTCGTCCAGACCCCGAGAAAGTGAAGGCTATCGCTGCACTCCCACCGCCAACTAACGTTCCCGAGCTTCGATCGTACCTGGGTGCGGTCAACTTCTACGGTAGGTTCGTGCGCAACATTCACGAATTGCGGCATCCAATGGACCAGCTGTTGAAGAAGGACGTGAAATGGCAGTGGACATCGGCATGCCAACAGGCTTTCGACCAGTTCAAAAGGACGCTTCAATCAAACCTGCTGCTAATGCATTACGACCCTAAGCTTCCAATCATCGTGGCTGCGGATGCATCAAGCACAGGCATCGGGGCAGTCATCTTTCACCAGTTCCCTGATGGCAGCATGAAGGCAGTACAACACGCTTCGAGGACGCTCGCACCTGCGGAGCGTAATTATGGACAACCAGAGAAGGAAGCGCTTGCGTTGGTCTATGCAGTGACCAAATTCCACAAGTATTTGTTGGGACGCCATTTCACACTGCTGACTGACCACAAGCCACTACTTTCCATCTTCGGTTCTAAGAAGGGGATTCCCCTACACACTGCGAACCGACTACAACGGTGGGCTCTCACGATGCTGAATTACGACTTCGAGATTCAGCATGTATCCACCAACGAATTCGGATGTGCAGATCTGTTGTCCCGACTGATCGACCAGACCATCCAACCCGAAGAAGAATATGTTATCGCTGCGCTGAGCCTTGAGGAAGATTTGGTAAGCATTCTTGCTGACACAACAGAAAAGGTTCCTGTTTCATTCGCAGCATTGCAAAAGGCTACAACAACCGACGCCACACTCCAATCTGTTGCTCAACACATACGCGACGGATGGCCCAGCTGCTCCAAGAACCTTTCCGCTGCAGTTCAACCGTATTTTCTACGACGGGAATCGCTCAGCATGATTGACGGATGTGTCATGTTCGGCAACAGAGTCATCGTTCCGGCCCAGTTTCGACGAAGGATCCTGCAACAATTTCATCGAGGCCATCCGGGAATTGTTCGGATGAAGGCAATTGCACGAAGCTTTGTGTACTGGCCTGGCATCGATAACGAAATTGAGAATTTCGTAAAACGCTGCAATCCGTGTTCGACTGCTGGCAAGACTCCCACCAAGACCACGTTGGAATCTTGGCCAGTACCTACCAAACCATGGTCGAGGATCCATATCGACTACGCAGGTCCGGTAGATGGAGTTTACTTCCTGATCATAGCGGATCCCTACTCCAAGTGGCCTGAGGTATACATGACCAAAACAACAACAGCGAAAGCCACGATCAAATTGCTGAAGCAATCATTCGCAACATTCGGAGTTCCGGAAGTAATCGTTTCGGACAACGGCACCCAGTTTTCAAGCCACGAATTCCTGACGTTCTGCACTAGTGAAGGTATTCGACACATTCGAATTGCTCCATACCATCCACAATCTAACAGTCTTGCTGAAAGATTTGTGGACACGTTGAAAAGAAGCCTTCGGAAAATTCGTTCGGGGGGAGAGACGCTCGAAGAAGCTTTAGTCACTTTCTTACAAGTGTACCGCTCCACTCCTTCCAGTGATCTGGGTGGAAAATCCCCGGCTGAATTGATGTTCAATAGACCTCTTCGTACTGTTTCCGCATTGCTACGGCCAACCACAAGTGAAGATGGTCACACAGTGCGAAGAGATAGAACATTGCAGAACGATGCGTTCAACCGCAAGCACGGGGCTGTCAAGAGAAGTTTTAAGCACGGAGAATCGGTTTACGTAAAGGTTCATCAAGCAAATTCTTGGCAATGGAAACCTGGCACCATAATTGAAAAGATCGGTTCTGTCAACTACAACATTTTCCTTGAGGATCAACAACGACTGATAAGATCGCATGCCAACCAGCTCAAGTCGCGCTTCACCGAAACCAGCCAACATACCGATCAGTCTACTCCACTATCTATCTTTTTCGACAATTTCGGCCTACAATTTCCTGTTGAAGTACCATCAACCGAAATTTATGTAAATGTTGATTCACAGGATGAAGAAGCAGTAGCCGTCAGCCAGAGCAACTCCTTCTTAACAGAAGATATTTCAGAAGATGACCACGAAAACAGCGACGGTTCAATGGTCGAACCAGTAGACAACGAACAAACTCCTGTACCAGTAGAACTAAGCGAACAGGCAACATCCACAATGGACAGACCGCGACGAACAATCCAACTTCCTGCTCGTTTCAAGCCCTATTGGATGTTCAAACCTTAAGGGGGGAAATGTTGGATCCCAGTTACCACTGGGATAATGGAACACATAGCAACACTTAGAAAGCATAGCAACCATGCGGTATAAAAGGAGCCGATAGCTCATCACCGCTTTACTCTGAAGTTGAATTTCAAATACAAAACTTTAACTTGAACCTGTGTGTAATAGTCCGAGTAGTTCGGACATATCAAAAAGCTATTCTATTCTTAATTCCCCGTTGTGATACGACCTTCAATGAATAAAATGTTACATAACGAGCAATATGAGTGTTCATGGTACATTTTTTGGTGCCGATGTGTAATTAAGATCACAATCGGTTTGCATTGAGAATTTCGCTTTAAATTTGATTTTCGCTTTGGCAAAACAGAGTTCCAATACTTCTTCACGGAGGCGAGAGGTGGCGTTTCTCCTGCCAATATCTGCTTCTCAGAGGTATTTTTTTTTTGATTACAGATGTAGTGTGCAAGTGTTGTAGATTTAAAGCCAATAAATTTGTGGACATAGTTAATTGCATCAAAACTATTTGTTTTTTCAACCGTTTTTTGTTAAATCACTAGGCATTCCTAGGCCGAGAAGCGCACAAGGGTTTTGCCAAAATGGTGCTAGTCTCCTAATATTTCACTTAGCCAATTAGCGAAATTGAAAGGTGTCAGTATCTGTTGAAAGGTGTAGTATCAGTAACTGAGACAAGTCTGTCCTTAATCGAATGGGAGGCGTCAGGTAAAAAGTGCGGTCATTAGTAAATTTTGATTTTTTTTTCGAAAATAGTCTAGAACACACTATGTGGTGGGTTATTAGCTCTGGTTTTGGTAGCTATGATGAAAGGAGGTTTCTATAGAGATTGAAACATAAAGGGTTATGGTTTGAGGACTGTGTTAGAGTTGCTAAGTAACTTTGGACTCCCTAACTGTTGCACATGAAGATTTTACAAGGTACGCTTGAGGGACCAAATTGTAGTAATTTATAGACCTTGTTTAAGATGCGAAATTTCTGCGAATGATTTCTAATATTTGGAAATAATTCGCGAATTTTTTTGCGAAAAATGTTTTCTGAATGCTTAAAAATAATCGATGTCCCGTTTTTTCATCAGTTTTCATCAGGTCAGCCTACGGACACACGGCCTTCGTTGGAGGATGTGACACTTATTGCATCGCTCATCGAAACTGACTGCTGCTGACTGACGACCCGGAAAGCTCAGCAGGTATCCCCATTTGCAGGTCTCTGCCTCTCGCATGTGTACGCGTGTACGGTGTGGGGCATGTTACACCCAATTTGATGTCTATTTTTCAACGGAACAACACATCAAACAGAATAAAGCTGATCTAGTTGAACAATCAAAATTATATGCTCGAGTTTTTGTTACACAATATTTATTACACCACTACTCATTAGTTTCCATTACAAGTTTCAGCCCAAAAGGCACATTTTAATTAATGTATCTTAAATTGTTTGACTTGGCGCCGGTTAGGGTCAACACGCCGGATCATTTGTTTCCTACTTCAAACAGCAAAACATTGACAACTGGGAATAATGTATCGATTTCAAAGAACGATGTGGGCATACAGTTTTGTACGTATTTGCCACCACAGGTACATTCATAAAGTGATACCTGGAATGCGTCAGATGTTTTTTTTTAAATTTTTAATGAGTGACAAAGTACATTCTGCTAACGTGTGTGAAATTAATAGCCGATCGCTTTTATTTGTTTATTTATTTTTTCACAGAAATAGCTCAGCCAAACAAGGAAATATCCCGGCTGCCATCGGGCATTGGTTTGAATTATTTCAAAATTGTATTTCCACACCCGACTGACTGCCGATCGAACCGTGAGCACGGGGAGACGTTGCTACCTCAGGTGCCAAAAAGCGCCGCCAGTGTTGTACCGTGGAGTAAATATCTTCTTACGCGGTATTTATGTTTTGGGGTTTTAATGGGGGTTTTAACTTTTTTTTTTGCTTTTTACCAGCGTTTGGTATAAATTTGGTATTTTCATTTGCATGAAACAATTATTTGCGTTTTGCCACTTTTATTAAAAATGTTTATGATATACTTAACAAGGCTACCATTCTACACCTTTACACTGTTTTCCGTGTCAATTTTAATGTTAACGCCATTATTCAACAAGCGCAAGAGTTTTTTTCAACAGTCCAGCTGTCACATGTAATGACAGCTGTTGAAACACATCTAGAAAGTTTTGAATAATGCTATTTACATTGAAAACTGAGCCGGAAATCAGTGTATTTTCGCAATTAAGATGTCGCACTAGCAGAGATCAGGTTTGAAAACGTTGCGCCCAACGTTTTCAAAAGCTCAACTGATTATTCAACTTTATTGACCTCTTTCAACATCTTCCATCATTTCGCCATAACTGATAAGAAGGATAAATTCTTTTTCAATTTTCACGTCTTTATTAATACTAAAGCCCCAATTACAGTTCCTGTGAAAATGAACGAACATTTTTGGGTTTTTGCTATATTTCATTAAAAATTTATCAGAATATGGCTTATCCTACACTAGTACAAAGAATCTTCAATTTCCCGACTATTGAGGCTTTAAAACATATTGTGCGTAATAGAATAAATGCCTTTCCTTATGCTTCCCGGTTTTGGTGACGGTGAAAAAATAATGGTAAGCGGGTAATCACACGGAAATGCATTTAATTCAATATTTTAATATGTTTTATTGTCGAACATTTCAATAGCCTTTCTTTACGTGTACGATAAGCCATATTCTGATAAATATTTAATGAAAAATAGCACACACAAAAAGCAAAATTTCACCTTCCCTTTCACGCAAGTTCTAAAGCGACCGTAAGCATTGAAAAACAACCCAAATTTACTCGTGAAAAAAACCTGTTTTAAAATACCCGGTTTGGTACATCCCTGACAGCAGCAGATGCGTCAATTAGGTGTCAGCTCATCGCTTTCGCCGAGACAGAGCAAAGCGCCAACAGGAGGAGCAACGAATGCGTATGTAACGGATTTAATTTTTATTGAATTTTAATGATCACCCGATTACACTTTCCCGATAGAGATTTGCTTTTTTTTTTGATTTACAACGTATTAAATTGCACAAAAAACGCCTCCACTTCGTCACTGCACCGATGCGTAATGGGCAATGCTGGCGATGCAGGGTAAAAAGGTAAAATTTTAATATCATTAACCCACCGTGCTGGATTGACCTGCTGGAAGGACGGCCAACATCGCCAAGCGTGATGGTTTTGCTCGACCAAATCGACAAATGAAGCGTTCCGCTTAATTGTGGCAATATGTACCTAGAGCGACGTATATACTACGCACTACGTAGACAGGCGGAGAGCAAACGTTGCTCTAGCTAAGCAACCGAGCGGTATTAAAGCAGAGCCCGACACTTGCGATGCGATGAGTTTGTACCAGCGGTAATGAATCCACCGTTCCCGTGGGGCCCGCCCCACCGTTCCCTGGCACGTCCGTCAACACGGGCACGGCACAGCACAGCTAATCGAATCAACCAGCCCAGCCCAGCCAGCCCTGCCAGCGCCGAACAAGGTGTCAAATCGCACCAGCGTAGTAGCGTGCGCGTAGGAAATACTTTCATTAGCAGCTAATTAAAATTCGAAGCCATATCGTTGCCTTCGTTCCGGGGCGATGTTTCTGCCGGCTTACGGCAAATTGAAGGCCCAACTGGCAGGACACAATCAGCAGGTTTGCAGGCTCTCAGGTGTAGCTGCGAGCGATTGCAACAGAGCGTCTTCGCACACTTTCTTCGCGCCATGCCTCCTGCCATGCTTACGGTTGCTGTGGGTGCAGCCAATCGTGCTGCTGAGTGCATTCCAGCAATCCCTCTTTGCCCGCGCACGCTCCACACATGATTGAGTCCATTCCATTGGGAATTGGAACGCGCACAGTCGCTTCTGAACCCGGGATTCACCCGCTTTTCAACGTTCAAGACACGATCAAGGTTTTATCTCCGATACATTAATAATTTAGCAGGAGCCGGCAGGCAGGCAACAACAAGACAACAAACAACCACGATGACGGCCCGATGATGATGTAATTTGTGTGCAAATGGATTTCGGGAAGGGTTTCGAGGTTGAAAAGTTTCGCCCTTTCGCCGCTCATCGCCGTAATTGTGCTCGCGGTACAATTTTTGCATCGAAATTGATGCTGCCCGGTGACCGCAGCGTAAAAGGTTTTTCTTACAGCATTTCACTGAAACGGACCCAAAGCACCGCCGGGGGGCCGCACCGGTGTAATGTAATGTAAACCGCTCAAACGAAGATGCTTTTAGTCAGCTTTCATATTCCCGCCGCCATCCCGCCAAAGTGCACGATTACGTAGCACATAGTCAGGTTCTTTTAAAGCACTGGACACGCGAATCTAATCAAAAGAAGGTAAAACTACAATAAGGTTCGTGGCGCAATGTTGAAATTGCTGTGAAAACTGCTCAGGTCAGGACACTGACTGAACAATGATGCATTGTATGACAAAATTACTACATCCAAGCAGTAGAAAAGCTGCTCCTGTTGCAGCAAGCGTTGTAAAAGCAGTCTTGCAATGCGCGTAGCCTACCTTTCAGGCGCACATCAACACTTTCGATTTGTTGCTAGAGAATTGGCAGCAATTTATGTAATTTAAAATAAATAAAAACAATCATTTTGTATCACATTCATCCATGCAATCTTTGACACGTGAAAGGTACGGTACATCTGTAAAGAAAAAGTGAAAAACTAGACGTCTCAGAAACCGAACCGTACATTCGGGCGGTATGTCTAAAAAGAAGCAATCATTTGATTGGTTTCGAGAAAATGATAGCTTGTAGCAGATTTTGTATGCACCCTCCCAACACTCCATTGCAGCAATGCTTTGGTGGAAAATAAAAAAAATACAAGTCGTTGCAAAATGTAAAAATTTCAATCAATTTGCGGCTTGCCTACCTTTCAGGCGCACTGCCGCAAGCTACCAGGACCGAACAAGGCTCATTTTCACCCATTCACTTTGTCTCCGAATTGCCAATGTCAATCGCGTTCTACCGCAGCCAAGCGTAGAAGAGTTGCTCAAACCGGGGCTCAACCTGCTTCGAGATATTTCCCTGAGCGTCGCACGTAGCCGGTTGCCTCTCCCCCGCCCCATCCGTCCGGTGCTGATGATAGTTTTATGGCCTGCACAGTTATCGAAACGGTAATTGCGCTACAAACTGTGTCACGTTTACGACGCCAAGACGCCCGTCGACGAACGCAAAGAGGGGGAGAGCCCGCACGCTTATCGGGACGACAGCGAACGGAACGGACACGGAACGGACACGGAAAGCAACATGATAGCAGCGCGCCCCATTCAAACAAACATTCTTGCCGCCCCGAACGGTTGGATCTAATGTCTGGGAAAAGCTAAAACCCTGCTCCTTAGCGTGTGTCGCCCGACGTGACAGACCCGGGTTTTGTTGCGATGCAACAGAATGTGAAGCTATTACCGCACACCAGGCCGCTTCCTCCTTCCTTTCCGCACCGGTTTTTCGCCAGCGAGCGGGCGAGCCGTTGACGGTACATTGATTTCAGTTGTTCCGTCCTGTCGTCCAATGCTCATAAAAACTACTGTTCGACGATAAGTGTACAATGTGTGTGTGTGTGTGTGTGTGTGTGTGTGTGGGGGGGGTGTTTTTATTTGTTTCATTTTTTCCCCCTTTTCATTGTTTTTCCTCCCGGCACCGGCCAATGTGCGAGTGACGAGCGCCTTTTTGTATGGCCGTGCCGACCGACCGGATGATGGCAAGCAGCATCGGTATGCCGCAAGCCGCGGAAGCTACCGTAGTGCCAATCGAATCGAACGCCCAGCCCTTTCATCGTCCGTCACGTTGCACCCGGAAACCACGGACCCGCAGCAAGCGAAAAGGAATAAAAATAAACACGCCCGCGTCACGGCCGACGGCCACAGCGAGCGATGACGTTGCGACCGCATAACGGCCGTGATAAGGGAAGCGCAACCCAAAAAAATATATATAGGTATAGGAGAATGTTTCCCATTGTTGGCAAGCGTTGAATGTTTCGTTTTTCCCGCCCGCTTGCTCGCGGGACCACAGTCTCAGAGCCGCGGGATGGTGCGACAATAAAAAGCGCGACACCGTCTTCTAATATGACACCAGCAGCACGCAGCTGGCCGAGTATTAGCCGTGGCCATAAAGCAATAGCGCTGCGCTACCCGCTGCTGTAATGATAGCAAACGGTTTGTGTGCCAACTGTGCCGTTAGCAGCCTTCCCCATCCCACCCTCCACCCTCCCTGTTGGAAGGATGTGTTTGATCACCCGATGAGTGTGTCATTGCCTCGCCAGCGCCAGCCGGATCCGTGGACCGTTCGCGTGGAAAATTCTAATGTCATTTAAACTGGCTTCATACGTCAGGTGTGTGTCTGTGTGTATGTGTGTGTCTGTGTGTGTGTGTGTCGTCTTTCTGATGACATTTCCATTTCCCATCAGCTCATTGCTACATTTCGTTTTATGTTTTTATTTTTTTATTTTTTGAGTTCGTTGTTCCTCTCATCATGCTCTCATCAGTTACTGGTGTAATTCATCATGCGATGAGATGATGAGGCATGGAGAGGGGGGGGGGGTTGGAGGAGGAGTGAAGCTGAAGAAGAACAAACAGACGGACAAGAAAGCATTTGATGGCGCTTGCCACCCGCCCCAGCTGCTCCTTGGTGCGAGCCTGAACGCTAGCTGTTGGTGTGGAAAGGTGATTTTGTTACGCGCGTTGCCTACTGGTAGGCGCCCCAAGAAAAGCACACCCCGAATGCCGCATTTACAGGGTTTTCCAAGTCACTTTCGAATGTAAACATTGTTACTTACCGCGTGCAAAATGTTAATCCCCATTAATCTTCCATCGTAATAATTTTTAATTTCTACGGCAAAATTTTCAACACATCAATGGTCTTGCCAACGTTTTTTTCACCCCAGGCTTGAAGCTGCATCGTATCAAGATATGTACAACATTTTCATATTTTCTCTTCGCATGGCACATCCAACCAAAGCTAAACCTTCATCCTTTACATATTGGTACGGTTTTTACAATAAAATGCATTAAAATTCATGCAATTCAAGTGTTGAAAATCATGCTGAAGAAATTAAAAATCATTATGCTGAAAATGAAATATCACAGTTTTGTAGAATAACTTTTTGCTCGTCGAGAAAACCAATCTTTCACTCGAAAGTGACTTGTAAAACCCTGCAAGTACCATCCCAGTACCAAACTTTGTACCGCTGCTGTGGAGATGGGGCAGTGTAAGAGTAAAACATTAGCCGACATCTTGTTGAACCGCTACCGTCGTGATGAAAAATGTAGATATCATAGCGACAAACGAGCGAAATAAAACCACCATCACCACCACTGTTCAATACTTTTCAAGCTGGCTACGACCTCAAACGAGCGTGGGCTTCTTTTTTTATGGTTTGCAAACATAACACAAGTACCAAAAGAAAAAAAAAACATCAAACACAGCAAAACCATCGAGATTGTCGTTTGTTGATATCGCCCGCAACGCGAGCGACGGCAGCAAACGAAAGAAGATAATAAACCGTTCGACCCGACTGACTATTTGTCAAATTACGTTTGCTTGCTGCGGGGGCGAAGTAGCGAAAGCGAACGAAACCATTGAATGTGTCCTACCCCCCCACCCCCCTTCCTGTTACCTTCAAAAAACCCGCCCCAACGTGCTGTCACGCTCCATCCTTAACGTTGCTCTGTTGCTTTCGCTAGCGCTCTTTCGCTCTACTGCTCACTTTCTTGTGTGTTGCATCTCGTTCTCGCTCGTGCGAAGAAACGGGTCGGGCCGTCACCCCCTGTCCGATTGGGCTAGGTTAGGGTTTGCCCCTCCCCGACCCAAGAGCGGATCAATAACCGAACACCGAAATGCTAATGGCACACGCGCCCACTGGTTTACTGGCCTGTTGCCGCAAGCGGTCAGCGAGTCGACAACGTCGGCCCTCCATTTTGTCCACTGGTCGCACCACGTACAGCCCACGGGGTGCGGTGCGTGCCACGAGAATTATTTATGTCTTCGCTAACAGGCTGCTACTGCTGTTGCGCCCGAAAGGTATGCAATTTGTGTTGCGGCCACTGGTTAGCGCTCGCATACTGTGCTGGCTTATTAACCTGTTCTGTTAAGCGTAGTTAACTACCGAACAAACCTTCTATTGAAGTGGTATTTGGAGCGCCTGACAGTATGCAATGCTTTATTGTAATAAGGATAAGGATTCAAAACATTAGTTCCAAAAGATAAGAGAAGAAAGTAACCAAAACCACACATCACAGTCGATTTTCATGGGCTTATTCTAAAAGTCCCTTGCACTGGTGCAGTTTAAGGGAACCCAAGTGACATTTGCTCGAAATTGTTTTCCCATAATTGCTCGATTAGTACTCGATACGCCTGAAATTGTGAATTTGTGTGTGATCAAGTGTGTTGAAAGCGCTAAGATTTGGTGTGTTCGTAAATTAGACTTTCTTCTGCCGATTGACGATGCCGTCGAGCTCATTTTACATTCGTAGCTTTAATTTTTTTATAAAAAATAAAAGCAAATTTTGTGTGACGTTATTTTATAAAAAAAACGATATTATTTAAGTATCAAATGGCTACATGACCAACTATAACGATAGGAAACATTATTTCCAAGCGAATTCAGAAGAAAACAACGAAAAAGCCGCATCACAGTTGATTTTAAAGGCCTTTTTCTAAATTCCCTTAAAATGGTGCAATTTAAGTGAAGTTTAAGGCTCCAGTTTAAGGCAATTTGCTCGAATTTCCGATTATTCGTGCTCGAAAATGACAATTGGGAAGTTTAAGGTGGCAGTTTAAGGGAAATACCTCGCAACCCAGATTCTAGAACTCGAAAATATCAATTGGGTTGTTTCGAGTAAGTAAAGCAAAAAAAAATACAAATCCAACTATCAACTTTCATACATTTAGGCGCTTCAAATAAACCCATCGTAGAGAATGAAAAGACTTAAAAGCGCCTAAAGTTATACTGTGCGATTGATCATTTACTGTACTAATGGCATGATTTCCATTGCTCTGCGCTAAGTAATAAAAGCCCACCGTGTCTCGGGGTGTTCCATCACTCAATCGCGTTTGAAAAAGCGCCCCGAAATGTATGCAATTGTACACACGGTGTATTGCAAATGCACTATTTACAGTGCCGACATTTCGAAACCATCAGCTACACCGTCGTCGGTAAAGCTGGCAGCAAGTGCGCCCGCTACGTACGTTACATCGTTTTGCTTGTGTCACACGTTCATTATCAACTTTCACACACGTTGCCTCTATTGGGACGCTCTGGCGTTGACGTCGGGGGGGGGAAGCCCGGAAGCGCATTTCCGAACCATTTTCAACCGTTCCGACCACCTACCGCCGACCCTGCACGGGAAGGGTATAAATTGATTTTTCATAACCTTTTAAGCGAATTTCCACCACGGCACTCTGCTGCTGCTGCCGGAGCGTCCAAAAATGGAGTGTGTTGGAGAGCGAGTGTGTGTGTGTGGCAAGTCAGAAAAAAGACACACTACCGGCACAAGCAGATGAAGCAGAGGGAAGCAAACGAGAGAAAAAAGGAACGATTTTTGCCCTTCAACTTTTTTATTTTGTTGCAAAAGGGATGAAGCAACCGTGATAGGTGATACATTTCCGAACGGTTTTTGTCGCTTGCTATTGCTGCTAAATCTTAAGCCATCAGCGCTCGGTTTTGTTGTAGAACCGGTGAGGATTTTTTTCTTCTTTCTTCTCCCCTTACATGCTACGCGACCGGATACGAAGGAGTGTGTGTGTAAAGGTTTTTCTTTGCCATCGCTCTCACGCCGTCCCTACCTATTGTGGCGCTATTTCACCGAAAGCGGAAAACGTGCTAATGCTTAGCCATTTTCGCCAACGCTTCCGGGGCGGGCACTGCATCCTTTCTGCGCTGCGCCCATTAGCGCCCGTCCGCTGGTCCCGCACCTGACCCGCGTGCGCTTTCGCTTTTGTGGTCGTACCGGACCAAAATTTCTGCGACTCGATTTCGAGCAATTTGCCGCGCAGCGACCGATCCCAATAACGAAATTATCGCTTGGAATAAGATTCTAGCCCCGAAGCAACAGACCCCCAAAAAAAAAAGCAAAGAAAGAAAGAAAGAAAGAAAACGTAATCGCTTCGGATCGCAACCTCAAACGAACCCAGCGGCGGCTGGACGTTTGCAGCACGCGCGTTCTTTCATTTTTGGTTTTGGGGCTCCATCTTTTGCAACCTTCAAGCCCTAGGTACGTGCCGGAGGTGGAGAGAAGAAAGAAATAGACAGAACGAAAAAAGTCCCCTCTGCAAGGTTTTAATGATAATTCGAATCCTTGCGGCAGCACGATTTGCCCTCCCCCGCACCGAAATGGGGCTGGAAAGGAAAAAGTGAAAGTTAAGAGTTGTCTTCTCGTATTTCCGGACCTTGGCGGTCGAAGCGGAAGCGAACCAACAAGCAGCCTTGGGAAGGCTGGACCCGAACAGAACGCAAATGGACGGTCGGAGATAATGAGTGTGCTAACGATAGCGACAGGGAATGTGCGTACCAGCGACAACCAATGACGGTAAAACAAGAAAGATGCTGCTGTGGATGGTTCGATTTTTTTGGATTTTTTGTATTTTTTTGTTTAGCTGCATCTACCCTCTCCACACGATTTTTAGGTTTTGTTAGGTTTTTGCTCGCACTCTCCTTGCGCTGGCAGGAATCAAAATAATGATTTCCCAACTGCCAGCCACCGGTGCGGATAATTTAATTAATTCTCTCAGCCCCTTCACTAGTTCGTGCCTACATTTAGGCGCACGTAACTTTCATTGCGCTGCGCTCCACTCACCGGGCAAAGGCTGGAACGGAGCAAACGAGAACGCTTGTCCCGCGAGGTACGATGATATGCGTAATGGGCAAGGGGCAACCCGCCAATCGAGAGAAAAAAGCGCCCTCTACGTTCCATTGCGAGGAACGTTCACGTCCCCCGAATGCCCCCGGGCGAGTAGTGCACAGGTGAATTTCCAGCCCGCACCGGGCTTTCCGGCGAGCGCTCGTTAGCATAGCAAAGCAAATGTTCCCGCCATGCTTAAACAGGCCACAGTCGCTGCTTTCCCGGAAAGCTCTAAACTTTCGGCACACTTTTGGAGTGCACAGTAGGATGTGTGTGTGGGGGGGGGGGATTTAGAAAGAGGACCTGAGGGCAAAGTTATCATTGCAATCCCTAAAACTGAGCTCAGCACAGTTCGGTGTAGCAAAGCACGCGACGCAGAGTCGGGTACCAAAGAAAAAAACAAAAGGGGCCTGCAGCTATGCAATTAGCATGACAAATTTAGCTTTACACGGTGGCTTCGCTTTACAGCGCTTTTGACTATTTCGTTTTAATGTTACATTTTGTTTCGGCTTCACATTTCCCTCCCTTTCCAGCCAGCTGTGCCTCACCTCAACTCCTACAGATGATACTGCACGATTTTAATAATGTAATATAATTTCGCCAAATTAACCATTCCGACAACTGTGGCTTGGGGTTGATTTTCCAGCAGGCAGAAACTGCACACACGCTTCCAGCATTGGGGTTTGAGCGCATCTTCTAATAGTGACGCCAATCAGTGGCCGACACCAACGCACAGTTCGAGCGTTTTATTTTCACACGATCATTTCCTGATCACCCAACAGAATGGGTTGCCCTCATCATCTCGTTCGGCCGACGTGACGCAGTGGTTTCACAACCCAAACAGACCAAATTTAGTTTAATTGCAAAAGGGACGTGTGTTTTGCGCACGTCCCACGGCCAATGGACTAATTGCATTAGACTCGAGCAGTTAATGTCATATTGATTTTGTGCGGTCTGAGAAAATTATGCGGCCGCTGTCAACCCGCCCTATTATATGGCGCTGTCGCGTGAGCATAACAGCTGAATGCACTTCCGCATCGGGCGGCACCGAACTGACTATTTGTGTAGGTCATATTTTAAGCGTGGAAGGTAATTTTACTCATCGTGTAATGCACTCGAGAGCAAACAATTACTCACTGCGTGTTGGTAGAAATTTCTAGCACAATTCTAAGCACATCAACATCTGCAAAAAGGAATACTTAACAACCCAATTGTCATTTTCGAGCACTGATTATCGATAATTCGATCAAAATCCTTTCATCATGATGTAATTTTCTTGTTGATTTTTTCTGGAGTCACGCGGGAAATGACGCTTTCGTTCGTTGAAATTTGTCATGCAGCCATTTTGTGCTAGAGAAACATCGATTTTTTATTTTACAAAATAACGCCGCACAAAAAGTGCCTTCATTCTTCGTCGAACACCAAAGCAAACGAATGTTAAAAATGAACCCAACGCCATCGTCCATCGAAAGAAGAAACTCAATTTAACGAACACACAAAATCGTGTCACTTTTAACACAGTAGATCACACACAAATTGATGATTCTTAAGTGATTCGAGCACTAGTCGAGCAGACACAGGCTAACAATATAGAACAAATGTCACTAGGGCAATTGCGTTTCGCCATACTGGATTTCAACATTTGTGTACAAACAAAGATTAAAATCCTTTTAAAATCCTTTTTTTGTTTTAAGCGGATTATAGTACTTTTAAAAAATAAAAAAAATATTAGCAGTGTTAATGATGACTACGTTGCGAGTAAATGACGAAGGTCCGATGTTGTTGGTTTGAACTCTGGAACATGACTAAATTTATTTTGGAAAAATGCCTACTTATATAGTACGGAAATTTTGAAATTTCTAAGCTGCCGAACGCGTATTCCAGCTGTACAGTATTCCAGCTGTTCCAGCTCTATCTTGCGCTGCGCAATAGAGAGAGGTTAAGTGCCGTATTCACGTATGCAAATTAGGTAGCATCGCCATCTACCATTCGCTAGGTGTACTGGTTGGGTGGAGCGTTACCATTACGCTTGTCGTAAAGGCCGGGGGACATTGTCCGCACACGCTAGTGTAATTTCGATTTTCACTAGCGCATCTGGCGGCGGCTGACCAAAGCATTTTGTCAAACAATCTGGAGCCGCTTCAGAAAATATATAATTTTTCCATGTTTTTTAGTTAAACTGGAATGGAAAAGTTTTGTAAAAGGTAGATTCACATGTTCTGGATGCAGTTCAGCCATTTGCGTATAAAAAAAATGGCGAAAAAACTACTTAAATTTGAGATCAGGCTAGGCCATTCCCTCGATTACCCAAAAAAAGCTTCCACCAGCCGCCGCTAGATGCGCTAGTGAAAATCTAAATTACACTAGCTAGTACGGACAATGTACCCTGGCCTTAAGATATAGTTTCTAGTCTTCCTTGACAGCATACATTTACTTCAACAGCAACAAAATCAATCCTTCCTGAGCTGAGCATGAGTTTCGCAGGTGGTTTCGTTTGAGGTGTTGACATGTTTGCAGCCGCCAACTGTTAAACTCCATATCAAAAGATTGGCTAGTATCGTAAAACCCTCCAATAGCCTTGAGGCATTTTTCTTAATTTAAGGAACCTTTAATGATATATAAAAAATCATTTCTATATACGTTGTTTTTTCCAGCAGGTGCTCGAATCCATTATAAAAGGAAATCCTGAAATCAATTATTAGAGATAAGCTGACAGCACACGGTTGTGTGACATGTTGAGCCCCAAGAAACCCCATTAAATTCTTCGCCAAAACCTGTTCCGCGCCCTGGATATATCAAAGAACTGCTCCACACAAAAAAAACCGCACACACACACACACATTGACTACATTCTGCCTAATGTGCGCGCTTGCTTAAATCACGCAGTAAGCATAGGGTTAGCAGCAATCAGAAAATTCCTCCCTTTTGCAGTAATGAAGATTCACGCAGCAAAATCGCTTCCGTGCGTCACGCAAATCACGCATTAAAACGCACCAGCCCTTTGGCACGTGCCCAGCAAAGGAGCGAACGACGACGGGTTTGACGAAGAATGTATTCACCTCGGGCTCGGCCGCTCACGCAAACCATCACCACCACCAGCAGCAGCCTGCGGGAAAGCTACATCGATTTCAAGATGGTACGCTCGGCGGTAACATATCCCAGGACAGAACCTCCCAAAACATTGAATGAAACGACTGGTGAGACTTGACACGCGTGTGAAAAGGGAAGCTCAGCGTGGAGAAGGAGAGGACCGCCTGCAGACACACACACACACACAGATAGAAAGGTCGGGAAAATCCCCTGTCAGTAAAACTGACAAGCGCGCACACAAAACGAGGCGCCCACCACGGAGAGCCAATGCCGAACGAGAGCACCCGCACCCGTGGTAGCGGATCCCAGGGCGGATCTAATATTTGTAAAACATATCAATTTTACATTTTCAATAGGCACCCGGGTTTGCGCCCGAGGGAGCGAGGGCAGCTGGGCTGCTTTAGTGGATTTTTGCGAGCCGGTTCTCTGCCTTTGCGAAAGAGGTTTGGGCGCCATCCCACCCGTAACTTTCGCGCGCTCGAACACGTTGCTCCGTTGGCGAGGCTTTAAGCCCTGCCACACCGTGATTAGGCTAATGAGAATCTAAGAGGTCGTTTGTTGCTGTTTTTTTTTCTTTCTCTCTCTCCTTCTCTCTTGTTGGCAACATTCTCTGTCTTCACTTTCCAACAGGTTGAGACATTAGATTGTACAAATTATGTGGCTTCCCAAAGTGGCGCCAAAGGTGCCTTCGCTGCCATGTCAGCCATTTCGACGCGCGCGCCCGGGCGAAATTGAAATAAAACACCTTTTTAACAGTTTTGCGGCATCCCATTCCAAAACCTCCCTCCTCCTTGTGTGTGTGTGTGTGTGTGTGTGTATGTGTGGATCTGACGCGGATCGTTTCGGGGGTTTGTGTGTTCCAGCCGTTTCTCACCTCTCATCCCACAGTCAAATGTGTAAAACAGCACCGAAAAATGAAGCCAATTTGAAAAAAAATCGGCCGAAACTGGAACTGGACAAGGCAGTTGAAGACATTTTTTTGTTTGTTATTTTTGTCAAAAGGGTACTTCAAGTGGGGAGCGAAAGAATATTGAAACCTTAGACACACGCGTACATATTCAATAAAACAATTGAATCGAGCGATGTCTTTCCTGGCCAAATGCTTTCCAATGCAGATAATTTCAAAGAATAAGACATTTTTTTCTACTATGGAAATTATGGGAAAAGAAAGTAAGTGGTGGTGTCCCTGTTAGAGCAACACACAAATCACAAAACACCGTGTGCGTGTGTGTGTGCTACTTTGACGTTCGTTGACTTGCAGCAAAATTCGTGACGCAGTGGCGGCGAACGGACGGGCCACCACCACCACTTGAGCGCAGCAGCGCAATCTAAATTTATCACGAGATTTCACGAGACCCACTGATCCATGTGGCCTACGCTTTGAGGGAGGTGTCGGGGAAGGGGGGGGGGAATGGTGGAGCGTAGAAAAGGCGGTGTATCGTGTACGTGTTTTGTGCTGCCGTCGCAAACACGGTGATGGATGTGCTGCAAATTGGTGACCATCGGAAGCGTACGAGCGTTGGCTAGAATCCATCTCCACTAAGAGTAGTGTTTTTCTTTTCTTATTTGTGTTTTTCCTTTTTTTTTTGTCGCACGACCCTCTCATTGAAAGGCAAAGAAAGGTTGGTGTTTCTTTTAGTTTCTGTTGTTGCTGTTGTTGGAATAATAAAATAAAACAACATTTAATTCCACTTTAAAATGACCCTTCTGCAGAAAGAGTTTTTGGTCCTTCGACCCGGATGGAGGTTCGTGCCTGCAGCGTTTCGCTTTCTTTTCATGCAGAGCTTCAATGTGAAGCATACTATTGCCACGACGTGTTGCCTCAGGGTTTCCGCGTACGCCTAAACCAACCTTTACCCCTCCCCCTTCCCCTCTCCCTCCCCTCGCTCATATCACGTTCAACAAGCCCGGCTGTACGCTAAATTGACCGTCCGCGTGCTTCCGTCGAGGCAGCCGTCTGAACACAATAGACGTGCTAAGAAAAACACATACACACACACACACACACACACACACACACACACACACATATTCACAAACAAACGCCGAGAGCGATGATCGATCGCAGATCAAATGGTATTTTCCGGTTCACTTTTTTTCCACTGCTTCCTTTCTTTTTTTTGCGGCTATGCTGCACGCCCGGTTTGAGACTACAGGCACACTACTTTTGGCACACGTCTGGTGGTTGGGCCGAAATACTCATCTTCGTACCAGCACTTGAACCAACCGAGAGTCGCCAGAACATTGAAGCAAAAGAAGAAGAAGAAAAAGTGAAAGAAAAAAGCAGCCAAACTCAAACACAAACAAGCGTCCAAAAATAAACCACTTCAGCAAATGCAAACAGTTGTGGCGCAATGAGCGGATGAGCGGGAACGGGCAGGGCAATCACAAAAACAAAAACACACACACACAAGAAAACTACATCATCAGAGAGAACGAGAGGGGAAACAGGGAAGGAGAGAGAGTGGCACATGGCACCATAACCTTACACTTGCTACATGCGGAACGGCTCACGGTAGCCGTTATCAATTAATTGAAAATTTTGGAACAATACCGTGGGCCCGGAGCCCAAGACTCCAGCTTCATGGACGGCCATAGCAACTGTGTGCGCGTGTGTGTGTGTGTGATTGTGTGTACTGTAGCACATCTGGGATACTAGGAACTCTCGTGCCACAACAGCAATGACGAGTTCCTGCAAATGTCCTCCCGAGGAAAAGAAAGCACAACAAAACAACAACCCAAACAGCATCCATCGTTCTGCTGCGCCTGAAAGGTAGGCAACAGTTGTTGCGTGGCGAGTGTGACAAGTGTGTGAGTGTGTTTTTTTTTTACAACAATAGTTGGTGCCAGCAGTCGGTCGATTCCGGGCTACATTAGCGATGCCATGTAATCGAGTTGGAGCTGGAAAAGTTTTCTCGTTTATTCGTTAGCATATTATTTATTAGTTTAAGCATGCTGTGCCACACCACGATGAGTGGCAGGACCATCGAACGTGCAACTATTAAAACAGCGTTCGTTTCCCCCCCCCCCCCTTTTTTCTACTTCAATACTGTGACTGTAGTTTCTCGTGAAGCGCACCCAGCGACATCCGGACATGCACATTTGATTAGCCAAACGGTGCTGGTAAAACACGCGCTTCTGAACTAATCCGATTTCCGCCCCGACTGAGAGGAACGTCCGGCAAACCAGATGTTTGAAAGCACCAAAAAAAAAATGTGAAAAGCTCTCAGCAATGTGGGCAGCAACACTGAGTGCTTAGTTGAAAGTTTTTAATCATAATTAGTTACAGTTACAGTTTGCATCGCAACACAAAGGGCCGTTAGCACCTGCTACTGCTGCTGCTCTCTAAACTGCACTTTTGTGTCATCCTCCAGGCTGTCCAGGGCTGTCAAATCTTCATTTCAAATTTACAATCAGTGCCTGAAAATTGCATAACAAACTACTCCCAATTAATGATAGCATACTTTCACACATTCACATTGCTTTCCATAGATACTAAATAAAAGAAAGAAAAGCAAGCGACGACAAACAAACAAACAAAACAAATGTCACAGGTACAGCTGCCGAGGAATGTTCGGCACAAATTCTTCACCCGTACATCGGACGTACTGGACAGACGGGCGCGCCGGTCCAACAAGCCCCAGTAGTAGCACGACGACACGCATTTTTATGCCTGCCGGAGAAGCGCACGATTGCAGCTCGCTGCCTGCTGCCACACGCGCAGGCCTAATGAAGCCAAAAGCCCTGGCGGCTCCAATGCTCGCCCGCGGTACGGTGAAGATTGGCCAAATTGACTCACACACGCGTACTGCGCCGAACCTTGTGTGTAGAAGAGAAGCACCAGCAAGTCTCCCGGACAGAGTCGGCCAAAGTATGTCCCAAGGAATGCGCGGCAGGAATGTGGCATAGCGTACAAACCGTACCGTAACCGTACGAATTCGCTACCGTCCCAGAGGGGGTTGTAGTATCTATTACACTCAACGCAGCCCGGACGGGCGACAGAGTGGGAGGAAAACGCACGGCACGTCCCACGAGATGGCGTCCCTTTTTCGGGCGTTTTGAAGTGACGCACTCGTCCGGGGCACCAGCCGATAGAGTGTCCCGGCACGCACGCACAACAAAAGGAATGGATTAATCCTGCCACCCCAACCCCAGGAGAGGACCCAGCCGGTGGGGGGAGGGGGAGGGGAAGGTAGGACGGGCGGATATGGCAAACAGATAAACCCTCAGCCAGTCGCGTGTCGTGTTTGTTACGCTATTCCGTTTGATCTTGCAAACGAATATTTTAATTTACCGAACCAACCCCTCGTCTCCTCTTCCTCCCTACTCTTCCGCCCACCACGAGCGACTTGAAAGTAACGTCAGACCGAATTCCACGAAGATTCTACCTACCCACCGTGCACATACGAGTGGAACGATTGGAGAAAGAGAACCAAACAACACACTAGTGGTGTGCTCTTTGGGAGCGCACCCACAACTTCGATCCGACTCGCGCAAAATCGGACCCACTGGAGTCAGTATCGCCCAGGATCGGAGTCATCGGAAGACATTAAGAGTCGGAGATGAAATACCTGACCACAAATACATTGTTCTGGCCGTCTTCGCCCGATTCCAGGCAGCCCCGACTGCAGTCGACTCCAACGCCGAACGACTCCGGACGTCCCCGACTCTGACTCTGGATAACTCTGACTCCGGACGACTCCAGATGGCTTCAGACTGACTCCGGATGACTCCGGACGACTCCGACCCCGGCCGACTGCGAAAGACTTCGAATGACTTCAGACGACTCCGAGGCTGGACGATTCTGGAGCACTATTGACAACTCCGAATGACTCCTTACTACTCCGAATGACTCCAGTTGACTCCGGGCAACTCCGGATGACTCCTAACGACTCCGGACGACTCAAGATGATTCAGAATAATTCCGACTTCCAACGCCTCCGGTTGACTCCGGGCAACCCCGGATGACTCCGGAAGACTTCGGACGACTCTGGACGACTCCAAACGACTCCGGACAACTCCAAACGACGCCGGACGACTCCAAACGATTCCGGACGACACCCGAAGGCGTTGGGAGACTTCAACTCCGAATTACTCCGGAATACTCCAACTCCAGAATACTCCGGAAGACTCCAACTCCGGAATACTCCGACACCTGATGACTCCGCATGACTCCGGATGGCTCCGAATGACTTCGGACGACTCCGGATATTGCTGCGCGAACCTACCTTTCGTAGTCGGATCGTAGGCGACTTCGGATTTTTGCCATCCGTACCCATCACTACAGCACACACGCAACAACAAAAAATACCACTCCCCAACGATGACGTGAATGAAATTCATGTGAATGAGTGTGTATGTGTGCGTATCGTTGAGGGTCCTGTGCGAACAGATTGCACCATTAGGGCTATGGGAATGAAGGAGCTCTATGGCCATGGTAGCAATATTTTTCTTAAACAGTATGTACAGTCAGGTAGCAAATCAAACATTGCAAATACAATGATTCTTCGTTCCAATAACTTCACAAAAAGAATCTACTTTGAAAAGCCCTGTTATTCAGGATCACCATCTTACCCCTGATTCAACCTGACACACGCACGCTGGCAAAAGACGCGCAAGAGAGAGAAAAAAATAACGAGAACCTAACAAAAAAGGGAACACCTTCGATATCACACTCCCAGCTATTGACTCGCGTAAGGATTCGTGGCTTTTTCCCCTGCTGTTGGCACTTTCCAATGAGCAGTCGGCGGGCAGGCTAGTCAAATCCCCAGCGCGATAATAACGCGAACATGACAGGGGCAGGGGCACGGCTGCGACATCGTTCCGGCAATAATAATTACACCCCCAAAACCCACGAGAGTACAGAGGTCGAACACAGCGACGATACTGTCATTCGTTATTCTGTCTCCGTTTACATGGCCGAGTTTGAAGTTTGGAAACATTTTCTTTGTTTGTTTTGATGGGTTTTTATTTGACAACATAGTGACCCTGTTTCGTAGCCGTCCCCGCACGCCTGCCTGGTGCGAGGGAACTTTCCTGCAACATTAAACTTTGCCCGGTTTGACGTTCATTTGACAGCTGTTTGACGTACCCCGAAAGTGCGTCCAATCGCTCGTGTAAATTAAAACCGACCCGTGATGTCCGTTTGAGCGCTCTTCCATCTCTCTCTCTCTCTCGCTCTCGCTCTCTTTCTCTCTATTTCAACCTATATCTTTCTTGTCCACTCACTTGCTCATCATTTTGCATGGCGGGTTCGGCGCTGCGGCAAAGGATAAGCAAAATCTCGACATCAATCATCATCAGTCTCAAGCCAACTTGGTCAACAAGCGAAAAAAGTGTGAGAAACGGGGCTCGGGGAAGGAAAATTTGATTCCAAAGAAGAAAAAATTGACAAAAGCACTAACTCACTCGCCCGACCCAATATTGCTATATTGCCGGAGCCAATCTAGGGACACACACACACAAAGAAAAAGTGGCGTTCCAGGCGCAGAAGAAAATCGAGCGCCAGCAAACTCCACACGTTTACTCCTTTCTTTTCTTCCTATTTTTTTTTTTTGCTACCATTTCGTATCGATTGTGCCACCGAAAGCCGTGGCGACGCCCGGTGGTCGGCAAAGTGGGACAACTCTACACTATTTTGCGTACGATTTCGGGGCGGGTTTGGATGCGGAATTGATGAACATTCCGCAAAACCCAGGGCCCGGCCCGTGTCCCCGTCGCCTGGGCAAAGTTTTCAAAGTGGGGTGGTAGTTGCTAACCTCAACCCAACATTCGGTGCGGTCTGCACGAAATTATTCCTTCCCCCCCCCCCTACCCGTTTTTTTTTGTATCCCAGCTATGGGATAAGCAGTAGGCAGGTGGAGCACGGGTGAGATTCGAGCACAAGGGCACACAGTCTATAAATAGCGCCACCACACACAGCTACACACGCATACAATACAACGATCGCTTAATGCGATTCCCTTGCCGGGGCGAAAATTCTAAACTCCCGACCCCCGACCCTCAGGCCGGATGGTCCTGTGTCCGTTGGGAAAGATTTACCCATTGCTGATTGTAGGGCAGGCACGGAACGGCAACACAAAAACACACCGAACATAGTAAGGCAAGAACGAGCGGCTGATAGTGTGGCGACGGCAAGGGACGGCAGAAAGACAAGACGATGAGACACGAAAGCTTGCGCGCTCTCGGCCTGTGTGCTGTGTAAGATGCTGAACTTTATCAAGCGTGCTTGAGTAGGGTAAAACAAAACACAACGTCCTAGGCAAGCGGATAGCTAAGTTGGATAAGACTAACTGCCCACAGCCGGCATTCTCGCTCGCTCGCTCGCATTGCTGCGAGGCAAGAACGCAACCAACCGGCCTGAGACTTGTGGGGTTCAAGGAAGCTTTTCGGCCAGCATGTTCAAGAGGAAGAAAACAAAAACACTCCCACATAATCAACAAATAATTCTAGACATCTACGTCCATCCCAGCGTCAACTGTAAAGAGCAAATGCATGTTTGACACAATGCTCTATCCGTAGAGCCGTTGAGCCGGTGAAGAAAACGGTTCGGTTAGGCGAAAGAACCTGGGTGCGGAATGATTGGCAACGGCAACGGCTTTGCAGCCCTACTCGCAGGCGCAAGCACTTCTTCCCCAGCGGTTCGCGTGAGTTCCTTATGTGTTCTAGGTGGTTGTGCAAACATGAAAACCAACTTATTAACAAAAAGGTTAAACTGAATGATCTAAACATCTGCCATGAGTTACTTGTGAATTGCAAGTGAAATCCACCGAGAAAACGAATACTATAAAAATCTAGCATGCCTCAAGAGACACTATTTTAGGTACTCAGCTTATAAATCTCAGAATAATTAGCCGTTCGACGGATCAGTCATGCAGTCACTCATGAGTGCCGTGAGTGATTATGGGGCTAAAAATTGAGGCGACTTTGTATAATTCATAGCCGCTCATTCGGCCAGAGCATGGACTCCGTTCGCCGAAATCCGTTTGTCACTCACTTGAAAGTGAGCGTACAACACAAGAATTCGCGACGCAAAACCTCGCGGATATCGTCCCATACAAACGGAAACGAACGGATTTCTCAATGCAAAGTGAGTGACGCCACTCTCTCATGAGTGCAAATGTGTGCATATTGGGTGTCAAGGCAAACGGGTTTCGGCGAACAGAGTCCATGCTCTGGCCAATTGACTACTAAGAGCCACTCATGAGTACCGTAAGTGATTATGGGCTTAAAAGTTGAAGCGAGTCGTGCGATGCATAATCGATTATTGGTTACTACGGCTACTACGCGTCACTCATCCTGTCACTCACGCAGTGATGCAGTGCTTGACAGCACGGACAGTTCACTAAAATGTCACAAGCCCCTCTTCCATACGACAATGAAACTCGCAACATCTCAGATAACTCATGAGTGCCGTGAGTGCGATTGCTTTTGTTGCTGCTTTCTGCTCCCATCCACACAACGCGTTACGCTAGACCCCCTCCCCCCACTCCCCCTTACTGGACTCGAGTGCCAAAACCTGTCACTCACCTGCTCAACTCACCGCTGCACCGCACGCCAGCGATAAGCGCAGATAAACTAATTACAAATGGTGCCGAATGGAGAAGCGCCACAATAATAAATAACGCGGTGGCAACACGCGAAATCGTGCCCCACGTGTAAAATGCTACACGCCCGATGCTACACGGAACAAATCCATTTGCACCCACCATCAAGCCCGCGAATTGCGCTACAGAGAGAAGGAAAAATCGGACGTTCGAGCAAAAAGACGTAGAGGCGGAAGGCACATCGGCGAAGGAACCGAAAGCGGCGAGGAAACAATGTACAAACAGAACCCGGGAGTCACCGAGCGACGCGCAGTGCATGACTAAAGCCAACGGGCGGGGCCAAAGGGCGATGGGTGAATATCCCATTGAAAGGATCTCATCTAAATGGCGACTGTGGAACGGCAACAAAGAAAACGTTCGCAAGCGCGTCCCGCCGACCGGTGAGTGCAGGTGTGTGTGGTACAAGTAGAGCAACGAGGAAAAGCTTTCCAGTTTTCGGCTTTTCCATGCTTTCCGACCGGCATCGGGCAGAGTCGGAAGGGGTTGCAAGATGGGGATTTAGTACACAAGAATGCTCAGAAATGAAAACAAAACAAAAAAATGGCGGGAAACCGGGGGGGGGGGGTGTGGGGTGGGGAAAAAGTACATCCACAGCTAGATTAAGAGGCAGATGCTGCCGGTAGGTGAGTGGGTGGAAGGGATGGGAAAGGGAGGGGGCAAGGGCTGTGCTTAAGACTGGGTTATTTATAGCATGCAACTTGCCCAAGGTGCGCCACCGCACAAACCGCCATGAGTGCTGTCGCTTCCGCATCGCAACCCATTCCGCCCTATCTCTCACTCTATGTTGCACGCTTGCTCTCGCTCTCTCTCTCTCTCTCTCTCTCTCTCTCTCTCTCTCTCTCTCCATTTCTCTCTGTTGCGCTTGTGATGCGCTTCTTTGTTCTGAGAGCTGCAGCTGCACTTTAGCATGCTTTGGTGAGCGATTGGAACGGGCGGAAGTGAGTTTGCGGCACGCAATGACGAAAGCTTCCCGCTTCCATCATCTCGTCCGTATTGCCCCCCCCCAATCCCCCACCACCCAACGCAAACAATTCATTCTCGCTCTCGCTCGCTCCCTCTCTCAGTTGCACCCACTGACGTCACGAATCACACGTTTTGGGGTTAATCGATCGATCTCGCCTAGGGCTTTGGGCGATGCGGTGCTGGGTTATCGATTTTGCACCGATTTTGTCGGGCGCAGGACTCGGTGCCCTGGTCCCCTGGTTGTCACTCCCAGCCACGGCACACTTTGCGGTCGCTCCGTGTCGAGCGGTAAGTGAACCCCATTGTCGGAGCAGGTCGCCCCAAAAGCTGGTCGCACAGCTACAAATTGGAGCGCTGCTTGGCAGGCGAAATCACTCGCATTGCATGGAGTTCTCTCTCTCCCTCTCTTCTCTCTCTCTCTCTCTCTCTCTCTCTCTCTCTCTCTCTCTCTCTTTTGCTCTCTATTTGCTGTGTAATCAACCCACTTCTGGACGGTGCAGCAGAATAGTTTGTTAGAAAACACAGTGGCAGTGACCCGACGCCCTACGCCTCCGGTCGGTAGAGAGGCCACTTTAAACTCGGGCCACTAAGGACAGAGCGCCATTCCACCGTCCCAAGCTCCCTGCAAGAAAATGGCCTGTGTATGTGTGTGTGCGTGAGACGAACAACAACAGTGTGTGTGTGTGTGTGTGTCTGTAGGTGCAAGTATGGGAAGGAAGCAAAAACTTTTGTGATTTCCTTCCGGCAACAAAATGGAAGAAAACGAGGAGATGAACAGAACACAACAACCAACCGGTTTTATTTACCGTAATCCGGCGAAAGCCCCTCACGTACAGATTAAATGAAGCAGGAAAGGGGGGTTTAGTGGTAAAGCTTTTTTGGCCCCGATGCGATCAGTGTTGCCTGCGGAGCGCAAGCGAAAAGGATACAACAGAAATAGAAACTAATAAAAGATGAAACACGCTAAACCTTACTTGGGCCCGTCGATGGACATCTTGTTCTATCTCTATCTTTCTCGCCCTCTCACAATCTCTCTCTTTTTCTCTCTCTCTCTCTCTCTCTCTCTCTCTAAAATTTTATCTCAATGTCTCTCTTTATCTCTCTCTTTCCTTTTCGATCATTCCAAACGGAGAGCTAACGATTAATGTGGCCGTTTACTGGTGCCGTCGTCAGTGTCCCAACATAAGGGGCGAATTAGCTTTTAAACTAACCAAATTAATCCCACACAGCACATTGCAATGCTCAATCAATTCGGAATGGAATGTATTGGCTTCCGATCCAAGCTAACAGCGTTCAAACCAAGCGGCCGAGTCCAGCGGAACGTCTACTTTCATCCCAATCCTGGTCATGGCACCAAAATGTGTTTCGTGTAGCATATCAAATACAATACCGAGAGTTATTCAAACTGGACTATCGTGCTGACAATGCAGCATATGCTACAATTAATACGCATAGCCTATAGCCTACAGGTCGAAAAATGCACTCCTAGTCACGGCACCAAAATAGGAAACTGTTTGGTGTTGCACCCAAACACTATTCTTACCCCGTAATGTGAACGCTCAATGCTATTGAAGGGTACTTGGAATTATCTAATCATCTGGTTTACTCTCCTGGTCACGGCACCAGAAAATGTTCATCACGGTCGGTATGTTTCCGACGGTCCAAGTTTACCTAGCTCCACCGTCACATTCACAGCACAACTTGTTGCACCCTTTCCCTTGCCACAGTTGAAAACGAGTTGCCTGTTTGGTGCGTGCGCAAGGACCTTGCACAAAAACAAACAGAGGGACAACAGGGAGCGTCAACAAGCCAATCCATAGGAGCAAGTTTTTCGGGGCACACCGTCACCATCAGGACATGGTTGACCGGACCGGGCACTGGCAGCGCTGCAAGTTAGTGAAGGGAGGGGGGGGGGGCAAAAATAAAACAAAATAAAAGAACGGGAACTTTCTTTAGCTCCACCGGAAAACGGTCGTACTTTTTAGAACTATTTCACGACCGTCACGGCCCGGCCCGGGAAGGGGGCGTAGAGGTCACCTTCTCCTGACTCGCTCTCGCTGTATTACAACCCGGTGAGCACGGCTCACCCTGACGAATTATTAATGCAATTACGGTAAAGTGTTGGCAAAAACACTGGGGGTGCGCTGCCCAGACGGTCTCACCCGCAAGGTACATTGCGCCCCTCCTTCTCCTTGATGATGGGCTTTGGGGGAAGGGGGAGGAGGAGTGTTTCAATCACACACAAGGGACGTTGGGATGCAACAAAAAACGGCAAAAAAATGGTACCCGAAGCGAATGTGTGAGTGACGTCATGGGTGTGGGGTCACGTGCCACCCCCCTACGTGGGCACTTGTCAAGTTGGCGAGCGTCGGGCATGAAATTTCTAATAAACAGTCGGTTAGGTGAACAACGTTTTAAAGCAATCGTTAAAAAGAAAGTCCCACCACCACTCTAAAAAAAGGGGAGCAGCTTTTGCAGTGAAAACACATTTTAAACTTCAACATGTAAAAAAACACATAAAATCTGTCCTTTCCTCCATCACACTCAGCCAGTAGCAGGGTGCAGGGGACCCGGGGGACCGGGAGCAAGGTGCTATTTCCCCCCCCCCCCCCCCCCCTTCAGTTTTCTTCTGCTCTGGCTGCAATTTTCCATCAATGCTGTTGTTGTTGTTTCCACTCCAGTCTACCTGGCCGCCTGCCACCACCATTGCCGCGGGTGTGTGTGTGTGCGAGTGGTTATGGCACGGTTAAATATATGCATGACGTTCTGCGCACATCCGTCTGCCAAATGCCGGACCCGTGTGTATGGAAAATATTGTATGTTTGATCGATTTTTCGGTTGCCGCTTTTCTTTTGTTCTTTGCTAGGCTTGCGCTACCCCCCCCCCCCCCCTCCCAACGTGAGCATGTCCAGCCCGTATTGGGTATTTGTGTTTTGCAAACACGTCTCTTGCAAATTTTCCTTCTGCCCCCATTTTGCCCAAACCCCTTTCCCGCCAGGTCCCGCAAACACACACACACACACACACACACACACACACACACACATTTTGCCGCAAGCTTGGCCATTGTTTTTCGACTGGTTTGCCATTGCGATCGATCTGTTTGGCTACGCCGAACGATGTCAATCAGCAATTGGATGGGTGTCCTGGGCGGCATTGGTGGTGGTTGTGGTGGCGGGGGTAATAAAAGCGAACACATACACACATTCACCAGCAAATGCTCGCCCGTTTCGATTGGATTATTTGCATAAAAAATAAATTATACCCTCGCTGGCCAATTGCTAACGACGGACCAGTCAACAGCCCCCACCCGGAAAAGGGGATGGGGAGAGAGATTGGTCGAGAGGGCGGTGGAGAGTGTACGTCAAGCCAGCAATGAGCGGTGCTTAAAAAACTGCAGCAAAAAGCCCCCCCCCCGCACCAGGCAAAAGGACTGTCGAACACGGGAAAAAGAATAATCCTTCACGCACACACCACCACCGCCGCTCGAGCGACCTTTGGGCGGGCCGTGTGGAGCGTGTGGCTTGCGTAATCTTTTAGCTGGCGCGCAACGGGTAGGCCAGTATTGTATCTCCCGCGCTCGGTCAATCTGTGTCCCAGCTTTAAATTTAAAGACTTTTTTTCATTTTCAAATTGTGTATTTATATGCATGAATGCGAATGTATGGTATTGGTGTAACGAAGTTCAATCGAATCCTTAGCGCCATCTCTAACTCTTTTGTACAACAAGTCGCTGTTTTCCGGCTGTTTTTTTGACATCATGGAGGAAAGCTTGCAGCAAACTGTCCTGAAATACTGATTCAGAAACACTCACTTCGAGCTATGAAGCACCATTTGATTCCACTTCAATATGGCTTCTACCTTGGCCGATCTACAGCTTCTGACGTCGCACCTTGATAATTCAGGTAGTCAGGTATTCTTACTTTGGGTCAGAAGCTACTGAAGGTTTAACGTTCGTTGAGATCTAGTCAAATGAATCGTCTCTTACCTACACCATCGTACCTTAATGGTCAAGATAGGAGATAGGATCTCGCCAGAATACTGTAATGTCTCGCAAGTGTCCCGCAAGGAAGAGTATAACTTTGCTTTGGCAGTACCAGAATGTAGAGAAATACCAGCAATCAGAAATAGTAGAGCCTGTTTAAAACTGCAGTACTCTGTCCCTTCTTGGTGGAGTGATAATATGTTATCTGTCAAACGTCAGAAAATGCACAACAATAACCATTTCTCGCAGCAAGACACAAAACTACAAGCTTATGAACGTCACACTTCCTCGTTCTGAATCAGTATTAGATTTAGATATTCTATTGGATTCTAAACATAGTCTAGATCAACATTGCTGATACCATTATCAACAAAGCAAACAGGACTTTAGGCTGCATAATTCGGTCTAGCTATATGTTTCAGGACGGATTGTGTCGGAAATCGTTGCATGGCTCCCAATGAGAAATATCGTTTGCATTTTATAAAATTGAACCAACATTGTCCATTTTTCATGGGTATATCTTCACCCACGCTAACGAAACGTTACTTGAACTTTCAATAATAGTACCCAATGAATCAGCAGACAATACTGGACACCTCTACTCAGTCGAACTCCAACCTTGATGGCCCAAACAGTGAAGCAGCTTCGTTTAGAAGCGTGCGTGATCAAAACGAGGCACCACACCATAGACGAAACGGAGCCTATTCCGGCATTTACAACTTCTTGGCAATGAGAGTATCGAAAGATACCCCCTTTTCCGAATTACGAATGACCCTGAGAGACTTCAGGCTCCAAAGAAAGCTCAAAATGAAGGGCGAGGGACAAGTGGCTACATCGCTGAGTTCACCTGGCCGGAGAGGTCAGTGCAACTGGCCAAACATTGAAACCTACCTATTACCTGGGAAATATTGACAAACATATCAGGAAGCAGAAATCGTGTCCACTGGTTTAGCAGCCGCAGGCAATGACGCCAAAACTCAATGCGATCATTATAAGCGAATTTCGGAAGAATTTCAATACGACTTCCTTCAAACCAGCGTCCAGCATCTCCCTGTGCTGTATCCCATTGAGAATTTCTGGACCAACATGATGCAAAAACACCACTCCAACAATTTTGTCACGAAAACTGTGGAGGAGCCGATAAAAATCGAAGGTAGATCTTAAAACCATGCACGCATATCTTCGTCTGCCATGGCAAAACATTCCGTAATACTGACGGAAGTTTGTTCGCAAGATATTTGGAAGATAACCTTTCAAAGGATGTTCATGGAAAAAATGTCTTTCTTAGTTTCTTTGATTCTGAGTGAAAGTTCTGAGCGATTTCTGGTGCTCTGGAGAAGGCTAGGAGTAGGTCTAGGTTTAAGCATTTTTAGCAGGCTACGGAAGCCAGTTGCAATTATGGGAGTAAATAAATAAATTCCTTTCGAATATCGCTCACTCCTGTGCATAAATTTAGGCGATTGCGGCACACAAAATGGCATACCCACTAAACAAAAAGGTATTAAACCGGGAAATAACAAATCGTAACGCTTTTACTGAGGTTTTTGGAAATCTGTTGATGCCTGGTCCCTGCGCGATCTGCATCAAGTGTTGTGGACACAGAGAGAATGCGCCTAAATGTTTGCAATGCTCAATTGATAGCGCTTCTATGCAGCATTCCTATGTAGCACTATTCAACATCCAGATGCCATAGCTGCTGCAGATCAACACCACCAACTGGAATGCCCAAAGGACGGAGCGCCGTGTGCAGCTGCTCGAATCGACTCGAGCAGTACGACGACACGCAGTATGAATTTACCCACGTTGTTTTGGGTTTTCCCCCATGCAATCCCGTAACACACTGTCAGCGGAAATGTTTACATCAACACTACAGAGTACAGAGCTGTAGCTCGCTGCCTCTCGATACCGGTATTGGTAGGGCCGGGGAAGGGTTCGCCTTTGCACTTACCTGTGGCAAGGTGCGGGCGAGCATCTTAGGCACGGCTCGCCCCCCCCTTCAGTACACCTCCGGCATGCGGCGCAGCAGTTCCTTCGTGGGGCCCGCCGGCTCGGAAAGGATAGTGCGCCCCAAAGGTGGGCCGAGCCGCGCGTATGACTGTATGTATAAGTGTATATGTACGTGCGTGCGTGCGTGTGTGTGTGTGTGTGTGTGTTTGTGATGGTCACACACGTACGCTCCGACGATGAACGGGCCGCACACCCTCCTCCACCCCGGGGGGCGGGTTCGCTTGATTGATTGAAGTCCTGAGATTCGTTCCGGGTTGCTGCCTTGGGTGCAGCTTGGTCCGCGGCGCCTTGCACTACCGAGGATACTGCTGCGGCTGCTGCTGCTGCTGCTACTGGTGCCACTCCACTTTGTGCTGATTATATGCCGCGCGCACAACACACGCACACGCACACTGATTCCCGTTTTGCCACGGCACAGCTGGCACGCGCCGCGACACAGCATTCAGCCGTGCGCCGGCCTTTACACAAACACCGTACGATTGCTGCACGCCTGCTGCATCCTGCTGCACTGCCCAAGGAAAATACAAAACACACACACACACTGCTATAACATCGTACAGGAGGCGATGGTGATGCCGAGTTTTCCTTATGGCCAAGCCCGAACTCGCCAGCACCCAGAGCGTTCGGTCACGTCCAGCTTAATGCACATCAACATAAACATATACAGATGTGTACAGCGGAGAGTTATAAAAATAACACACCTTGCACCTTCGCATTGATCCTTGGATCGGGCGTGGGATGGTGGGAAAAGGGTTGGAGGCAGGCAAAATGGCAGGGAAGGAAATGGAAAATGGGAAGGTAGAGTAGTTCGCTCGTATGGGTCCGAAACACCGAAACAAGCAATGGCACTTGTCAAGATGATGTCGCCACAAAGGCACACATACACACACACACACACACATTCATACAAACACGAGGAAATACAACACACAAACGAGATGCTGCTCGCGCGTTTTGGACATCCACAGCAACGAAGATACGGAACAGACACAGATCACAGATGATGATCGTCGATAGAGGGCAGGTAAAGGAAGCTTAAAGTCGTATACATTTAGCTGTGTGGTTGGTGGGTGTGTGTGTGTGAAGGGCAGAGGGATGATTCCAACAATCAAACAAACGTGCGAAAGCAGCACACGTTCCTTGTACGAAAGTTTAAGTCGAACCAAAGTTTTATAAATTGCTTCGGAGCTTTTTGTGTGGTTTTTATCCCTCAAAACATCTTCTTATTTTTCTCTCTCTCTCTCTCTCTCTCTCTCTCTCTCTCTCTCTTTCTCTCTCTCTCAACTACAGACAACATCAATGATAAAAGTTCGAAAAGTGTCAAACAAATCCTAGGTGAGGAAAATTTTCTCTGATTCAAACAACGTTGTTAAAAGCGCCTAAAGGTATGCAAATCCACGAATTTTTCGTGTATGTGTCGATCTGGATGGATTGACTGATTGGATGGTTTGCTTCAATGTTACGTTTTTTTTTTTTGTTTAACGAGCAGTCTTAAGTGCGAGCACACTTATTCAATACATCGCTATCGCGCAACTGCTATGAGCGCCTAGATGCAGACAATGAACATAACAAATACTGCAGTTCCATTTCGCTAAAAAGCCACATTCCACACCCGGTTAAGACGTATCCGATTCTAATGTCACGAACGTGTCAAATTGACTGCATGTAAGATAATGCCAATTTATTATTGTAATGAAATTGTTATTTGCCATCTACAGGCAGTGTGGTTTGGTAAAAGTGGACATGGACGGCAGGAATCTATTGCCGGTATAATTGCCTGAAAATTAAAAAAATTATAATGAGCACCGCGGAGATGTTCACCACCGAGAACAATGGACCTATCCTTGGTAGCTTGATGTTCCTTGCTGAAACTCAAAGCAAGTACGTGTGTGACATGCCGAACGCGACATGCGAATGCATGAGCACAGCTCGATACTCTGACTGACAAGCTGAGCTTAATGCCGTCGCAAACATGCTGTGCTCACGTACACGTACTGTGATAATCAGGGGTGAGACTCAAACAGTTGGTGAACCAATCACAAGCTTGGTGACTTTTTTTGGTAACACACAACTCTTGATCACTCACTTGGTCATGACATTTCCTCCCTATGATAATCAAGACATTGGACGACCTGGAGATTGGTCCCAAACTACAAAATGAGCATCGAAATTTGTTATGACAACGTCAGTGACAACTGATTGCATTAAAAAAAAAACATTCTAAAGTAATTGACCAAGCATTGGTTGCTAAAATGTCACAGAGCATGTGATGGTCATAGCAATTGTTTAGAGCGTCACCTCTAGTCATCAAAATTGAGTACGTGACGCTGATATGGATTTTTATTTTAGGTCAGATTTTGTTATGACATTGACAGTGACATTTCGCAACACTAGGTACGATGGTTGGCCACCAATCCGATTACTTTGCTGCGAGCAAGAAGTCACAAACAAGAATGGTACACTCACAACGTCATACTATGTTGATATCGCTTGTAGTAAAGCTTTTGCGAAGCCAGACAGCTTCCGAACGCTGAATAATGTGCTTCTCAGGAAAGCAAACCAAGCATTGAGGGAGAGAAAAACCAGTGCTATAAAAGATAGAAACATACCGCGAAACCTCCCTCTCAATAATACCGGCACAGAAAAGGGAACGGGCAAGCTCTAATAATGCACATGACAATGGCAATTGATTTCTTTTGCATCGATCATTGTGCAGCCAGTGTCCCAGCAGTTCTTATGGTTCGGTGATGATGTTCTTTCCCGATTACGACCTGGAACGTGGCGCATCTTCTACAGCAACAGTTTCGCAGCGCAACCGTCTCTATGCAACCGAAAGCTGTGTGTTTTTTCCTTGTTAATGTGTATGCAACAACGCCGGACCAACAGCGGCCATCTTCGCCCAGCGGGAAGCTGCCTCACCATGCAAACGAAGCGTACGCGCGTGCCAGGAAGGCAGCGAAACGAACGAAACCTACGTACGAACCATTGGCCGGGCGCGTTCCAGCAGTAGCACAGCACCAGCGCCAAGGGTATTCGACCCACCGGGGGAGGAGGATTCGTGCCTCCGATCCCCCGCCCCGCCCTGCTCGAATTTGAGCCCGAACGAGCGCAGCAGGCCGCTGGGCGCAGAGAAATTCCGAAAATATTCTACAGAAACACACCCAGGGCCGGCGCCCGGTGTTTATCTTCTCCTGACCCGTTACCCCTCCTTTCCCCTTTCTTTCCCACCCTACGCTATCAAAAAAGCGACGCTTGCTCGGTCTATTCGGTTGGTTTCTTGTGTTTTTTTTTTTCTTCCCTCGCTTCAAGTGAGCCCTAGGCCGGGCGGATGGCGGTTAGTCCTACTAGTAACTAGAATAATATTTTCCTCCAAACGCACTCCACACTGCCAGTGGCGTACCGGCAGTGGGGCCGTTTTGCCCCATCCATCCATCACCCCTACCACCGCCATTTTCCAGGGTAGAATTTGTTGGGAAATTCCCCAAAACGTTGACGTTGCCCGTAAACCAGGCCAGGCCCATTTCCCAGCAGCGATCGCTCTCCGGCTTCAAAAAGCTCTAGCACCGCTAGCACACGACCCCTCGGTCCCGCGCAAAAGGTATGCCCAACCAAGCGAAACAAGTGAAATGGCATTGGCATACCTAACAACGCAAAAAGAAAACAAAAGAACCGAGCACGAGCGAGTCCGTTCGCAATTGTTTGGATTCCCTTTAACTCTGCGTCATTAATTCGGTTCTGTTCGGCTCTGTGTCCTACAATAACAAACGCTTTGACATCGCTTGATCAAATTCGAGCGGACGGGGAGCTCACAAATTCCACTGTTGCTACGAAAAACAGTTTCCCGGGCCCCGGGAGTGTACAAGTACAAAACCGGCACCACTGTCACATGTAGAGCGGAATGTAGCAAACAACAATAAGGGAGACGTAATTAGACCCGAGCAGGACCCGTACGCCCGGTGGTTATTGCTGCTCTAGCTAGCGGAGTTAGGTCAACCAAAGAAAGCCACTTTGCGCCCAATACTCGCACGAGACTGCAGACGAGATAGATATGGCTTCAATTTTGAAATTCCTTCAACCGTTGTAGCGTTTCTCATCACGTGGTTTACTTCATACCAAAACAACAAAAAAGAACAACCTTTTTCTCCTGCTCAGCAGATGTACCGATGTTGGTTTGATATTGATGAGGTATTGGAATTGATTCCTTTCAAAATAGTCATAAGCTCTCTGTGTCCTTCAATTCTTCGACAACGAGGAACGGGTACGGTAAACCAATTAAAAGGAGCCCATTTTACAAGGCACAATGTCTCGGCAATATCCAGTGCACAGGTACAGATACTCTGGGTTTAGAAAACCAAATTTCGGTCTTTAAGTTTTCCCAGAAAGGTACATTTCCATCATTACTCTGTTCCATTGCCCAAGTCCTCAATCATACCTAAAGTTTCTGGTTTTGCTCGGATCAGATTCGAGCTGTACTACAATCCCTGAATTAATGCTTTGTTTAAATTACAAATTCCTGTCTAGAATCTTGTCACTGTTGCTATCCTATCTTGCTATGTCCCTCTTCTTAGTTTTATTCTACTTCAAGTATCAGTTTTTATTCTTGTGCTAATTGCTATTTTTGTTTTGTGTTCCTATTCTTGTTCTTGTTCTTGTTCCTGTTCTTGTTCCTGTTCTTGTTCCTGTTCTTGTTCCTGTTCTTGTTCCTGTTCTTGTTCCTGTTCTTGTTCCTGTTCTTGTTCCTGTTCTTGTTCCTGTTCTTGTTCCTGTTCTTGTTCCTGTTCTTATTCCTGTTCTTGTTCCTGTTCTTGTTCCTGTTCTTGTTCCTGTTCTTGTTCCTGTTCTTGTTCCTGTTCTTGTTCCTGTTCTTGTTCCTGTTCTTGTTCCTGTTCTTGTTCCTGTTCTTGTTCCTGTTCTTGTTCCTGTTCTTGTTCCTGTTCTTGTTCCTGTTCTTGTTCCTGTTCTTGTTCCTGTTCTTGTTCCTGTTCTTGTTCCTGTTCTTGTTCCTGTTCTTGTTCCTGTTCTTGTTCCTGTTCTTGTTCCTGTTCTTGTTCCTGTTCTTGTTCCTGTTCTTGTTCCTGTTCTTGTTCCTGTTCTTGTTCCTGTTCTTGTTCCTGTTCTTGTTCCTGTTCTTGTTCCTGTTCTTGTTCCTGTTCTTGTTCCTGTTCTTGTTCGTTTTTTTTTGTTTTTTTTTCTTAATCCACTCCTTATTTACTCTCTAGTCTCTATTTACAGCCCTATTTCAACAATTTGCCATTGCCGGTCCTGGAATGTTTGCCTGTCATCCTCAAACACTGTTGATGCTTCCTTTCCATCGCCCAACTGCGCCCAAGACACAATCCGTAACACGATGAACAAAACAAACAAAAACGCAACAGCAAAGCGTGTTGCGAAGCCACAAATAATCTTCACCTGCCTGCGCCAATCGAACCACCGGCTCAAACCCGCCCGGACTAAAGGAAACCCCGCGCAGCAAAACCATAAATCAGAAAATCCCTTCACTTCAGGCATTAACTGGCACAAATCAAAGCATTTCGCTCGGTACAGTTCCACGCTCCATGCCACCAACGCAAGGAAGCGGTAAAAGCGACGCAAAACAAACACCGCCCTTCTCGCGAAAGCACCGTTGATCCGTTAAAGCTGCCGTGCCGGCGGAAGCAGCCGCTTTCGAGGCTTCTTTTTAGCGGCCCGATTACGCGCAGCGAAAGGTTGGGCCCCCAAAACCGCTCCCCGATCTCCAAACATCCCTTTTTCCAGGCACTGAAAGGAAGACGGAAAAGCCGGCCCTTTTCTTACCCAGTCCAGTGGAGGAAGGGAGATGGTTTATTGAAATCCTTCACATTCATCCTTCACTGTCCATTGCCGTGTACATTAGCGATTTGTTTAATTACATTATCAGCGTACTGCCGGAGACGGTGGTGTCAGACGGAAACAAAAAAAAATGGCAATGGAGTGAACTACTCCTCTGCAGTCCTTCAGTCAGTCAGCCGTGTTTCCCCCCATGTGCCGCTTGGGTCCTGTTTTGCGGTCCAAGAGTAACGAGAGCCGATCTCGTACCTGAGCCGGGGACTGTGAGCTCCACCAATGGCCGGGGCAGTTTGATGGCCACTCGAGGGTTTCCCTTTATTTATTGCCTGACCTGCCCCCACTGCCCATAGGGTGTGTGTGTGTGTGTCTCTTTGTTGCTGCTTTGGAGCGCTCTCTTGGATGTCTTGGAAACTGGGGCCCAGGATATTCATCTTCACCTGCAAACTCCCCGGACGGCCATTCGTTCATCCGAGGAAGTCATCCCGCCCACTGGGAGCCATTGGAGTTGACTTGGTGTTTCCTTCTTTTTTCCATGTTTGCTTTATGTATGTGTGTGTGTCAGTGGCTTTACTGCCACACGAGGATGCCGAAAGGCGAATTGTGAAACCAAAAACCGTCCCACCAGTGGAAATTCGGGTGCCCAGGCAACCCACCTACACACCTAACCAAGGCGTGTATGGATGTGTGTGAGTGTGCATGCGTGTGCTTGTTATATAGGTGCGGAGGGTGGAAAGTTTGCTACGTCCAAACAGGCACACACACAAACACTCAAAGACACAGCAGGATATGAAATGTTTGACAGTAATAGACACCATCGCACTAAGACACACACACACACACACATACACTCTGAAGCACAACGATTCAATGCAAATTGGGCACCACAAGGCAAGGTGGAAGTGAGAACGAAACAAAAATAGTGCAAAAAATAAATAAAAAATAAAGTCAAAACTAAATCCCGCACAAAAAAAACGGAAAAGACAAACAGGCAAGACGGGGCAAAATGGCACTGTTAAGGATTCGGCTCAGTATCCTATTTTGTTAAATCGCTTTACACTGATGTTTTGTCTACAATAGAGGCTTTAACATCTTATTGATGGAAAACAATTAGAAGTACACATATTGATAATAAATATAAATGTCTAAAATAACATTTTTTAAATAAAAAATCGTGAAAGTGTATTTTGTGAGGTAAAATGGTCTCGCTATAGGACAAAATGGTCATGAACCAAATGTCAAAACACATCAAAACGAATAGATCAAATGGACCACAACATTGCACTTGCAGGCTTTGTTTTACGCTCTTGGTTTACACATCCCTTTTCCTCTAATTATTTGATAAACTCTTACGAACGCTTATTTTCAAGATAAAATGATGATGAAATGAGATCGGTTTGAACCAAAAAATAACACGCTATTATTTTCATTTATTTAGAAGCATTTCAGCTTAGGCTATGAAATGAACATTTCATATTATTTGATCAATTAAAATCATTTATCAGGGTTTCCCTCGATTTATTGGTTGGTTCCCATATTTTTTTGGTGCGTTCCCACGATTTTTTGGCCGTTTTCCAGACTTTTTTGGTCCATTAGTATTGATATCCAATAGGAAAATACCAATAAATTATGGGAACGAACCAAACATCTATGGGATTCGATCAACAAATCGTGGGAACACCCGTAACCGTTTTAATTTATCAATAATGTAGGTAGCCATGTTGCTACGCGATCCCCTACAACTTAAACCAAACAAAAAGAAAAGCGAGCTGGAAACGCGCAAATGACTGATTTCAGAATTTATGCTCATTTCGTGCTCGGCGGCCACAGTGTGTGTGTGTGTGTGTGTGTGTGTGTATGTGTGTGTTTGTCGCCACGTTCACGGCAGCACGTTCCAAGGGGGGAAAAGACCATTTACTTTACAAAAAAAAACAGAAAAAAGATAAATAACCACTCACACATACACACACAAATCACCTCACCAAAGACATAATTAAAATAAACAGAAATTGGGAGCTGGTTTCGAGCCAGTGAGAAGAAAAAATAACAAGCAGAAGCAAACAAAAAAAACAGTCCAACTTGCCTTCCAAAATGCCTCACACAACCGTCACTCTCGGCAGGAGTGTGTTCTCGGCTGACGTAAAGCTTAGGAGGAATAATGTAACGGAAAAAGCAGCACGCAGCAGGACGACGGGTCCCGAGATGGGATGGAAACGGGGCCGGGGAATTTCCATATTTTACCCGCCCCCCCCCCCCCCCAACCCGTTCGCCCGCTGTCTCGTTGCTGCGAGAATCCTTTTTCGTGATGGTCTATCGTTCGTGCGGCAGCAAACAAAAAATCGCATAGACACGCACACACACACTCACAAATTCTAGTGAAACGCTAATTTGCTTTCGCATTTATTGCGCATCTCTAGCATTACCCATTCTTGTTCTCACTGTCTCCCTCTCTCTCTCGCTCTCTCTAGCTCCGGCTAGCTTTTCACGGGCTAGCCTGGCAGGACACGGCGAAAGTGAGGAGGGCGCAAACTGCGGGCGTAATGTTTTGCCAGGGCTGCGCGTTCAAGCCACCAGTCACGTTTGCGAAGCAAGCGGCGAACCTAATTTGTCACCCGCGTTGCGTTGAGTAATGGCAAGAGCATTTGTAACGTTGCAAACTAATGCTTTCACACCACGTTCAAACGAAACAAAAAATGGCAGCAAATCCGCCCGCGATGAGCTCCGCCCGGCCAGCGCCACTTGTAGCCGGTAGTTTTGCTTTACCGAGGCTGTAAAAAGGCGGGAAAGAGTTTACAGCGTTTTACAGCGATGCACTGCACCGTTCACCGAGTCATAAATTGTTTTATTTACTAATTATGAGCGCGGGCTAGTATCGTATCCGGTATCCGGCGGAATGGTTTGTTGACATTTCATTTGCGCTCTGCCCCGAAGCCACACGGCCGGTCCCTCTCCCGAAGCGCAATTTCGTTCGCAACACACAGTGCGTTGCGTAAATGTACGAACGAACGGTTGGAAAAGAAATCGTTTGTTCATCATTTACAACACCTTACAAATTCGGTATTACTTTTTGATCTATAAAACGCCATTCATTTTTTTTTTTGTGTCGCTATGATATTAATAATGCTCGCTGAACTCCAACCAAGCTAGCATACGTTCATGCTTTGCACTGTACAGACACATTCCTCTCGGGACGTGTCGGACAGATGTTTTACGACAGCACTCAGATGGCACCACCATCCCGCCGGGAGTGACTCGGGCAAACCCCTGTAAAGCCAACGTCCTTCTCATCCACAGTAGCAGCATCATCATCATCATCCGTCACTGAGCTAAGGAGTCCCCAGCGCTGCCATAGAGTGTGGTGTTTTTTTAATGACCGTTCCCGGCCAAGCCCGGCCAGCACAAAATGGGAAGTTGCAACCGATGCGAGCTCGTTTGTAGGCAAGCATCTAGTAAAGTTACTACTAGCGCTGGCACTATTTCGAATCTAAACTAAGTTTTTTTTTTGCTGTTGTTGCTTGTTGCCTCTTCTTGGACCACAATATCCCGGACATCTCCAAGACTCAAATTCTTGCCACCAAACCGCGCCCACGCTGATGATGCTGACATAAATTGCACGCTGCCAGTTTAGGTCCACCAACGCGAGTGCGCTGTCTTAATTGTGATGGGCAAAAGTTTTTTCCCTTACTACTTTCGAGAGCGGAGAGGTAACAGCTTGTGCACCCGATGCCTTCCCCGCGGCACGCACACGCAATCACACTGATGGGTTTCGATAATGTGGAGGTGTGATCGAAATGTGCTGAAACACTCACTACACGCGCACACACATACACACACACACAGACCCTTTAACGTCAAGATGTTCAGATAGCATTACCGCAGCAGCAGCAGCAGCAGCAGCTCTTCAACATCTCTAAAAGTTGCCGACGACATGCTCTCAACATCTCCAATAACTAATGAGTTCCTGCGGCAGCAGCCCCTATACAAAAACAAAACATGACGTGTGACGTGTGTGTGACATATTTGGCTGCGTATGATAAACACACACACACACGCGCGCGCATGGAGCGCAACCAATAACAACGACCCAGCCCGGCGAAGCAAAACAACAACAACAAAAAAAGAACCATGCTGCCGAGTAAATAAATAAAAAAGTAAAACCTCGCGTAACATGATCGATCCGGTGTGTGGCCTCGATGTATCGCCCCGGTCGTATCGAAGATGAAATCGACCAGTTGATAGGTATCGGCACACAAAACGTACGGGTCGTGAACTTAACGCATCGCACATACACACACACACGTTTATTCACGTGTACGGTAGCGTAACAGTGGCGTATCGGTGTAGTGTCCAGGGGTCGGCAAACTTAGTCCCAGTGAAGAGGCAACAACCACAGTCAAAAGTGTCATTTAAGGTGTATACGCCGCCTATGCATGTGGCACGATGAATGTGAGTTTATCAGTTCACGAGGAGAGCTTCCCAAATACCTCATAGACAGCCGCGTTCTTCCATGTTGGATTTCGACAACAGTCGGTACAATTACATATACATTCCAAAATCGTTTTGTTTTTCGGTTTACTGCATGTTATTGTACATCAATCTTTGAAAACATAGTCCAAGAAAATGGTTTCAAAAGGGCGAACAACTGCTAGATGGTTACACTGAGTCAAGTTTGACGTGTTTTTTGTTAATGGAACATTTTGAATACTCATAAACTGAAAGCAATACAACAGAGCTCAACTTTCAATGATTGGCAGGTGGTTATTAGCTCAATATTGTTCAGAGAATAGCTGAATTGTTACAAAAAGCCCTACTGTGCCAACCACTGGGGTGGTGGATATCAATATTACCATCCAACTCCTGTGCCTCCCTTTGGCCCCGTGCATGTGTATATGTGTGTGTTTTGAGTTGGTGGTTGGGCGGGAAAAACCAAAAACTCCTTCAGAGCAACCACCCACCCAACCGCTACCCTTACTACCCGCTTGCTGTGCCCTGTGTGGTGGTTGCTAAAGTTTTGGTCGCTCTTTATCGACCGGCGTGCCGACACGTGGAAAACCATCTTGCGCAGCGAACTGCACCAAACGGGGTACAAACCAAGATGACGCGGGCGACAGCAAGATGTTAATCAATAGTCGGCTGGCAGGTACTTCGGGGTTAAAATTGAGCGCCCGCGGGAGACACGCGGGACAGAGGTTGGTTTATCTTGACGTGCTGATCTGCGCGCCTGAAGGCCGAGAGCGAACCGGCACAACAACGCAAACACCAAACACCAGCCGGGGGCGACGGAAGGCGGGCGGAATCAGACATCAGTAAGAGAGCCTGCACACTTAGTGATGGGTAAAGTTGGCATAATCCTGGAGCCGACCTCGATACGAAAAATTCGGAGCCTACTCCAGAGGTCCGCCCAGCATTATCCGGGGTCGTTTATTCATTCGGCACCTTATTATTTAAACACCTGAAGTCATTCGGAGTTGGAGCCGTCCTGAGTCATTCAGAGTCTTTCAAATTCATCAGGAGTAATCCGGAATCGTCCAGAGTCTTCCAGAGTCATTCGGAGTCGTCCGGAGTCGTCCGAAGTCATCCAGAGTCATCCGAAGTCATTTAGATTCATCCAGAGTCTTCCGGAGTCATCCGGAGTCTTCCGTAGTCGTCTGAAGTTACCCGGAGACGTCATCTGGAGTCATCTAGAGTCATCGGGAGTCATCCGGAGTCATCCGGAGTCTTCCAGAGACATCCGGAGTCATCCAGAGTCATCTGGAGTCATCCAGAGTCATTCGGAGTCATCCAGAGTCATTCGGAGTCTTCCGGAGTCATTCAAAGTCGTCCGGAATCGAACAACTAATAAACGGTGTTGGATCTGAGTCGTGGGTGCGCTCCAAAAAAGCACACCACTACTGTCAACAGCAGGCCAGCACAAGCTTGTTTTCTGCCACCTCCACTCCGAGCGAACGTCGTTAAGTGGACGTTGCGCCATCGCTCAAGCAACGCCCGAAAGACGCAACAATATACCAACGGCAGCGCAATGCAGCTGCCCTGTCACTGCCGATGGTTGGTAAAGGTTTTTTCGCAAGACGTGTGCTTTTCCTTCTGCCCAATGGTAGCCCCTGCACAAATACATCAAGCCGCCACAGTGACCTCATCAGTAACCGTCAGTATGCTCGTCGGTGCCGCTACCAACGCCGGCAAAGGGGATTTGACTGTCACCCAGGTGGGGCCGCTTGAAGACGCGCCGGTACGCGCCCAGATAAACTCGTTGGAGATGAACTTTTGAGAGCTACCGTTTGTCGCATCCATGGCGCATTGGCGCGATGGGAAGAAGTCGCCGTCGTTTTGGAAGCACGTCGCCAACTTTGGAAGCAAATTGCTGTAGCATCAGCGGGACAGACACCGCATACATCCTCTTGACACGCTGGACCACGCTAATGCGCTCACCCGTAAATAGTAGATCCAGCGCTTAATGTCGTCCATTCTTCTTCTGGCGGAGCGAACTTCTTTCGATGGTCCCCATCGCTCATCGATTGGACATCGAAGGAAAAAGGGCCCCTTGCCCAACCAGAACCGATTGCTTTGCAGAGTGTTTCGAAAATCCCTCTAATCTCCCCATGCTTTCACCCAACCAATACACTATGAGTGCGACCCCCACCGCCAGATGGCGCAATCGATAATAAATGTCAAACATTTCCAGTATCTTAACATTACGAAGCGCGAAAGATGCGCCAAACAACAACAAAAAAAACAAATCGTCCGACAACACGTAAAAGCTCGAGAGCTGAGGATTTGTGACCGTTATGCACCCCCCCCTCCTCCCCCTCCCTTGGTCCGGCCCCAAAATTCCGATCGGTCGCGGGGTGAATGGTAGTCGACGCCATCACCAGCGGAATTAACAATGATGAATTACCCTTCTTCGCATAACGACACCACCTCCCCATCTGCTCTGCCCCTTGCTCCAGGGACAGGGGATGGCATTTTGGGACGACCCTTTAGCCCGCACGTGATCGATGTATACATAGCTGCCCGTGTTCCGTGCCCGTTCTTTTTGATTCGTCTGCATTTTCCGCTCTAAAGCGCTCGCCTTCTGGGCGGTGGGGGGCAAACAGTGCTCCTTCCAACAACACCAAAAAAAAACCAATCCATCCGTAGCCGATGTGAAAGGATGCACATTAACGTCAAACGGCCCCAGCAATAGAGCACGAGCGGCGCCCCTCTCCCAAAGCAAAAAAAAGCAAAAACAAAAACGACGCGCAAAGCCGCAGCTTTGCTAGCAAAAAGGTAACAGCAGGCGAAGAAATGGTTTCGTTTGCCTTTTTTTACTCCTCCTTTTCTTCTTCTTCTTCCTTTGGCTTGCAGGGTTGAATCATTTGCCCCAATACCTCCCGCCGCTCAGGCTCAGGCTGCGGTTACGGCTGATTTATGGCCTAATGTTGAGGTCTCTCGAAACCGAACGGGCGAGCAAAAAACAAAGCAAACCCCATCCTTTTCCATTTTTGCCGACCCACACTGATCGGGAAGGGGGGTGGGGGGGGGGGTTGCGAGGTTGGCCAAATGCCTTTCGCCATCTTTCACCCGGTCCACAATCTTCGATTTGTGTGTGGGTTTGCGCGGGTGGATGGCTTATTGGTAGCTTACACGCTTTCGCCAAAACTGTAAGAGAGAGTCAGAGAGAGAGAGAGAGAGTCTCCCCCGTACAACACTCCCAACTCTCCCCTGCCGGGCGGACATATGTTTGCTTCAATATTAATAAATCCCTAATTCCTCGCATCACAATTCGCCACCACCAACCTCCCCCGCCATATAAACCTTTTGTGTTCCCGTCCGTATTGTCTCTGGCACCGGGGGTGTCTTGGTAATTTTTCGCCTGAATCGTAATACGTCACTCAGCGTGGTAATGATCATCCCCCCACTCCCCTCTGGCTTGCGCTTTCCACCATTGCCAAAAAGTGGGGGAAGAGGGGGAGAGGCTCAAAAATAATAATAAACAACAACAGCCCAAAACCTCCAACCGAGCAGAGCGAGAACCAATTTCGTCCTTAATCCCCGTGCCGCTCTTGTGTGCTTGTTCGCACAACGGCCTGGTGTCTGTGTTGAAGGCTGCAAATAGAAAACACCGCCACACACACACACGCTCACGCCCGATCGCCCACATGTAGAGAAAGTGGGTGGTGGATTTGCCAAAAAGGTGCGGCAACAACAACGGTTAAGGCAATGGAAGGGCCCGACAGCTGCCACCAAAAAAAAAAAAAAAAAGGCCAGTGAATTAGGGGAGCGGCACCAACAGACAATGCGTGTGTGTGTGTGTTTGTGTGTGCAGGAAGCTTCGTATTGGAAAAGGAATCCTTTCATAACGGGCGCAACGCTTCTGCTGCTGTGAAGCATTTCTCTGATTTAATCGACACCGGTAGCAGAGCTGTGCTACCGTGGCGCTGGGCTTGGGCGGACAGTGGGGCACACTCCTGTAGGTGCGATGCTGCTCGAGTTCGGCACAAAGTCTTTATCACAAAAAAAACCCCCACGGCACCAGTGAAAGTTAATTGTTGGGGACGATTGTTTTGCTTGAAGAAGAGCCAGAGCGGAACATTATTTTAAAAACATAATGCCTGCTCTTCATGTGTGGCGGAAAGTGTGTAGCTTCGTCTTGAAAAAGACGTAAATCAACGTTTAGATAAAGATTCAAAGTTGCATTAAGAAATAACAAAAATTGCCAAGTAGGCCGATTTATTGGGATCTTGACGGATGTCCTGAAGTCAAGTTTGAACGCATTGCAAAGCGTTTAGCGCGAGGATGAAAACTCACAACATTCTCCCTTCTGAGAATGCATCTCACAACTTTTGCATCATTTTCGAGACCAAATAAACAATGTTACACTACTTTTGTGCATCGTTCAGCTGAAAGTAAACATTTGAGGTCCAACTGAAATACTGATTCCTATCTGAACATCGTTCTACGTGAATCGTTTGCTATATTGAGCTATATAGTAGAGACTTTTGCTTGTGCTTTCGTTTACAAAAAATAGTTTTAATTTATTTGCCCATAATTCATCCCGATGTCTTCTAAAATGAGAACAGGCCAACCAAATTAGTACAAAATCAATTGAAATAAAGCTCCAAACAATTTAATTTCAACAAAATAAACATCAAAGAAACGAACTCGGGTAATGTAAACGTATGTTAACATTGGGGATAAAGCTAATGTTTTAGTTGCGATTGAACATTGTTCAGAAAGGCATTAGAATTTCAGTTAGCCGTCAAAATGCTACGTATAGTTGAAGAAGTTTCAAAGGCACCTTAAATTTGATACTTGTTCACTTATAAGAATGTCCACCCCTGTAGTGAGAACGCTCAACACTTCCACCCCGTTTCTGGGGGTAGAGCTTTGCGATGACGATTGAGCCAGTTGTTATTATCTATTTCTTGCATTCCTCGTAACCGACCGGCAGGGAAGCAGTAATACAATAAAAGCCGACTTGGGAGCAAATGTGTAATCACTTTCTGTCTATGTGGTGAGAGCGGCGAAGGGTTGCGAACACACACACCGACACGAAACACCGTACGGTATTGGGAAAGACACTTGGCCTGAGCAAATCGTACGCAGAGAGATACGCTAATCGGTAATTGGGAAACGAATGCTTCACCCAATCCTTCGTTTTGCAGTCGGTTGCCTTTCTAGGTGAGCGTAAGCCCATGGCTCACCATGGCATGTCAGCGAGTGGCGGATTCCCCACCATCACCGCTGCACCACAAGTGCACCCGTGAACGGTCACAGGTAGTTGCCGTCGTTGGTTAGCAAATTCCGCACAAACTATCGAAAAAGCTTACTGTAGTATCAGAGTTAAAACATGCCTCAACATCATCATCGTGCCTTAAACTTTGCCACACCGCAAAACCCGCGTCCCGGTAGAAGGAGAAGCGTGTTCGAACAGCGCACCGCCATCTTTACGGAGGGCGGGTCGAGGATTGTACACCGTTCGCAGGCAGCTGTACCAGCTACTCTCTAGCAGTAGTTTGGCGAACGACCAACGTACACTTTGCCTCGTTGAAAGCGCAGCGACACACACACACACACGTAGACGAAGCGCTCGAGGCACGGACTCGCTTTGATCTGTGTGACGCTACCGTGCTGCCATTTCTAGATGTGTGCCAGTGTGCAACAATTAGGCGTTGCAAAATGACGTTACTCAGCGAGGAAAGCTGAGTATATGTGTATATACGTATGTGTGTAATTCTATACTCTGCACAAACCTTTACGCCAAAAACGAACCAGCTGCCGACTGCTTTTACCATACTAATCGGTGTTTTGGTCCTTCGAACCGGATTCATGATGACAAACGCGTACGTCACCGATGGGTTTGACACGATGGAACGTGCTCTGTTCCCGACCGGACTGCAAACAGCAATGCCTCCACACACAAACACACAGACACGCACAGATATAGAGAGAGAGAGAGCGACAGGCACAGGACACGTTTGAGTGTCCCCAAAAGATTACAGCCGAAAATCTTAAAAGCCTTTCTAAATTCACCTTTTTCCCTGCTGCCGGCACCGACCTCAAGAGTGGCAAATGGGGCGCAGTGTTAGTGCGCGGGGAAGCGGGGGGCGGAGGGAACTAATTTCGAACACCCAACCCAATGGTACGGCAGAAAACCGAAGGGGACGCTCTGTGCCTCGCTTCTAGTTGCCGTGCTAGAACTCTTCCAGGGTTCGCGTTTCGTCTGCCCTGTTGCGGCAACACGGCACGGAAGCGCGCGTGGCGGGGTTTTTGATTTGCCATCGCGCACCAACTCCATCGCAGCACTCGTTCCCCCCTCCTCGAGGGAGCGGCCCGAGCTTAAACTCAATTGTGTTTCGCTCGAGGGCGCAAAGAAAAGGTGAGAAGCTCGGTGCGGCACCGCTGGGACTGGCTGGCTGTTCGGTGTTGTTCTGCGTCCCTTGCCGGGAAGAACAATGGCGACGCACGTAATCGATTCGGACGACTCGGGGACGACCCCTTGACAGCGCGAAGGATCATTACAAGAAGAAACCGTTCGGGCTATGGGGTAGAGAGAGAGAGAGTTGGGGACATGGGAGGAGGTTCACCGGGGGATTACTGGGTTGCCCCGGTAGAAGACGCTTGCAGGCTACTCTGCCAGAGAAGTGTGGACTTCATATCGCGGCACCACATCGGAGATGGAAGTTGGAGCCTGGAGGATGTATTCTTCATATCCAAAAACACTGACACACATACACGACACAAAACAATAACACATGCACTAACCATGAGGGTTTGGAATATAAATAGAGATAAACGACAAACACACACACACACCCGTATGTCCAAAAGCCCAAGAGTATCTTTTGAGGACAAAAAGGTTTTGGCTCAATTTGGGAGTACAAAAGAGAAGGTGAGGACCGAGCAGGAAACCCAATTTCTTGTCCCCAGACGATGGCTGTTGGGCAAAGAGCAAATGGATGCGGAGAGGATGTAGTAAACTACCACAGCATCAGTAAAAAAAAAAAAAACAATATCTTTATAATAAACCCGAGTTCTGCGAGGTTCCGGCTGGTTCGTTCGGCTTTTAAACGGTTTTACAGGAGCTTTTAAGTAGCTCCCGGCAAGGATGGTTATCGTAAGATGGACATACTCGTTCGCTCACCGGAGTGTATTGCTTCGGGCACGCTTTCCACTCACAATGTAACTAGTTTGCATTTGAATAAGTGGCAGCCTACCGGTCATCTGTCAAACAGGAATATAAGTTCCTGGCGTCCCAAGTAGACCGCTCTGCAATGTTTGGCATCCGACACACGAGCCTCGAACAGGGTAATGCTCTTCCTCCATGTCCTTCTGGATTGGAGTATTGTTTTGGTTTTTGTTTTCGAGCGAACAAAGACGAATATAACACTATCCCGCTCGACACCGGCACCAAGCTGGAATGCCGCTGGGGCAATGCTTTGGGTTTTGGGCAAGCGTCAGGGCGATCGGTAACAAACACAAACCAACCCATTTGACGAAATCGGGAGCGGAACAGAGGGTGAACCGTTCGCTTCTTGCATACGATTAGAGACATCTTCCACATCTCCAACCCACACACACACACACATACATGCAGCTCATCCACTCACCATCCACCTTGTTGGCGGTGGTGGGACGGTTTTATGCGCCCATCAACTATGTATGCTCATCATAAACATGAATGCTAAAGTAAGGTCAACATGCACAGGAAAACATGTGTGTATGGGCCCTACTACTTCCCTTACAAAATAAGACGTAGAAGAAGAAGAAGAAGAAGAAATAGAAGAAAAAGAAGAAGAGCTCCGGGATGAAGGATGTAGGGTGGGAGCTCGTATATCTTTTTACTACCCCGTTAGGAGGGTTCTACTATTCACCCATCCCACAACTGCTCGACGACGTAACTCACAAAGGACGGATTTTGGAGATATTTCGGAAGCAACTTTCCATGATTGAGTCTGTACGATGCGCTCGTGCCTCAGTGTTTGTTGCCCAAAGCTGACAACAGCCCTCCCGGGGCAACAACTGCTTCTCGCTCACTCGCTTACACGAAGAAAACAAAAACCCTGAAAGCAAAAGAAGGTCAAAGACGTCCAGCGTCCCTCCTGCACGTGCCCATCGGTCCTCCGTAACAATGGGGACCGGAAGGAAATGATGTGGAGAGTATATCAACCTTTCTCCCCCGTACCTAGTTGGTTGGTTTCGCCCAGGTTGCCAAAGTGGGCAGCAGAGAGAGAGAGAGTGGGACGATCTGAAGGGTGCCGTCGGTTTTGTTTACCTTATTGATTGAGCGTGCACCCGCGTCGGCGATACAGGGATTTGAAGCGCACGTTCGCATCCATGCCCGAAACCATCACCCCGCAACACCGCACTCATTGGGACACGCGAGGCCGTCCGGCAAGCTCCCAGTCTGCAAGTACGTTGGGCCGGCAGTTTTGCAGCGTTTGTTTACGTGTTACGCGTGCGCCGGGATCTTTTCGTGGCCGAGAACCTTGCAACCATTGGGGAGCGATGCGGTCCGTCAAATGCAGACGCTGTACATTCTGTTTATTTTGATCCATCATTTTCTGAGCACATAATTACAAACCAGCGTGAATGGTGCTCGCACAGGTGGCAACGGAAGCCTCAGAATATCTTATCCGGATCTTCCAGACAAGTAGCCAGTAGCTGTGACTTAGTCTCCAAGTTCAGAGTTCTTTTTTTTGTTTTTTTGAGCATATTGGTCAGCTCTTCAATACCTCGACATCTTCGCCTGCAGAGCTGGCCCGGTCGCACCCCAGCATTGCGAAACAGTTTCAACTTCTCCAAAAAACGGTCCCACACTTTCACCCCAACATCCCAGGCAGTATATTCAGGGTTCATTATTGTTATTAAACTTGGTAACTTGTTCCCAGTTTCCAAAATCTGACCCACGCCGGGAGAAGATAAACTCACGCTGGCACTGATTCAACAACCTCTCATAGCTTCCACAGAAATGCGCCAAAATGTTGCCACTTCAGGTGTACTCACAACCCCCCCACCCCTTTACCTCCCCCCTCATGCAGATAGCAACGAAGAAGCACCGCACTGGGGCTTCAAGGATCCTCGGCCCCTTTACACGCGGTTGGGGATTTGCAAACTTGTGCCTTTTTTTCCTTTTGTGTGTGCGCACCGGCTCCCCGCACGAACACACACACACACACACACACACACACACACACACACACACACACACACACACCGCGCTCTTGCCTTTTTGGTCTTGCTTTTTTCGTATCGTTTGTTTGATAGAAGCAGCTATATTCCACCGCGAAACAAAAGCTTTCACCCTCGGTCTAGGGCCTACAATGGCGCAAAACAATGGCGCACCATTCATACAACGCGGCTGTCGCGTGCTGCCGGGCCTAAGTGTGAATAAACAAGCCGGCAACAAACGGTTGTCCGTTTCTAACCTTTCTAGATGTGTTTGTGTGTGTATGTGTGTGTGTTGTTTTTTCGGTCCCCCTTCCTCCCCCCCCCCCCCCGGATGTCTCACAAAGAGCGATTATTTGCTTTTGCTGCGCGTGCAATACACCCCACCTTGCGGATGACGGGCTGCCGACAGGGGCGCTTCACCATTTCAGAGACATTAATTTTTCATTCTACACGCGTGTGCAAAAGGTGCCACCGTGTGTGTGTCTGTGTGACTTGCGGCCCGTCAGCCTACCCGCCTAGGTTGATTGAAAGGTTGAGGATGATGTCCTCGAATTAGCGTGGCGTGGAAAATGAGAGTGAGAAACAAAAAAAATGCAAAACCGCGCACCTGTTTCCGGGGCCTGTTGGTTGCTTTTGGGGTGGACCGTTTTTTTCGGGCGGAATCAAGCCCACGCGAGCGTAGATCACAAACAAAGGCGAAAAGCTATTAACTGTACCGTGTGGCACAGAACAAAACAAAACTCCTTAACCTTAAACAAACCCTCGGCAGCGTGCGTAAGCCCAAATGAAGTTCTTTAATCGCTTGCCCGTTCGCCCGTGAGGTACAGTTTTGTGTTCAGCCCCGCAGTGGTGGGTGGAACAGAAGAAGAAGTAAAAAAATACCGCGCTGGAAAGCAATTATTATTTGTTCCCCCGCCCCTCCTCTTATTTGAGGCATATCTATCTTTTTCAGCAAGAGGGAAGACCGGGTAGGCTGGGAAGGATATAAATATTCATCAACTCCCACAACTCCCAAAATCCCTCGGTTCCGCTCGGCCCCAACCACGGGGCCTCGACACGCAGCTCCGGCGGTAATAGTAAGTCACCCGACCTGGCGCTAGTACTTTGCGCGCAAAACAATTTCTTTAAGCCTTAAAGTAGCGGGCGGCAACTCCGAGCCGCTTCCCGAAGCTGCCACTGGTTGGCACTGGTTGGCATGATTTTTTGCCGGCAATCAAGAGGACGCAGGACGGCAGGCAACAATGGGCGTACCGGTCACGAATTTTGCTACCTCAGACGGCCAAAACGCCAAACCCCGAGTTGCCCCCATTCGTCGGCAAACATTACCGTCACAAATGGTTCAAATGTCACGGTGAGAAACCGAATTTCATTCCAGCTCCTGTTAGATTGCTTGTTCCAGAATTTGGATTGCAATTAATATCAACCGTACAAGGTTCATGATTTCCTTAAGTATTACCAGTGGAACGAATAGCTTCAATTCCAGCAGTGAAATAGTTCCACGTAGAGCCTCAGTTCCTTCAATCCAGTTAGTAATTGTTGGGGAACGTAACATTAACAAACACAGTTTGGATACTACAACATAGTGAAATACTAGGACACAGTATTGTTATCCTTATATCTTGAAAGTTCTGGATACCCCGGTAATGGGTACCTAAAATTCTTGCGATTAAATATGATGATATTTCAACTTGAATTCTGAGCCCAAGCTCCTCTAACGTCTCTAGTATTAAATCGTATAAACATCCAAAAGTGAACATCCGATTGAAGTGTATTGAAAACTCCAACTGTTGAATAAGATGACACAGATATAAAGATCCTTAAAACTGAAACTTCCTGATAACTTCGGCACTCCCTTTGGGGAGCACTTCTTCCAGTTTCAACAGTGTAGTTTCGATCCTTTACAGCAAAACTGCTAACGATATCTTGCGCTGAGACCATATGCATAACTCGTACTGTGAATAACCAGCACCGCACAATCAAACCGCGCTTCTAGCTCCAGCGCCCAGATACGTTGGTATATCCCGGATAAACTCCAACAGCAAAAGATCAAGACAAGCGAAGCGAGGAACTCCTACACATTTGCCAGCAAAACCCGTCGAAGCGTACATCTTTATCTCCAATTCCGGTGGAACTCTCTCTCTCTCTAGGAATAAAACTTCACTAAGCATTACGCCCAGAGTCACAAATCCTCAGCTCCGCTTCACCCCCCCCCCCCCCCCTTCCGCACGGTTTCCTAAAAAATAGCTCGTTTGAGGAATAAAGCTCGGATAAAATAGCACAAAAAAAACCCACCAAGGTTTCTCAGAATCTAGAGCCTAGGTGCGTGGTGGAGTTGCAAACTTCTCCCGAAAGTTTACACACACACACACGTGCCCGCGCGCCCGCTTACAAAAAAGAGGACCTAACTCGGCCCAATCCCAGCCCAATGCCAGGGTCCTTCCCGGTAGGCGAAACCCGCGCGCTCGTGAATATCTAAGCGAGAATCGATGCAAAAAGGGGGAAGTGCTCGCTGCTCTATAATTAAGTATATCCCGGTGTGTGCGGATCGCCGTTTACAGCATAACGGCCCCTTTCGGGTTCGGGATGGGAAGTGGAAGCCTAGTCCCAGCCCCGGCAGCGTCGGGTGCGGGCAGAAGGTTACATTCGATTGATTCGCTCGATTGTACCATGCATAATGTATTGCCGAGAGACGAATTAGCGCAGAGAGCTACTTGGGGTGAGCTTGGGAGTCGGTTGCCACACACACACACACTCACACACACACGCAGGCCACCGTTAAAGACCACCACAGGGCGCACGTAAACATAAATGCATTCCCCCCCGGGGAGGAGGCGGACGCGGATGGTGGGAAACACGAAAATTGGGGAAAGTCAAGAGTAGAGACATCCGTACCAACAATGCCTAACGCCGGGATGCCTCTTTCATTCTCTCTGTTTCCCTCTCTGTCTCTCTATCTCTCTGCACAGCAAACCTGGGGACCGGTGCGAGGTGGAGGATGTATTCTGAACCGATCGCGGCTGTATCGCGCCGAGAGGAAGCGGATTCTATTTATAAGACCCATTCAACCACGCGGTCCCACAGCAACGCACACCGATTTGGATGCGCGAGCGCGCGCGCCCGTCTGTGTATGTGTCGGTGTGGTTGCCGCAGTGGGGAAGGTATGTTTCGTTTTCGTGTTTTGTTTGCCTGTTTTTGACAACATACCGATGCCGATGCTCCCCCCCTTAAGATGCCGCCTATCCGCCCCAGTCGTTCCTGTACCGGCGCTGCGCTCAATGCGCGAAAAATCAATGCGGACCTCAATGAGGAGGAGGTTGACAATTTCCGCACCGCATTTTGATTCTCATGCCGCGGAGGGGGGGGGGGTGCGGGGGTGCTGAGGCAGGCTGCGAGACCTGGATGGATAATTACGCAAACTCCCTCCCTGTTTCGCCTCCACCAACCACAATCGCAGCTCCGCAAAATGTGAATTGATCGGTCCCGGACTCGGAGAGCAGAACTTTGTAACTCGATTACACACCGGTACACACACACACACGTGGAGCTGGGTGGGCATGGCGGGAAGAGGGTTTTAATATTTAAATCGCTGGCAGCAAATTGCCCGCGGGGCCGTCGCTCCGGGCGGCTGGCCGGGAAGCGAAGGACTTTGGAGGGGGGAAAAACGACAAAACAAAAAACCGTCCTCCCGCTGACGTAGAGCGTGGCATCGCGGAGAGTGGAGGCGCTGGAATCGTGGAGCGTGGAGTGGAATAGGGGGGAGAAGCTGGGGGAATAGGGGGGTTGGAAGTCATCACCTGGGAGTATACACGCTTGCTGCTGCAGACCAGGCCGACCGACCGAACGACCGGCGGGCATGTTTTTGATCGTAGACAGGGAGAATGGTCCTTTCGTGCACCGTGTCCGTTCCGTGCCCTTTACCTTCTCTCTCTCTCTCTCTCTCCCTCTTTCTGTTGGTGGAACGGGTATGTGATAGAAGAGCCTTTGGCAGTTGATAGATAGACAGGTGGCATTACCTCAGAGAGGGTCAGTCGCAGAGGCAGCTCTGCGTGACCTGAGGTAACATGTGAGGATTGTTTTTTTTTTGGAAAAGAAGTACACACACAAACACAGCCACAGATATAGATACACACACACATACAGAGATAAAGACACGCACGTTTCGCCAAGTTGCGACTCCTAGACACCTAGCGAGGAGTGCCGAAGAGCCTATCCTCTACTTCCTAGTCTGCTTCCACACCACGCCAAGATCCGTCTCGGACTCCACGACTCCTCTGCTCTGGATTGGGCTATCCTGAGAGTTCTGATAGGCTCTGGATACATTCGGCAGCAACGAAAAGCGACCATCAATCCTGTCCTGTGTGCTGTCAACTTCAACCACACTCGAGTCCTCCCTGTACACACACACTTGCCACACTGGTACACTTCACCACACACACAAACAAACGAGAACTTCTACCTGAAGCAATACCTGAGCCAATCGTCCGTGGTCGGTCCTAGACCGATTCGCCTGCACCATCCATTCCTTAAAACCACAGGTGTTTCTGGCAGGATCGCTAGCAGTGCACCCCCCCCGCCTTCTCTGTAGCAGCTCGCTGCTCTGCCTGCCAGATCTGGCGCTATCCGTCCAAAAACGACTGCCGCTGCCGTGCCGTACGGTTCTGGTTTGCGCTGAACCGACCTAAACTACTGGCCTCGCCGCTCTCCAAGGCCTTTTTGTATTCTGCGTTCTCTGTTTTTGTTGCTGCTGCTGCTGCTGCTACAGCTGCTGAACGTGTGGCACTACAATGCTCTCTTCTGTTGCTGACTCTTCCATTACCGCCTCTCTCTCTCTCATGTGTTTGCTCTCTCCCTCTCTCTCTTTTTTCCTCTCTCTTTCTCTCAGCGTGTGTGCGTGTGTACAAAAACAGTGGCAAACGAACAATAACTAAAATGAAAAAAAAACCCCAAAAAAACAAACGCACCTGCAATTACTGACAATTATTGTCGTCGCAGCCGTCGCCGGACTTGGTAGGGCGGAAGGGGGGGTGGGGGGGTCGACAACGACAGCAGCGACAACAGTAACTTAAAAAAACAATAACAACACGAGCACTGCCACTAGCGGGTGGTACATGTGGGTGCGTCTGGTACGTACGGTACACTAAATTGCCGGAAGTGTTGGGTGCGCTACGGCACCGAACCCTGTTGGCCGACGCGAAGGAACCGAGCCGAAAAAAAAAAGCAAGGAAAGAGGAAGAAGCAGCAAGCCCATCCGTCACAAAGGGAACGGAGCAGCAACAGCCCGGCAAAGAGGAAGCAGAGCACGATGTACCCACGGTACGGGCTCTCCCGCGCACTCGCATCTCGATCCCCCCCCATCCCTCTCCCTTTTCCCGTGGTAAAGCAGTCTCTCGCGAACCGGTTTTCGGTACCGGTTCGGCAACGCACCGGCAGCCGAACTCGCGGCTCGGGACGCCCCGACGAATTAGTGGCCCCGAAAGCGTCGGACCGTGTCGGCCCATCAGCTGAGCCGCCGCTCGTGCTGGCCCGGACTAGGTACGGGTGCACTACTGGGCGCCTCCTTGAAACATTGACCTCCCACCCTGCTTGCCGCGTTGCGGAGTGCGCGTAGTTTCATTCATGTTTGGTCTGGTTTCCGAGCACACGCCGTCGTCGTCGTGCGCTGAACAGATTTATTTGGTCGAGATGGTCGTGTCGCGCTCCTCAGCGCCTCAGCCTGATGTTTTGTCTCTTTCGTTCTCTTTTTTTCTTTCTCTCTTTCTCTCTTTCCCTCTGTATCTATTTCTCTCTCTCTCTCTCTCTCGATTTGCATTTGTATCGTTAGTATCGCTACGGAATGTCTACCCATTCCACCTCAGCATCCAAAAATGTCAAGAGCGTACAAAATGTCGAATGTATCGGAGGGGCTGAAATATAGCGGGGTGAGGGTGGGGTGAGGAATGCACATTTTTTACTGAACATGCAATTGGCAGCCGAGCTTTTGCAAACTTTCGAACGCTTTTGGGAAACAATAACGACAAAAAAAAACTTCTTGTCAAATTTCCCTCAAAATCTCATAGAGAGCTTAGAGCGCCTAAATGCATGCAACATTAATTTTGTATTGGTGCAGTAATCGAATTAAGCTTTATCCATGGATTCCGTTACGGTGATATGATGGAAAGGTGGCGTCGTCAAACGTTACCAATAGTGGAGTCTTTTCCGTTTTAAGTTCGTAGGCTGAAATTTCAGCCTGTCAGCTGTTTGCTTTGTACCCCAGTTTTCGAGCAGCTATCTAAGGGGGTATAATATACAGGTGGGCTTATCCCAAGGTGGATGTATTTAGAATGCTTATTTTTATCGCTTCTGTTTCTGAAGGAAGATTTTAAGAGTGTTTTGTGTACTCGTCAAGCCTCGTGAGAGCTTGTTTGAGCAAAAGTTTTCACCCGTCCCGTCAAAAAGTGATGTTCAAATTTGTTTATAAAAACATAGAATAAGACCACCTGGACTACATACACTTTGATTCTATATTCCATCACCTAATATTTTTAATGCACCTTGGCAAAACAAGGTGGTGTTTACATTTATCCCATTTTTTTCGAGCAGGTACTCGCTTCTAATTCTAGCTTTGAGGCTAGAATAATCTAGACTGAAAATTGAAGGCTAGTTTTATGTCTGGGTTTGTATGGAGTGCTTACATGATTTCAGCCTCCAACTGTCAAACTCCATACAAAATGCTGACTAGAATCGTGAAGAGCCCCAGCGATAGGTAAAGTTATGAAAAATTCTATCCCACTCCAAAAATCTCGGATCCGACTCCGGGAGGTAGGTCCGATCAGTATTAACCGTCTGCAATCGTTCGGCATTGTCTAGAGTCGAAGTCATCCGATGTCGGAATCATGTGGAGTCATCCGGAGACGGAGTCGACTGGAATCGGCAGGAGTTAACGGGAGTAGGAGTTGGCCGGGGTCGGCCAATGCCGGTGATGGCCGGTGCAAGGTTGCTACTGCAAGACCTTGCTGTCGTCCCTAAGCACGATTCTTAGACTCCGGGCGGAACTAGAGGTTCCGATTTTGCCGGAGTCGGAAGCGGACTAACCCGAGTAGGATTGTGGGTGCGCTCCAGAGAGCACATGCGATTCGAAACAAGCGCAGCACCAGATGCAACTGTAAAGCAGAAAGTAACATAACCTGTTCCACTAATATAATAGATGCAATACCAATCCAATTCATTTCACACAAACTGAAGATGGACTGGAGCCCTTTTTTCATCAGTGCTGATAATTGTTCGTAATTTGATATACATCCCTCATTTAAGTTTTTTTTTTCGCTACAGGGAGGGAGAGGGGTTTTCCAACATTCCAGTTTCTCAAACTAGGTAGGAGAAAAAAAATTGCAATTTTTGCAACGTTACGTAACTGATGGATGAAGCCTTACTAGCAAAGAAGCTTTTTAATCCGCACACACCGTGCATACCTTTGGGCGCTTTACGCTACCAGTACCTTTAAGGAATGGACGCTGTAACATAACTAATGTCGAATGATGTTTTGTTTATGTTAGAATACTCAGCAATTTCTATTTAAACATTTTTTTATTATAATTAATTCTGCAAAATAAAGGTACTTTCATTTTGAGTAAACAATGACATTTTAGTTTAAAAAAATACATGGAGACAGCGTTTTTTTTGCAGTCTCATTTAGTCACCAACTGTCCCATACGGGTCCGATAGGTTTTAATATCCCATACCTAACAATTTTACACAAACAAAACGACTTTCAATTTATCTTAATACGCACTTAATACGTTGTTGTTGTGACGAAATTATCATAAACGTTTCCAAGTTTCTTCAATTTATAAATCCCATAAGCCCTTATTAATAATAGTCTAATTTCTGTTTAGAAACAGATTAATTCTCCATGGCTCTGTGAGCTGGTTTGGCACAGAAACGGTTGCATTTAAAATAATTTGCTATTGATGTTGGTTTAATTGAAAAAAAACTGCCAACAGTGAATCACACTTTATTTTCAAAAATTTACTTTTTGCAATTTTTAACAACTCAATTTTACCCTGCAAATTGCATAACTTACACACGATAAGACATATAAATTTAGTAATATTACATTTTGCTTTGGTAGTTAGAAGGCATTATTTGTCGAGCAAATTGCATACATTGAATGGGAATTTATAAAACGACGAATAATAGAAACTAAGCAGGATATGACTTAAGAAACAAAAGTTTTAATAATGTTCCATACACTTACCTCCGTGCGTTGTACTTTGCTCTTCAGCTGGGTGTGTTGATTGTGTTTGCTGTAAATTGTCATTGCGTCGATGTAGGAAACCTCCAACCCAAACGAGACAAAAGAAAAACCAACCCCAACTCCCCACAAACAACAAAGCAACCAAACCGCCGACACAATCGTGATCAAACCAAACCGTTCCTTCCTCCGTCCAACGCGCACGCATGTATACTCACTCATTTCTGGAACGAAATTGGAATAGAAAATGAAACGGAAAGGAAATTAATATTTACTTCAAAAAAGGGTGCGCTGGGGAGAGCAACGATGGCTTCTCTACGTGGTAAATGCAAGAGGAGAGTCACGCGGGAAGCACAAATTGGGAGAAATAATTAAAAAAAAATGGAAAAGTATATTCTGTAACGGAAAAATTAAGAGCAAAGTAAACGCGTAAAATACGTCAGTGAAGCTGGATGGTTAACCCTATAACGGCTGAAACCAATGTTCCCGGCTGTTTGCATTGTCAGTGTGCAGTAGTACAAATATGCACATCTAAGCGACGCCTAAATGTATGCAATCAACATTGCAATTGCACACTAGCGCCATTACAAGTGTACATTTTAAAAAAATTCTCTTTAAATAAACCAAAATATAAATAAGATCGAACTTATCTAAATAATGTATACATTAAAAAAACTAACGAAGCCCAATTTTTTGTAAATAAAACTTTCATACTTCAATACAACTTTCATTTCACCACCAAGAGAGCTTTCGTGCATGATACAACCATACCGAAAGCTCGCCAACGTAGGATCGCATTGCCGGACGCTCGCGAGCTGGCACGAATGCAGCCCGTTCGAGCCGACGGTACGCGGCACGCAGGCACGACCGCAAACCCGAGCAACCGAGCAGTAAAACAGGCGGCGAACAGGCGACACGGCGCTCGTGCGCAAAACGGCACACCGCGCGTGGACCGTGCCAGTGCAGTGGGTGTGCCAGTTGCAGTCGCATTCGCGATGCACTCGGCTACAGCGGGCACATCGCCAGCGCCCAAAGCCAAGCGCTCAGATGCGTTCGTGCACCCGGGCAAGATGGACGTGGACGTGTGGGCTCGGCCCCGAAATTGCCCGAATTGTTCGTCTCCTCTACCAGTGTTCAAATCTTTCGTTGCAAGAAACCGTAGGAGTGTTAGAGGCCGTAAAGTCCCCCTGGCACGATGAAAATCACTCGAGAAAGCGCTGTTCTGGTGCATTTGCATTATTGGGGCGTTTCAAGAGATGGGGTGGGGGCAAAAACCAAGAATTGTTTCAGTTTGCATTGAAAGAGTGAAACGAAAAAGCAAAACAAAAAAGCAAATAGCAACAAAGCAAGCAAGAGGCTGCTGGATGAGAGGCGTGCGGGCAGAGCGCTAGGCTAGGGCTAGGTTGTGACGTTATCCCCGTGACACTCACATTCTGCCCAGACCGGAAGGCCCTGGGCCGGAACCATCCGCACCGGCACCCCGCTCGTTATCGATCACGGTGCTAGCGAACTGAACGCGACAACCTAGCCGGGCCAGATTGAGCAATCTAGAGTTGGGGAGAAAGAGAAAGAGAAAAAGAGCAATAGAACAGATAGAGAGAGAGAGAGAGAGAGAGAGAGAGAGAGAGAGAGAGAGAACCATCAGTAATGGGTACCAGAACGCGGTGGAAAATTAGAGGACATACGACAACTTCGCAGAGAACGTGGACGACCCGAAACCCGGCCACCAAGGTAGCTTCTCGGGACTACAACGAGGAAGGGGCGCCTGCGTAGGGGTACACTGGGACGGAACTGGGAACTGGTGAAGCCAACTAACTGCCTCACAACGGTCCAACGCCGTACACGTGATGACGGTGTGGTGGGCGGTTGTGGGAGGGCAAAAAAAAACTTTAATTTATGCCAAAGACAGATGTTTGAGCACACATTAAAACGGGTGATGAGCAAAGTGCAACGAACCAAAGACTGCAAAGACCGGCTGTCCGGCAGTGGTGGTTCCTCTACGCTATCGCTTTCGCGCGGGCAAAGGCCAAACTCATTTACAGGGCCGCTCCAGCACGGGCAGAAACACACACACACATTCACACACCCACGCCAATAGAGCCAGATGGGGGAAGTAATTGGATCAGACTTCAGGGTGCGAAATGCAAGAAGCGAACAAGGGTGAGCAGAGGAGAGGAGCACAAGAACCAGCAGCAGCAACCACAAACGGAGGACACCGTTTTCTTCGCATCGCTCCGCACCTTGAGCGAGTGTCGCTTCACGCAAACGGCAAATTGGATTTTGGCAGGCGTCATTTGAGGCTTCCAAAAAAAAACGGTTGGAGCTACAGTAGCTGCCGACCGCGTTTCTGCTCCCCGCTGTGTGGCGTTGGAGCGTGTCATCGACACGTGTCACACGTGCACAGTCGGCCAGAACGCACAACCGATGAGGAGCATCAAATTTTGGAGGTCATCTTCAATGGTGCGTCAAAGACTGCGCGGAACACAGGTAGAGATGCCCGATACACGGTGTAGAGGACCAGTAGATGCGCATTACCAGAGCGTAGATTGATGGAGAACTTTTTGCCTAGTAGCATATCCTCACCTAAAGAAGTGAAGAGTTTAGACAAAAGCTTCAAATACGAACTGGGTCATCGCGTACTGATGTCTTACATTCAAGGAGAAATTTGGGGGTATTGTCGAGCTGGATTCATCCAATTGTTCAATCGTGGCTTATTGCTCAGTTTATTCGGATCATCAGACATGTACCAAAACAAAATCTTAAGAACAATCTGTATCGTTTGGAGTAGGCCACGGGAAGTAGTCTGAGTCTGACTCTACACATGTCTAGGCTTTCAGCAGGACACTACGCTAGTAGTCAACTTCTTTATAGAGCATTTAGAATTCGTTAAGCTGTTGGATTGTGTATCATTATGACCTCGGCATCTCTTACTTTAAGAGATACAAACATGTCTGATACAAGAATCAGATCAAAAGCAGGGACTTGTTACATGAAGGAATTTTCAGGATTAGCTCTTATTTTGGAAAATCTTTAATACCCCTTACCTTATTGAATTTCTTTAGACAACAGACTCGCAGTTCAGATGTGCTGAATGAAACTCATTTTCTTGAAAGAGTACTCAGATGTAGATTTAGCTTAAAATCAAATTTCTCTAAAACATTCTGAGTCTTGACCAAGACCAAGAAAGAAGACCAAGAACGAAGCTTAAGAGTTAGGACCAACGATTGTAGATACAACATCTTCAACATTCTGAGTCCTGTTTGAACTTTAAGTCATACTTTTGAAACCATCTTCAATTATCTTCGATGTCCTAAGTCAAACTGAGTGCACAAGATAACATCCTGGTGTAATTCTTGGCGTTTCAAAAGTACTGATTAAGAAAGCTTTTCATTCCATGACATTTTCAGCCTTGGAGCTTACTATATAAAAAAATAAGAGTTCTTCAATGTCCTATGTCGGACTAAGTGAACAGGACAATATCCTAATGAAATTCCTGATGAGTCCTTCAAAACACTAATGGACTTCCTGGAAGAAATCTTTACTGGGAAAATTTCTTGACAACTTCAAATTTCAGAGACAGTCGCGAACAGCCTGATGCTATTGTATATCTCCCAAGAGAGCTGATTGTGACAGGGCTTGCAGACACCTTCAGCATTCCTGGTTTACATCTAGACATCTGGTGACATCTTCAATACCCTGAGACAACATCCCGAAGTATGCCAAGCTCGCTAAGGTCCAGGGTGTTTGCCCCAATTCCCCAGCAACGAATGAACTCACCCTGCCTCCGCGCTCTCCAGCTCCTCCTCCAGCTCGTCGTCCAGCTCGTCGCTCGTCTGGTCGTCGTCGGTCAGCTCGGGCACGGCCAGCGAAGCCATCGGGCGACCCTCGCTGTCCTCGCCGCCTCCTACTCCGGCCCCATCGGGCCCGCTGGACGCGACGCTAGCACCGGGCGCACCGCGCGCCTCCTCCTCCGTCGGCGTCGGCATGCTGAGCGACCGCTCGGACCGTGCCAGGCCGTCCCCGATCGCGACGCTGCTACCGCCGGCGCTGCCCCCGCTCCCGCCGCTGATGCTGCCGCCCCCGTTAGCGTTGCCGCCGGTCGAGGAGGATCGGCTGCGCGGTGCCGGCCCCAGATCCAGCAGCGTCTGGAAGATGTCAACCGACGGTGGCACTAATCGAATTACGGTCGAGCCGAGCGCCCCACTGCCACTGCTGCCAACCGGCGAGCTGGCTGTCGGCGGGGACCGCTGGTCGGTCGGGGCGCGCCCAGTGCTCTTGCCCCGCTTGGCCGCCTTCTTCGGTGCCTGGGACGACACCTTCGAGCCTTTCTTACGGGACGGGGCCGCGATGCTCCCGAAGTCGAACGGGGACAGTGGCAGCGGGGGGGCCGGTTTGCGGCGCCGCGGTACGTTCGGTCGATTGGCGGCAGCACCCGGCAGCGACGCGTCGCTAGTGTCGTCGTCGTCGTCGTCGTAGTTGTCGTACTCGAACTCGTCGGACGAGGCGGTCGAGATCGCCACCGACCAGGACCGGAACGAGATCGGCGAGGGCGAGGGGGACAGCAGCGACGGCACACCCGGCGGCGGTGTTAGTGCGGGCGATCCCAAGCTGCAAGTTCAGCAAGAAGCGGACGCGGACACACACAGACAGACACAAACACGAAAACACGTGGACGAACACGACACGAGCAATTAGTAGATCGTTCGTTTTCTTTTTCTTTTTTGGCGCTCACACACACACAGTTGCTAGGTTTAGTTTCTCGTAAGTCTTAAGCTTTAGTACTTCGGCACTTTGTTCGTTTATGCTCTCCGCTTCGTTGCTGCAATTGCTCCAAATGCTATCAAATGATGCACACGACGCTGTATGCGGGGTGGGTGTGGGTGTGTATCAAACTTCCGCTTCCTTTTGCTTTTGCAAAACCTCAGCCAACTGTTCTAGTCAGCGGCACTACTACCATTACTACTATTACTACTATTACTACCACTACCTACTACTGCCTAGCGTCGGCGCATCTAGCCACGGTTGCAGCGGCCACGATCGTGCCGATGGACGGTGGGCGAAAGATCGTGGGGCAGATAGGGTTCTGGATGGGTGGGGAACGTTGGCGGGCAGGGATCGGGCGCCTCGCGCGTCGTCGACAGGACGATGAAGCGCAGCAGCACGTAGCAGCACATGGCGGTCGTGGTGGCGAGCACGATCACCAGCGCACACCCACACATTGCCATCTTGCTAGTTGGGCTTTTTTTTTGTCTGAAGCAGGGGAGGGGGAGTCAACAAAGGTGATCAAGCAGGTTAGTAGACGGCGTGTCACTTAAACACACACACACACACACACACACACACACCAAAAAGTTTGTTTGATGTTTGTTGTTTGAAGTTGAAAGGTTGAAGGTGCGAGTTTCTGTTGCGTTTTTACTCTTGAGTTTGGGTTGTCAAAAGCGGTTGACAGTTCCACTTAGTAGTCTGAGTGCACTTGTCACTCAGCGTCAAACACACACACACACAACACACACTTGTGCAAACACGCACTGTCGATGACGAAGAGCACTGTGCCACTTTTACAAGGCGAGGGCCAAACTTTGGACTTGGGAGACACTTGGACTTGGTGGGTTGGTTGGCGGGCCAATTTGGCTGCTCGCTTAGTAGCGCACACAAAATGGGGAGACACACTGGAGTAGTAGGCTTGAAGCTGCCGAGCTGGCCAAAAGCTGAACTGATTTGCTTGGTGGCTGCGAGCCGATTGACTGGCCGGCTGTCGCACGACTTACCACGTCAGCTCGATGTGTGTGTGAGTCTAGTTCTCCCCCAGTGTGCCACCAGTGTCCCCGGCACCGACCTTAGAAGGCTTCGGGACCGTGCAGCGGGAGGCTTCCGCCCCGGGCTCGATCGTGCCCGCGGACGCAAAGACAAACGCGTCGCGTCGGTATGGCGCGAGCGCGGCAAAAGAGAGAGAGAGAGAGAGAGAGAGAGTGGGAAAAAATTGTCCCAAACCAGGTCTGGACCGACAGAAACGAACGGTCGCTAGGACAAACACAAGCTTCCACTATCAATCGGTGTAAGCATCTTCCGTCCGTGCCGGCCATGTCTGTGTGTGTGAGACATATAGCGAGAGTGAGAGGGAGCGAAAGAAAACGAAGCCAGCCGCCGAAAGGCGGCGGTAATTCGATTAGTTCCGCCCAGTGCCTCCCCCAACAACTCTTCTCTGCCACTTCACCACCCAAACAATCTTTGGGGAAGATTTGCTGACGAATTTCTTGTTTGGACAATCGACAAAAACAAATAACAACCAGATCATTATCTGTTCCAGCAAGTTTCGAAAACCAAAGCTCCAACTAGTTTAATTTGTACCGATCGCCCCCCCCCCCCCCCCTTGAGAGGACACTCATTACAACGGGATGGTTTAATTTGTTTACCCTGTATTGCCCCTAAAACTTGCCCCAGGCGATCGTTTGCTCGATATGTTCGTATGTTTGGCTATTGTTTTACCTATTTAGCGATTCAAACGTATCTGCAATTAGGCCGAGACAAGGCATCGGATATGAAGCGCCTAAATGTAGGCACCTAATTTGATGTTATTCAATCATTATGATTTACCTTTTACCAATTTCACCTATTAAAAACAAACAAACATCGGAGCTTGCAATTATTCCGAAGCAATTAGGCTCCAAAAGCGCCCAAATGTATGCAATAGATTGTTTTGGAATCATTATACATTTCTCCTAAAAGATGGCACAACATGTACAGCTAAACAAACTGTTGTAACATAATGCTGCTTTTAACTTTCCACGCCATACATTGATTATAAGGCGCCTAAATGTAGGCACGAAATTTGATCTTTTGTGATAAATTGCATTAGCCTGATCTATTTCACCTACAATGAAACAAAAGTGCCCAGAAGCTAAGTTAATGTATTGGAAAATAATGCTACTTTTGAACATTCCAGCCAAAATATCGGATACAAAACGCCTAAATGTAGGCACCAAACATGATTTTATTGTAATCTGAATGGTTGATCTGTTCTTTTTCACCAACAAGAAAACAAAAGTGCCCGCGCAGCAAAAAAAAATCTTTAAATTGATATTCGAGGCCAAATATGGAAAATGATGCGCCTAAATGTATGCACCAAATTTAATTTGTTTCGATCATTTATCTGATCGATTTTATCTACCAAAAACCTTCAGTGACCTTGGCAAAGCATTATTTGGAGAAAAAAACAATACTTTTTTGCATACAAGCAGCCAAACATTGGCTATGAAGCGCCTAAATGTAGGCACCGATTTAGATGTGTTGCAAGCATCATGATTAAAAAATAGCTGGATCGTTTTTAAACCTTTTTATGTTACGAATTTGATGTATCTAGCTCTGGCTGCATTGCGTGCAACATCCATTTGCATACCTTCAGGCGCTTTAAAAAAACATACACCAATTTTACTGCAAATCACTCAAAAAAAATATGTTCCACTTGTTCACTTAACGGTTACTCTCGATAGTACAAGACGCAGCAAATTCTGCTCGAAAAATGCTTGCCGGAGTAGTAACCAAGGCAATTGGCAAGCAATACTTCTTGCCCTTCAGGCGCTTCTAAATGTGTTTGTATGTGCCACAAATTTTGGCTGTGTTTGTACCAAAACTAGTAGAAAAATCAAAAAATTTATAGCATTTTACATCATGCTACCCCCCAAAAAACAAAACCATTAACCCGTACGAGGACGCACCTCGTGAGATTCTGTCGTGGCGCGGGTTGTAAAATACGCTCCCCCGCTTCGTGGGCGATAACAATTCGGGTAAGAACGCAATTGCGCAGCGCACCAACGCATTTGGGGGGAGAAGCGTCCAGCGCTAGGAAAAACCCCACCGCATGGGGGAAAACCTTGTTATTTAAATTTCGACGGCAAGAGTTTAGATTCTGCCGATGCAGCACGGGCGACAAGCAGAGCCAACCTCATCGCATCTGGTTGCATCATTTTCCGGATGGAGCTTTTTTTTATTGTTCGCCCCTTCGTTTGCCCGACCTTCACATCGGAAGTGGCCAATTGGAGTGGCGACAACTTTGGACCCCGAATGATCTAACCTTGCAGCTGGGCATCACAAAATATACGACCGGAAGCCCGCTGCTAACGAAAAGCGCATCTTCGTGCACACACACACAGTACGGATAGCTGGTAGTTTTATCACACAAACACACACACCCTCGTTGTACTCCATTTTATAGCGGTAAACGGTCATCTCCGGGTACGACCTGGAACGATTTTTACGTCTTTGCGGTCGTCGAGCGCAGCAGCGCAAGATCACGCCAATTGCGGATGCAGTTCCCGTCCGTGCGCACTCGGGACGTCCTTCCGGCGGAAGATGGAACTGCAATTTTACTGCCCAACCCTTGCCTGCAGCCGGCGGGATGCGGGCTATAAAAAAAACAAACAGCCGAGCCAGGCAAGAGCCTGCAACCTTGAACTTGGGGGATGCCAAATGTTATTAAAAATCGACAGCGTGCGCACGTAGTTAATGTGTATTCGATTGATGGACGGGTGAGTGCTTCACACGGTTTGTCGCTTCATTTCAAGTACGATTTTACGGCTGCCAGCCATTTTTTGCTTCCATCTCGAGCTACTTCAAAATTTGCTTTTAACGCAGCTTTTACTGCTGCAGCTGCTGCTGCTGCGTTTTTTTTCCCGCACACGTTTAATAGTGATCCACTACACACACACACATACACACACAAACACCTGAATCGTTTGATTGCGCGGCCAGCACTGCTAGTTGGTTTTGATTGGTTTGGTTCGCTCGGTGCAAGCGAAGCTCATTTGTTTGCGGTTGGGCCGAGATGTTTTTCTTTTGGAAGCGATATACACACCCACACACACACACACACGCACACACACAATTTTCCGGGTGAAACAAGAACCCCGTGTAGGCGCGCTGCCCATTTACGTTGACATTGAAGTTGCAGTTTTTGTAACGGTTTTTTTAATTTTTTTGTTTCTTTGATTTTTCTAATTTTGATTATTTTTTTTATTTTTTTTTTATTTTTTTATTTTTTTTGTTTTATATATTTTTTAACCTTTTTTCTAGTGTAATTCCATTTCTCCTCCACCCCCCCTTACCCCGGCTCGACGATGATTTTCACATTCTCGCCAGCCACCGGGCCGAGGGCGCCGGCGGCCCGGGCCGGAAAGGACACGCTGATGCTGCCGCTGCTGCTGCTGGCCACGCTGCTCCCCTCGCTGCTGCTGCTGCTGCCGTCCTCCTGATCGCTGTCGCTGCCGGCCGACAGGAACGGATCGCGATCGGCCGCCGGGTCCTGCTCCAACACCGGTTCCTGCATCGCACACGGAGTCGCCACGGACACACGTACAAAATTGTAGCACGGATAGCCTAACTTGCAGGCGCAACACTTTGCAGTGTGGCACAGTTTGGTGGGGCGAAAAGCAAGCAAGCACACACACACGCGTGAAGAAACAAACAGGATCGTACAGGATTGTGGGACGCACTGTGCCTTTGGCGCCGCGACATGCACTGTCCAGTTGGCCGCTGCTAACTGGTGCACTGGACGCCCCCGTACCGTACCGAGTGTGTCTGCCATCGGCGCACCCGGTACGCGGTTGGCGTTGCGTGTGGCCGCAGTGCTTCTGGTTTCTATTTTTAATTTTGCATTTTATTTTCACCCTTAAGGGGCGCACTAATAAAGCACTAATCAAATGGTTATTAGCGAACAGCGAAGGCTTCTTCCGCCCGTTGCGGGTTGGGTGCCGTTTTGTGTGCTGCTTTTTTTTTTTTTTTTGGTTTGCTTTCGTTCCCCAAAAACAGCACACACACGGTTGCATAAAGCATCGCTAGCAGCAGCTCCATCCATCCATCCATTGGTTGGGCTGTTTAATCCCCCGAGAGGGTAGCAGCCGCTAGTTTCGTTTAATCAATTTGTATAGGCAATCAATTACCGTTTGCACGCACGCTAATGAGGCACCAATGTCAACGGCGCGCAAGCAGTAGTGCACTTTCCTCGATTAACTTCTGCCCCATTCTGCTGTGCTGTGCGTCTTGCCGTCACCGTAAGCCCCGAAAAAAATCACCAATCACCAGCTCCAGGCTGGAAAAGTCACAAACAGACGCCAATTACGCTCGCGCAAATAATAATGCTTTGTTTGATTGTTTTTTTTTATAACAAAGCTCCCAATGATTGCTTCGATTCGCCGAGCAGAGGATGTAAAACCTGGCACAGAGCATTCGGCAAATTTGCAAAAAGGAGACGACCCAAAAAAAACGAAAAATAAATACATCAAAGTCCGAAACCCCCCATTTCTCTGTGTCACCGCTGATGGCATAATTAGGATTTTGTGCAATGCATTTGCTGACAGCGGTGCAAAAGGGGCACGTTTTGATGTGTGACGATTTTAATTTCACGCCATAACTACGCATACCTTGCCCGATTTCCTGCCCCAATAATGACCTGGTTAGAACTAGAGCCCCGTACCGCCTAACAGTATGCAATGTTCACGTCAGCCTGCTAAAATTGTAAAATAATTAACTGAAGCGAAACAAACAAACTGTTGCATACCTTCGGGCGCATAGCGAGGCGACACCACGTCTACATCGATCATCTGGCTCCCGCTCTGACAAACAAAGCGACCGGGCGCACGTCCCGCTTTCCAGGTTCAAGGTTAGCGGATACGGGGTAACCGAATTGCATCCTCGCGCAGCTCATTTCCTGGGAAAAGCGAGCGAGCGAGATTTGTTTTCCATTTTGTAATGACAAATTAGATTCCAGGGCGACGCGCACGATCCGGTCGCATTCCTCGCGACGCTTGCCGGAGCGCATCCGGCCAGGTTTGTGTTTTTTCATTTTATTTTTTCCCCCTATCAAGCGTGGTCCACCGCTGTAATGAGTGTTTGGGTTCTGGGAGCCTCCGCTTCTGCTTTCGCTAGCTAATTGATGGGTTCCATAGAAATATAGATAGGAAATCAAAATGGAACTAGATTTATTTTCTTTATTCGCAATTGGAAACCGTTTTGTTTTGTGACCTTAAGATGTATTTGTATTATTTAAAAAAAATCCCTTGCGCCTTAAGGTATGCACAGACTTTCTAAATAATTCATTACCATTTACAAACATGACAATTAGGGCCATAAATTGCACGATTGTTTTGTTCGCTCTATGTCGTACAATTAAAACCAGGACTCTGTTTTCCTGGTAGCATACCTTCAGGCGTTCAGTAGTACCCAGAGGGGCAATTTCATCCAGCAATTAGTTTTTGAATCGTTTTGAACATGTTTAAACACTTTTGATCAATAATTTCACTAACGACTATCCAATAATAGGTTAAATTGCTACTGTTTACAGGGTTTCCCACGATATATTGGTTGGTTCCCATCAATTTTTGGTGGATTCCCATATTTTTTTGGTGCGTTCCCACGATTTTTTGGTCGTTTCCCAGAATTTTTTGGTCTAATTGTATTGATATCCAATCGGAAAATACCAATAAATTATAGGATCGAACCAAAAATCTATGGGATACAACCAAAAAATCGTGGGAACGCACCAAAAAATCATGGGAACTGACCAATAAATCGTGGGAAACCCTGTAATATGTTAAACAATAAAATAAATTGGTACTTTGCATACCGTAGTCAAAGAGGACTGTTCTTTCCATAAAATTACTTTACCCTACTGCATTGCATACCCATTAGGCGCTTAGCTACGTCACCACGAGAGGAAAAAAATGCCTTGAATTTGTCATCTTGTATACTTTTTCACACGTTTTTTACTGGGTTTTCCGAGTCAATGTTCAATGTCAGCGACAGTTTTCATTATTGGCGAGATGGTTTTCAACAGCTGTCAAATGATGTATTTGCATCGAAATATTGTTTCAATTCTTCCATATGTTTTTCAACACGTCTGAAGCAGGATTGAGTTTGACCGTTCTTTGAGGTGTGTTGAAAATCATGTGTAAGAACTGACGCATAAAAAAATAATAAAAATATTTATTTAATTACACCATTTTAATGCATCAAAATAAAAACAAATCCTTTAAAATGTGTTATTATATTTTTATCTTCTTTTTACCATTATCATTTGTGGTCAGTGTTGGTTTGATTTCGTATTTTTGCTGGATGACGGGCAACGTATTATTTAATTAAATTTAAATATTAGATTATATTAAAATATTTAAAATAGAAAGCTTAATTATGCAAAGCACTGAGCGTTACGATTTAGGACACTGCCGCAACGCATAAAGTGTACAGTGTACAGGTTCATAAAAATCGAACAATTTAGAATTGCATCCAGCCGGCTCGGCTTTGGAAGTAAAAGTAATGTACTGATCTATACCATCTGGTGAAGTTCGACTCGGGCCGAGCGCGATGCTTAATAATTTTTGCCCAAAATTTCTCCATCCATCCCACGGCAGGCCCCGGGCCCTCCCCCGTGTACTAAAACCGCACGACGACCGTAAACGTTGCAAACGTAAATAAATATACATCTCCCCAGCGCTGCGAACGACGACCGGGCTAAGTCACACCAGGGAAAGCAAATGTCGCCCATGTGTGTGTGTGGTTGTGTGTGTAAGTGCGTGTGTGTGTCCCCGTAGTTGCGTGGCCAAACGCCAAACGCCAGCAAACAGATGGCCCCGCGACGTACACGCTTATTTTTAGTGCACGGTCCCTGTCCCTTCGCTTCATTGCTTGAAACAAATAGAACACACATACACACACACCATGTCTCATGTGTCATATTTTGAAGCTCAAACCCCGCGCCAACGGGTGCAAATTGTTTCGAACGCTCACGTGAACACATTCCTATTTCCATTTCTGCCTGCGCTTGGCTGTCGATTGCCATTCAGATGCTCCGCCCGCACCCTTCCCAACAGGTGTACCACCACAGGCGGGTGCGGCTGCCCGGTGCCAAGCAGCTCGGTGCTGTTCGGTGCACTCTGCGGTGACAATTTTTAAAATCAATCCATGACGTCATTCCGCACCCACCCTTTCTTCCGCCAGACATTATTTTAGACGAACCCGTGTATTTGGAGCGAATAGCTGCCGTTGGATGGGACAGGCTTGAGGCTGGCGGTAGCGCGGGGTGGGGTGTAGTAGAACATGAAATAGCGCACCGTGCGGGGAACGATCCGAGGACACTTTCTACGGCTTTCGAGACTTGCAGCGATGCGTTCTTTTACCGTTTTGTTCTAGTTGTAAATCCGCACTTCAGGATTTTGAGAATGTTGGATTGTGTTACTATAGTACGCCTGAGCATCTCTTCATAATTCTCAACAAATAAACGTGTGGCAAGTGTGTCAAAAGCCGACTTGGAGATATTTCAGTTATTTGACAGATATTCAATTTTTCTCATGCATGTGATGCTCAAGAATGCAGTTCTAGTCAGTGTCTAGAACCTTGTCTGACCTTGGATACCTTGGAGCTCGCGAGTCTTACCCTGACAGTGGCGATATTGGCAGAAGCTCTCCAGGAGTAGATGTGCAGTGTCTAGCAGACTTCAACTCTTTTGCGTTAATCTATCTGGTTAGTCATCGTTAAGATGAGTGTATGAATCTCTATAAGTCAGAGAGCTTGAGTTGGTTCCGTTTTATACCTTCGATTTTATCATCATTGAGAAAACCCCGAAACAATGCTGTTTAGGTCATCAGCATCAGTTTTTGGAGTTGTACCTAAGGATATCGAGGGTAGAATTCGGAACATTTTACTAATAGAAGAGAGTTCCTAAAAGAAGCATAGAATCGTTGACATCGAAGCCTGCAAATCCAATGACGTAATACCCCCCTCCAAAGCCTCTACTTGCAAGACTCAGACATAACATAGTAGAGAATGTAGAGTCTATAAAAAAACGTTGAACAACGGTAAAATCTTCCCAACACTTGCCACGAAGAAGAATAAGAAGAAGAAGAAAAAAGAAGGAAGAAGAAGAAGAAGAAGAAGAAGAAGAAGAAGAAGAAGAAGAAGAAGAAGGAAAAGAAGAAAAAAGGAGGAAGAAGAAGAAGAAGAAGAAGAAGAAGAAGAAGAAGAAGAAGAAGAAGAAGAAGAAGAAGAAGAAGAAGAAGAAGAAGAAGAAGAAGAAGAAGAAGAAGAAGAAGAAGAAGAAGAAGAAGAAGAAGAAGAAGAAGAAGAAGAAATTTTGTTCCAACCAACCAGACTTCAAACTTCAAACACAATTTTTGTACCGAACTTTAACACTTCATCCACCCATTAAATCGTACAATGCAACAACTCCGAACGCGGCTCGCCAATCGCTTAACATACACACTACCGCTGTTGTCTTGCTGCTAAGGCTGACAGACACCTACCTTTGTTTGTCGCCGTCCATCGATTCGCCGTCCGTGCTCCCGGGGCTGCTTACCGGGCGGTAAGCGATCGGGATCACGCTCGACGCACCGGAGTCGTCCGAATCGTCGTGGTACACGGAGTCGGAGCTGATCGAGACGCGCGTTAGGCGGCAGACGCTGCGCTGGCTGCCGCGCAGCACGGCCGGCACGAGAAATCGCAACGTCGCCCCATTGCTGTACGGCATCTGAGGAACGGAGCAGGAGAAAGAAAAGAAGAAAAAAACAGAGTTCATTAGAAATGGTGCAAATCTGTTTTGACTAATAAATGAACACAAAGCTTAAAGCTTTTGAAAGGCCAACAATAACAAATGGAAGTCGCCATGGACCATGCGAGACATTGCTCGCATCAATTGCAACTGCAAAACTAGGGCGTCAATATTTGCCCACGCATACAGATTTGGAATGCACACAATATTGCCATATTCATTGCCTCTTCTCGGAACGATATCACATTGATGTGGGCATAATTATTGAAACCAGGTTCTAGGCTATTTGTGTCATTATTAGATCGCTTCCACCTGGCTACAATATTGCATTGCTCACATCGGTTACGGATTTCGTGGAACTCCAGGACCCAGGAGCTTGCACTCATCCTTACATCCTTGCCTGTGGTTTTGAAGCCCACACACACACACACACAAGGTAAAAAAAGAGTTATAACATGAGAGCCGATGTGTAAATTGCATACTATTTGTTTCCCCCCTCCATTTTTATGGGTTTTGCTCAGTCCCTTCCTCAGGCTAGTTCTGCTCCACTTTATGCCTCCATGCGCGTGCTCCATCCGGAGCGTTATTGCTTGATTGCATTATTCGGGTTTCGGGTGCAGCTGCTGATGATGATGGTTATCACCAGTTCGTCTGACATCTGGTATCAGTAGTGCAGTAATCAAATTAGGCAGCTTCCCGCGGTTAATTTGTGGCACCGAGTGCGAGGTGTAGTCAACGGTAGTAGTCAAATAAAAAAGTTCATAAATATCGATATGAATGAGTCGAGAGAGGTGGTATCGGTGGATTTAATTACAAGGTTTTAGTATCTGGTTTTATCGGTAAGCCACAAGCAAATACGGTTGGTGCTGGTGCAGTTATTGATTTATTTGAAATCGTGCAATTAAAGTGCACAATTCGATAATGCTTCTTGGTACCAGAAGCCTCCATTTCGCAGTTAAAGAACTTGGATGTATTACGCTTTCTCTAGGTTATTTATTACTATATTCTTTTATTTTAATAATGTTTTCCATTTATTGATAGGTCCTCAAATATATTGAAGTCCTTTCATTTCTTCAATTTGTTTGGATCATTTTTGCAACCAAATAAAATGATAGGACAAAGCAAAAAAAAAAGACCAGACCGATTGAAAATCACTTGCGGGATAGATCAAAACTATTTGGGAAATGATGAGAATTGAGAAACTCTGAGTAGCTTATTTTATATTGCTCATTTAAAATTCACACTTTTATGATGTTCTCAAAAGCCCTTTATGGGGGCATGAGATCTCCATGTTTTTTTTTTTTGTGCCCCTGTACCGTTTTAGAACCGGTTCCACTCAGAACCATTTCGATGTTAGTTCGCAAAGCTTCGTAGCGCCCAGCGATGGGCAATCCGGTTTGCTGTGTTTTTGGGGAGGGTTTTACCCTAGATGATTGACCCTAGTGCCCATAAATACTGTTTAAAGTTGCGCGAGAGAACAGAAAATTCCAACGCTCTTGTTTCACACCTGGCAAAGTTGGAAGTCTTAGCACCAAACCTAAAAATAGACTGGCAAATCCAGAATTGTTGCCAAACAAACGTAATACAAAAAGCGTAATAATACCAACAAAATTAAGGTTTAATAGCTTCAGGCACTTGACAAAGTTTGGTGAACTAGAATAGTCAAACTAATGCGATTTTATTTATTTTAAGCCATTTATTTTGAATGTCTCCTAAATTGAGTGAGTGTTGAGTGGAATGAAACAAATGAAATGTTCATTTCATATTGGGATAACAGTTACGTTACCACAGTAAAAGCCAACAACAAAATATTTTTGATTAATAGATTAATAGATACCGTTTCCCAAAGGACGTCTGTAGTAGATTATTTTCCATTGGCCATAGGTCTTCAATATTTTCAAACTTTGGATACTTTTGTGCTTACTAGCAAGATTTAGTTCACAAAAATACACAAGCAATAACTAGCAATGACTAGCTAGGTTGGTTTATCCATGACAGAATAGTAAATTGTATGTTGATATTGGTGTTATTATGATAGTTTATCTTTTTGCGCTGGTATTGATTGCGAACAGCATTTGCGCTGCCTCGTGAAACCATTATCATTGATATGATTGTTGATTTGTGTTTCCAATGTGTATCAGCCTTGTTGATATTTTGATAAACAAATTAAAAAATTGTATGACGAATAAAATTGGTACATTTAATTGCCTCTCTCTCTTAAGCGGAGTTCATTTCAATGTAATGGTAATTGGACTCTATAGCACTCTTGTTGGACGATTCGAATTGGAATTTCCAACGATCCTGTCCAAAAAGGGTGCCAGTCCAATTGCCAACATATGAAGTTCACTTCCTATAGGAAAGATTCAAATGAGTGTCCCACAGCCATGAGAACCCCTTGGAAAACCCTGTAACGCCTCAAGAACATACTCATAGCATTAAGCTGAAATTTTTATAGTTTATTTGCGCCTCAAATCTTAAAGGTCTATAAGTGGTTTTAACAAGCAGCCTTAAAAGAGTTCTGTAGATGGGCCCTTTCAGTCTTAAGTGAGTTTTATTAGGTCATGCAAGACATTGCAATGGAAAAGGAATATTTAATGAAGTAATCGTAAAAGCATCGTTCAAACTATGATAAGATTTAGAAAGCTACTTGGGAGGGGGAAATGTCACTTAGGTTTTATGCCGATGGTCTGACAATTAGTAGAGAAACCTGCCCAGTTGAAAATCTTTTCATATTTAAGATGTCCGGGCTGACATGTACTGCAGAAACCGAAGTGCAGTTTGACATCTCTGGTTTACACAAAACATATTTTGTGCGTTATTTCTCAAATCAAAGCATAAAAGTTCCCCTTGTCGACCTATTAAAGCAGCTAGCGCCCCCTGTCTGCTTCTTTCGGTGGCGCCATCTACATTGCAAACCAATTTCAGAGAGTGTGGGTGTCGGTTTTGGGGGACGAGTGTGGCGTTTTGCCCCAAACAAAAACTACTACCAACTGCATTTGTACCCCATCTCCCCCCGTTGCCGTCCCCATTTACCTTTGCTGGGTTGATTGAGGATGCGATCGAGTTTTCAGCGACATTCGGATACGTTTTTTTGTTTGTTTGTTTGTGCTAGTTTTTGTTTTAACTTCCCCCCTTTTTGACACTTTGGCACGACACTAAATCAAACGCGGCCGCCCAACACACTCGAGCAGGTAAACAAACGAGCCACTTCCGTCTGGCGGTCGCATAGGCAATAATAAAACAAACACACGCACACAAACAAACACGCACAAATTAGACCCGCAGCGTGGCTGTGTGTCACCGCGTAATAAAAAGAAGAAGAAGAAAAACACACAGCCGCAGTCAGTGACCGCGCGCACCGCCAGAAACGGGTCACCGCCAGCCTAAATTTAGTGAAGTGATGGTGTGGGGGGGGCTTAAAGTCTGTGCTTAAAGATAACGGTAGCTTTAAGCTCCGGCTCGGGATACGGGCCAACAATGATCTTTACAGAACACACACACACGCGCGCGCAAAAACAGAAAGGATAAACCCGACCCAACACTACTACGACTGCGAGAACACTGCTGCCGCCTTTCTCTACCGCAACCTTGAACTATAAGCGCGCTTTGGTGGCTGTTTTGGTGGCGAAGGCCACCGCACAAACGCTTCCGGTGCCACCGGTGCTCGGTTGATTGACCGCGGGCCCAATGGAATGGCCGCGAGCAGGGTTGATTGTGGCGCAGTGAGATGAAGAATGACGCCCCGCGCCCCAAAAAGGGACCCTTTCGGCTGTGCAATGAACTCTCCCCAAAAACAAACAAAAAACGCACGCACAATAGGATACCAAAACAAAGCTTCAAACACAGACAACGGACACAGACAACGACACGATCGCCACGCGCGCGACGTACACCGGCTCCGCACGTCTGCCCGGCGCAAGAACGCAACACACTACTGACTGGTCGGCAAACACCCAGTTGGACGGGCAGAGAGCGGTGGACTGGTTGGTGTGTTGCGGTTGGTTGATCTTTTTTTTTTTGCTCCCCCCACGCACACACGAACACTCCACACACAGCGAAACTCTTCGCTTCATTCTGCTTCATTCATTCTGCACGTTCATTCAGCATCCGCTGAAGGGGGTCTGAAGGGTGTGAGAAAGAGAGAGTGAGAGAGAGAGAGTGGGGCAGCAGTGACAGCAGCTGCGGAGGGAAAAAGCGACCAAAGTAGGTTACACTGAAGCGAGCACCGGCCACGCGCACACACGATCGAGCTCGATCAACACCCGAAGAGAGCGAGACAGCGCACAAGCGCGTTCTCTGCCAGGTGATTGTGTCTGTGCGGATCAAGGAAAGATCCATATCGATCCTGAGCCTTCGTGGCAATTTTGGTTTCTCTTTCTCTTTCTCTCTTTCTCTCTTTCTCTCTTTCTCTCTCTTTCTCTCTCTCTCATCATTTGCATAAATTGTAAACATCAGAGCGTTGTTGGGGTTGGGGTGGGACAGCCGACAAACATTATGCGAAACCATGCTCGAGCATGCGGAGCATCAATCATTCTACCTCGTTCTGCCTGGCTTCTCTCTCACCAGTTTCTCACTCATCTCGTTCGATCTCTCTCTCTCTCTCTTGCTACCAGCACCCTTGTTTGCAGATCATATCGAAGCCAACCATTATTAGGTTATCCAGACAGTTAGCGTAGTTTGATGGCGGGAGACTGCTTTACTTTCTTTCCGGAACGAACATGGTTGACTTTCGCCAATTAGGATGTGGGAATTGCACAGCTTAATTTCTGCAGTTTTTTTTTTTTTCTTTTTTTGTATCCAACCCAAGTGCCACAAATCTACTAAACGACCACTAAACGGGGCCTAAACGGCTCAAGTTTTTCAACCTGTAAGGAATCTTATGAGACTTCGTTTAACAGACGCTAAACAACAGATGCATAGTAAAAATAACAAAAAAAGCTGGTGGTGCCATCTGCTTGAGGCAAACCCAACCAGTGGAGCTTTCCTCGCTGTAGGAGCTCTCTGATTCCCGTTGTAATGGCACGGGGTTTCGCATTGAAGTTATGCATCGCCAGAACTAGAACAACGACACGATTGTTTGAATACTAGTCTGTAATGTGGAGCACCAGAACTGAAACAATGAGATTTGAATATTATTCGTTGGTGTTGATACCCGTGTATTTAACCAAACAGCATCAGCATCCATCACCTGCACAGTTGGAATTGATCGTCAGCATTTTCCGAACGAAACTAGCAGCCGAAGTTCTATTTTTTTTTTTCAAATTATCACATTATCATAACAAAAACACTATAATTCATGGCAAATTTCAAATATTCTCATGGAAAAAACATGAAGTTAATAAAAACTGGGTTATTTTTATCAAAAAGTAGAAATTTTTTAAAGAACTAATCAGAAATTGGTGATAAAATATATCATTTGACTCATTATCCGTGTTATTCGCTTATCTGGTCGAGGTCAAGTCCCGAGTGTTAGCAGAATCGCAATGAATTAACGCAGCACACTTGAGGGGTAGAGTTCAGAACGCAGAGAGAGAGTTTATTCAACATAGCAACTTACTTTATACCCTACCTCCTGTCACTTAACATTATATTCATGCCAGGTAGCATCACGCCTGACAGTGGTAAACCATTATTCCACACTCCTCCTCATGAATATATTGTTCGATTGGATCCTACATTAACGAGTCCTAATCCTATCGATAATTCCTTAAGCTTTTGTGCTCCTAGAGGTTTAGTTAATAAATCGGCTAACATTCTATCTGAAGCACAATATTTTAATTTAACAATATTCTTCGTGCAAAGATCTCTTGTGTAATGGTATCTAGTATCGATGTGTTTCGATTTTCTTTTTTCATGATGTAATGATGTAAAATCAATACAACTTCTATTATCTTCGTAAATTAGAGTTGCTCCTTCTTGTTTTAGATCCATGTCCTCTAATAACCTACGTAGCCAAACAGCCTGTTGACTTGCTTCCGAAAGAGCTATGTACTCTGCCTCCATTGTAGACATCGATACGCACGTTTGCTTTCTACTAGTCCAGCTAATAGTGCCTCCTCCTAAACGGTATAGGAATCCGCTACAGGATTTTCTATCACTGGTATCGCCTGCCCAGTCCGCATCACAAAAACCTACAAGTTCAATTGTTTCATTTGAACTTCCTAGCTTTAAAGCATAATTGATCGCATGTAGCAAATATCTAACTACCCTCTTTGCTTCAAGCCAATCTGCTTCGGTAGGCTTGCTAACAAATCTACTTAATATGCCTGTAACAGCTGCTATGTCTGGGCGTGTATAAGTTGCTAAATATAGCAAACTACCTATAATTTTCTGATAAGTATCATTACTTTCCATTTCTTTACTGCTCATTCGATTATTGAAATGGTTTGGATCCATAGCGTATTTGGAATCTCTTGCCTGGTCTAAATTGAAACGGGATGCTATTTTTTGTATGAAACTGTCCTGTATCAAGCTGTAAAAACCGTCTCTATTCTTGATTACACGCATCCCTAAAAACCAGTTAATGTCCCCTAAGGATGATACTTGTAAAATTTTACTAATTGATTTAACAACATCTTTGATCATTTCCTCATTATTTCCTGCTATGATCATATCGTCGACGTATATAAGCAAATCTATTATGTTATCTTTACGCCTCATTTTGAATAAACATGTATCTCCTATGCATTGATCGAATCCTGTTTGCATCAATATACCGGATATCGTTTGATACCAGACTCTTGCAGCTTGCTTGAGTCCATACATACTTTTCTTTAAGCGACAAACTAACTTTTCTTTTCCTTTCTTTATGAATCCTTGTGGTTGATACATATATATCGTTTCGTTCAGCGTTCCGTATAAATATGCTGTTTTTATATCCAAGTGTTTTACGTAAAGTTTCTTATGCCCTGCTATGGTTAGTAATATTCTTAACGTGCTCTGATTTGCTACTGGTGCCGAAACTTCTTCATAATCGCATCCTTTTCTCTGTCCGAAACCTTGTGCAACAAGTCTCGCTTTATAACGTTCAACCTCTCCTCTCGCGTCCAACTTTTTCTTAAAAACCCACTTGCATCCGATAATGTTACAGTTAGGTGGAGGATAAGTGAGCTCCCACGTGTTGTTGCTCTCGAGGGAATGAAACTCATCATCAATAGCAGCTATCCACTCCTCCTTTTCCTCGGAAGCAACAGCTTCATTATAGGACACTGGCTCATCGAAACTCGTCTTCACCAGACCTAAAAAATAATCAGAAAATTTAGCTGGTGGTTTACCTCTTGTTGAGCGTTTTGAAGAGGTTGCAGCAGGTTCGTCTTGGCCATCAGAACTCGATGCAGAATTTTCGTCACTTTCTGCCGAATCGAATTCCTCCTCCTGCTCGTCAGTCGGGCTGCATTCGTCATCAACGTTATCAGGGCTACGTTCTCCATTAACGTCATCAGGTCGAAATTGTTGATATCGGTTGGAATCAACGTCGAATTCAACCACCTCAGCCGGACCACTATTTCCTTGCTCGGATGATGCAGACGCTTCGTTGAATATAACGTCACGGCTAATCACTATACGATCGGAGCTCGTATCCACAAGCCTGTACGCTTTCTCTTGAACACAATAGCCAACTAGTCTCAATCGCCTTGCTTTGGGCTCCATCTTGCCTCGTTTTTCTGTTGGTATTTGTGCCCACGCTTCACACCCAAACACTTTAAAATGGTCGTAAGATGGCTTTTTACCGAACCATTTTTCGAACGATGACATACCAATTGTACGCGATGGTAGTCTATTTTGAGTGTATGCGGCAGTGAGAATGGCTTCGCCCCAGTACTTTATATCCATGTGTGCGTCTTGCAACATGCACAATGCCATTTCTTGTAGGTGCCGGTTTTTTCGCTCGGCGACACCATTTTGTTGTGGCGAATATGGCACTGTTAGTTGGCTCGCTATGCCTTCATTTTTGTAGAAATTTTGTAGCGTCTTTCCCGTGTACTCTCCACCATTGTCCGACCGTATGGCTTTCGGAACCATGCCAAACTGGGTTTTGCAAAAGGCTACAAAATCCCGTATAAGTCTCTCCGCGTCGGATTTATTTTTCAAGAGATACACAAACGCCATCCTCGAATAATCATCGATAAATGTGATAAAATAGCGATTACCACTCGGTGTATGTGGAAAGGGACCACATACGTCAGTGTGAACAATATCTAAAATATTTTCACTTCTTTTGTCTAGCCGCTTAAATGGCGATCGCGCCATTTTTCCTTCTAAGCAACTCACACACACACTCTTAACACCGCACTCCTTCAGCTTAGGATCACCATTAAAAAGTTGCTGAATTATCTGTGTGTCGCGATGCCCGAGCCTTCTATGCCATAAATGTAGACAAGCATCTTCTTTTCTAGCGGTTGTACTCACCAAAGCATCCACGCCGCTGCTCAGCTTGTACAAATTTCCGCATCTCTCCGCCACGGCGATCACTCTGTCCCGCAGCTTTATTTCACATGTATTCACATGAAACACCACATGCATGCCTTTTTTCACCAAACTGCTTACAGATATTAGTCCGCTTGCCAATTTCGGTACGTATAGCACTTCACACACTTTTATTGCCGCTCGTTCTCCATCCTGGTTCACACACACTAATGTCCCGGAACCAACGCCTTCGATCTTAGCTTTTCCACCATCGGCTAGTGTTACGTGCATTTCACTGCAACTCTCCATTCTTTCAAAGAAAGTTCTATCGCTCGTCATGTGTCGCGATGCACCACTATCGACGTACCAGTTTCCTGGCGCTGCACTGTTTGTCATCCAAGCCATCGGTTCTGCCGCTTCGCTGTGAGCGACTTTCGCCGAATTACCGCTCTCACCTTTGCTTTGTGCTTGAGCACGGTTCAACAAACGACAATTTCGCTTCATGTGGCCAGCCTTGCCACAATGGTAACACACTACACTTGCATTAGTGTCTCGCTCAGACCTTTTGTATTTGCTCGCCGATACACGAAATACTTTGTTTTCTTGTGAACCACTACACGCGCGTTCACGTCGCTTCTCTCCTTCAGCAAGTAATTTGCTCTTCACCAACTCTAATGTGAGATTATTGGCGGAAACCTGTTCTAATGCCGTCGTTAAAGGATCGTACGATTCCGGCAAAGAACACAATAACATGGCTACTTGCCATTTTTTCGGTATTGGCTCTCCTAAATCTGCTATCTGCTGGACGATATTGGAAAACGTCTGTAGGTGGTTTTCCATGTCGCCTCCTTCCGCTAATTCCAGGCGCGTAAGCCGCTTTAGCAGGTACACCTCCGACCCCGTCCCGTGGTACTCTTTCAACGCAGTCCACGCATCCTTTGCCGTTGCCGCGTTTCGCACTAAACTCACTTGGTTATCATCTACACACAAACCGATTGTCGCACGAGCACGCGAATCTTTTAGGCTCCACGCAGGCGTCACTGGCTCAGGTTTTTCTTCACTTATTGTGCACCACAGCTCATCGCGTTCGAGGAGCATTTGCATTTTAAACCTCCACGTTTGGTAGTTTTGGTTCGTCAACCTTTGCACAATAAATCGTTGGGAGTCCGCCATTTCGCCTGGGCCCATAACCTGTTAGCAGAATCGCAATGAATTAACGCAGCACACTTGAGGGGTAGAGTTCAGAACGCAGAGAGAGAGTTTATTCAACATAGCAACTTACTTTATACCCTACCTCCTGTCACTTAACATTATATTCATGCCAGGTAGCATCACGCCTGACAGTGGTAAACCATTATTCCACACCGAGAAGCCCGGATAAACGGCGCTCCACTGTAATTCAAAAACCTGTGGGGCCATCCGGTGCATCTTGACTTGTATGTTTCTAGCGAGTAGGAAATCACCTACCTACTAAAAAAAACCTTGGATCCATATCTCCTGGGATCATAAATTTAAAAAATCAATTAAACACAGGCTCGCGCAAAAATTCCAAACGGATAATTAAAAACCAAGAGCGCAATAATTCATAAACAGATCGCTCCAGATCGGTTGGTACTGGAACTGATTGTATGCACTTGATGATGCAGTGGTGCATTCGAAACATGCTCCAGAAGAATCATAAAAGTTAGGTACCGTAGAGCCCAAAAAACCTGCAACCGCAATCAATGCAACCAATTCACCATTATCCGAGAAAGGTAATAAAAAAGGTGATGACGCATTTCGAACCATAGAGCACTTGACATTAAACTGATACACCCCCTGCTGGAGAAAGCGTAGACGTATCAAAAAGGAAAGTGTCAACGAAAAAAATGCGTGAAAAGGAGGAACAATATTCTTTACACGACATAACGTTAAGCCAATGATATATAAACACTAATTGTACATATGAATAAACGTTTGAAGGTCTAAAGGAGGACTTGGAATTTAAAGAGGGTGGGCACGGTCAGTTTGTTGTTATGTTGAGTTTCCATTTTAGCTGTTGCGAGAACCTGAACAATATCTTTGAACCTTCGTGCGAAGATATTATTTTTTGTTGTACCTCCCAATCAACAACAGTCTAACCAGTAAAACAACCTGAGTCTTAATATTTGGCTCATTTATGCAACTTTAGATACTTTGCAGTCATTCAAACGTTCAGAATGATCATCATCAACGGCACATCATTACAGGGCTTTCTAATTCACTTTCGAATGTGCACATAATTATTCATCGAATCTAAGATGTTTTTCAACAGCAGTCAAATTGTGTATTTGATTCAAAATGAAACGTCTCTTTCAACACATGATTGTCAGCACATAACAAAGAATTGTCAAACTCAATCCAGCTTGAGTCGTGTTGAAAATCATGCCGAAGAAATTAAAATTTATCATTATGGAAATAAAATATCAGATTAATGGGGTTTAACCTGTTACACGCCCTAAATAACAATGTGTACATTCGACAGTAACTTGGAAAATCCTGTATTGTAGTACTCATAAATTAGTAATGCTTTATACCAAGCGCCACAAATTAAGATTAAACTACTGAAAAATCAAATATCCATAGGAAAAATAACGAAAACTTAATAGCTTCACTGGTTTGCTCAATAGATGGCGTTTAATAACTCATCATTATATTGCTGTCCTTTTCTTGCAATGTGATTCGCCTTGCTTCATCTAATCATGGCATATATACTTTTCTAGATTTCCCAGCAAAAATCTATAAAGCATCAGTCGTTCACCGTTTGCTAAACGAAGTCTTTTTTAGATTCCGTTTAGGTCAAAAGCTTGAGCCGTTCAGAATAGTGATAGTGGTAAAGTTGGCAAAATATCTGGAGTCAACTCCGATCCGACACCGATAAATTCGGAATCGACTCCGGAGGTAGATCCGCGCCCGGAGTCGTCCGGAGTCATCCGGAGTCATCCGGAGTCGTTCGGAGTCGGAGTCGTCCGGAGTCGGAGTCGCCTGGAGTCGTTCAGAATCACCCGGAGTTGTTTTCGACCGGAATCGTCTGGAGTCGTCCGGAGTCGTTCGGAGTCGTTCGGAATCGTCCGAAGTCGTCTGGAGTCATCCAGAATCGGCTGCAGACGGAGTCGGCCGAAGTCGGCTTTTATAGGAAGTGCCAGTGGCGGATTAAGGGTATCGGGGGCCCTAGGCGGACAGACGAGTTGAGGCCCCCTGTAAATGGAAAATTGAGGGGGGAGGGGGGGGGGTTAGCGGCAGTAAACTTGAAATGCCGTCGGGGGCCCTTACGAAAGGAAATCTCTCATCACAAGCACATTAAGCAACACGGCTCCTGTTGACTCTGACCAACTCCGATTTCGAACGACTCCGGACGACACCCGGTGACTTCGAACGACTCCGACTCTGGGCGACTCCGGACAACTCCGAACGACTCCGAACGACTCCGGACGACTCCGGGCGGATCTAGAGCTTCCAGTTTGTCGGAGTCGGAATCCGACTAATAATAGTTGGAATCGGATCGGAGTCGTGGGTGCGCTCCATACAGCACATCACTAGTTCAGAACCCTTTCAGTGGTCGTTTAGTGGATTTGTGGCACTTGGGTAAAAAAACCAATTTCAGATAGCTGGGTTTAAAATGAATTCTTACTTTTCTGATATCTCCCTATTGCTTAAATGTTTGCTGTTTTGGTAATTTTATTGAAAATAATATTCATCCTAACAATTAAAGCAATTTTCACGAACAATCAGATTTAATAATGTGTATAAGCAACCGCTACAACCATCTTCGCGTTATTGAACATTTAAAGCACATTTAACAGAAAGTAATGAATTTAAATAAGCGCCTAAAAACCGTTACTATGTTCTTCAAACGTAATAAAACATTTAAAGTATATTTGTAATCATATTTGGGATTGCCTTTTTTCAATTCTTCAATTCAATTCAAGAAATTTTCAATTTCTGATTTTCTGAGCGCTACGCAACAACTGCCAACGGCATTTGTTTCCTCGAATTTGTTGTTTTCAAAAAAGCAACCAGCGAGACGAGCTTCCCCATAAATCTCGCTAGATGGCGCTCGCGGCGCCGCCCCCTGCGCTTCGCAGGGCTGTCAGCAGTGGCTGTCAGCTGCGGCCCTGTTGTTAAAGCGCTTGTGTATTGCAAACCGGACGACCGTGCCGTGAAAACACAGAGCACCAGCACACCAAAGTGTTTTCCTACCAGTTTCTGCCCAATTGCCGGTTCCGATTCAATCAACGCAAAACAAAGCGCCAGCACGCGCCCGCTATCAATTCCCGACCATACACACATTCAACGCTACCAGACCATCGTTTCCAAGCAAGGTAAGCGGCCTCTTCTTTATTGCAGACATGTGTGCGTGTGTGTGTGTGCGTGGGTGTGTGTGTGTCGGGAAAGAATAACATCATCATTAGCTTGTTTATGTTGTGCCGCTTCCCGAACTTTCCGGCATTTTCCACGCTGCCGAAAACGTTCCGAACTGGAGCGGTGGCGTTTGTTTGGCCAATCACCATTCGTACTATCATTGCAATTAGCAGTAATGAGGCATACTCTTGGGACTTTTTAGCGTGCTGCCGATACGTCCTGCTGCCGCCCTCCTAACCTCAACCCGGCGAACAGACAGAATGTCGCACACCATCCTGCTGGTGCAGCCGGGGCAGCATCCGGAAACGCGCACCTACAGCGACTACGAGAGCGTGAACGAGTGCATGGAGGGGGTGTGCAAGATCTACGAGGAGCAGCTGAAGCGGCGCAACCCCAACACACCGACCATCACCTACGACATTAGCCAGCTTTTCGACTTTGTCGATCAGGTACGGGGCGCAATGGTGCGATTTGTGTTTAAAGAGATCTTTTCTAACTCATTTTAATTTCGCAATTTCCTCCCCCCTCAGCTAATCGATCTCAGCTGCCTCGTCTACCAGAAGTCGACCAACACCTACGCGCCCTACAACAAGGAATGGATAAAGGAGAAAATCTACGTCCTGCTGAGGCAGGCGGCCGGCACCAACGCGTAATGCAAACTCCTGTTTCTTCTATTACCCTTTCTCTACACTTTCTTTATTATTATTTTTTCTTTCTTTCGGGACGGTCATCTCCCTCTCTCCCTTTCTGGTGTCACCCCACACACACTCTTGAAGTATTGAGCCCACCCGTTGCGACCCTTTCGGTTTTGCAGCGGAAACGTTTCTTTTTTTCTTTTTGTTCCATCCCTTCTGCACCGTTTCGTTCGTTGGAGCATGTTTTAACTTGAGTATACTGTACAGAAACACATACCTACTATCACTGCGAGACCCGCGGAAGAAAGAGAGGATGGCCAAACCGTACTTAAATCTGTAGCGTGTAAGCAAATCTTGAACTATCCACGCAGGCAATCCGCAAACCCTCCCGCAGAGAGTTAACGTGTGTTTGTGTGCGTGCGTGTGTGTGCATCAACGTCAACTTCGTGTAAAATAATTAGTAAGCGCAAACATATAGAGTACGATCGACCGAGCAAATTCATGAATCTGAATAAAAATGAATATTTTTTCACTACAGCCCAGCCGCCGATGGAATGTTGTGCGTTGCATTGCGATTGAAATCGTTGGTTAAACCACGTGCTGAAGCGCAGGAGTTCCGCAAAGCAGTAATTTAGGTCCACTGTTAGTGTTGCTATTTGCAAATGATGTTACGTCTGTTCTGAAGGGTCATATCTGTTTAATGTATTTCATATTTTGCGATTGCTCTTCTGGCTGCATTGAACTGCAAGAACGGACAAATAGGTTTAGTGTTAGGTGTCGTAAAAACTATCTGTCGGTCTCAGTAGCCAAATGTAGCGTGGTGGCCTTTAATTGCTAAAAAAGCGTTTGTGATTTATTACTACAAGCTATGTACAACGCCTGTACAACGTCACTTAGGAATCATTTTAGACAGCAAATTAGATTTCCCTGTTCCTTATTCCTAATGCTAGGATTCGTTAACCGTCACTCACCGATCCATAATTGATCTTCATTGTTTAAAGTCGTTCTACTAATCGTTTGTCCAGTCTATACTAGTGATTTGCTCTTTGGAGCGCACCCACGACTCCGATCCGACTCCGGCAAAATCCGAGCCACTAGTTCCGCCCGGAGTCGGAGTCATCCAAAGTCGCCCGGAGTCGTTCGGAATCGTCCGGAGTTATCCGGAGTCCGTGTTCGGAACAAATTCCTGAGCCACGGATTCCAGAGCCAATTTTGGAGTCGATTCCGGAGCTGATTCCGGAGCCGATTCCGGAGATGACTCCGGAGCCGATTCTGGAGTTGACTTCGAATCCGGAATCGGAATCGACATGGGAATCGCAATTTGCCCCGGTAACGAAATCAGAATTGACTTCAGAATTGGAATTTGCTCCGAAATGAGAATCAGTTCTTGAATTGAAAGAAGTTTCAGAAGCGAAATCAGTCCGAGAATCTCCATGAGAATGGCTCGTTTACAACGAGGATCCAAAAGCCTATTCTTATGGAGATGCCGAAACTAATTCCGATTTCGAAGCCTATTCTGATTTCGGAGCCTATTCTGATTCCGGAGCCGTTTCCTGAACCAATTCCGGAACGCATTCCGGAGACAATTTCGATTCCGGAAACTGATTCCGGACCTACTATCCTTAATAGTTTCCAGAAAACTTCGGAGCTAGCCGGAATCGATTCCGACAAAATCTTCAATTTTCTCATCACTATACAGGTATACAGGCCTGTGTTTCGAAGGCTGGCTCCAACCCTAAACTGGACGACTCCAGACGAATCCAGACAACTCCGGACGACTCCGGATGAATCCAGCCAACTCTGGATGACTCCGGATAAATCCAGACAACTATGGACGACTGTGAACGACTCCGACTCTGAACGACTCTGAACGACTCCGGACGACTCCGATTCCGGACGACTCCGACTTCGAACGATTCCGGGTAATGCTGGACGGTTCTACCGTCCGGATTTGGTTACGAAATTATCGGAGTCGGGTCGGAGTCGAACTCCGGATTTTTGCCAACTTTACTCATCACTAGTCTAGACTTGAGTATTGTTCATTTTTACTCGACTGTCTGGGCTCCAAAGTCCAAAGAAAATATACTCGCTTACTTCAAAAGAAAGCACGCCCTACATACTAGCATTAAAATATCGACTCAGGGTAGCCCATAAATGTGTCTGTTGTGGCAATTATACTTAATTATATTATAGTATACCAAAGTATACTCCCCCGATCTGCTGGTCAGAAATAGCATCAAAATACCAACTAGGACACAAAGACTTTATGAATTATTGCGGAGGCAACAGTACAGCTCTAATAAACCATAGTTACCCACGGCTTGCAGTTTCAATCTGTCCTATGTGTAGATATGCACACAGGTGTACTAGGCAAACGCACAGTCGCAAGCGAGCCGTCGATGTCGCTTCACGCGGGAGCATCGTAACCGTAGTTGTGTATTTTAATTTTAATCGCACCATTGATACTTTTTAAAATCCTTTTTAGCACTTTTTAATCATCTTGGCGCTAGCTAATGATGGTTCAAAATAGTTTATAATAGTGCAGGCCAGTTCTTAAGTTGCTTAGGCCACAAAAGAGGCCACGCAGATTGTTGAAATAAGCAATTATTGAATAATTACCATACAATTATGGTGCTGCTTCAAAGAACAATTAGGATGTGTGGATTTTATCCGGTTGTTGATGCTTTTCCCTGTCGTATTTGATACAATAATCTCAGTTGATCAAGGCCTGCCTTTTCCACACATGGCAACTTGGCGATCGCTCGCTCCAGTCGACAGTGAAATCCTTCACCTTTGAGGCTCAAAATGCCCCTCATGCTCAAATTCACGAGCTAGTGTTTTACAATAATTGCATGTCGTTGTGTTGGTAAAAAAATAAGAAGTAATCACTCATTAAAACCTGAATCTGTTACCAGTAATTCTCGGCAAATGATAATGAGCCACCATAATGTTGACAAACAGCCAATTTGTAATTCAACACAGCCTGCTGCGTCTGCTTTCCGCCAGAGGGCGTCCGCGCTCGCTGCTGTCAAAGACCTGCTCCGTGTGTGGATGTGTGTTTGTGTGTGTGTGTGTGCAATCGTAGCAACAAAAAAAGCCGTGTGCCATCGGACCGACGGTATACCTCTTGGACCGACAAGCGGAACCAATTTCCAGTCGCGCGGGTAAATTAAAAAAAAGCAAAATCCACCCGCCTGCACAATCAACGCCATCAACGCTTTTCCACCATCAACTCACCGGTGGGCTGGACGCCGCATTTCCACATCGGCAAACGGCGGACCAAAGGTAAGAAGCGTCTTGTGAAGGTCGCTTGTTTACGTTGGTGCTGCTTTCCCGGCTCAAAGCATTCGATTGAAAAACGGTCAATTAAACGTACAATAAGCAGTAACGCGCTGTTGTTTACCATTTTAGTTGGCAATTTTTCCCTCCTAACCGCAACCCGGCGAACAGACAGAATGTCGCACACCATCCTGCTGGTGCAGCCGGGGCAGCATCCGGAAACGCGCACCTACAGCGACTACGAGAGCGTGAACGAGTGCATGGAGGGGGTGTGCAAGATCTACGAGGAGCAGCTGAAGCGGCGCAACCCCAACACACCGACCATCACCTACGACATTAGCCAGCTTTTCGACTTTGTCGATCAGGTACGGGGCGCAATGGTGCGATTTGTGTTTAAAGAGATCTTTTCTAACTCATTTTAATTTCGCAATTTCCTCCCCCCTCAGCTAATCGATCTCAGCTGCCTCGTCTACCAGAAGTCGACCAACACCTACGCGCCCTACAACAAGGAATGGATAAAGGAGAAAATCTACGTCCTGCTGAGGCAGGCGGCCGGCACCAACGCGTAACCCAACCGGTGTCGGAAGAAAGCGGCAGCACGTGTTGCGACACGAGCCGACTTTTTTTTTTTAATCTCCTTTCCCATCATTTGTACACACTTTTACACGCTGAGATTGTTTTTGGACAGCCCGAACAGCCAAAAAAAAAAAACGGTCCCAATCCAGGGACTGTGTAGGGACGAGGTCAAATATTAGCCAAAATCGGTTTGGCCATCGTGGATGCTATTTGACAGTGGCGAGCCGTTGAAAATTCATCATACCTTCAAAAATATATATTTTACTAGAGGCATACATACTTTTCCTGTAAAATTTTATTGTGATTACCGAGCCCGATTCATCATTAAAATCCTAATTAAAATTTGAATCGAAAAGGGCTCTCAGATGTCAAACCGCTATAACAAACTTTTGGCTACTTTTCAAATCGTTCTACATTACCTGACCTCGTTGCTACACAGTCGTTGGTCCCAACCATTGGTGGTGGGACTGTCGGCATGGGATGAGGGTGAGGAGGTTGAATTAAGTACGCCAAAACGACATGATCATGATAATAAAGGTGGCGCTTTATCATAAAAACCTGTGCGCGCGGTAGTTGTTAAGGGTCGCCGGCCGCCGCGTATACACAATGTGTTCAAGAAGCATACCATGTAACGGTTGAGTAATAAAACAATATTTTAACAAGCATAAGAAAGCTCGAAACGTTTTTGACGCGTAGAATTGGTCGTTGAATAGCGAGGAGGGATGGCGCTAAATTAGGGAAATAGGATTTAGCAATAAAAAAATCTCATTCTCGTCGCATATCAGCCTGCGTGATATGCGTGACAAACTTTACATTGAGATGCCTTCATGGAGCGATTCTAAAGCATTTTACTGACGAAAGGCTAATAAGTCGTGTATTAACAATACGATTCGAGAAATGTTAATCAAACCTCATTTAAACGATCGCAAGCATATAAATTGGTCCAAGCGAAAGAGTGGCGCCTTTTTTCGTTTTTAATTAAAACGAAAGATTAAAAATGGTATCTTACATACTAAACGAGCACAACTACGATATACAATTGAACAGGTTTGAGGAGTCGTATTTAAAGCTGTAACATTTAAAGCTGTACACTCTTGTTGCAGAACGGAGTGGAAGAGATGTAACATATAATGCGAATATGAAGTATAAAAAATGAAATGTATTACGTGAATTTGGAATAATTAGTCAGTCTCGTGATACAGTCGTTAGCTCGTACGACTCAATCACATGCTCGTCATGGGTTTCAAGCCTCGAATGGACTGTGCCCCCATACGTAGGGACTGATCATAAAGCTACGGGTAATTAATAAGTCACTGATAGCCAAGCCTATTACTGCTACATGAAGGCTTTGACCCGCCCGATAGTTGTTGCAACAACAAAGGAGAAAAAGTTCTAAATAATGCTAGGGAGTAAAGGCATGCTTGGGCATACGTGTTCAACCCATCTCGATTTGGTGCCAGATATGTTTTTAGATTGAAGAATACCCTGTAACCACTAGTGATGGAAAAAATGAAGTTTTTGTCGGAATCAATTCCGGCTAGCTCCTCCAAAGTTTTCTGGAATCGATTCCAGGATGGTAGATCCGGAATTAGTTTCTGGAATCGATTCCGAAATCGGCTCTGGAATCGGAACCAACTCCAGAATCGAAATCGGCTCCGGAATGCGTTCCGGAATTGGTTCCGAAATTGGTTCCGGAACAAGAATCGCACCCCGTACATAGCTATAATATTTTATTCTATTTTATGTGGTTGCAAAATAAATGGTCCCGATTGTCGCGTTCGCAACAACTGGTACTCGCAGTATTTGAGTTTGCGTAGGACACCTGTTCTGCTGCTCTTTCGGATTTGGTGATATTAAAAAGAATTTAAAAAAAACTCACGAAACGCATATTATTATTGCGCATCATTTGACGTACAAACCGAAGGGAACCGGTTAATGGATCAAAATCAAAATAAAAAAAAAAAACACGGGGGAATTACATTGCGAATGACGTATTCGGTGGAATGACATCGTCGGCTTTGGATTAGGAACACCCAGCAAGAAGAGAGGAGCCACACCACAAGGGAGATGAAACAAAAAAAAAGATGAAAAGCAAACGCAAATAGCAGAGAACATTTAGAGGAGGGGGGGGGGTGAAGGGGGAATAAAAAACGCCGCTAAGAAAGGTTAAATAAATAAAATGCAATAAATGGCAAATGATAATTGCTTCCTCCGTGTCTCTCGAAGCAAACGTATCTCGTCAGTCAATCAACAGAGTTTGTGATAGATTTTTTTAATGAAATTTATGTCTTCCTTCGATTCACACAATATTTGTTTTCTTCTTCCTGTTGCACATAACATAAGTAGGAAATATTGCGGGAGAACGGCTCGAACTTAAACAACGTTGATTGATTGGTATGTGTGTGTGTGTGTTTAAAAAATGTCGCCAAAAAACACATTCTGCGCGTCTCGAAAACGGTTCATCAGGTTAGCAAATATCAATTAGAAAATGGAGATAAATCCCTCATTTGCAACAGTGATACCAAAATAAACGAATTGTGTTTAAATCGCTAAACATAAAGGTATGGCCGGAACGCGTTCCCACCACCGGGATGCCCCGTACCGTACCCACTGTACACATTAAGGGTCGTCTCTGGTCTCGTACACACAGAGAGACAGACAGACGGACAGACTCGGAACCAACCTCACTGATGTACGCTATGCCGCGCCGGTGATTCAACCTCCACTTCATACTCGAGCTCGAGCTTGGGTTTACGGGTTTTGCGCGCCTTCGCCTTCTTGGTGGCGGACGGTGCCGCGTCCGCTACTGCCGCCGTCGCTGGTGCTTCCTCGTCGTCGGATTTCGGTGGCCGCAGCGACACCTTCGGCACATAATCCTGTAGAACAAAAAAAAAAAAGTAATGTTAATAAGAATGTTTTTTTTTATTTGCATTTATTCTGTTTTAGCCTTCAAAGTGAACGAGCAACTACAAGCACAAGTACTACATACGGCTGTTACGCCGTTGCTGTTTGATGGGCACGTAACGGGCGAACCGGAATTGCAACTTTGGTCGCCGCGTCACCATATAGTTGTGTTGCTGGAGGTGGAGGAGGTTCAAATATCCGCTTTCCGAGGGGAAGGGAACATTTCTAAACGAACGAAGCACACACACACACGCTCGCGCGGGCGCAACGTGAAGTGAGGTTGCAGTGCATGTGACACTCACGTGTACATAGAACGGGAAACGGGAAGGGAGAGGGTCGCCAGCGCGCCAGCAGATGTGCTCTAGTTATTGGCCTATGTCGGAATGACGTCTTTGGAGTGAGGTAACCCCCCAACCTCCTCTCTATGTGTGAGCATGTACTAGAGCACTTGTAAACAAACACCTGGAAAGGCTAGGCTTAGGGCGTAAAAGAATAGAGGAAACTGTTCGGGTAGCAATTCTAATGTTATGAGGCGAGAGCACACAAAACGTTTTCTTCAATTTGGAGTATATTTCAAAACGGATGAAAAGATCGTTTTAATGTCTGTCGTTGGAATTCGTTTCAACTGTACGAAGTTCCTGCACCTCCTACGGAATCCGAATCTTCAGCAAATGCCGTCCAAGATCAACGACCAAAATGAAGAATTTGTCAAGTCAGGCTTTTGCAACAATTTTAATATCTCTCGTTGGAATTCGTGTTGATAGTATGAAGTTTCTGGACATCTTAGCAAGGTCCTTGCTGAAGAACCCCATTACCGTTTATTGAATAAAACTGGTTACAAAGCTTCAAATTACTGACCAAATAAATTTGAAATCTGTTTGATGTTTGGTCCAAATAAGACAATTGATTACTTCAGGCTCCCCCGAATCTTCAACAATTGCCGTCTAAGTTCAACGATCAAAATGAAGATCTTGCTCAGTCTATCATAGAGCTTTCCATCACAACATGTTTCCTACTGGATCTGTTCCACTAGATCTAGGAAGTACGAAGCCGTTGATGTAATCTCCACCATTAAGACTTCGTGACAATGATTTCCTTTTCAATTTGGAATTGAAGTTCGTGTCAATGGTATAAAGTTCCAGGACATCCTAGAAAGATCCTAACTAATGACCCCTATTACCGTGTGAATAAAACTGATCACAAAGCTTCAAATTACTGAGCAGATTCATTTGAAATCTATTTGACACGATGGTCCAAACCAGACAGTCAGCTACTTCAGGCTCCTCCGAATCTTCAGAAATTGCCGTTTAAGTTCTACGACTAAAAATTAAGAACTTGCCAAGTCCGGCATATAGCTTTTTCAACATGTTTCCTGGTCGTTCTGTTCCACTGGATCTAGGAAGGACGCAGTCGCTGATGTAATCTTCCATCATTACGACTTCCCGCCAGTGATAACTTTACCAACCGGAGCCGTCTGATGGACAAAAAAAAAACAAACGGATAGCCATCTACACCATTGCGGAAACATGCACGAGCCTAGACACACAGATGCAGCCTAGGCATCTACCGAAAAGCCCGCACAGTCCGTCTCTAGAACGTCGCATTAGAACGACGCCAGCGATGCATCGCTGCGGTGAATGGCGGTCACGGCGAGCACACGCAAGGAAACGGTCCACTGGAGCCGAGCCGTACTGACCGAAGCTGCTATGTTGCTGCTCTTGAACTTCGCTGAAAGGCACTAATGAGCGGCGCTCCTTCTGGTGCCGCAGTCCATTTTGCGCAAGTGCGCGAACAGCTTTTCAAGGAAGTTCGGTAGCGCGCGCACACACACACCCGCACTCGGCGTGTGGTAGAAGGGAGCGAAGCAGAAAAGCCCGCAAAACCAGGTAACACCGCAAATGAGAGACAGACAGAGAAAGAGAGAGAGGGCAACCAAAACAAACAGAAAACATTGCTGCTGCGGCCGCCGAAGAGAAATATGCGGGTACGGAAAAATAAATACATAACTTGTATTTGCAGCCCATGGTCATGGCCGTCAAGGCGGCACACGCGGTGCTGTGAAGAGGCGGGTTTGCTCGGTCGCAGAAACAGCTCCCTGAAGCTATAGGGGGAGAATGCAGCTACACAAACAGTTTGTGGAAATTCTAAAACACACACACTCTTTCTCTTCATCTCCAAGGATTTTGAGGAGGCTTTGAGAAAGTTGTAGTGCCTCCAAAAACCTTCGCACTTTGAATAGAATAAAATACTTCGGGCATAGTTTTGTGGCAATCACTTCTAAGATATGTTTGGAGCCTGCCATTACAGTCTCTGTTATAACGCCACGGTTAACCTTCCCTTGCCGTTATTAGCAGTAAAGTAAAGTAACGTGCAATTAATCCCATCGCGCGACAAGATGACGCTTTAGCTGTGAACGTGTTTCCCAGTGGTTCGCCCCCGCTGCATCAGTTCCGATCTGTAATCTTAATTTTATTGCTATTACTCACAAGGGTACTCACTACCCCCACACCCACCTCTATAGCCACCGCGCGGGTTTGGGTCGGTCGGTTGGTTGGTTGGTGGGATGCTGCAAACACAAACACGCGAGCGACGGCTGTTTTATCACGGGCAACTCTCTGTATTTTTTTGTTTTGTTTTGCGTACCTTTTTTAATTCGCTTAACACACACACACACATACACACTCACAAGTTCAAGGGAAAAAAAAACCAGTCACGCCTCGCTGAAGGTGCGAAGGGACGCGTGGGGCCGGCAGTGGGACGAGAGAGGCAACAGCATTTACACAGGGAGGACACACGGATTAACGCGAACGCGCAAAAAAACGCGACACACTTGCGGAATGGATAAGGGGATAACAGGGGATAAAGGGGAAGTATTTCGCGCGCGCAAGATCGTTCTCGCTAAGCAGCAGGCACTGCTACTACTACTACTACCACCGCCCGGCGAGCCCTAAAGGGCGAGCCTTTTGTTTAGAATTATTATTTTTATAATTTTTGCATCCAAAAAATCACATACGCAAAAAAAACATAAAACACACTCAAATATTGCACAGCACGAGATCGAGCGCGCGCGATCGCGAGACAACACACGAGGAAGCGCGGCTGCGAAAGAAGTGACCGCCGGACACGGGTTGCGTGGTGCGACTGCGACAACGATGCCGCGCGTTTGCCCCAGCCTGCTGCTGCTGCTGCTGCCGGTGGCTGTGGTTGTGATTTACCTGTTGCGCTTTTGCCCACCGTTGCGTTACCGCATGGAAGGTCTTGCGGGGGGGTGTTGTTCCATGCCGGCGGCAGCGAAACATGACGAACGAGAATTGGCCCTTACCGGGTGCGGTTTTGCACTGCACCCGAGCGAGCAAGGAAGGGACGATACCCCCTGCGGCTAGAATAGAATCAGTTGCAGCTGCAACTTGTGCTCTGTGTGTGTGTGTGTGTGTGTGTGTGTGTGATTGCATTACGTTCAAGATGCGTCTCGGGGTACGGAGGGATTGCGGACAGTTATGTCGTCGACAGAGGGAGTTGATTTCTGGCCCCCACAAGTGCAACGCCGTTTTGGCCACTAAAAGGCGTCTGCTGTTCGCAATACGACAGGGTTTTGCCGCTGCCAAACGAACTATTAACAATGATGTGACCAGTGCTGCAAAATGTCACTGTCAATGTCATAACAAAATCCATGTCAGCGTCACGTACTCAATTGTGCTAATCAGAAGTGATACTCAAAACGGTTGGTGTGATCCATGCATGCTTCGTGACATTTTTGCGACCATCGCGTGGTCAGTCATTATATCATGACTTTTTTTTACTGTGATCAGTTCTGCAAAATCCCACTGACAAATTCTGGGAACAAAATAATGTCAGGATGTCGAGCTCTACAGTGATGATCAGAGGTGAGACTCAAACAGTTGTTGCAACCATCACATGCTTGATGACATTGAATGCAACCAACTCTTGGTCAGTCACTTGGTCGTGACATTTTCGGTCGATGATCATCACGATAGTCATGGGAGATATACGGTGCTGACGAGTGGTTCCAAGCAACAAAATGAGCATGTTTTCTCGCTCTATTTGACCCGACAAAACAATCAAAGCAGACAGAGCGAGAAAGAATGCTCATTTTGATGCTTGGGACCACACGCCAAGTATATTCCAAGAGTGTCGTGATTATCACCGACAGAAAATGTCGTGACCAAGTGAGTGACCAAGAGTTGGATGCTGAACAAAATGTCACCAGACATGTGATTGACCCACCAACTGTTTGAGTCTCGTCACTGATCATCACACTTGTGTACGTGAGCTGATTTGAGCTTCGTTTCAGTCATGAGTGTTGGTGACTAAAACAATTGGCATTTGGCAGCACTGTTCACAGCCAGAAAAAAGTCATGATTATACTTGCGCCGGTATTAAGCTCAGTTTTTCCGTCTGAGTATCTCGTTGGAATCAAGCATTCGCATGTGACACACAGTGAATGGGGAAGAAAACACGACCGTTTTTTTTTTTTGCCTTCGCTCCCGCATCAAACAGCTTTAAACAGCCATGAAAAGTTGGCTGGCGTAAATCGATTAGCGCGCCACGAGCTAATTTCTTACACCTCTACCGACACATACACACACACATTGAAAGAATTGCGATCAGTTCCGGAGGATAAATATACTGCACCGGGTCAAATTAATGAAGCGCTCAAGATTTGATTTGTGTTTGGTTTTTTGTTTCGTTTCTTTTTTTGTCTCCTTCTTCTTCTTCTTCTATTTGGCGTAAACGTCCTACGCGGACATCATATGCCGGCCTCTATACAGGCACTTTCGAGGCTTTATTCAGTACCATGCAGCCGGATAATAGTCAGCCCTTTGCTACGGGGGGTCCCCATTCAGGGGCTTGAACCCATGGCGGGCATGTTATTGGGTCGTTCGAGTTGACGGCTGTACCACGGCCCCTTTAATGCCCCTTTTTTGTCCCCATATATCTTCAATTTAAACAGCCGATCGGGGAGAATGATTCGTAATTCTAACGAGCTACAATTAAGCTTGCTGCTTTAGATCAATCTGCTTCACTCGTCTGCATGCGTGTAAAGAAAGCAGTTCAAAGCTGTTCATTTGTTCAAAAAAAGCATACTCAGTTGTATGTAAAAAAAGAAGTAGAGATGAAATAAAACCGTATGATAAGAGCCGGAGCCGGAATGAGCGAGAACGGTGGCACCTGATTTAAAAATTTGGCAAAAATACTTTATGATATTTCTTATTTGAATAACTGCTTTGTCTTAAGTGCAACATATTGTTACGTTTCAATTTGAAATTTCTTGCAGAGCTCGTCCGGTTAACTTCTCGAATCCACACATTTTTCCTCGCAACTGTTTTGAAATTCTTTCCACCGGTGCCATCCGCATCAAAATACTATGGAAACCCACATAGCTGATCCGTTTAATCCGTTCTAGCGACTCACGCGTTATGCGAGAGGTTCTTTTCCATATGATTTGCATGAAAAGTAAGCGAATTGGTTCCAGGACCGCTAATGTGCTGATTGTTATCCCTTTCTAGGGCATTTACCCTTTTTAACCATTTTTAGGGCGTATACGGACCATTGTTGTCATTATTAGTATCTAGAAAATATGTGTACTATTGTTGTCGTTATTCAAAAAGTGGTCGTTGCTTTAAGGTTTTCTTTAATATTTCCCAAATGCATCGTTGTTAGAACGATGTACGATTTTGGTTTGTGTCTACGAAGGTTAGCCCCCAGTTAGCGAACAATATTCGCTTACTGAAGGGACCTTTCGATGGATTGATTGTTTTATCATTGGCGCTGACTTGAACGAACATATTACAGTTTTTTTTTTCATTTATGTTGATATACATTAAAGATGATATATATTATAAATTAAAGCGTTATGGCGTAGAGTAATAACACACGTAGGCAAAAGAGCCAACATGTGTGGGAAAAATGAACATTTGTGATGAATTTCCCTACATGAGACTCCACATGATGTTTCATGTTTCGACGTTTAAGTGTTTTTAAACTGCGAATCACTCCAGTTAGCGAAATTCCAGTTGAAAAGCACTCCAGTTAGCGGTCATCAACTGTATCAAAGCTCTTATTTACCTGAGCGATAATTAAAATCAAACTAATCCTGAATGTTTATCGACCATGAACTTGATTTCCTATCCGCACCAAAAAATGCACCAGAAACACAAATGATTCTACTCATTATGCGCGATTTTGCTCGTTATGATTTTGCGTTTTGATTTTTCTAAAAAAAACTCGTTATAAGGAGGTCCACTGCAGTAGTAAACTACCATCGACAACTCGTACACCTTAATGCCAAACCCTTTCAAGATATTTCAAACTTTCCAGATAGCATTGTGTATGATGTGGGCTGGGAATGGTCCTGTATCAACGAGCTGGTATCTTCTTTCAGGAATAAGCTTGCTGTTTATTTTGCGCTCAGGGCTTTTGTTGACTGAGACACAATTTTAAACATCTTTTTTTTTTACTAATAATATTTGCTTGATATAACTTATTGATTGATATAACTGTAGTACTTGTAGTACAGCTCGAGCTCCTCTATCTCTCTTTAAATAATCGAGCAGCTGTACCAGCTGTGTGTCTACTGGGTTTTCGATTGAATCGGACGAAGCGTTCTTCGCTCCACTTCCACGACACAAACGAAACGAAGAACGAAAGAGTAATGGCATTAAAGCAGGAAAGCGGATTAAACTTACCTCCATGTCCGAATCGTCCTCCGATTCGAAATCACTGTCCACCTCGACCCGTTCCCGCACGCCCGACACGCTGTCCGCGTCCGAATCGTCATCGTCGTCCTCCGTGTCGTCCTCCACGAACGCGTCCGCCGACTCGAGCTCGCGCCGCAAGCTTTCGCTCACATTCATCACCTTCGCCCGCTCCCGCTCCTCCTCCTCCTCCTCTTCCTCCTCTTCCTCCTCCTCATTCTCCATCTCCTCGTCTTCTTCCACCTCCTCCTCGTCGAGGGCCCGGTCGAACGCCTGCTGCGGGAAGTTGTAGATGTCCTCGTACATGCCCATCTTCAGCCGCTCCATCAGCTCCTTCTGGATCGCGTTGTCGATGCGGGCCGCCACCAACGCCTTCTCCTCCCGGCGGCGCTCCCGCCGCTCGACCTTCGTCGCGAGCGGCACCAGCATCTTCTGCCGGCGCAGCTTCAGCTTCCGCATCCGGATCAGGTACTGCGTGATCTTGACGAACCGCTGCTTGCACTTGGTCTGCACCCACCGGTCCCAGAACACCAGGTTCTCCTTGATCTGGTACACCGCCTTGTCGAAGTTGCGGGACAGCTTCACCTTCTCCCAGTGCTTGGCCGGGAACGCATTCCGCTCCGCCGTCTTCATGTACAGGTAGATGATGCCCTTCTCCTCGCGCACCGTCGCGTACTGGCTGTTGGCGATCGGGCAGGCCCGCCGCGAACAGAACCCGGTCAGGCTGTACTCATTGCGGCAGAAGTTTTGCGTCTGCGTCTTCACCTGGAACGAGCAGAACTGTCTGCTGATGATGCTCCAGGTTATCTGCCCATGGTGTAAGCGAAGAAAAAAGAAAAGGTGTTAGATGGCACGCATCGTGTTTACGAGGGGCGCTCTCTCGTGCAAAGCTGCAACTTACATCGTCCTGCTGCATGTTGCCGGTTGATTGGCGAGGTTAGTAGCTCTGCACGCTCCACGCTCCGGTTGACACGCTGGCGACGAAGGGCTGAACACGCGCGTGCTACACTTTTGGGTTGATTGGCAGCAGCCCTAGACAAAAAAACAGCACCCACAACAGCAAGCAGCTTGCTTCGGTCGGATCTCTTGCCTTGTGCGGGCGATGTTTACACCTCGACCATGCGGTTACCGGTCGCGACAACTGGGCAGAAACGTCAAACTTACGCTCGACATCCAGTGCTGCCAGCGCTGACGTTTGTCAACGCGCACAGTGGGCGATCCCGCTGCCCGCCACACCGAAAAACCACCGTAACGGTGAAACAAATTGACAGATGCAATGTAGCGCATGGTAACGCTCCATTTTTCGGTCCACCACCATCGGCGAGCATTTCGCCCGGCGAAATTGGTGCTAGTATGCTTCTGCAATGCAAAACAGCAGTTTAACACAAATTAAACTTAATTATTCCTGATAGCCTCATCAAAACTGAGGAAAACTAAACTCACCTTTTGTGTGTTTACAATAGCAAGCGTTACATTTCAGTTGTCATTTTTTGTTTGTTACGGTGGGTTTTCGGTGTGTTTGGCAGCGTGATTTGAAACAATAAATAACTTTTTTCTGTTATTTCATGTTGAGCAAATATTGTTGTTCTAGTTTACAAAACAGGAATAATAGTATATTTATCACTGCAGAAGTTCTACTATTTTTTTACGCTAATTCCTACGCTGCACATTTACTAATGGCTATGGTTTGTCGACTGGAACTGGAATTTTATCAGTTCCATACTCAAACCAGGTCCAAGTATCGTTCCAAATTCGAATCCGGAACAGTTCCAGGTACTTACTTACTTACTAAGCCGGCGCTACAACCGCTTTGCGGTCTTGGCCTGCCTCAGGAGTGTCTGAAACTGCTCACGGTTTCACGCCTTCCTCTGCCAGTCCGTTATCCTGGCCTTAATGGCGGACGCCTCCACGCCATCTTGCCAACTCAATTTGGGCCTACCACGCCTCCTCTGTCCTTGTGGACGGCTTAAAAAGACTTTACGGGCTGGGTCGCCCGTTTCCATGCGTACAACATAGCCAGCCCACCCAGGAGACTGGCGAGCTTGATACGCTGCACGACAGTGAGGTCGCCGTACAGCCAGCTCCAGATACAGTTCTTGAAAATTAAATGGGGAGCTATTTCTGGACCTGTAAGGGTAATCTGTAATCTTTATGGGTTTACTTTCAATTCCAGGACTGATATGGATTCACGAGTAGTTGCAGGACCGGTATGTATTCATTATAGGTTCTAGGACCGGTATGTGTTCAGTATCGGTTCCAGGATCGATATAGGTTCATTATAGGTCTCTCAACTTTTTTGGGTTAATGATAGGTCCAAGGACCGGTATGGGCTCAGCATCAGTTCCAGGTCCTTTATTTGTTTACTTTCAGTTTTAGGACTGATATGGATTCATGAGTAGTTCCAGTACCGGTATTGGTTCATGATAGTGTAGCATATCCGCTAATTTGAACTTATTGTAAACCACACTATCAGCTATAGACACATTGTAACACACTTCGGAAAGCCAAATCACACTATTGCAACACATTCATTATATTACATCAGCAAATCAATCTACACCATAACAACATACCTAGACCATACCGTCCGTAGAAAAAAACCATTGAGACACATTTATCGAAAACAACCGAAACGCGCAACATGAGCAATTCAAGCGTTACTGCGGCAAAGTGGACAAACAGAGAACCCATAGCAACTTATTGCTAAAAGCGCAGTGTAGGCAAAGATCTACGAACGCACTCGTTCTTTAGCTAGAACAGTTTATACTTTCCAGAACCTTCGTAAAAACACTAAAAGCGCAGCATAGGCACATAATGACAGACACCTCACTCCGATACAAAGTATAAACTGCACCTCATATTCATAACCTTTAATTAGGACAAAAACACATTACAAAACCAAATGTACGAAACGCATTGAGTATAAATAAAACCAATTCCGACCGTGACAAGTCAGATTCGTTCGGACTGTCAGGATAGGACTATGCCCATCCAACATCTATCGACTTCTCATTTAAAGAATTTAATTATGTCCCCCTACCCAAGGTAAGGCCTCTACACTCCAACGTTTCCAGTAAGGGAAATCTCCTAAAGGTTTCTATGATCGCCTGGACGATCAAGTGTCGAAAAGTTCGCTTCGAACAAAGTGTTATTCTACCTCGATACATTTCAGCGAAACACTGACCTACCGCGATGGTACACGTTGATCAGTTGTACCATATGTACGCTCATCACATTACATGGCGACCGTAACCATCTCCGAACTTACTACAATAGGTTCCAGGACATGTATAGGTTCATGATAGGTTCCAGGACTGGTATGGGTTCATGATCGATTCCAGGACAAGTATGGGTTCATGATAGGTTCTAGGAAGAGTGTTGGTTCATGACTGGTTCTAGGAGCGTTATGGCTTCAGCATAGGTTCCAGGACTAGTATGGGTTCATTATAGGTTTCAGGACCGGTATGGGTTCATGATAGGTTTCAGGGCCGGTATGGATCATGATAGGTTCCTAGACTGGTATGAATTTATGATAGTATAGCATATCTACTATACACAACTTATTATAATACACACTATCAGCTATAGACACATTGTAACACACTTTGGAAAGCCAAACCACACCATTGTAACACATTCAGCAAATCAAATCATACCATAGCAACGCAACCGGAAGAGTTCAGGCCGTCCATTCAAACAAATAACAGATGTAACACACATATCAAAAACAACCGAAACGCACAACATAAGCAGGAATAGCATCTAACCCAAAGCAGGAACAGTATATGTATTAAACCCAAAACAGGAACTTAGTGACAAGAACCATCGTTCTTGTCACCAAAAGACAAACGTAACTAGCTGAGTGAAAACAATAACTTTCCAACATACAACCTGGAACCAAATGTGAGAAACCCTTTACTTCTTTTGAGTATAAATAAAACCAACTCCGATCATGGCAAATCAGATTCGTTCGGACTGCCAAGAAAAGACATTACGCTGCCTAAAACCTTCGCCTTCCAACTTATTTCAAGAGTTTAGTTTTATCCCCCTTCCCAAGGTAAGGCTTTTAAACTCCAACGTTTCCAGTAGGGGAAACCCCTTTTGGTTTTCTATGATCGCCTGGACGATCAAGTGTTCAAAAGTCCGCTTCGAACAAAGTATGATTCTGCATCGATACATGTCAGCGAAAAACTGACCTACCGCGACGGTACTCGAGGTACAGCTATCTCCTAACGCATTACATGGCGACCGTAACATTATCCAAACCCATTACATGGCGACCGTGACCTTAATCTGCCATCGACAGGCAGAAGTGTAAGCAAATTATTTCATGTAAAATGTGATACGTACAACGATAACGTAAAGCTTAAGTGTCGTGTGACGAACCAAAAGTATTGTGACCGGCATTCGACGGAAAGTGAAAAAAAAGTGTCAAATGTGCATTTTTTTAACAGAACATTCATCAACGCAGCTGGCGCAAGTAACCCATATGTAAACAAAAGCAATAACGATGAAAGAACAGCTACAAGCAAGTTTCGTACAGTGCAGAAAAATAATAAAAAATGAAAAATAAAAATAAAAAATAAAAAATAAAAACTAACAATATCAATGATAACATATTTAAATGTCATTACTTGCTGACAATTCAAGAAGTATCAAACAAATCTATTTTCAATACTGATTTTATCTTACATAAGAATAACTACTAGACCACTAGATTGACAAGAAGGTTTAATAACCCTTACAGAAAACTATATTTGGCGTATAAATCCAGTACAAAAAGCAATAACACATAAATGAAAAAAAAATTTAAGACCATGTTAGAAATTAACAGCAAAAAAAATATCTTAAAGTAAAATATCGATCAATTTAAGATTTTAAATCATTTAAATGAACTAAAACTAACAAAAATAACAAAAATGGCAAAATTTGATCTTGAAACAGCCATAGGTCTTGTACCAATGTACGATGGTTCTTCTGATACTTTTGACACATTTGAAGACGCATCAAAGTTTTTGTTTGAACTAAATCCAAACCATGAAGCGATGCTTATAAAATTCCTACGAACCAGACTGATTGGTAAAGCAAGAATAGAGCTACCTAGCAATATTACATATTTTACAGAGCTTATAAACGACATCAAAAGAAGATGTAAAGAAAAACTAACACCCGACAGGATTATAGTGGAATTGAAATCCATTACATCAAAGGATACACAAACAATTTGCAAAAAAGTTGAAATGCTTACAGAAAAACTCAATTTAATTTACCTAGAATTAGAATTTCCAGAAAAAATTGCAAACGATATGGCAATCAAACAAGGGATAGAAACTCTAAAACAAAAGATTTCAAATGAAGAAACCAAAATGATCTTGAAGATTGGTACTTTCTCTACGATAACAGATGCAACTCAAAAGGTATTGGAAAATGAATGCGAGGAAATAAATAAAAATAGTTATCAATTTAACACACATGGCTATAGTCTAAACCATGAATACCCGCAAAGAAACAACCAGCTTAATTACCAAATTTTTCCAAATTTGAATCAATCATTAACTACTCAAACAACACCCAACAACTATAGTTATAGAAATAATAACAACTTCAGTTTCTACAAACGCCACCATCAGTTAAAGAATTGTAGTAGTCAGAGTCAAGTTAATCAAGGATATAATAATCGCGAATACAATTATAGCAATAGTATTCAGAACAGATCCAATAATATGCAATGTTATTACATCAGAAAAGAACAGAACAGAAATGAACAGTTCAATAATAATAATCAATTACAATAGGTTCCACGGCAGGTACGGATTCTTGATAGGTTTCAGGACTGGTATGGGTTTGTGATTGGTTCTAGGGCCGGTATGGGTTCATGATCAGTGCCAAAATCAGCAGGGGTCCATGAATGTTTCCCAGATCGGAATGGTTTCTTGATAAGTTCCAGGGCAGATATGGGTTCATACTCATTTCTTAGACAGATATGCTCAGTATTGATTCCTTCACCGGTATGAGTTCAGTATCGGTTCCAGGACCAGTATAGGTTCAGTATCAGATCTAGAACCAGCATTAGGTCAAGTGCAGTTCTTGAACCAGAATGTGTATTGATTTCACAGGCCATTAATTTCGGCGTACTCGTAAGAGTAAAAGGGATGTTTCAAATTTATTTGCGCCTTTTTATTGCTTCTTTCCCGCACAAGCCCATTTTCAACCTGCATCCGTCTTCCGCTCACTCGCGCAGCAAAAAGCTCAAATCACTGCCGACCTTGTACAGCACCGACTCCTCGCCCTTGCGGAACAGGCGCGCATCGTACGGTGTGCCGGGTACGGCCGGCTGCGGCCCGATTAGCGTGGCCCGATCACCGTCCACGAACAGGGCGGTACCCTCGGCCAGCCCGAGCACCGGTGCCGCGTTCAGCTCGTGAAACTGGTTGATGCGCTCCGGGCGCGTCTCGCCCTTGTGCGTGCCGTTCGGTTCCGGGTCGAGGTAGTGCGGGTTAATGTTGAACGGGACGAGCGCGAGCGCCTCGAAGCTGGCCGGCTGCACGATCGGCATATCGTTCGTCGTCTGGATGGTGCGTGTCGCCACGTTCGTGCCGGCCGAGCTGCCGACGTACGGTACGCCGTGGTGCAGGACGCGCTCGCGGATCGGTCCCACCAGCTGCCGCCGGTAGAGCGTGTCGAGCAGCAGGAACGTGTTGCCGCCGCCGATGTAGATCGCCTGGGCGGTCTGCACCGCCCGGACCGGATCCGGCGCGGTGTGTATGCCGGTGCAGCCGAAGCCGAGCTTGCGCAGCACGCTGCCGACCCGCTCGGTGTACCCGTCGTGGTCGGTGAGGGCGTACGGCACGAACAGCACCTCCTGCACGCTGTTGCTACAAAGAAAACAAAAACCGTGGTGTGTGTGAAGAGTGTGGCGAGCACAGTGTTTCCTGCCGACTTACTGCTTCAAAAAGCTGGTCAGATCCGATTCGGCATGCTCGAGGTATCCGAATCCGTGCACCGCCGAGGACGACATCAGTAACAGTTGCCGCTTGCCCATCCTGCCGACGGTGGAGATGAACGCTTGCTGGAATGCCGATCACCGCAGTGGAACCGAGTAGAAATCGAAATTAAAATATCGTTCACTGTATCACGCCAACACGACGCAATGGCACACTTCAAGTGCGCGATGGCTGCCCTTTATCAGCCACTCTATATTTAAGCTCTCGCTCGACGATCGACGACCACCACCTACCTTCGCCACCTTGGCGTGGGTATATCTGCCAATAGAGAAATGGATGAGGTATGTGTTGTCTAATCTAATCAGTCTCGGGCTTTTGTTTCGCGCGCCAGTGCGTACCCAACAAGACACTGCACACACACACACACACACACACTCAGAAACGGGCAGGCTAAACAACAATGCACCGCAATGGTCGACGCCCGATCAGCTGACGGATGGAAACAAAAGATCCAACCAGAAGCGCACCCAATGGACGCCCACCCGGCTGTCAGTGAGGCCTCGGCAAGGTCTATTAAGGCCTTATTAGGCGGAGAGCAGTGACGTCACTTTCTTTTTGATATTTGATGGTGTGATTGTATGATGGTGATGTGCTGGTGTTGTAAAAAATCACACATAAAGTGCCTGAAATTTCTTCAGTTTTTTTTTGCGGGACCTTACCTTTTCAACGGGCTGGCGTTGATGTTTGAGGTTAGAGCGTGGTCTGGCACTGTGACGGTACGCAAGTGACGCATTTAAATAGAATTTACAGTAGTGATGTGCTCTTTTGAGTCCGAATACGACTCCGGCAAAAGCCGAACCACTAGTTCCACTCGGAGTCGTCAGAGTCGCTAGGAGTTGGAGTTCACCGTGGTTGGAGTCATTCGGAGTCGTCCAGAATGGATCGGAGTCCACAGAATCCGTCCAGTGCAATGTGCTTGTGATCAGGCATTTCATTTCGTTGTGTTTTTTGTCTTTCATTTTGCGCGTAAAATTCGTATATTGGCCTTTGTTTCGAAGGCCGACTCTGGCCAACACCGGACGACTTTGACTCCAACTGATTCCGGATGACTCCGACTCTCACCGACTCTGACACCGAACGACTCCCAACGACTTCAGCTGACTCCGGGCGATTCCGGACAATTCCGGACGATTCCGAGCGACTCCGGATAATGCTGCGTGGACCTACCTTCAGGAGTCGATTCCGCTCGGAATCGGATCGTAGTCCAACTTCAGATTTTTGCCAACTTTACCCATCACTAATTTACAGGCAGTTGTACAGCGCTTATCAAACCACAGACTGGCTTCCGAGTGGTTTGTTTTAAATGGGGATTTTTGTTTACTAGAAGAACAGGACTCAGGAAGAAAGTTTGGGATGGGGATTCACAGTTTTGTTTGTTTTATCTTTCAGCGTCAGTCGCTTTTGGGTGACTGATAGCTTGCGGTTTGGTTCATTTCTTTGGCCACAAAACTACACGACGCATCCACGCTATCTTGGCACAGCTCAGCGTTGTACCCTACCATACCGTCCTCCATTTTCGGTGGAGAGCCGCAAAGTACTTGGACGGGCTGAGAGGTTCCGTTATACAGGTCTTTGTAAGATCATCTGTCTTGTAGTCTTCGTAGGCGTGTTCACAGCCACTCCACGGAAGCTACTCCACGATGAAATTCTTCAGTACGCACCCCTATATCAAACATTTTTAGGGTTCTTGAAAGCTTCCAGTACTTGCCTCAACTGACTATGGAGCCTCAGTAGATACGATGCATCTCCAAATTGCGCCGATGTAAATCCTGTTTCTACTATACATCAGTGACGTCATACGTATGATGTCTTAATAAGAAGTTTTACTCTTAACAGACGATGTTAAATCTTCGCTACGGTGAAGGATTTTCAAGGCTGCATGTGCCTCCAGCAAGGTCTCTCACGGTGTCTTGATAATGCGCTATCATTATGCGTTGATAAATTACGTATTATGTGGTTTTGCTAGGACTAAACTATTGTCAACCTTTAATTGCAGCATAGACAACCAAACTCTAGAAAGGACTGATTTGACATTCGCGTTTTGGGTATCCTACTTCACAGTCGTCTTGACAGCTTCGGACCCCAATATGATAGCGGTCATATCAAGAGCAAACCACAAGTGTTAGATCTAATTATAAGAAATGACAAGAGAAGTTCACGACCCTATCAAAAATGCTTGTATAATGTGAACCCCCCCATAGACTCATCGTCATGGGATGTCTGCAATAGATCCAACTGAAATTGACTCGATATGCGATAAGGCTATAGATATCTATTATTAGGTTTTCAAGTAAAGAACAACAACAAATCAATCTCCAGAGGTACATACACACACAAAAACCTCAGATCCTAAGAGGACCAAACCCTCTTCAAACATATAAACTTCCGAAACACGCTTCAAGAAAATTTCAAGAAAAAACCTCCGAAACACGCTTGGATTTATCAACTTTTATTTGCCTTTTTTCCATCGGATTTTCGCATTTGTTTTACTTAACTGTTTAAAATTTAACTTTAATTCTCACCAATATCGCTGTTTTTCTTCCCTAGCTCGCTCGCTCTCTTTCTTCTTGCTTTCCCTACTTCTCCGCTTCACATTACTGCCCCGCTTGCCTACCGAGTGTAGTCATAGTAGTAGTTGTTGTAGTAGCAACCTGCCTTACCGATTACGAAAAAAAGAAGGATGAAGGAAAAACGAAACGTACCTAACGCGGGCTTTTGCATAGTCTTTCTGTAACGCAGGTGCATACGCGTGTGATTGTGTGTGTGGTGTGTGTGTGCAAGTGTTGAGCGTTTCTTTCTAGTAGCTTAGTGTCTTGGTACAATGCTCAGCTGTGCTGGCAATTCTTGTGGTACAGTCGTCAACTCGCACGACCTAATAACGTACCCGCCGTGGGTTCAATCCTCATATGGAACGGTTCCCCGCTCCGCTACGATTGCGGGTAGCTAAATTAGTCTCGAAAGCCTTGTACAGGCCGGGCCTAATCGCGTAGTAGTTGTCGTTGCGCAAATAAGAAGAAGAAGAGGAAAATTCCGAATCGATCGCGAAAAATCCCCCAACCCTCGTCCAATCTTCCCATCCGTTGATATGGCTTACAGGTGGAAGGAGGAGGTGGGGGGGGGTGATCTGGAAAGCGCTACACGCACGCACACATTCACCCACACACACAAGCGCACTAAAGGACGGTGATTACTGTGTTTCTTGAAGAAAAGGGAAATCAACGCCATTCTCACCCTTGCTTGTATGTTATTTTGTTGCTTCGAACTTTTACGTTAGTAATTCTATACATAAGAGGGGAAAGGGCGGAGAGGGGGGGACTTCCAAAGTGGTGGCGTTACAGGAGCAAAAAAACTATTTTAATAGAAGACATAAACTTAGGGAAGATAAGATAGAGGAAGATGATGAAGAAGAAGAAGAAGAAGGGAAAGAAAACTAACCTATATGTACCACGTGTACGCGGCGCGGATATGCGTTTGTGTGCATGTGCGTGTATGTGTTTTGTTTGTTTGTATTTAACGTACTAAATCAATGCAAATCTTACAGAAATACAAATTTGGATGCATCTTGGCTACATCACACAAACCCACACGCACATAAACACACACGAACGCATCCACTTAAAAACACGTGGCTGCTGGTTGCCTGTGAGCAGGTTCTGCTACTTCCATTTCTCTCCAAAAAAAAAAAAGAAAAAAAAACCTAACCCTAGCTTTACTTCTAGTTTTAGTAAATTCCTGCCTTCGCTACTAAATTCTTATGCACACACACACACACACGCGCGACCTATACAGAGAGAGAGAGAGAGAGAGATAGAGAGAGAGAGAGAGAGGCTTACATATACATATACATATATTTTATTAATATATAGTTCGTAATTTCCTCGCGCATGAGAGTTACACTTACAGATCCGCTTAAATGGTACATTAATTCCTTTGCCTTTGTCTCTCTCTCTCTCTCTCTCTTTCTCTCTCTCTCTTTCTCTCTCACTCCCTTCCCTTTCTGTCTCTGTGTGCGTGTGTGTGTGTGGGATCGTGCCCTTTTGTGGGGTTTTGCCCCCTTTTCCTTTTTAGTTTAGCTAAAACATACGCCGCGGACTGTGCTGCCAGCCGCAACTCTTTTTTAAACGCTGCAGCAAGACGGTTATTACTAGTATTACTAAGGTATGCTATTATTGATAGGCGCCACTCCGCGAACATAAATTTCTCCTCCTCTCTCTCTCTCTATCTATCTTTTTTTTGTTTTAAACCACCCTCTTCCCTCCCCCCCCCCCATTCCCATCCACGAGCTCTGCTGCACCAAACTCCGAAACGGTGCCAAAACAGTCGAAAAGTAAACTATTTACAGGTTGGTTGTTTTGTTTTGTTTTTTAGTAATGCATAGTAGCTCCCCCATAGTATGCGGCTACTCTCGCTCTCTCTCTCTCTCTCTCTCTCTCTCGCTCTCTCTCTCTCTCTCTTTTAACTCTTTTTTTCTCTCTCTCTCATTTTCTTTCTTTTGCTCTCTAATCTCTCAGTTTTGCTAACCAGTGGCTGGATTACTTTCCCGACGAAAAAGGGAAATGCTCCCTTGACTGACTGATAAGGTTGATGCGCCAAATAAGAAAAAAGAAAAAGGTTTGGTCGGGGTGGTAGCAGGTGATCGTGGTCAGACAGCTTTTCCTTAAACACAAAAAGGAAAGCAGCAAAAAAAATAGAAGGCAACAGTATTCAAGGTTTGTTTGTGTGTGTGTGTGCAGTCTTCACAGAAGACCGCCGACTATGGAACGCTAAAGAATTTTTAAGAGGTTGTTTTTGTTTTTTTGTTTTGCAAAAGTATGAAGGTTGCTGCTTTGATTTTTGTTCATTACATAGATGCAGCAAGAAACGTGAATGGGAGGGAGTAAAGAACAGTAAAAGACATGTAGAGAGAAGCAAGAAAAAAAGCAACACACACACACACACAAAGGAAGCTCCTTTTTCCCTCCTGTATCGGGGCTTTCGTACACGCGCCTCGCACACATTGCTTTGTGTTTAAAATTAATTATTTAACTCTTGCGTGAAGCCTTACTCAAAATGGGAGATCAAAGCGAATTCATTTTTTGATTTGACTTACGATTTACAATAACATTAAAAAAAAACAAACAAAAAAATATGTATATGAAAATAATAATAAAAAAACGAATGGCTACTGCAAAATCTCCTCCCGTGTTGTTCCCCGTTTTCTCTCTTGTTCTCTTCGCTTTCTTCTTTTCCTCTCTCTCTGTTTCTCTTTCTTGTTTCGTCTGTTATGCTTTCTATGTTTACTTCCGACGCGCCCCCCTTCCCCTCGCCTACACGCGCTGATTGCGCGAACAAGTCATTATATAATACAAAGATTACGTCCTGCTGCCCCCGCCGATAAAAATAAAATAAAACAAAACTAAAACCTATAAACGTGCCCTTGGTGCCGCGCGTTGTCACTCTAATTCAAAGGTGTGTGTGTGTGTGTGTATGTGTGTGCGTGGAAGGGCAATACATCTGGCCTACTATTGTGAGTCTCGTTTGCTTGTAAATATCAATTTTTGAAATTATGCGGTTTAAATCGTTTCTACTTTGGACGCACGTTGCGACTTTGTGTCTTGGGGGTGAAAGGCGTCACACACACGAGCACTAACACATCTTTCCATTTTGTGTGTGTTTGTGTGCTTGTTTTGTTGCAGCTACAACAACGTACAATTAGATGTTTTTTTTAAAGGAAGCAAAACAAACTCCAATTTTCTCGCGTCTTTACGGCGGCGACTTACACGACTAAAGAAAAAAGGGGTTAAGAATTACAATAAATTATAATAGAACGAACGCAATGGCGTTGTGTGGGTGAGTCCGGGGGGTGGGTGGTGATACTGCGGACTGTGCGGATCAACGCGTAATATTGTGTGCTGTTCTTCTAGAAGAGCCCAATGACACTTGCCAACATCTGTCCAACGCTATGGAGTCCCGAAAAGAGATGTGTATGTGTGTATGTGTGTGTGCAGTGCTGCAATATGTCATGAGCATCACCAGATTTTCACCAACGAAGATGATGAACATATCCGTGGTGGCTTGATGCTCATTGCTGATACTCAATGAAAGTGCGTCATGACATGCCGAACGCGACACTCAGACTGACTAGCTTAGCTTAATACCGGCGCAAGCATAATCATGGCTTTTTTTCTGGCTGTGAACAGTACTGCCAAATGCCAATTGTTTCAGCCACCGACACTCATGACTGAAACGAAGCTCAAATCAGCTCACGTACACAACTGAGATGATCAGCGGTGAGTCTCAAACAGTTGATGGATCAATCACATGTTTGATGCCATTTTGTTCAGCACCCAACTCTTGGTCACTCACTTGGTCATGACATTTTCTGTCGGTGATAATCACGACATTCTTGGAATATACTTGGCGTGTACTAGGAACAAGCAGCAAAATTCTCTGCTTTGATTGTTTTGTCGGGTCAAACAGAGCGAGAAATCATGCTCGTTTTGTTGCTTGGAACCACTCGTACGCATCGCTTATCTCTCATGACTATCGCGATGATCACCGACTGAAAATGTCAAGACCAAGAGCCTGAGCAAGAGTTGGTTGCACACAATGTTGCACCAAGCATGTGATGGTCACAACAACTGTTTGAGTCTCACCTCTGATCACCACAGTAGGGCTCATGACGCTGCAATTACTCTGTTTCAGCCGAAATTTTTCATGACTATGTCAGTGACATTTCGCACAACTGATCACAGTAAAATGATGTCGTGATTTAGTGACTGACCACGCGTTGGTCGCACAAAATGTCACGAAGCATGCATTGATCACACCAACCGTTTTGAGTATCACCTCTGAATATCACAATTGAGTACGTGACGCTGACATGGATTTTGTTTCAGTCAGATTTTGTTATGACATTGACAGTGACATTTTGCAGCACTGTGTGTGTATGTGTATTGCTTTGTTTTAAGAGAGGATTTAATTTTTGTTTTTTTCCCATCTGTTATTTTGTTTCGTTCACCAATCCTGCACAAGCACCACCCACCAACACACACGGACACGCTCATAGCTTATGCTAATATGCTTCTCCTGTTGTTTCCTTCTTCTTCTACTTCCTTTTTTCTTCTTCTTTTGTATGTTTGTTTGTGGCTTGTTTGTACATGAATATAATTGTCAGTGTGTGTGGGTGTGTTCGTGCACACATGTGTCCATATGTGTGTGATAGTGTTTTTTATACCACAAATTTCTCACATTAAATGGTTTTGTTTATCTATCCTGCGCACACACACACATACATTCACAGTCGCAGACACACACATTCATGGCCTGTGGGGAAACAGGGGAGCGGGATGGTAGGGTAATATTGTCACTTTTTTGCCACTTTTGGTGACCGTTTCTCTACCCCTTTTCCCACCGATTTTACATTTTCCCTCATCCTCTCTCCCTCTCTGGCTCTCGCTCCCTCCACCTTTACCTCCTACTCTTTCGTTTTAATCGCTAGAGGAGAGGGGTGAGGGGCGGATGGGGACAGCAAAGCTTTACCTACTAATATTACAACCTTAGCCTTAGCCAACCACACACTTACTTTGCTAATGCTAATCTCAAACAGATCCAATTTTAGCAAGAAATTTAAAAACAAAACTGTTGGTCGATACAGAAGGGCGCGGGAACCAGTGGTATAGGGGAATGGGGAAGAAATGTATTTAATAAAAAAAATAGTAGTTACTATTTACAAGCAATTCACTTGCAGCGCTGCGCCTGCAAGCACCGGACAGCGCACCTAGACCTTCGCTTTTGTTTGTTACGCACGCCGACGACATCATTTCCTTTCCCGGCAGCATCCCCAAAAACCATTTCATTCGCAAAAACTAAAAACCAAAAGCTTTACAGGGTTTTCTAGGAGTTCTCATAGCTGTAGGACACTTTATTGACTGTTTCATACGTGAAATGAACTTAATGTACCGGGAATTGGACCCTATAGCATGCTTGTTGGACAGATCCAATAGAAATTTCCAACAAGCCTGTCCAAAAAGGGTGCCATAGAGTTTAATTTCCAACATTTGAAGTTCACTTCCCATGAGAAAGAGCCAATGAAGTGTCCGTCAACTATGAGAACCATTGGAAAACCCTGTAACCAACTTTAACTTCCTCCACAAGGGTTTGGGTTGGGTTTCATTTAAAAACAAAATGTAATCATAATCCGAGCAAACCTCTTCTTAAAAAAATCGTATTTTTTACAACGATTTTTTCAGCGCCCAGGGTTTTCAATTTTTTTCCAGACAAAATATGACTGGCGGGTCGCAGCGTGGGTCCGTAACTCGCGACTGCAGCAGAACGGCCACTCCCGGGTACGGCTAATAATACTAACACCTCAGCGTGTATAGAGTAAGAGCGACAGCAACCGAAACGATCGTTTTGTTGTTCCACGTGCAATGTTTGCTCTCTCTCTCTCTATCTCTCTCTCTCGCTCTCTCGGCATCAATCCCAAATCGCTCTCTTTACATCGTACATTTGAAATGATTTTTGTTTGTTTTTTTTTGTTTCTGATTTTCCCCCTCCTTCTCTGCTCTCTTCGTTCGCACATTTGACATTCTCGCGCTTGTTTTCTTAACTCTCCCTCACTCACATTGCTGCTCGCACTTGCTACTATTATAGGCACTGTTTTCTTTTCTCTCTCTTCTTTTCTTTGCTTTAAATATATCCACCTTAAATGTTACTTTTGTGTGTGTGCATTTATGTTTTTGTTTTGTTTGCTTTAGTGTTTGCCAACACGCACATCCTTTTCTAAAAAAAAGCAAACAAATAAAATTAAATACAATCAAAACACCCACACACGCACTTATTGCCCAGGTGTCTCGTGTATGTGTGTGTGTATAGATGCGCGTCTCGTATACACGATGCGTGTCGGTGTGTGTGTTGTGCTCTAGTCGCGCAGCAGCTGGTGTAGGGCGGGACGGTGCTGCAGCAGCAGCAGCTGCTGGGAGGCCCGTTTCGCGTCCACCTCCAGCAGCTGGCCGTAGTCGGGCGGGTCCAGCCCGAGATACTCCTGCTTGACAGGTTGCCGCTGTTGCTGCTGCTGGTCGCCGGTGCAACGGACCAGCTCCTCCGGGCTGGCCGTGGGTGTCGTCGGCTCGGTTCTGACCACTCCCAGTGCTGGTGGTTCGCGGTTCGTCGCCGGTTGATGGGGGGTGGTTGACTGTGGCAGCAGTGCAGCCGCCGTCTGCTGCTCGACCAAACAGCTCGGCAAATCGACGATCGGTGGTGGTGGTGGTGGTGGTGGTGCCGGCGGTGGTACAGGGGCCTCTGCTGCCCCCGTTTGCTGCAGGTGGCCCGGGTCTTGATTGGTGCTGTTGGTGGTGGCCGGACGGTCGCTGCTGCCGCCGTCGCTGCTGTTGTTATTGTGGCTGGGGTAGTCGCCGGCGGCAAGAAGGTTCGGATTGCTCAGGAGAATGCTGTCGCTGGTGTGGTCTAGTAGTCTATGGTGCACGCGGTGATGGATATCTTGCTGCTGGTGTTGGTAGTGCTGCTGCTGCTGCTATTCCTTCACCAGGCGATAGATATGGTGCTGCGCACCGTGCTCGGAGGTCGACACCTCGAACACGAACGCCACGCACAGGAGCGTCTCGTCCGTGTCTTTGTTGGATATAACCTGCAAACAAACAAACAAACGCGGATCAAACTCAATTCCAACAACACTCCCGTTTCTTTTCTAGCAGGATCTGGTAGGATCTACGCACCTGCAGGATGGTGAAGTTCTCCAGCACGCTGTTCATCATGTACTTCTCGGGAAGGTGCTTCAGCTTGTTGATGAAGTTGATCATGTAGTCGCACATTGGCGACCGGCTGATCCGGTACACGTAGCGACCGTTCTCGATGCGGGAGTATTCCGTTTCCACCTTCTCCACCACCTGCTTGCCGAAAGAGCACACCTTGGTCGAGCAGGTGATCACCATGTTGTCGTTGCTCTCGTAGCTGCAAAGAATGGGTGTGCGCAGGAAGATAGTTTGGTGAGAAGATGCTATCGCCGCAAACGCCACTACGCCTTGATGATACTTACTGACTGCTGACGCCGTAGAACGCGCCCGCATCGTTCGCGATGTTCGTGTTCAGGTCCGCCCAAAACTTCACCAGGAAGAACGCATTGCTCGGACCCTTCTCGTACAGCTCCTTGAGCCCGCCGGACTTTTGCGGGAACTTGTCGTAGATCTCCTTCACCTCCACCGACTCCAGCAGCGGGTTGGCGGGCGTGTCCGCTATGTGCACGAACAGGTGCTTGTGATACTGGGAACGAGGCATGGGATGGAGGAAACCACGGTTACAACATCGAATCGGTCAGCGGTGCCCCTGCCACTGGCTAACTTACCGTTTCTTCGGCACGCAGCTCCAGATAGGCGCTGTACTCGACCAGGCGGAACTTGTGCGTCGCGATTGCGCGCCCCTCCCACGGGTGGGCGGGCTGCAGGGCGCCTTCCGAGACGGCGGTCGCCGTCTTCATCGGGTAGCCGGGCTGGGCGAACGGTTTCACGTCCTGGGAGGTGCTCGGCTGCAGGCCCGGCTGCCAGAATTGCTACGCGGGAGGCAGAACAGAAAAGAAAGAAATGGTACAGGATGAGTATCATTGACGTATACAGCAATAAAAAAAACAACTAGACGACGGTCGGGCAGAATACAAGGGGTAGTGCAGCTCTCGGAGCGGATTCGAAGCGTTGGAAGCGTTCCCACAGGACAAACGTGCGTCGTGTGGGAGAGTGAGTTTATCAAGGATTTAGATTCCAGCTGCTAGCGACGCTAGATCTGTCGAGCTCCTAAAAATCCCTAACATAATGTATTGGAAGTAACGACTCTCAATCTCACACACAAAGATATCATGCTTCAACATCTACATCCTAGTACAATGATTCCAATTCATGTGGAGTGCGTTTAGGATTTATATTCCTGCTGCCAACGACTCTAAATCTATCAAGATCCTAAAGATCCTAAACAAATCGAACTGGAAGGTACGATTCTCAAACTCAGACACAAAGCTCTCATGCTTCAGCTTCTACATCATAGTAGAATGATTTCAATTCATTTGGAGTGCGTTTAGGATTTAGATTCTAGTTGCTAGCGACGCCAGATCTCTCGAGATCCTTAAGATCCTAAACATAATGTACTGCAAGTAACGATTCTCAACCTCAGACACAAAGATCTCATGCTTCAGCATCCACATCGTAGTAAAATGATTCCAATTCATGTAGAGTGCGTTTAGGATTTCGATTCCAGTTGCTAGCGACTCTATATCTGTCGAGACCTTGAAGAACTGAACTGGAAGCTACGATTCTCAAGCTCAAACACAAAGATCTCATGCTTCAGCTTCTACATCCTAGTAGCATGATTCTAATTTATTTGGAGTGAGTTTAAGATTTAGATTCCTGCTGCTATCAACGATAGATCCGTCGAGCTCCTAAATATCCTAAACATAATGTACTGGAAGTAACGATTCTCAAGCTCAGACACACAGATTTCATGCCTCAGCTTCACACACGCTGCGTTATTTATAGACATCGTAGTAGAATGATTCCAATTCATTTGAAGTGAGTTTAGGATTTAGGTTAAAGCTGCTAGCGACTCAAGATCTATCGAGCTCCTAAAGATCCTAAATATAACGTACTACAAGTAACAACTCTCTAGCTCAGACACAAAGATTTCATGCCTCAGTTTCACTCAGGGAGACATCTTAAAGGTTCCGTGGAAGAATTAGGCATTAGGACATCGGCATCATCTGGAACATGAGCAGCACATCTTTATTGACCTTTGTTATATGCCAGAGTCGGAGAATGGGCCTTGCCGATCTCATTCAAAGTACCCTTTGCATTGTCATATGCACTAAGCTGTCAGAGTAGCGGAGATCTCATTAGTACAGCTGCACAGCCAACCACACACACACATACACACACACACATACGGTTAGTGCCGGCAAGAGGCAGCATCGGCAGCAAACTCTAAGCAATTCCACTGCACAAAGCCAGAACAGAAGCAGGACAAACAAGCGCCTGGACAAACCACTTTTGCCATGAAAGGTAGGGCACCCAAAAAACAAGCGAAAGAGAGAAAAGGTACGCTTACACCAGCAGCACTAGGATGGTGATGGTGGTACGGAAGATGGTGTTGCTGTTGTTGGTGGTGGTGGTGGTGGTGGTGGTAAGAAGGATTGGCTAAGGGAAGGCGACCTTTCGCTGCAGCCATCGTCACGATCTGGGCACTGCTCATGCCGGTCATGTTGGTCGGGAAGACTTTCTCCTTCACACCCATCAGCGGGTGATTCTAAGGATGGATACGATGGACAATGGGATTTGATAAGTGCAGCAGGGTGGTGTGTGGGGGAAAAAGAGAGAGAGAAAAAGAAAGAAAGAAATAACAACACCAGCACACCCACGCATTCACACACGCACACACACACACACACACACACACACACAGAGAGAGAGACAGACACATACACACGTAGAGAAGGAATAGAAAGAAAAATAAAATGAAATAGATGAAGACGAAGATAACGCACGAGAGATGATACAAAGACAGAGCAAATTTGGAAGGAAATTCAAGGAACTTCAGAAAAGTTCGGAAAGTTCAGGAAATTTCACGCATCATGTCTTCCAGCTTGGAGTCCGGTGGAGGCTTAGTGACTGCCCTTGTGCACGTAATCGCACGCGTGCGTGTGTGAAATTCCACCTTTAGCCTCTCTTTCACTCTGCACGCTTCCACACCCCTTCTCCAAACAGCTGAATTCGTAAATTGACAGAATCAAGGGGAGGATACGCATACGGCCTCTCCGTAGAGCAAGACCACCGCTACTTACCACTTTCATCTTGGCCTGGAACTCGCGCAGCTTCCGTCTGGCTAATACTTGTATATGCGAGCTGACCTGCTTCCGGGTTCTCGTCTTGCCGGTGCGTAGTTTGATGTAGCGAGCGATCAGTTCATTGCGACCTGTTGGGAGAGAGAGAAAAGGATATTGGATGTGCATCATTAGAGAGTGTAGTCCTTGGTAAGGCATTCGTAAGGGGAAATGGAATGCCTGTCTAGGCGCACTTGTGCCTTCATTTGGCAGCTGCTTTCCCCATGAAGACTTTGTCCAGGCCCACATTCATCATTGTGGCATCAAAACAAGGCCTCTTTCGTGCGCTACCTTCAAGAAGCATTCTTCTCATCCCAAAAAACCGAGATGCTACGCCGCCGTTCAGCTGACGCGCCACTAGCACGAAAGACATTCTTCATCGTTATTGGACGCGTCCGCATCCTTCAAAACTTCCACCGAATTCCATTTGTCCCTTCGCCCGCTTTCGAATGAATGACTTCTCCCGCTGACATTAGATGTGTCCTCCTTCCACAGTTTCTGTTTCGTTCTTAACCCACACCGAGAGCTGCTTCTTGGCCGTGGACTGGCAATGGGAGTTGAGACACGGAGGAGGGGAGAAGTCGTCGCCTCGTTCCTTTCGCCTTTCATCGCTGGTGGTCGTTTGGGAGCAGCAGCAGCAGTAGTAGCAGAGCGACTACTAATTAATTTCTGGTACCCATTCGCAGCGAAATTCCTTTCTCCTGCCCAAAGTTTGCTCCGCTTGCTCCTCTCTCCCCAGCAGATTCACGGGGCTTTTTTCTTCCCTTCTTCAGTCGTCATCCTCAGACGTTCCCCCCCCCACCATCCCCTCCATCCCACCAGCAATGTTGCTCTTTGTTACCGATGGGAAGACTGCAAGAGACGACGGGCTGCCAGAAATTGGACACTGCGGTGCTCCGAAAAGGGGAAAGCGCGCGCACGCCTGAAAATGATTCCCGGGTTGCGCCACCACCGGGTTTGTGTCGGAGAGATATTGTGCCCTTTACCTTTTCACCATCCAAAGATCCCCCCCCCTACGGAGAGTGGGAGTCAACGATACTGGGCGCACGCGAAACATTTTCGCATCAGCGCAACCATCCGCCGGCTTTTATTGTTATTTTTATCATTAATGTTTACTCCGTTTGGCACCAGCACACGCAGCAAGGATGTAATTTCATCCTGCACACACACACACACTGAAACACACTCACCAAAACCACCGTTTGCCCCCCACCCCCCCAGGGCCGTCGTAATATACCTTTTTTGCTACAGCGCCCGTCGCTTTCGCTTTGTTGTCGGAGAAATTATTTGCTTGAAAGGTGCTTGATTTTTCCGCCGTTAATTTTATTTCCCTCCCTCGCCTCGCCCGTTTTATTCCATTTTAAGAGGGGGGCGGGAGACACAAAGACACCTTCCAGCCACGACGATTCGAGGGTAACTTTCGAAGGTGTAAAGGGAACAGGGAAAGCACGCGGAGAGCTTCCCGAGCAACAAAAAAAGGTTAAAATACAAGAAGGAATGGTTTGGGTGCCGTGGCAAGGAAACCAAGAAGTTCTCGCGACACTAAGTGCGACCTGCAACCAAAAGGGAGCACTCACGCGCTCGTTCGGCAAAAGTGAAGCGGTTTTTTCGGTTCCTCCCGGGAAGATTTATTGCCCATTTCTGCCATTTTGGTAGCAAGAGAGAGTTGGAGAGAAGACAGTGAGGCAAGCGATCGGACAGTGGAGTACATGGAGCTCGTGCTGCCAAAAGATGCCCTCTAGCAAGCGTTTGCAAGTATTGTCTGTGTCGTTGTGATCAGTAAAAATAAAAATGCCCTATTCCTAGGAGGAACTCGCAGGGAAATTACTTGTAGATTGTAACCTTCGCCAACGCGTAGCTGGAACCGCCCCGCAAAGCCAAAGCGGGTGTAATATTTATTCATACACCTACCAGCAAGAACCTGTACTACGGCACCATCAGCACACACACACAGACAAACAAAAAAACACCCAAATGCGACAGGATATACTGCACCAGCAATTCTGCTTTACTGTTCTGCGGCCACGAACCGTCGGGTTGAACCATCTCCGAACCTGGGTCCGGGAGGGTAAAGGAAGTCTACAACATCTTCCGGCAAGCGTAAAACTCTGCGTTGTGTGTGTGTGTGTGTGTGTGCATATTCTAATTTTAATTATTGTCCTTTCCTTCACCTTTTCCTTCGCACGCGGCTGGGCACGGCGAAGAATCTATCCGGCTGTGCGAACGAACGTACCAACAAAACGTCCCAACGTTCCTTCCTTTACAACATGGCATCTTCTTCCCGCGCAAGTTGCCACAAACACACACACACACAAATAATAGGGCAGAATGATTTACGGGTTTTCATTCCTCTTCCTGTAAAACTGTGCAACAGAGTCAAGGGTGTCCATGGTGGTGGGTGATGGTGGAGGTACGAAATGCGTTTGATACGCTCGTCAGAAAGCAGTATTAAATAAAGCCAGATGACAAAGCGTGTCGCAGGCAGGGGGAGGGAAAGCCAGAGAGCACAACCAAACCCATCGAGAATGTTTCAACTGTTTTGGTTATTTTTTGAAAATTTTCAAGAACAGTTGAAAGAACAAGTAATCTTCCTGAAGAAAGCACCGCGGGTCCCAAACTAGACTGCGGCGTTCAAGTGGGCGTGAAATTAGACGCTCTGTGCGCTAATCTTAGTAACGAGTAATGTTTGTGATGCTAATTGCCTAGCTTTAGGTGGTTTTTTCTTCTTCTTTGCATTAAATTATTTCCACTCAATTCAATTTTCAATCGCAGCTTTCCAACATATCCCAGTGATAGTCAAATAAAACTACAATACATATCCAATACCGACACACGGTACATACAGGATCAGCGGAGTGCTGTTTGGAGCGTACCCACGACTCCGATTCCAGCAAAATCGGAACCATTAGTTCTGCCCGAAGTCGTGCGGAGTCGTTCGGAGTCATTGGAAGTCGTCTGGAGTCGGTTGGAGTCGCAGTCGCCCAAAGACAGTCAGTGATATGTGTTTGTGGACAGACATTTAATTTGGTGGAGTGTTACTTTTCTTATTTCATGTTGTCGCTGAGTCAACAGGTTTCGGAGATAGAGATGAAAAGACTGACCACTAAAACATTGGAACGGCCGCCTCCCGACTCCAGACATATTCGGATGACTCCAGATACCTTTAGATGACTTAAGACACCTTCGGATGACTCCAGCCAACTCCGGGTGCCTCCGAACATCTCCGGATCACTCTGTATCACTCCGAACGACTTCGGACGACTCCGACTCCAGTCATCTTCGGAAGACTCAGGACACTTCCGGATAATTCCGAATTACTCCGGATGACTTATTATGACTCCGAACACCTCAGAATGTCTCCGGAACCTTCTGGACACCTCAGGATGACTCCAGTTGACTCCGGACGGCTCAAGACGACTCCGGAGGTATCCGGATGACTCTGGGTGACTCTGGATGACTCCGGACGACTCCGGATGACCCTGACTGCGGAAGACTCCGGCCGACTCATGACGACTCTGAAGGACTTCGGATGACTCTGGGTGACTCTGGATGACTCCGGACGATTCGGGATGACTCCGAACTCCGTACAACTACGAATGACTCCGGACGCCTCCGGATGGCCCTGACTGCGGAAGACACCCGCCCACTCAGGCGAACTCCAGACAATTCCAAACGGCTCCGGATAATTCTGAGCGAACATACCTTCCGGAGTCAGTTCCAAAATTTTCAAAGTCGAATTGGAGTCTACTGGGGATTTTTGCCAGCTTTACCTATCAATACACCGGATGACAACAATCAATGCCCATGTACAAACAATAACAATTATAAAAAAAGACACGAGAGCTTAGGTGCAGAGGGGGCGACACGGCGCAGCATCACATGTTCCAGGCACACCAACAAAGCAAAATCAAACAAACATGACGGCACCATTTTCCTCACCGTAATCGGTGGCTATGCACGAAATACCGGCGAGATGGTTCAATCGTGGCTGTAAAACGTGCTTTTACAACGATGCACCACGAACCATCGCGCGCGATAAATGGAAGTCACACCTAGCCCACTCCTCCCTCGGGTGCAAACAGGCAAATCGTTCGGACAGGTAGGAAAACATTCGCGATAACATCGATCAAGCCCTTTGATGCGTTGACGTGCAGGAGAGGATTCGAGCAGCCATTCCAAGGATCAAACACGTACGCGTTAGACGCGCTAGACGCAGTAAGGAAAATGCTCGAGTTCATCACACCAGCAAGCACCCGGCGCTTGACTTTATCAAGCAAACACACCATACCCCTGGAGGCTCTTATATGGTTCAGAGGAAGGAGGTTCAGATAAAAATTGAACAGTTTATTTTGCATCGTCAATCGACGGTGTGTCTCGACGGTTGCTGCTGCTGCTGTTACTGCTGCAGTGGTGACAGCGACATCTCAATCCGGGAAAGCCCAGCAGCAGCCACACGGCACCACCGGGCACAAGTATATTACGCATATCAAAGATCGGGGAGAGAGAGCGAGAGGCTGGAGGCCGCCACCGAACCGTTGAGTGATGTGCATCCCTCCGAACGAGCCGCCTGGATGTAGAATATCCCCTGCGGCACACACACACTGTGGTGACAGGGCATAAACTCGGAGCAGCAAAAAAAGGAACGCTTCCAGCCAGTTGATGGCTATAAAAAAAAACACCTCCCCTGCGTACATAGAGGGTTGGGAAGGGGAAGAGGCAGAAAAAGTAGCGGGCGGGAATATACGCAACCGTCGCGCGCGCGGGTTTGTAAATTTTATTATAAATAATATAGCGCGGAATTTTTCCTTGCCGTCGAAAATATGCGAAGCATTTGGGTGCTGCTGCTGCTGCTGCTGTTGCTGGCAGCCAAGAGAGGCAAAGAACAATTTTGCGAGATCGTCTCATCGTCGACGGCAGTCCGCGCTTTTCCTCACACACGCACACACAGCACTTTTTTATGCCGCACGAGAATGCTACCCACCTTTTTACCCACCGGGCCCGGTTTAACTATTTTCCGGCGATGTCGGATAACCGTTGCCTCCGCGGCGCGCAATGTGCGCCTGAAAGGTAGGCTAACGTTGGCACATTCTTCGCTGATTGTTGTTTCGCGAGGAAGAATGAACGTTTCGAGCCGATGGGAGAACAGCCGGGGTACTGGCTGGTACTGGCGGCGGGACGGGAATATGCTTCATCAAAATATTTTCTTGTTTCTTCTGTCTCTTTCTGTCTTGTTTTCTCTTTCTCTCTCTCTCACACACACACATATACACATACAGGTCTTTGTAGAGACATTTTAATAGTCATTTAGTTACCCTTTTTCATACACTACTGAACAGCACATCGACCCGCTTTTATAGATCATCAAACGTTCGCGCAGGAAGAAATTTATCATTCCGTTCTAGCCGTTCGTGCCCGGAGGACGCTGTGATTATTCAACCTTCGCTCGAAATTCCTCCCATCGTTGGCTGGCTGGCATACCGGATCAACCCGCCCAGTCGTTCAGCACAGAGGAGTGAAGCAATTCCAATCCAATTAGAATTGGTCCGTATCACGGCCCCGGAATCGGCAAGGCTAACCAAAAAAAAAAACAAGAGGGACCTACAACACCCAAAACGAGCTAAAAGGTTCAGCAGGTGCGAATAGGTTGTTCCGAGTCCTTTCCGGTGCAAATACAACGACCGGCCATCCGGCAGGCGCAACGATCGCGCCCAATAATGCACTTCTCGCCGACGGAGAAGCCCGACAGAACATGGCCGTAAATTAAGTGCACAATCACTGCCCTCCATCGGAGTAACAGCATCCTGTGCAGCCACGTTTTACGGCAAATTGCGTACGATGCACCATCACTGCAGCTTCACGGCAAGGCGGCACCTGCCGTACGGCGAGCATCTCCTGACGCGGAAAAAAAACAACTATCGACTTTTGTTTTTTTGGCATTATGTTGTGTGCCGTTGGTTGCTGTTTGTTTTACCGTACACACGGCACGGACGGGGGAGGTTCTCATCATTACGCCACCTTTAGAGCGGCCAGTAGAGCCGTACCTCGCAGAAGGATGCCTGCCTGGGACAGTGCGCCCCGGAATGACACCATTATGAGCAATTAATTTCATCCCCATTGCGAAGCCGCGACCGGCACCTTCCTTCTAAACGTTTCCCGCACGACACGTGGAAGTGTAGGCCCGACACCATAAAACCACAAACCGACCGAATGGACCGCTCGTGGACCGTGTTCTTACGCAAGATGAAAACGCTCCGCGCTGAGTCAACGTGTTTTGTGCGCGTTTGTTCATTATCGCCGGTTCGATGACGCGTAGGGACATGTCTTCACCGTGCTACTGGTAAAGTAAATTGTTTTGCTGATCCGGTTCGAAGGACCAAAGTTTGGGCGCGCCTGAAGGTATGCAATTTGTTGCTAATAATCTTCTGAGTGCGTTTGACGATTTCAAATAGCTTTTTCTTTATCAAAGATGACATTTGGGTCACAACATTATGTCAACAATTAATCAGTTGATGAATTGCAATATGGCGGAACGCAACTATCAAATTGGTGAGGAAAATACAACCCGGATGATGAATATTGTTCCACTGACGGGTTGTAATTTCAGATTTCTAACTCAAGCTTCCAAAGGGACCAATTTCTGTTTTCGGTTTTAGCCTGGATCCTCAATTTTGGAAACATCATGTTTGGTACATGATGGTTTAATCAAAATGCTAAAAATAATTAACTCTAACATCATATTACGTAAATAAGTGTGTTTCAATCACACAAGCGTTCTACGCTATCTTCTGTTCTCCACTTTAACCCCATTGTTTTGTAATCCGATCTGGTTCGAAGGACTAAACTGGCGACATTCGATTGCCTTCCGTTTTCGGGGCTTTATCATGTCGTCTTGTTTTGAGCCAGCCAAATGTTCGCATCATTTCGCGTTCAAGCGGGCAAAACACTGCAAAGGGCCAACTTTTGGGCCGATGCAACCCAAAAGTGCTTGTTTCTTCACACCGCGACACCGTGCGAAAGGTTAAGTGCAGCTTACACAGCCGACAGGCAAGCTGTGTGTGTGTGTGTGTGTGTGTGTGTGAGTGCTTGCAATAATTCGATAGTTACTATCGCAACACGCCCACCATCCCCAGGTCCACATTTCACAGTACACAGTCATCCCTACCCATATTACCAGTGCTCCGGTACGATCTAGTGCAAGGTGGAACATATGATGATTCCTTTGCCCGCCAGCTACAGATGCTACAAGATGCTGCTGGGAAGAAGGGTTCACAGCTGTGTTTCTCAAAGAGGGTTGTAGTTTGGTGATAAAGCGAAAGGCGGAAAAGTTAGATAGAGCGCGTGTGAGAGAGCGCAAAGCGAATAAATCAGACTCAAAAGAATGGGGTGATGGCAGCCGCTCGCAAGAAGAGCAAAGCGACCGCTCCCGATTGACACCTCCCGGGCGATGGTACTGCACGGTCCCGCCTGATGTCTGGAAGAGGTTTTGTTCTTCCTTTTCTGGATGTTTATATGTGCCACAGCGTACCGCGTAGGTGACGAGTTCCAAACGAGTGTGCGGAACAAGTTTCACCCCGGAAGAAGCCCTACCGACGATTACACACAGCAGACGACACGAGGAGACACCGCTCGGTTGAGGGTTGAGTGGTCCATGAGTGGTGTGTGTGTATGGGAGGGTTTTGCGAGGATACGATATAAACATATATTGCTGCGCAAAAAGCGGGGGGAGAGAGCTCGGGGAGTCGCTCCTCTGCCCTAACGTCGACAGTGGAGAATGTGGTGTGAGATGAGAGAGGGAGAGATGGGAAAGGTATGGCATGCATGAGCGAAACCCCGAGCTCCCGAGGAAAATGCGATGATGCCGGCGGCAGCGATGGGAAGGGAAAGCGAAGAAAACATCGACTACCAGGGACTTTGTGTGTGTGTGTGTGTTTGTGTGTGTGTGTGTGTATGTGTGTGTGTGTGTGTGTGTGTGTGTGTGTGTGTGTGTGTGTGGAAAACGAGGGAAAGGAAAACTATGCCAAGAATGTGCAATTAGTGAACGGTTCCAGGCAGCACGGTGCACATACATGCACACACACATACACAAGGGAGACACACGCACCGCACTGCAGCTATACACGTCCAGCTACAGCCACACACACACCCACACACACATGTACAGAGGAAAGCGGAGAACACACCCATGAAAGGACGATGACGACAACAAGTCGAGCTGAGAGCATGTTCCATTGGCAAAGGAAGGGTGGGCAGGCGACGAACCCTGTTGAAAAGCTACACGGACCTTTTGCCGCTGGAGGCACAGCAGGCGGCGCGGGTTGAGTTTATTTCCCATTTCCTTGGCTTTTCACCTTCTGCGCCCTGACCCGGTATCCGGTGGCGATTTTCCGGACTTTCCATCGAACCGAGCGAAAGACCGAAGAAGAAGTTGGTAGAGCGTACACCGGGGATCCACCATTGTTGTCCCATGCAGGCGGTGGGAAACCCCTCTTAACACCACCACGCCCCCCCCCCTCACCCGCCACCTTTACCACCGGTGAGTAGCAGTGTGGCAAGATTCTGGGGCAAAAGGGAGCATTGGCAAGCAGAGTTCGAAAGCAGCACCAGGAAGCACGAGGGACGAGTTTGCACACAGGGTAGAGCCTAGGCTAGGCGCTCTGGTGAACTCTCGCCAGCAGCAATGGTTACGACTCCAGACACTAGTATGTGTGTGTGTGTGTGCATTCTTTTTTGTCTTTCACCTAGTACAAATCCCTTTATTAATTTCTGGATGGTTTGCCGAAACAGCAGCCCCAATGCGATAACAGTTCAGTTGGTTGGTTCCGAACTACAAACTTCAAACACAAAAACACATAGTACACTACCACCACCATCGACGGGGCACACACACACACACACACTCGTCTTGCTGTTCTTACGGTAAGCAATATAGTTGCTGGTTGCTGCTTGCTCTAAAGGTTTGTCAGGCTTAAAGCTTCGCGCGGAGTCGCGGAACGGAATCGTGTACAACCCTCGCCCAAAAAGGACACGAATTTGGTGACCGCGCTGTCCCTCGCTCTGTGCTTGTATCTGTGTGTGTGTGTGTCTCCTTGTGAAAGCCATTGTGAGGCAAATAAATCTTATCCTCCTGGCCCCGGGACCGGGACCCAGCACACAGCCACCGGGTTTTTTTTTTTTTGCTATTTGGACACCCAAGTGTATTGTTCATTTAGGATTTATGTTTGCCCTTTTTGGTGAAACACACACACACATATATACATACACACACAAACACAAGTACATCCTAACATTGCGACTGTTCAGCGCTCCCGCACAGCCAATTACCCTTATGCCACCTTTCAGCGCGCGAGAGTTTTCGCATCATTCGCCTACAATCCTGGTCACGGCACCGGGCGCAGCAGACTCACCGCTCTCGCGCGCGCTTCTAATTGTAACCCAAAGTCATGGGACCGAAGCGCCGGTAGAGTCCAGTGACTACAGTTTCTTGACTCCCCCTTCTTTTCCCCTTTCCACCCCCCTCCCCTCCCATAAAAATAAGAAAATAGCGGAAATTGGACATTTGAATTATGATTGCGAGGGAAGCACCGTGCCTGCAAAACGGATTGCCGCCATCAGAACAACACAGCCAGCAGCAAAGTGCGAAAGGAAGTGTAAGCGAGAGGGTAATAAAAGGGCACTCCCCTTGTCCCCTCCTTATCCCCACCCCCCGGTGCTTTTCCGTGCAAAACACCAAACCGGTCAAACCGATACATAAAGCACCATAGCCATCCTTCACTATTGTCCCCCAGTCCCCCCAGGTTCTCTGCTGCTCAACTCAAGATCAAACGTCTCACTCGGGCGGGGGGTTTTCCCTCGGAAGCGGGCGAGAGCTTGAACGTGGCGAGCGGCGGCAACAAGGGGAGGAACCGCTTCTTGCGTTGGACCGCTGGACGTCTTCGCTTTTTGCCAATGCCCTATTGTGCGCTGTGTGTTGGGCAAGATTTTCCCGGAGTTTTTCCCGGAGTGTAGGGACCGGTAGGTAGTGGGCGCCCACTTTCATTTGAATTGAGAACTTGGTGGTGTTGGTTTGGGCGAAGAAAGTTTATCCCGCTTGTCATCGCAGAAATGGTGGGCGCGGGGAGAGAGTAGGGAGAGAGAGGGGGTGGGCTTGAGTGGAAGAAGGAGCCCTTTCCTCGCCAACCATCCCCCGAGAAAAAGGCTCGGATCGTTCATTGTGCTGCTTTGATCTTATCGTCAAGCGCACGGCGTGAGATGGTCCGGCGGCGAGAAGCAACGACCACGCGGCAAAACAGGGGATGGAGGGAGGTACGGGGTGTATATTATCCCTTTCCGGCAGTGACACGGCAAGAAGCAGGATATGGATTGTGCACACACACACATGGACACACAGGCACACAAACACAGCCAAGGCAGGCGACTGCCTTTAAGCAGCATCATGGTCGACGAGGAAATTAATTTGAATCCCCATAAACTTCCCATCTCCCCCCTCCCCCACACCCTCTGCACCTGCCCTGCCCTTTAAAGCCTTGCAGCAAGACTTGCGTGCAAGGAAAGTTTTCTACTTCAACCACACACACACACACAGCCATCGACGCATTCACAGCAACAGAGCAGCTGGGCAAAATGATTGTTGGACTTTCCCACCCTTCCCGACATCTTCGGCAGGACAATTGCTGTTCATCTTCAATGGGAGTATAAAATCGAGCAAGCGAGAATGGCCCAAGTCCGAGAGAGAGAGAGAGATAGAGAGAGAGGTACAGAGATGGGCAAAAGAGAACGCAGCACAAAACGGGCCAAACCGAGAAGTGGCGGCACAGCGGTGAAACTTGTAGTAAGAAATTTAATTTGCCGACAAATTGCGAACTCTCCCCCCCCCCTCTACCCTCAGCGACCGTCTCTAGCACCCTGTTCCTGTTGCTCCAAGCAGCCTTGGAGCGAGAGACAAGAAGTGGTTTTGGGTTTTCGTTAAGGGTTCCCCGCCTTCCCGCCCCTGCCCCTTCCTACTCCCAGCTATGTTAGCTGAGTGGGCAAAAGTCACGAGCAGTAAAGTGCTCCTGTAGGGTGCAATAGCAAGCAGAGCGACAGATAGAGACCCACACACACACACACACACACAATCGTAACGCCCGATAGTGGTCAGACCGCTGATAATGGTGTGCTGATGGGCGCTTGATGATTGTCAGACGATGATGTCAACGAGGAACGGTTGATGATGATGACGGTGTGTTAGGCGAGGGCAATATTATTGCAATAAAATGATTACTATTTGGAGAGGTACTCGCACACTCTGTACACAATGTGCTGTCGTCCCGCACTTCCGGCGGTTGGGATTGATGTTTCTCTGTTTCATCCTGGTCACGGCACCAAGCACGCAGCAATACCTACGCAGCCTACTGTGACGTCAAACTCAAGGAAGAACATTGCACCAGTGCGCAGCTTTTGATGCGACTGAATGGTGTGTTTCATAACCCAACAAAGACAAATTAACAACGAAAAAAAAAATAATAAAAAAATAAAGCTTCTGACCATACTTCAAGTGCGCTCTCGGCCCAGCTGGTCCAAGACAAACTGATCGAAATGTCTTCTACACACACATACACGCACACACACACACACACACACACACACACACACACACACACACACACACACACACACACACACACACACACACACACACACACACACACACACACACACACACACACACACACACACACACACACACACAAACACACACACACACACACACACACACACAAACTAATGCACATATGTCGCTTAGCAACACTAGATGTTGGGAGTGAATCGACCAGGTCTGTCTCTGTGTGTGTTTGTGTGTGTGTGTGTATGTGTATAAGTGGAACACAGAGCGTGGAACGGAGCAGCAGTCGACCAGTTTGACCTGTTCCAGCTGCGGGCTGGAACATGCTAGAATGGCGCGCGCATAACGGGGTCTGCCCCGCACCGTCTACCCGCGTCTGAACGCCAACCCCTCCCCCTGCGAATCGAGTTGTAGTTAGCGCCTTTCTAGACGGAGGGACATGGAGTGCATTCTGGTTTTTGTCGTTGTTGTTGTTGTTGTTGTTGTTGTTGTTGTGCACCAGCTGAACGGCCAACATTATGCAACGTCGCGAACGTGTAAACACACACACACACGCACAAACACACACACACACCTGAACCAAAGGGCCGTGTCGTTGTCAACCAAGGCGGGGGGCCCAAAGTGCGCTCGTTTGCAGAACAGTGCCCCTCCCCACACTGGCTGTGAAGTGGCTGAGTTGGGGTTTTTTTTAAGCTAATTGACCGGAACAGCACTTACTTCGGCTTGTATGTGTGTGTGTGTGTGCGTTTGAACTGCTGATTGTGCCGTTTTGGCACGCTAAAATAGGCAAGGATTAGAGCACGACGAAACGAATCAATGCGATGCAGCAGTACACGATTATTATTTTGTGGGGCGCGATTGTAATGTAAAATGAGTTACTTTCCAAGTAGCGAAGAAGTGTTCAGGTTCAAGTTTCTTGCCTTTCTATTTGAAGATATGGTCCAATTGCTTCTAGAGCACGACGCTCTGCTCTGCACGATATAAAAGCGGATATTGAGCACGTGATACAAGCTGCTAACAGATAGTCGTGCGCGTAAATCGTGTGCTTCTCAAGTAACGCATTAAGAGTTCAAATCTCTCGTCGAGCCCGGACCCAAAGCCTTTTAACGAGCCTATTTACATCAAGTTATTAATATAAAAAGCTGCCGTTGTTTACTCAAAGAAAGTGGAAACCACTCAAAACTGAAGGTCTCTCTGCCAACTTAATCGTGAGTCTGTGTGTGTGTGTACCCAGTCAAACAATTAGCACTCCGTGCGTGCGCGAGCTCTTTATCCCCCCAATCATATATTTGCCTATCGTTTGCCAAAATTTGCCACCATCCATGAGCACGTTCGGTGTCCGCATCCGTGCCCGATAGTCTTGAACTTGAACTTTGTGTGTGTATATGTGTATTTGTTTCTTTTTTCGCGACACAAGGATAGCACGCGCAACCGATACCGTGCGGCAATTGCAACGCTGATGCTGCGCTGGATGGAAGGAAACAAAATGAAACAAACCAAAAACCAAGTAGCAAAGATAGTAGCGGACAAGCGAGAGCGAGCGGCCCACTTGAGAGAGTTTCAGCTTGCACACAGGCAAGCGCCAGCGCAATGGATGGCAGTAATCAGTTGTCACACGAAGCTGAAGCGGTGGGCTGATGTATATATATATCGTGCGCATTCACCTGCAAAAAGGATCGCCGGCCACACGGTCAAGCGAAACTCTCGCAGTCGGGCGTTTGCAACGGCTTGCCAATTAAATGCCATGGCAACGAAATACCGAATGGCAACGAGTGGCCATCCTGCTGCTGGCTTCGCAACAGAAAACCAAACCGCCTAGCGCCACTGGAAACAAAAGAGCATCTCGCTGGCTCGCTGGGAAAAGCTGTGTATTGCAGCCTCACCGGATGGATGCTAGTGATGGGTTGACAAAATTCCCGAGTCGATTCCGATCTTAGTCTGAAAATTTCGGAACCTGGACTCTGGATGATAGGTCCTCCCAGCATTATCCGGGGTCGTTTTGGAATGCTACGGAGTCGTCCGGAATCGCCCGAAGTCGTAGTCATCCGGAGTCGTCCAAAGTTGTCCGAAGCTGTCAAGAGTTAGAGTTATCCTCGAGTCATCAGGATTCGTCCGGTGTCATTCGGAGTTGTCCGAAATCGGATTCATCCAGAGTTGCCAAAAATTAGAATCATCCAGAGTCGTCCGGAGTTGAAGTCATTCCGAGTTGTCCAAAGTTAGAGTCTTCCCGAGTCATTACTCCGCCTACGGCCGAAACTGGTAATTCCGATTTTGCTGGAGTTGGAATCGGACTAACAATAGCTGTCGTGGGTGCGCTCCAAACAGCACACCACTAGTCGAAACATACACTGATCATTAACGCGCAGTGCTCGGGTTGCAGGTCCACCGGCGTCTCTCTGGGTGTGTTTGTTTTTCTTGCCAGTGTTCTATTGGAGGTGTTTTCGTGCTCCAAGGTAGCCCGCTGGGAAGATGGTGGAGGTATGGAAATCAAGATGTAATTGGTCCCTCTGCATCGCACTTGCTCCAGCACACTCGGCCAATGATGTCATTCTGTGTGTCTCGTCCGCACTCAATTGACCGTGTAAATGACGCGCCACAGCGAACAAACAACAACAACAACAACAACAATGAAAACACCACCCACCGATTGAGGAAGTTTGCGATGATGCCCACACACACACACACACACTCATACGCTCGGGAGCTGGTACAATTAGTGTCCAGTGTTGGTGTTTCGAAGTGTTGGTCTCTGGTATCACAAACCCCTGTGCACCATCGCGATAAGCGGACGCGATGATGGACAAGAGGACGGTTTCATTGCCGGCTTCACGTCCGGCCGTGGCCGTGGCGCGATAAGATAAAAGTGCTCCACCGCACCACCTGGATGCAATACAAAAACACAGAGCCTCATGCTCTACACTAGAGCGTTAAACCCCTTTTTTTAAACAAAATTGCATAGAATTGGCGGGCGAGAAGGGGCTGTGTGCTTTGCTACTTACCATACATTTTGCCCTCCTCGGAGAGGATGATTTTTCGGCGACCGCACGGTGGATAGATGGCTAGCGCCTCCTGGAAGCTCTGTTCGATGTCCGGACTCCAAACGCCCTCGGCATCCGCCGACGACAGATCCTGTTCGTCCTAACACAACGCGCGGTGGGGTTCGGGAAGGAAAAGAGTAAGGCGTCATCATGGAGAAGGGTAGGGGGAAAGCACGAGGAAAGGAGGAAAGGGAAGGGAAAAGACACACAAACAAAACAAAAACAAAAAAAAAAGATGTGTGAGCGTAAGTTCTTCTCTTAAACATTCTCCACTAGCGAGACAAAAACTACAAAAAAGACATCATTTCTAACGCCTTTTTTAATCTTTGCAATCTCTACAACTGATGCGCTGACTAATCAGCATTTTACACGCTCCACTTACGTCCTGCAATGAAACGAGAGAGTACAAACGAAACGGTTAGAAAACAAGCACCGAAACCTTAAACGGTCGCATTTGTGCAGCGGGCTGCATACTTTTGGGCGCCTCTTCGCCTCTACTGCCACTGCTGGACACGGCGCTACTTACATCGCTCATGTCGCCGACGTCCAAATGCTTGCCGCCGTCCACGCCGGAACCGTTGGTATCGTCCGGGACCAACGAACCGGCCGTTGGTCCGGGACCCATCTGTGTCCACCTTGCCGTAATGGTGCTGGCTCCCAGTCCACTGTCTGCGAAATTAGAGAGAGAGAGAGGAAGAAGAGAAAAACGAATCAAAATTAGGCTTCTTTGAGGTGCATTGGCGAGTAGGGGGACGACGACAAAACCTGTTGATTCGGCGAGAGCCAAATCTTTTCGGTCTAGGCGCGCGTAAGTGAAACCCGAAAAAACCCCGGCTTGTTGGTTAGTTGATTTGATGGCCGTTTTTTTAAATGGTTTTACGAAACTATACACACAGAGCTGCAGTCTTTCCGCAAGCGTGCCTGGGGGTCGACCAAGAAGCAAGACCGAAAAACGACCGTACAAAGTAAAGCGTAACGAATCAACCCAAAAACGTGACCGTGAATGGCAACACGCGCTTAATAATGGGTGCGAGCGCACTACACATTCCGCCGTTTTGAGCGACAAACGTACGCAAGTGTGTGTGAAACAGGGAACTCAAACTGAAATCCCTCAACGAGCGTTTAGTTTGGCCCCCGTGCAAAGAACAGTGGAAAGGACATACGGAGCTCCGATGCCGTTAAAGCGCCGTTTTGCCCCTTGCATTGAGCGTGAACCATTACGATTTCCCTCGCGCACAGAAACAGCTCTCCCTTAGCTGGGACGAACGAAGCAGAGGGACAGAAATCATAATTAGATCCCGCTGTCGCTGGAATTCGACGCAGAGGACTGCGTCCGGGCAAAAGGGACTCACGAACGGCATTCCACCCCAGTTCCACGCAAAACACAAAAATGCAGTTCCGGTTTTAGTGTACATTTCACAGACACATAATGTGCGCGCACACCACCTTGGTGCAGGGAATGACATTCCAGAAACCTATACACACACAGACACACACAAACACGCATCCGGTAGGGTCATGAGGATCACTGATCCGTGTGACGACAGCTGCACAGTATCCTTGTTTTTTCGCTATCTCTCTGTCTCCCTCACGGTTTAGGTTGTTGTGCGCTACACGGTGCTTTACTGTACCGACACACCCCTCTTGGCAAGCACAGAACATGGTTTAGGTGCGCTTGTGAGTATGGGTAGCGATGAAAAAAAAAACCGGGCTAACCGGTACACCAGAAAATGTATTTTAAAAAAAAGGAAAACTCTACCTACGGTAGCGATGTAAAGAGAGCAATACCAAACAACGTCCGTTTGTTTGGTTGAAATATTTTAAAAATGCTACACAACAATATTTTCTTCTTTTTCTTCTTTATTCACCACCAGGGGTCAATAATCTCAATTCGAAGGACCATTAATAATTGCAAGAAGCACTAACTGGAGTTTCCTTGCAGCAGAGAAAAGTTCTTGAGATCGAGAGCTCTCTGGATGAGGATTTGATCGTGCGACCTCTGGTGCACTAGACGACGAACTTTCACGCACGACCAGCGCGCTATCAGATTATCAGTGTGTTAACACGCGCATATAAAGAGCTCGGAATAGCTCAACCGGTTGATAGATAATTTTTAATTATTGTAAGTGGTGTTTATTGCTCAAACTAAATTTAAAAAAACGACTACAACATTTAGTTTAACTGAAGCAATTTGCATTATAAACATATTAAACAATAGACACAATAAATCAAGCTCAAACCAAACACCCATGCATGCTAGGCAGACGAAAGAGAGTAAATAAAAAAAGATATAAATCGTTAACCGCTTACACCGTGTGATGCAGCGAGCTCGAGGTAGCAGACAAAGTACATACAAGTAAAATAACAGCAACTACGGTACAATTATGACGGGATCGTTAGGCAAATATAGGCAAGCGACGACTTAAACACGAAACCGCTCGACATCAACGAGAATCATACACGCACAATTAATTAATATAGCAAAATCCAACGGCTTAGAGCTTTCTCTTGATCTCGCAGGAGAAGAAAAAAATACTCCACACACAGACCAACCAATAAAAAATGTGATCCTCATCGATAAAATGTAAAAAAAGCCAGCCAGGCACACACGCGATGCGTCCAACCATCTCTCCCACAGAGAAACGCACGCGGTGGCGCTATGCAGCCTGATGATGGTGGTGATTGTTGGTGGTGGTGGTGGTATACACAGGGCAAATGATGTTCGGTTGATCTCGATTGTGCGTGATTGATTGGACGTGTCCAGGGCCCTTGTCTCGCTCACTCGCTCGCCTTCCAGCGCAACGGTGCAACAAAAGGAACATACATCCGATAACGACGGCGAGTGAAACCAGAGACGTGAAGCATAAACGACGAGCACCGAGCGGTGAAGCGATCACAAACCCGCGGGCTGTTGTGATGGCGATGATGATGCGTATGCATTGATCTTGCTAGTGCATAAAACGCGCATAACATAACATGAAAAGCGCGAATGCAACTGTGCGTGTGTGTGTGTTTAGTGTCTTGGTCTTCTTACCCTTCCCCCATTTCCCTCCCCCGTGGAGCTAAGCGAAGGCCAATCGGTTTCGAAGGTGCGTGCGCACACCAAAAACCATTTCCAATTTTCCATTCCACCGATTGGGTCAAGCGACGCGCGGTGGCGGCGCGGCAGCGGAAAGAAAATCCTTTTTTTTGCCTCTTCTTCTTCTTCCTCTTGTTCTTTCCTTTGGCGCCACATGTTGGCTCTGCGGGCTTGGCGGGCGACGGTCAAAACCGAAAATGAAAACGAAGGAAAAAAGGTTTTGGACTTCGGAGGACCAAACCGCCCCGGCGCAACAAATATTTTCGCTGCACGCCGAGGGGGGATGTTGTACAGAACCGTTTCGTTTCCGTTTTATTTTACCATGGGCAGGGAAGGGTTGCGGGCGAAACAAATAAAAGCAAAAAGTCACGAGGCAGTAAATTTTATGTGTCGACGCAAAGTTATTTTAATTTAATGTTTTTTTTTTGTTGGGTAGAGTGTGCTGTCGCTTTTTCTAGCCCTTTAAGGCGCAGAGTCTCTGTCTTCTATTTCTCCAATTCGGGGACAAACAATAAACCAACAAACAACGCGTAAAAAAATAGCCAAAGCAGGGAACCTTAAGCTTCCTTCTCGAAGGGAACGAAACACCTTCAAGGAGCTCTTTGTCTGCTCCACTGCACGCAACCGAACTGCTGGAATTTATCGACCCACGGAAAGGAGAATCCTCGCCTTTAATTGCCTGTGCTAGTGCTGCTGAGACCTTTCATTATAAGTTTCACAACATTGTTTGGTGAACTATTTCTGAAAAAATAGCTTTAAACTTCAACTTGCACCAGTTCACATAAACAAAAACTCACAAAAACCATTTAAATCTCGTCCTAAGTGGGCAGAACTTGTGTAGTGTTGAGTTTTAATAATCTTTCGTTGAGATTGATTCATATAAATCTTCAGTGATGAGTGATTCGAATCATAAACCGACTCTTCAAAGATGCATGAATCTTCAAAGATTTATGAATATTCAAGGATTCATCACATCTTCATATATTCATAAATCTATAACATTCATAGATCCATTAAAATCCATATATCTCCAGGAATTCATGAATTTATCACAATTATTCAATTTGCGCGATCCCGCTTAATAACATGCCCGTCGTGAGTTCAAGCCTCTCTTGGACCGTTTCCCCGTAGCAAAACAAACTATCCGACTGCGTGGTACTTATCAAGAATGCCTTGATAGACTGGCATGATCACGTAGGTTGTTACTCCAAGAAGAAGAATAAAAAGCTCAAGCTCTATCAATCTTGTGAGATATATGAATCTCTTGAAATTCATAAATCTCTACAGATTCGTGAATCTTTGGAGATCTATTCATCTTTCAGATTCATAAATCTTTAGATATCCTCAAATCTTTAGAGATTCACGAATCTTTGAAATCGAGATTCAGAATCGTTGAATCATTTCAAAGAATCATTCAGATTCGTGAGTCTGTATCAGATTTACCCAACACTAAACTTGTGTACAAAATCTATGTTTTCTTCTTCTTTTTGTATAATACTGCTTTGATTGACAGCACGCTGCGGCTCGAGAGCAGCAGGCTCGAAGCACCACAAGTTTTCAGCGATCCATGCCCCTAATCCATTCATTCGTGACGCTAAATGGCATTTTTTTGTGTAATCATGGGGTTTATGAAATAAACATAAGCCATTGGAAATGGTAAACATTCACACACACACACACACACACACACACATGGAGCTGTGATTAGAACGCGAACACGAGAAACACATTCGAGCGGCATTATTACATTCTTTTTCTTATGCTTTTTGATTTATTAATTCTTTCGCGAGTGGAGTTCGATCGAGAGGAGAAACTGTCGCTTTGCAACTCTGCCGAACTGACCTTGTGCTGTCTAACACAGTGATTCACACACACAGTGTACACACGATCGATCTAGCTAACTTCATAACTCACACCTCGACCATCCGTCCCCCCGTCTCCGCCGCTTCGCCATATTAACAAATTGGTCTTGGGCGAGAAACCGCAGCAGTGTCTTGTTACACGAGTGGAGTTGTTGAACTGGCGCGGACTTGGGCAGGGTTGGATTGGAGAGGGGCAATACTGCTTACACAGCTGGCCTTCATATTCGTTCGCTCCACTTGCCCCAACAACACAGGGGAGGAGCGGGGGAGAGGAATGGTATCACCTTTCATTCTTCCACCCCCCCTACCACCACTCCCAACTCCGCTTCCGTCCACTGCCACACACAACGATGGCCATAGCTTTTGGGCCGCGGTCAGTAGGGTGAACGGCTGTGTAAGTGGTGTGTAACGTTACGAGAGAACCGGAGCCTAGCGCGGTGGTGCCGGATTGTGATTAGCGGTCACAACAAAGCATATATGTGTGACACAATGGGGAGGGTGGGGGTGGAGGTTGGGGTGGACCAAGTAAAACATTCAATAAAACGCGATCAACTACACCCCAGGGTTTAAGAAATGTCACTTGGCGACGGTAACTCAACGACAGCTCCAACGAATGCACCTCGAAGCGTTATTCGAGTGCAGCTGCTACTGCTACAAGGGAAAGGTGAAGGGGGAAGGACTGTAGGGATCGTTTTAGTGTCCATTTTGAAGGGTTATTCGCTGCTGTTTTGATATGAATGATACGCTCATTGCAAAGGAACTGGACGCTTGTGAAGAATATGTTTACTTCTTTGAATTCTGCAGACGTTCTAAACGTACAGCTGGTAGAGCTGGTCAGACTGGAGCCACAGTAACTAGCATCACGTCCAGCATCGGGCCAAAAATATTGAGAGCTCCAGCAGCATCTGGATAGAGCTAGCGACAGAGTGAGAACCAAGGACTGTAGAGGAACGAGGTCCTGTACTGTAGAACGATTAACGCAGACAGTTTAACATCTGATATCTCTTATCGAATCAAACTTTGGATATGATTATGATGATGAATTAGTCTAGTTATAGCAAGAAGAAACGAAGCCTGCTTGATGTGAATCAGGGATACTGCACTAATTTCTAGTCTAGCATTTATTCTTCAACTTCAACATTAATCTTGACAGGTTCTTTTTGATAAAGCAATCTGCTTTAGCATATCATTACGGAACAGTGGATGGGAGAACATGCATCGTACAGGCTTTCTACTATGAAATGAAATACAAAAGGACTATACCGATATTGACTAATATTTGATCTCGTTTCTACAGAGACCTTAGCGAGAACAAAGAATCGAAGCAAGGATAGAAGCGTCATGTTGGAATTGTTAGATTAAGTATTCAAACTTCAAACAATTCAAGCTTGAAGAGCCAGGTCCAGGAGCGGGTTTGTTGAGAAGAGATATTAGGACTAGTGATATTAGGCACAAGGGACATTAACCAAAGTTGACACTAGAGTAAAAAATGACTATGTCGAATAACAGAACCGGGAAGTTCCTTAACGAACTACTACAGAAACAGAAACATTGATGAAGGTTGTCCCACAGGTTTCGAAGTAGCCATGGACAATCTGACATTGATCGGTCACTGGAATCCGGAATGTCTAAAATAACTCTTTCCAGGTCCTCTGGTAGTTTCACATAGAAAATTATGTACGTTCCCTTAAATAATGAGCTAAGCAACTCCAAAGATATTTGAGACCAGCAGCTATAAACCCCTGAGAGCATTGAAGAATGAGGCTCTAGTTATCTGAAAGAATCATACCGAGTAATCAATCATAATACGTAGGACTTACTATCCTGCTATGGGTTACCGATAAATCACTGAAAGCCAAGTCTACTAGTGGTACAGACAGGCCTTGCCGAAGAATAAGAAGTAGAAGATATTAGGCATAATACACATATGGAATTACTGCATAGGTCAGGAAGTAGCTTTGAACAATTTGGCATTGATCGGCATCGGAATTCAGAACGTCTATAAAACTCTTTCCTGTTCCTCTGGTAGATTCATGTAGCAAATTATGTTAATACCTTGTAATTATGACCTCCAAAGATATGTGTGACCAGCAACTATAAATCCATTGAAGAAAAGGGATGCTAATTGTCTGAGAGAATCATACCGAGTAACCAATCAAGTACGTAACGCCATAAAGCCTAATTGAAATTATCCATAATTTATAGATTTGTTGGACTTTTGTGACTATAAAAGGTACGCCGATATCTTGGATGCATTCAAAACTCCAGACAAACGACTAGCAGAGGGACAATGAGGCAATTTGTGCTGTCCTGTTTGCATGAAGAGAGTATGTCTTCTTTTTTTATACAATCTGATGCCCTAATGATGCACTTCCCGTCGTGTGCGATGTAAACGCATTCATAAACAGCAATTCAACTGTTGTAAACAGCAATTATGTTCCTTAAAAGTACATTCAAAAAGGCTCATGCAATTAACATTAAAAAGTACATTCAAAAAGGATAAAAAACGCTTTCGTTGGTCTTGGGAACAAAAATAAAGAGAGAGGATTTCAAAAAAAAAATCCTTTTTGTTGGGTAAATCGATGCCTTCGATTGAGCGCTTCATTTTGGAACCACATTTTACTGCCCACGCGCGCTTTCTTGTCCCAACAACACACACAGACACACACACGCACACAATAAAAATACTGCAATTATTGGCGTTCAATTTCATTCGCACAAAGAAGATAAACAACAACAAAAAAAAAAGCTCAAACACACAGAAAATGCACACCCGGGGCAAAGCAGAGCCCTTTTTATTTGCATGTGGCGCGACACCAATTTTATTGCCCGCCACTCCTTAACTTTTCCCGCCGCAGTCGCGTTTGTTTGCGAGGCAGCGAAGTTCACGAACCTTTTTTTTGTTTTCTTTTTTTTTTGCTCTCCCTCTCGATCACGCGCGGCGCAACATAAAACGTGTGGTGACGGGCGGGGGTGTGTGTAGGAGGCAAGAGCGAGGGAGAGATGGAGACAGAGAGCACTATTATGCAAAGACGGCAGCGAAACCAAGCGTGTGCAAGCGAATCTTTACTCCCACACGAGTACAGCAAGCGCGCAAGCAAGAATTACTGTCCCGGGCCGTTTGGCGAACCCCGGAAGGAGCGAGTGAGAGAGAGAGAGAGAGAGAGAGAGAGAGTGGTGAAGGAAGGCCAGTGACATCTTCTGACACCAACCCCTTGCGTTCGTATCCCACCGTTTCCTCGCGCCCAATCCTCCCCCACAGCGCAGTTGTTGCCGGTTCATTTGAGTGCTTGGCCGTCCCCACAACAAAACGGTGACGACCGACGCGTACGAGATGCAGTGTGCATACTAAACACCCATCTCCTTATGCTGCATCCAGCAGCGGCGCCCTGCCTTCCGCGCCCAGCCAACCAGAACGCGGCACACACACAAAAACTGGGGAGGCGCAAAAAGAGCAAACAGCGCGAACACCGCCGAATGGGTTCTTGCACGCCCGGGGTAGGAGAAAATATTATTTCACCCTGCTGCGTTTCCACCTTCACGGCAGCAGAACGAACCGTCCGCCGTGTGTTCCCTTTTGCATCAACGGAGTGGGGGATTGGTTGTTGCCTGCCAGCTCCTAAGCACCATTATGTAGCGACAGACGAGCGACGCGACGCTCGGGCAGGCGGCAACTGGGGTAGGTCCTACGGACTTCGTTTGCACACACGTCTTGCGCGCACTAGCCAGGCAGCCGGCAGCAACAAGTGGAAACGGGCAGGCAGAACCTGATGGCGCGACAACGCAGCGGAGGAGCCGCGTGTGCCCAGGTCTCTAATTGCGTGCCTCGGTCGCCAGCAGACCTCTGGGCAGAAGCCGGAGTGTGTGTCCCGACTCCGTCCCGGAAGTGGTACGGTGTGCGATAAGTTCTTGACGACAACTCGGTCATATATATGATATATATAAATGGGCTAATGAAGGTAGCTGAGACTTGGCGTTTGGTGCAGCAGGTAAGCGACCTAGCCTCGCGCACCCAAAAAGGTTAAGAACCAGAACCAGCTTCAAAGATGTAAGGGACGTTTTGGGACCTAGCCGCATCTTTGTGCGATTTGGGTTAGCTACAAAAACACACCATGTTAGTAACATATTGGAGTCTGGAGTAGATTCTTGAGCACCAGGATGGAGTGAGATACTCGAGAGCATAAGAGAACTAAGGCGTAGGATTGTGAGGACTCCCCAGTATAAGCAAGAATTTCTTCAAAATTCTTCAATTCTCAGAATCTCGTCTAGAACGCAATTGGAACCTCTCCTCCAAACCCTCTCTTTGTTTTTGGCTGCAATGATTTACGATGTATACCCGCCGTCCTCTCGGTTCCATAATCTGTTCCACGAAACTGCCAAGACGCAATGCCCGCCACACACAACAAAAAACGGACCAATAGCAAACCCCCAATAAACGAACGAACGGAACAAGGAGAACCAAATCCTTACACTAGTGTGCGCGCGAGCGGTGGTGGTTTCCCCGAAAATTAATAGCCAAAATTGGAAATTTGAAATTCAAATTTTAAAACGATGTGTCTGTGTGCGCCCCTACTGAAGTTGGGGATGGCGAGAAGGCTTCCAACAACACACGACCGGGGTCGGGTCGGTGTGATGATGATGACGCGTACCGCAACCAGGAGATCAAGATGTTCCTCTCTCGATAGAGCTTCCGGGAATGGGGTTGTTGGGGATGGGGAGCATGGGGAGTTATTGGAAAGGAAAATATAGACAGTCTGCCCCACCAACACATGCTGCCAACGTCTCTAACAAAGCAGATGTGTTTGGAGTTGGTGGCGGGGCCAACACATGCTAGGTCAAAATTTCTGATGTTCCGGGAAAAATGTGTCACGCGTTCTTTGGGAGATCTTCCCGTGAACGAACACACACACACATATACATTCGTAAAACCCAAATTTTCCTTTTCCCGTTCCCTGTGTCCGTGGCGCACCCGCCAGTTTCTGTCCACCAAAGCTGGACGAAGACGCACTTGTTGCCTTTGCTGCCCCTTATCTTCCCGTTCGATGTTTCAATCATACCTCTCTGTCCTCTCTGTTTCTTCTGGGGGTTCATTCTACTGCCATCTATCTATCGCGCACACACACACACACACACACACATACACGGTCCCCTCGGGGAGTGCGTAAAGTGGTTTTGAGGTCAAGACGCACCAGTACCGAAAAGGGAATCCGGAACGGTTTGGACCGACGCGCACACGCACAACATAGATGAAACAAAGATGAAAGAGAGAGAGAGGGACGGACCGAAAGCCAGCACAACATGACACGATGACGCACACATACACGCGACGCTTGCACAAACATTGGCTTTGGTGCGGGCGAGCGGACGGTCATACCTTGTGTGACTCATAAATCATAACGCGGAGAGTGGCATCGTCGCCGTTCACCGACTTTTGTTGGGTTGTTTGCTTGTCAACGGACAAGAAAAAGAAAGAAAAAAGGACACAAAACTACACCGTGTATGTGCGTGTGTGTGTGTGTGTGTCTGACCGAGTCATGCCGATGCACCGGTTTGTGGTGTGGTGCTTTCTTGTTTTGGTCCCCGTAGTGCCCTTAGTCACGCATCGCTGGACAGGCGCTTTTTGAGATTTGGCCGCAACGTGGCTGTGACTGCCATGAATCATGCCCGAGTGGGCCCCGAGAGCACAAATGTCACACAGGGAGTATCTTCTGGTACCGATGGGATAATGATTTAATTTTTCCAAAGATAAGAAGCAAAGCCTGTCGTGGATGAAATCTTGAGACATCTGTGCAGTGTGCTAGAGATAGGGAAGAAATCAACAGCTTTATCCAAGTGATAGAGCCCCTACATCAGGCATGTTTGTATTGGAGCTGCAAAAAATAGTGGTGCCACTGTTTTTTTTCTTTTTTTTCTATTAGTTAAAGGATCCTGTGAACCTCCAGAGCTTACGAGATCAGTTTTTAGGCTCTAGTTTTGTGAAAAATCACAAAGTAATGATTGAATCGTTTTCGAGCCCTTAGTTAACAAGGTTTGGGTGGATCGTAACTAAACATTTGCTCTCCCCAATATTAACGAACGTGTATACGTACCCGGAGTTCGTTTCTTCGATGTTCATTTTGATGAGCTAAAATTATTTGGAGCTCGATTTAAATAATTTTATACTTATTCAACAGTCTATGCTTTAATTTTAAGAGGCACAAACAAAAGGCTGTTCTGCAACGAAGTTCAGATAGCATGAACAACTTATAAAAATGTTCAAAAGTACCTTATCATTGTTTACCTAAGACCATAAATGGTCAAGATCTAATATGTTCTACCAGATGCAAATATGTGTCCATATGTTAAGAAACTTCTTATTACAACTTCTTAGGACCCATTTCCAACAGCAGTTTACTCCACTTGCACACATTAGCAAAGTTAAAATACTGGAAGAAAGAAGGCAATGATTGCTGCGCCACTTCTTTCGGTGGGAGTTGAGCCACACACGCATGTGGCAGTTTTAGTTCAGAACCTTTCAAAAGATGCCGCCTTCATTGAACAGTAACACGGAAAAGATGACGAAAGACATGTTGTTGTTTTGTTTTTGTGGTCACGGAACTAGGGGCTTTTGCCACAGAGTGTATTGGCCACTTCTTACCCGTTTTGGGCCACACACAACACGCTACACATCTTTGATCGAGAATTTGTATGCAAATTTGAAGTAGGAGGAGAACATATATTGGAAAACGCCTTTGGTGGTCTTTTCAAAACCCACGGAAGAATTGGATACAAATAACAACCCATATAGGAGCAGTTCAAGTTAAAGAGAGTTAAGAGAGTCAAAATATGAAACTGCTAATGAGGAGAAAATTGAGATATGTAGAACGAAATTAGATATTCAGTTAAAGATGGGTTAGTGCGGTTAAGACAAGAAGCGAAGAATAGATTTGTTTTACAAGCCCGCCCCCCTATCATATCTTCTTTTTGAGTGCAAACGATTATTATTAGTGGGGAGAGTAGCTGGGGATTCGAACAGCGGATTGCTTTTGAAACACTAACATTACGTTCATTCAACTTAACAATAGAACTATCCATTCCATCCAGACGGCGTACGTTCGTACTGAACCTGTTTCATCGCTGCGCCCGACACATCTACCACCACCGGAAAATGTATTTGGGGAAAGGGGTTTACCTAGGTAAAGTTGTCGCTTATACTGGAGCAGCTTACAATCGTCCGCTTCGTGTTCAATCTTCATGCAATCGGCGCTGTGTGATGGCCGCGCGTCAGAGTCGATACGGCTGCCCGTTTTCCCCTCCCCGTTTCCTTTTCACCTTACCACACACACACACACTCACACGCCTAGTAAACACTATTCTTTTGAATTGTAGCACTCTTGTACGCGGGCCGGCACACCAAACTGGGCCAACGCGGGCCAATCGAATCGGGGCGCAAGTTGGGTGCTAGAGAGATGCTAACAGCAACAACAAAAAACCCGCTCACTCCTTCACTAGACACATACGCAAACACACCTCATGCTGAAATACTGGGCTGGATGGATTGAAATGGAAACAATTTTTATAAAAAAAGGCTAACACAAACACATCAAAACGCACACAAAAATGCTTGCTAAATGTACAATGTACGTACAGGAAACTTGCTTTTTGAGAGGACGGCACCACGACGGCAAGGGGAAAACGGGAAAAGGTTCGCTGTCTATCACACCACGGTACGACAAACGTCCAAACAAACACATGTACGGCATTGGATTAGCGCATAAGATGAGATGAAAGAGATTGATGGAGGGTTGGGACAAGAGGACGAAACAGAAAAGCGAAGAATGCTGATAACGCAGATAAGGTCGGTCCGCCCGCCCGCGGATGATGTTCTTCTGACTGATTGCGAACGAATGTGTTTATGTTTACGTTTCGCTTCGTGTGCTCGTTCGGTGCTGTGAACCATTGACCATTCTGCTAGATTCTAGACCGGCTTTACGTAATGCAGCAAGCAGCACTGTACATAATCGCTTCGAAGCAAACAAATCAAATTGAAACTAAGTATCAAACACACACACACACATACATATTCAAACTACGAAAAAATGAAGCATTTTTAAAACTGATATGACATTGATTGCAACCGTGCGCAGTACAGGGTAGCAGTGAGACGGTGTAAGTACCTTAAAACAGGAGTCGCAACAATAATCGCAACATATCACTCACACACATGCATACAAAACATCAATCGAACAGAGAAAATTAGCTATATGAAGCACAACAACACAAACACACACGAAAAAAAAACAAAAAAAAGGTAACCCAGGCGCCAGCACTCACGGGCTCCTTATCATGCAGTGAAAAGCAGGTGTTTGCAAGAAATTGGAAATAAGAATTACCTCCAAAAATTAACATTTATTCTGCCCCGAAAGTGGATGTGGCGCGAAGCGGGGGTATGGGGGGTTTTACGCTAAATACTCTTGCCGCTGAATCTGGGACCGGCACACAGACACACACACACACACACACCAGGTCTGTGTTTTTCTTGACCTTGCACGCTGGCCGCACTTGGTTGCTTGCTTGCAGTTTTTCCACACTCTTCGGCGGTGCTGTGTGCGTGTTTTTTCTTCCTTTTTTGTCTGCCTTTCCTTTTGCCACATACACAACCACACACACACACACTTCCTGACAAAAACGTGCGTGTGGGTTACACTACCCCGGGGTGCTTATCAGCTGTAAACACACAACACGTGCAGAGACCGAAGTGGTGAGGACGGCAGAAAGAAAGAAAGGAAGGAAAAACTCCCCCGTAAACGCAACAAAAACACACACACTGCGTCAGGTGCGTCCCGCGTTAGGAGCCAGCGCTCACACACTAATCACACACACACACACTCTGGCTTATCTCGATGACACCGTACGCACACACGCATACACACGCACCAAGCAAGGGGGCACACGGAGAGTTTAATTTTGTTTGTTGCTGTCGTATTGTTTGTTTGTATCATTAACTTTTCCGCTTGAGATCTATTTTTTTTGCACTCCTGTCAAAAGCGCCAGTTTAAGTTGAAACACACGCACACGCGAGCACGCACTCAAAAAATGATAATCGTGTGCGAACGGACGAACACCTCCAGGACACGTTTTGCTTCCTTTTTTTGACCAGGGGCACTTTTCTATTTCGCTCTTCAAGGGAAAGGAAAGGGAAAGAAAAACAAAGCTCAGTAATGTTTGGACGACAAAAATGACTAGTTTGAGCTGTTGAACGTGTGCACAACGAGGCGAAGTAGCGAGTAATAGGACACGGCAAACAAAAACAAATAAAATTTACATACAAAAACAAAAGAAGAAAACAAGAGTTGTGCTTTTCCTACACAACAAAAAAAGCCCCGACTCTGTCTCTCTGATTCTTTTTTTTTTTTTTTTTTTGCTTCGTCTGTGTTTTCGTACCACAATTTCCGATCCGATTAGTAAAGATTTAAGGCAGCAAAAAGGCATTAACCAGGTGGCACCAGCGGCAACGACACCGAATGTCCTCGGAAAGGGACACACAGTATCTGCTTCTTCTTGTGCTGTTGTGTGAATGTGTCCGAGTTACTGAGCAGCACAATGTAGGACATAAAGAGAGAGATAGAGAGAAAGAGAGAGAGCGAACGAGCCACGACACGCAGAGTGATACCTGTGATACCTGTGCTAGGCCCTAAGTATTACGTCGCAAGCGGAAAAAATGGAGACAGCAAATAAATATCACTGTCTTACGTTTTTCTTTTCCCGTGTCCGCTTTCGCTGCACAGAATTTAAGGTTCTTTTAATTCAACTTTCGAGTGGTCCACTTTAAACACGCTAAAAGCAAAACGAAAACCATACACACACACACACACATGAGTCTAGTGTGTGTCTGACCAGTGGTCGCTGGGCTGACTCATCGAAAAAAGTCGTACGGTCACTCGCCCGCCGTTTGCGCAAACACCCAAGCGGCCGGCAACTGGGCAAAGCGCAGCAAGCGGACAGGGGACAGATGCGGCTTAAGCTCGGGCACTCATTTTCCCGCCGTTCGGTGCGGCTTAACGCCGAAGAGAGTGTGAGCTCGCGATCGGAATGTGAGTGCGTCGCTCACGGTGCGCAGTATTCGCATTGGCGAGGAATTTCTGTTCAACATTCTTCGCATTCCCCCTCTGCGCTCAGCCGTACATGCAGCATTCTTCGCTCAAACCGTTGCGCTCTTTGCTCTCTCGCTCATTCGCTCGCCCGCTCGCTCGCTCGTTGTCGCCGTGACGCACACAGCGTGCACACGCGATGCCTGGTAAAATGGTGTGCGTCTCTGCGTACCGGTTGGGGGATGAGAGTGAAGGGGGACGGGAACTTGGTTGTCCGATGACACACCGTTTAAGGTCACCCTTTCCGACTGCTCGAATGGTGTGTATTTGAGTGCGGCTGCTTTTGTGCCAACGGGCGAGCAGCAGCAGCAGCAGCAGCAGTTTTAGAAAACCTCACGTAGCGCACATTATTCGATTTCGATCACGTACACACGCACGCACACACAAACACCGCACACAGTTGCGTACTGACACGCGCTTCAGAACCAGATAAAATTTGGCCCAAAATAATAACGAAAACAACAACAACAAAAATATACACATACACTCGCAACACCCAACACACGTACACTCGTGATGATGCGTTTTAAATATTTTGTGTGTGTTTCTTTTGCTTTCGTTTCCTCCTCTAATGCTTCGACTATTTTGATCGGAAGCCACTAATCAGGTTGATAGAAGCTGCTTGGAAGTAGATTGAGTGACGATAGTGTTTTCCTCCTTTCTTGTTTGTTGGTTTGTTTGTTTTTGCGTGTTTCGTTTTTCGTAGCGTTCGCTCCTGCCTTTGCTGTGTGTGTTTCCAACGTTCTCTTCTGGTTGATTGTCGTTGCCGGATTATTCGATCAGCCGTCGCGCGAAAACGAAACACACGAAACGAGCGAGCGAGCGGGCGAGCGAGTGAGTGAGTGGGAACAGATGTAAAATTAAATAAAAAAAAAAGCACTCAGTGAACGGAGGATCGTGTGTTCGTTCTGCGCAGCCCCGTCGCATACACCGCTGCGGATCGAGATTTCATAATACCCCCAAAAGCCACTCTCCAATCGTGGGTAGGACGAGAGCGAACGAGAACGACGGTAGTAGAAAGAGAAGAAGAAGCGGACAAAGAGGGGGAAGAGAAGTCTTGCGCACGCTTAACCGGTTTTACCACTCCTGGCCTTTTTTTTCTCTGTCTACTTCTGCCCTCCACCTCGTTTGTTCAACCCCCCCGCAGAAAAACCAATCAGCCCACAAACGCAAGAAACAAGTAACACCAACACATGCCGCTCTCTTTGCTCAATCAAGCTGTGTGTGTGTATGTGTTCGTTTTGCTCGCTTTTTTCTCTCCCCAATTCGATGATCACGGCTCATTTGCTATAAAAATTGAACGGCACTGTGTTTAGACGCACACGGCGCATTATAAAACACACGCACACACGGTTGTGCGCGTTGCCGTGCAATCACACACATCTATAAAGCGGGTCACCACGGGCGCTAGAGTGAGCAGTCGCGTTTGGATTGGATTGTGTGTGTGTGTACGCGCAACTGTGTACCTTTTGATTTATGCTTTCCTCTACATCTCCTCTACAGCTCAGCCAACCCTTTGCTGGCTCCTTCCTACTCATGCCCAACATCCCTTTCACACACACACACACACACAAAGCAGCTTCACCATCCCTTTTGCTAAATTAACCAGCCAGCCAGTCAAAACTTCAGTCAGTAAAAAGGGTTTTGTGCTGAGCGACGGCTGAGCAGGAAAGAAAGGAACAGAATACACAGCAAGAATACAAACACATATGCAACCGACCTGTTGTTACTAGGGCTACGAGGGTTACCAAGGGTTACGGGATGAAAGAGAGAGAGTGCGACAAAGAGAGAGGGAGAGAAAGGGAACGAGAAAGCCAAGCAACGACGAGAGATTGTGTTGCCACCAAGATCCTTTCACCAAACCTTTTTGGACCGTTTGCTGTCCCTGCTCTTCTGCTTCCCATTCCCTATTCGACAACACCTTGTGTTATAAATTGTGAAACACGTGTGTGTATGGGTGTGTACACACACACACACACACACCGTGTCCCACAACGCAATCTACAATAAAGTTTAAAAAAAAAGTAGCGCAGCGCGCACGCGGCAGGGTGCCGTCCGTGGCACTGAAACAACAACAGCCTTTCGATTTTGTGCTGTTGCTTTCCCACGTAGAAGCAAAAGGAGACCGCACGACCGTACACACCTTTACAAGCAGCGGTACGAGCATGCTAAGCAGCTTCCAAACGAGATTGTACGCTCCCGCTCTCTCCCTCTCTCCTGCGCGCGCGCGCTGTTCGATCGTGCCCGATCGCGTTCTGGATGAATGAAGGCGAATCTTTCTCTCTGTGTGTGTTTGTGCCCTAATGACATTTGCAAGCTAAATTGAAGCTGCTGCAGGCAGTGTAGAGCAAAAAGTGCACCCGCTGCCGGCATTGAAAGTTCTCGCGCAATTACTTCTCTTTCATAGAAAATTGATTTAGTTTTTGATGCATCCGCAGTGTGGCTTTTGATGAAGCGATTTATTTTTACAGCGGCTCGCACACGCACACACGCGCGCGCTAGCGCTGCTCTCTGAGGTGCGCAAGCGGCACCGCTACGCGCACGCAATGGACAACCTTTTTTTTCTACTCAGTGCTTTATATCGCTCGCTCTCTCTTTCTCTCTCTGTGTCTTTACACTTCGTTCTTCGCGTCGAGCACTGTTGGAATCGATCCGCTGAAGAGAGCAGGAGGAAAGGGGAAGAGGTTTAATATCGGTTTATAGTTTCTAAACAAGTTTTATTGCCCTCCTCGTCACTCGGCTGATGCTCCATCTCTGTTTAGGCTTTCTCTCTCTCTCGTTGCTTCCTCTGTTCCCTTACTGCATCGTTGAACGTTTGTTCTGTGCCTTCGCGCCAATTGCCCGCGTAGTAGCGGGACATCACCCTTTTGTACACTCTCTTTCTCTGTCTCTCTCTCTCTCTTTCTCGTTTCCCTGTCTTTGTCTCTTCTGCTGGTCTGGTTTTACCTTTATGCGGTCTAATTCATTATCGTGGCCGTGCGCACTGTGCGTTGGATTATTTCAACAATCGCGACCCTTCTCTCATAATACTGCGCTTATATTAATACGGCTTCCTCTCGGCCTTTTTTTCTTTTCATTTGCCTACTCGCACATACTCGATGCGTTCGATACGATTTAGATGCGCGTAGATGCGTGTGCATGTGTGTGTGTGTGCTTTTATAATTAATTCCCTTCTACACCCTAGAACGATCCTGCCACAGCCGTTAACGATTTACCGACCCATTTTGTACCATTTCTATCTGCTACCTTTCTCTTTCGCTCGCCTTCGCTTGTTGGCTTGATTTTGCTTCCCTACCTTCTGCCCTACCTGCAGCCAAATAAATCCTGCGCCCAGCCCCATAAACGTTTTACAGCTTTTTGTCGATCGTGTCGAAGACAGAGCTGTTTTTTTTATTGTTTGGTTTTAATCGCAACATTGTGCACCCAGCAAAACAATAATCGTCACCGGGGGGAGAACCACACACACAGACAACTGTGGAGCATTTTTGTCAGCTGGGTTGCGCTGATCCTTTTGGCTGCGGTAGTAGGACAACGCTCCCTGTCTTTTAAAAGCAGCGCGGCACACGGACACACTTGTAACGGGTAGACTTGTTTGGATGCTGTGCTTCCCTGGCACAGAGCTTTCGTCTCGCCTTAGACATGCTCTCTCTTTCGCTCTCTCGTCTCTCTCTCTCTCTCTCTTTCTTTTTTGGATTGAACGATTAAGCGGTGACGCTCAGGTGGCTTAGATTGCGTGTTGCGTGTACGGCGTGCTAGAGTGTATGGGTGACGCAAAACGGTCAGTGGCGTGTGTCTGTGTGTGCCGAGCTTTACGGGAAAGGCAAATATACACACACAAAATAGCACACAGAACGAGATTTACATTTTCAAACCCAGTAGATGCGTTTTGGGTGCGCGAGCGAGAGACAAGTTGTTCCCTTCGCGCTGTCTATTTGTGGTGTTTCCCTGTTTTGGTCCGCTGCGTTTCCGCTCAGCCCCTTTTCGTCCTAATTGCTTTCATGATTAGGACGAGCGAGGGGCGACAAGACACTCCAGACAGTCCAGACGCTCCCCCGTGTGCCACACAGTAGAAGAACACGCGGTACAGAACGGCGAGACATCCAAGGCAACAACAATTAAAAACCAAAGTTGTAGACAGCTCGGCAGGTCGGACCTGCAGGTCGAAAATAAAAGTTGTATTTTTTCCCCCAAAAACCTGCCAGCTTTGTATGTGTGCGTGTGTGTGTGTGTTTGTTTGGTCACAGTGATCTTGAGCCGAGATCAATCCTTGAAAGCTTTCGGGAAAGCAGCAGTCCAAGTCTGCAAGTTAAAGCCAGCAGCAACACGGTGACAGCCAACTCGGTAAGAGCCAATGTTGCTTCACGTCAAACGGAAATTGATATCCCTGCTGCGGGGAGCTTTTAACAAGATCTGTACACACACACGCACTGACTAGTTGAATGTGTGTGTGTGTGTGTGCAGCAGCCACATTTCAAAAGAAATCATATTAGATTTTATTTTTTGGGCCAAAAGGAGCACACGGACTCGGCTCGTTTAGATGCGCCTTTTTTGTTTGTTCCAAATCCTTTACCACACTCGTGTGTCTCTCTTTCCCTTCTACTGTGTTTGTTTCCTTTTATATGCACACACACACGCACACAGGAGACAGTTGATTGGGTTCGCCGTTTTAATTAGCACGCTTCGCCGCGACGACAGGCAGCCCCAACCACACATTAAGCTGTCCCTTTGCCCATTGGGTTATTATTCAATAGCCGGGGATGGTGATGGTGGTGGTGGTGGTGCTGGTACTGTCTGCTCGCTCCCATTACAAGCAAATGTACACGAACGCACACACGCACACAGCCACAAAGAACATAAAATCAATCAAATATGACCGTCGGACTGGCTGGTTTTCTGTGTGTGCAATTTTTGGTTGTTTTTATTTTCCGGCAAGTTTGTTTGTCTGTTTGTTTGTTTGATTGTTTGTTTTGGGGGGCCCCGTGTTTTAGGCGTTTGTTGATGTTTCTCGTTTCTCTTTCGCTGTTCGCTGTTGTCTAGGCACACGAAAGCTTCTCGCTTTTCACTTCTCTTCTTTTTTGTTGTTGTTGTTTCATTGGGTTTGCACGTTGTTCCGCTTGCTGGAAAGGCTCTTTAATTGATACCCGCCGGGGGGCTTTTAACCGCTGCCCCCTTCTCATTCATTCAAAAACGCACGCACACACACACACACCGTTCTGCACTAGAGTTGTTGCGCATTTAAAGAGAAGTTGATGGTTGCGATGGGGTTGGTGGGTAGGCTAGAAGGTGTACACAACAGCTAGAAGCAATGGGGCGGCTGCCCGTTCCACCTCCTCGACCTGACCAAGCGACACTGACCAACGGTCGGGCGGGCGGAGGTGGATTGGGGGATGGTGAGATGCGGAAAAGCAACAGCAACAATAGTGACAACAACAAAAACACACAAGCAGAACCGAAAGAAAAGCTTTCCGTCGCACCCGAGTAAACACATACACGCACCGCAAAAGGAAAAGAAAAAAACTAACAAGGCCCGCAGGAAAACATACACACACACTTTTTGGTGACGGCCAAGCGGTGGAATGGGATGGGATCGAAGGGGGGGGGGGTTGGTAATAAGAAAAAGTAACACACACACACACACTCGCTTGGGTAAGACGCAACAGCGGCGACGACGCACCGAAAGGTACACGCTACGGGCACAACACTCGAAACGCAACTAAAGCGGGAAGCTAAAACGCGACGGCTCGCGTACGGGCTCGCGCAAGCAAACAAGCGCGCACACGCGGCACACGGGCTGGGTCACTCAATGGCGAGCGAGCTGAGTGGCCGTGCGCTCACCAGCGCCAAAACGGCTCGAACTCACTCGGACGGCGCGCGCTGTAGGGTTTATGGTTATACCGTTACCGATTCCGTGACGCGTTAGAAAAAGAGAGAGAGAGACAAAGAGAGAGAAAGAGAGAGAGAGAGAGAGCGAAAGGGAGATAGAGATTGCGTGTGTGTCTGCGCGAGCGAGAGAGACAAGCGAGTGTGAGCGACTGCACGGAAAGGAGAACGCGCGCAGAGTAACAAAGAAAACGAAAAACACAACCACCACCACCACCGCTCGGGAGCAACACAAAACGGTCGTTCGGGTGGAAAATTTTTCCATCACTCAGCAGACACACTCACACAGCCCAGGTGATGGAGCAAGCAATAGAACCGTCCAGAAGACGCACACTTGGCTTGTGTTCGTGGAGTTCGAATGAATGGCAGCAGCACCGAACTGGACGCACTCGGGGAGGTGCTGTGTGGTGGTGTGTAGCTCTGTGTGTGTGTGTGTGAGTGTTACTTTTCCCAATTTTTACTCCCATTTCCTCCCCCTAAAGGCAGAGCGAACCGAACGAAATGACGACAGTGCGGCGATCGCGGCGGGTTTTCCCGATGAGTTGCCACCGGGTTTTTTTTTGCTGTTTGTTTGTTAACCCGTTCGAAATAGGTTTGGTTTCCCTTTTAAATTGTGTGAGTATCGAATGAGTGAAAGAGAGAAAGAGAGAGAGAGAGTGAGCGCGAGACCCTGTCGTCAACTGGGCACTTCGTTGCCAGAAACGGGTCCCGAAAATGCCCCGAGAGAAGAGAGCAAGCAAACAAACCAAACAAAAAGCAAACGCAAACGACAAAACTACAACAAACCGGCACCCAGTCAGTAGAATTAAATGCAAGTCCACTCTCCCACCCCTCACCCCCCTCCATCGCTACACACACAGCGGCCGTTTGCAATGTAGATAAATAAAGATTTGTTGGCCAGTCGTGGTGGTGGTGGTGGTCGAGCGGCAGCAGCTACTTCTATATCGTAAGATGCAATCACAGTTGTAATGAAACAAGTGGTGAAAAGGGAAGAGAGAGATAGAGAGAGCGAAGGAGAGAGAGAGAGAGAGAGCGAGAAGCGTGCACTTGACTGATGGTTGCACGATGACCATTAAAACAAAACACCGCTAAATGGGGGTATTATTATTTTATTACACAAAACACACATTCGTGCGACAGTGGTGTGTGCGTGTGTTTAGTAGATAAGCAGGCACAGTAAGTGCGCTTCTTCTACTACTTCTTTATCTACGGCTTCTAGGCTTTACAAACGTCAACCAAAAATATAAGAAAAATAACACACCAAGTATGACTCATCTCCTCAATTGTTGTATATTCGCGGAGATAATCAATATCGTTGCTTCTTCCCTCTAATGCAGCGGTCGGCAAACTTGCGAGGTTTGATTCATGAAAAGCAAAGCGTTTGGTAATATTGTTGCTTCTCTGTATTTATGTCATCCCAGCAAGGCTCGCAATTGGTAATTCATACTATTTATTTCATCATATTATTCGTAAACATTCATCAGCTAAGAATCGGCAGAAGTGTGATCAGTCAAAACTACAAAGCAATATCGCTTTTTTTTATGACCTCCTCATTCTTTGTCCCAAACATTTTTGGAAGAATTTATTCTTGGAGAAATTGCAACTATCCAAATGTTTCACCAGCAAGAAATGCCATGGCATCAAATTGATAACTAATTATTTATGAATACGACCTTCGACAATCGTTGTACTCGTAAAAATCAACAGTTTGTAATCATAGCACTCATAAAAATAACAAAACGAGGTTCTACCTTGAGTTGGACTATAGCTATAAGTCCTTCAATCCATATCATTAAAGACTATAGTGATAAAATCCTTCAACGTTTCCTTAACCAAAATGGACAAAACTTGTCGAATTTTCATATGTTTACCATCACTCACACTAACGAAACGTTAATTGCAATTTCAATAATAGTATCCCATGAGTCCCTAGACCTAGATATGACATCCTAGTTCACGAACCTGCGTCCAACATCTTCCTGTGCTGCGTTCGATTGAGAATTTTTCGATCTACATGATGGAAAAGCTCAGCTCCAACAATTTCGTCGCGAAAATAGAGTAGGAATTGATAATAATCGAAGGTAGATCTTAAACACATGCCTACACACGTACGTCATGGCGAAAATGACGGATAACTGAACGACAGGCAGCTCGCCAGGTCGTAGATTTATTTTTACAAGTAAGCTTGAATGATTACCTTTTAAAGGATGTTTATGGAAAGAAAGTATCTCTCTTAGCTTTAGAGGACTTCTCTTAGAGCACGACAATATTAAATGTCTTACTAAAAGATTTACTCAGTAATTTGTATACGAATAGGCTCTTCTCATCTTTCAATAAACAGGAAAATCCTTTTTCGCGGGTCGGACCTTGCCGACCGCTGCTCTAATATGCTAACCCCTACAGTGCAGGGCCAGCGAGAGAGAGAGAGATATATAGAGCAGCGTTAATTGATTATTACCGGGTTCTATTAATTGGCTTGGTTGTTGTGTTTTGAGGGGACCTCGAAGCGTAGTTGCAGGAAATACGCACACATCATCATCGAACGAGAGAATACACCAAGCACACCATCAACCAACCAAACAACCACGCAGAGAGAATCAAACACTGGCGCGCGCGCGTGCTTATCTCACCACCGGACGGACACGATATGGGGATAATGAATAGGGTCAAGCAGCACCAGCAGCAAACGTGCCTGCCGCTCTGCCGATTGGACTGTGAAGCGAACGAGCAGTATGCATCGGTTAATTGGATAAAGTATCATTGCGCGCGACGCCCCGTACCAGCGGTGTACTCAGGGCTTATCAACTGCGCTGCTGCTGCTACTGATCATTTGCTGCGCGTGGCAAATGGAGCGAATTAATTTTATTTGCAATCATACTAAGCCACTTCTGTGCTGTGGCGGTGACGATGAACAAGGTTTCGGTCGCTGTACGTACCCGCGGGATCAATCAATGTTAATTACGTTCAGCATCGAATCGGGAAAGGGATGTTGCTGAGTTTATCCCTTTCTCCCTGTACCGAGCCTCCTGCTTTTGTTTGTATATTTTTTTATCTATTTAATTATGTATTTATTACAATTACGCTATCGAGCCTCCATGGTGTACCTACTCAACTTTAATCCGCAACATAAAGGCATTAGTGGATGTAAACCCGTTCATTGCATCTTGGAAGCGCGACAACATGACGACAATGGCAACAAAAGCAACATAGTCGGTTCAGCCGCGTCGGGCGCGTGAGTGTAGCAGGCGTGCAGACGGCAGTTACAGTTTGCACCGGCCCGAGTGCAGCAGTTAGCGACTGCTTGGGAGCGCGCCAAACGCGTTTAGTTTTGGCTTTGCAATCAAACTGAGTGCTGCTATCGGTTTCGGGCGCCCGAGAGTGGCGTGCGTCTCTTGGCTGTTATCGCCAGCGCTTTCACGTGCAACCGCACAACCAAACCGAACCGAACCCAGGGACAGTAGTACCGCGCACCGAACCCGGCAGACCTATATTTAAACAGCCCTTTTGACAGCGCAACCTCCTTCTCTTCCTTCTTGCGCGTAATATTCTGCGAACGCAAACGGTTCATCATAGCGGCGGAGCGGTGACAGCAAACCCCGCCGCCACTCGGGGCGGTCGGTCCCAGCTGTTTGCCGGGTGCTCTCGGGGATGCTGGGAGTTGCAGCCGCATGAGATACGCGCTCCTCGCTGCAAGTTTGAAGAAAATACGCAACAAGAAAACAAAAACCAAAAAAAAAAGAAAAACAAAACAAATGCACTAAGAAATCCTTTCGCACCCAAAAAAAAAAGGAACCGGGAAGAGGCATCAACACGCTCACACACACGCACACGCATAGGCAGGTTACACGTCACTGCCAAAAAAAGAAGAAAAACGCTAATGAAATCGGGTGCAACAGTGAAACCGGGCGGAGGGCAAGGACCAGGCGCAGAAGACGCAAATCGTCATCGCCGTCGACGAAGACAACGAACGCGTACGGTTGATGAAGAATTATTTAGCAACAACAACAACAACAACAGCAACAACATAAACCCCCATTTGGATGCTGCGACTTGTTGCCTTCTCCTTCACACATACACACACACACACACACACACACACACGCGCATACACACATTCACACGTGCACACTTACAGCAGACACTGTGAATTCTCTTTTTAATGCTCGACATCTTAAAATCCTCCCCCTTCTGCTCCTTCTCCTTCATCCTTCTCTTCCTCCCGCTCCATCAAAGCACGCTCTCTCTCCCCTCTCTCTCTCTCTCTCCCCCTCTCTCTCTCTCTCTCTCTCTCTCGGTCTGGGATTCAATTTCGCCATAACTTTTGCTCATTTCGCTTTTCGGGTGATAAATGTTGGACGGGATTTGCCCGCTGCCCCGGAACCCGAAACGGGAGGGAGGCAAAAGGAGTATAACACATTTAAAAAAAGGAAAGGAAAAAAAGAGCTAGAGAGACACACAGTAAGCTGGCGAGAGAGGCTGTGGCGAAACAGGGGGGGGGGGTGGGAGGAGGAGGTGGTTTCAGTTTTATGAATGTTTCGCTCGGAAATTAATTTCGAAACCGAGGAGGGTCAGATTAAATTAGATTAAATTAAAGTGTCCAAAAGTTCGTGTTCCCGACCCCTGGAACCAGTTATGCAAAGGGTGAGGGGAGGGGGTGGGGGGTTGTGGAGTGAGAGGCGGTCAAAGCGAGGGCGAGAGGGAGAACGGTTGAAACTACTGCTGTTCGATGCTGGCGGCAAGTCGCTGGGCTGGCTGGCCCGAGAAAGCAGCGCGGCGAGAAGAAGGGAGATAAAAAGATTATGACAAAAAAATCACACTCACACACACACACACACACACAGAGTCACACAAACTATTGAAAGGATGCTGCGAGGAGGCAAACGAGCGATGTGGAAAAAGTAGAATGGTATTGAAAACATTAAATTAAACAGCAGAAGGGCAATGAATGACGGGAGGGGGGTGGGGGGAGTCAGCAAATCGAATGAACGTTTGAGTCGCGCACTAGAACCTCCAGCGTGTGTGTGTGTGTTTTTAAATGTGTGGAGCATTAAAATAAAAATAAACCCTTCACTCGACCGTGCGCAATGAACACAAACCCTCAAGGAGAAGAAGTAGTGCAATCAAGCAAAACAGCGAAAGACACCACGCTGGGTCATGGGGTTTAGGGGGGAGATGGGAGGGGGAGTGGGGGCAATGTGTACACGCTTTTACAAGCTGTTGTACGTGTGTGCGTGTGTGCGGTAGTGTGTACAGTAATAAAAGTTTTATTCTTGCAGAGGCGCACTGTTGCACGCAGAACCAGACGGCGACGACCCACGGTGAAAGATGTTTGAAAGAGTGTGTGTGTTTGTGTGAGCAAGAGAGAGAGAGAGCGATTGAGAATAAGAAAGAGCATACAAAAGATCACCCCGATCGCTCCCCGCTGAGAAGGATTGAGAAACCCTGCAGCCCGCAACCCCACGCGACAGGAACGAGATGCTGCGACAGGAGGAAAAAAATAAAAACCTACCTAACCCAAACCGAAAGGAAAGCATTGCCCCCTCCCTCATATATCCCCACACCTCCCCCGCCCCTCCTCCCCCACCCACAGCTTAACAGCGCGCTTACATACATACAGCATCTTGACGCATCGTCGCACGTTTGTGTGAAACAAAATCACGGATTCACGTACGAAACCTTTCGTCGTGCTGGATGTGTGTGTGTGTGTGTGTGTGTGTGTGTGCGCGTGTGTGTGTGTGTTTGCGTTGTGTGTCTACTGAACACAAAATTCACTACCCTTCCCCCCACCCCCCTCCCCTCCCCCACCAACTTGTCCCAAACGCCCGTTTGAAACCAATCTATAAAAACCGTTTCTTCCACCTGGTTCCTTTTATTTCGTTTCCGAAGAAATCGAAGAAGAGTGCACTCACACACACACACAGGTACACACGGTCGAACGGCGCGGCGCGTGAGCGCAAAACCTGTTTCAAAAATAGAAGAAGAAAAAAACCCTTCCTCCCTTCCCTGAACAACCCCCCTCCTCCCCCGCCCTCTGCTACCCCACATTTACAACAGGCAGGCTGCGACGATCGTGTTTTCGGTTATAGGAGTTATACTTATTCATATTTGTGTGCGCACACCACGGCAGTGTGCCTGTGCTGGTGTATTAGGTGCGCCAGTTGGACAAACGCGTTTTGCTGGGGCCGTTGGGGATGGACGATAGAACACGATGAGCTAACACAAATGCAGTGCGCAGAACGATCAAGACGCATTGCACGCTCTCTCAGCACCACCGGACACGATAGTCGAAGTGGTGGACATAAAGCATGCATTGGTTTTGTTCGCAATATTTAAAAAGCAAGCTGCTTTGCTGAAAGTAAGATAGTTGCTTAGTATAGAGCCAAAATTTCACTCATTTGCGTCCGTTAGTTTGGGAGATACGATGATTTGAAAAATGGAAAATCGTATAAAAACTTTATTGCTGGTGACAGAGGGTGCCCATTAGTGCTGAGTCAACCGGAAACTCGAGACGTTTTGCTGCCAAATTGATTTAAAAAGGCTTTTTTTAACCAACTGCAACACGAAATGCAAGAAGGCATCATACAATTTTATAATAAAGTCTACATATTATTCGGTGCATGATTGTTGTTATTTTTCTTTTGACGATGAGTTCGATGGTAGCGCTTATGTCATGTTTCTGTATTTCTGATTACATTTTGTTATTTCTGTACTTTCTACAGTATATATAAGATCAGAAAAATCCCTTCTGAATGTAATTACAGTCTTTCTCCGAATTACGCAAATAATGCCTAAGCCGTAACGTAAGCCAACATATAGTTGATGAATGGTTGTTGATTAAGTTTAGTACTTTTATATACTAACTGACTTATTTAGTTCGTATTGAACATTTTGTTATTGTAAAACTTTAAGAAAAAGCAAATAAATTTTGCAATTGACAATTGTTGGAAAAAAATTTGCCGCTTTGTCATATGAACTGTCAAAAATACAAATTCGCATAACTCGACTGTAGCATACTCGCGTAACTCGGGGCAAGACGGTACATGCAATTCGCGTTTAAACAAATCGAATTAGTACTAAAACCGTAAAACAACACGCTTTCCGTAGCTTTAACATGACAGAACGCTTAAAAAAAACTCCGGTAGAGGTAGCACAATAAACATTCAGCTAAACTTGTCTTAAGTCATAAGTCTCAAGCCAAAAAGTATTTAAACTTTCAGTGCATTAAATGTTTATGGACCTAGCATGTTTTCACTGTAATCTGCTGCATCTGTAGTGTATTGAATCAATATGTTGTAAACATTTCCTAACAATTTCAGCTGTCCCTAGCTGCCTCTTTTCAAGTTCTAAGCATCTAAATAAGAATACTTTTTCTACGTTTTTACTATTTCGCTTGCAGACATTCGAACGTTAGAAATTATCAACTATTTGACTCCACTTCCGGTTTTAATGTTTTGCTACTTATGACACGAATTTATGTATGTCCGCCCATTGCTCTGAGAGGAACCACTGTGCATCACGACGAGAGCGCGCCAAAGTGGGAACACACACAAACACTCGAACGCCAGTGGTTTTTGTTGTTTGCGTTAGTGTACGAGGTGGTACTGGGAGAAGGGGAAATTAAGTCGCCGTGCCGCAAAGCCCCAAGCGCTTATCCCGGCGAGATGAGCGTGTACACCACACACACCGCTGCGATCAGATGCGATCGTATCGCTACGCTTGCTACTGTTGTTGAGCGGAGGAACTCTCTCTCTCTCTCTCTCTCTCTCTCTCTCTATCTCTCTATCTCACTCTCTCTCTCTCTCTACCGTTTGTAGAGGATGAGACTGCTGGATGCTGTCACCCAGCTGGCAGCTTCCCAGGGGCCTATTGATAGGGATATATCGATTAAAATGATCGATTAAGCTCGGCACGGCGTGAGAGCACCCGCATCCCAAGTGACAGCTGGCTGAACTGACAGTACAATACGACAATCGAGACGAGAGCCTTGCGACTTTCGGAAGCAGTCAACTCCAGCACGTTTTTGGATTATTTTGCAACCAATTACATTCGGGTTCTAGCTCAAAGTTTCGTGGACACTGTGAATCGGTTCCTTGGCAACGTCAGCATGGGTACAAGATATAACCGTTGGAGTAATCTCAATCTGGAAAACGGGATATGCTGTCCTCCAGGATACTTATTTTCCGGTAAAGCATGAATCTAGGGACAGGAATTGCTCGTCTGGGACGGGAAAAGCTGTGCAGCGCCATTGCTATGGTTCTACAGAACAGATTACAACCCGGACAGGCTGAGATGGGGAATGTTGCTTTTATTGGCTACCGAAATTCGCACACAAAGAAAGGGTGAAACGCCAAGAGGGGGAAACCTGGGTACGAGATAAGGTTTGCGGAATGCGTTGGGCACTAAAATATAACCAAAACTGCTGAAAAACAAAGTCGGAAGACTCGTGCACATGTGCGCTGGGTCTACAGCGAACGCTCGGCAACACTCCACTCCACTCGGGGGTTGATTGTTTTGACATTGTATTTTTATTAGAATTTTTGCAGCCATTGCAACCCTCTCCCCGTTGCCGTTGAGAGAAGGAGTCTGTGGTTTTACAGCTTCTTAGTCTTCTTTTTGTTCTGTCTTTTTTGCTTTGCCACATTGTAGCGTAGCGCAAGCGGCCCCGGTGACGGTTAGGCGCGTCACTACACGTGCGTACGGGGCGCTGGTGAAGCGACTCCCGTCTAGCTGTACGCTGGAGTCGTTCGTTCCAGACGACGAACCGAACGCGGGCATGAGTGTACGCGTCGAATATTTGCACGCTTTCCGCGCTCAATCACGTCCCAGTGTCGGTCGGAGTGCCACGGAGCCCGAGTGCGACGTGCTGTTTGTGGCCCGTAGGTGGGTCAGCCAGATGCTAGATCCTACCCCCGAACAGCACGCGAGACACAGCGCGCGGGTGCGGGTGTCGCATAAATCGCAGCCATCGACCGACCGACTGATGGGGAGGAGGAGAAGACAAAGAAGACAAAGCGAAACGCGCCACAATCAAAGCACAACAAACTCAAAGCCCCGCACACACACGTTGCCGGCCTGGAGCACACGTGGGTCGCGAATGGAGATTCTTGAACGGAGCTGGAGGCTAATCGCTTCCGTCCACTTTGTCTGCGAGCTGCACGGTACGGCCACATGTGCGTTACATGGGGCGGATGACTCATCTGGCCTGGCAGGTCGGCGCTTTACCACGTGCATGCGTTCCCGTGCTAAAACGGTTCGCGATTAGCGAAACCATCGTGGCGATACTTCAACACGTGTAGGTTGAAGTGACTGAAGGGGGGAAGGGTTTTTGGTGGAAAGGGAACTACTGGTTGGGGTGAAACAGCAGATGATGAACATTGAGCGATTGGGATTGGTAAGAAGTCAACTAGGGATAAAGCAAAGTAAGAAAAAAAAACTAGAGGATAAACACTTTTGCTTTAAATCCGGTTCTAAGGACCAAATGTTTCGATGGAAAGCGCAAATGATCTATCGTACACGCACATACTTTACTTCTTAGTTAAGAGTAAAGCGCAGCTGGTGACGGTGAAGGTGGGATAAAGACTCGACTTGCGTTTTCCGTTCTGAACGTATGCGGTGGTGAAAATCCGGCTCGAAGGACCAAAAATGCAAATGGCAAACGAAATAAATTAGCCAATAAAAAGTATCCATGCTCTAGGCTCGCAGTTTTCTTGTCAAGTTTCGTTGCTCTAACACTCATCTCGAACAACATCCTCACAGGTACAGCATTTCCCATTCCCATCAAGAATGAAGATGTGCAACAAGTGAGAGCCCATCCCCTTGCAATCACCGAGCGCAATAAACGATTATTGATGGCTGCAGCGCAAATGAAAAAGTAAAAAAGGAAAAGATGGTAACGATTCCAGCCTCCGTCGGCGGCTGATGTGGGAGTCCGCGTACCGCGGTGGGTCGCGTGGGCACTAACCAACGGTTGTGTCTCTCAGCGGGTAAAAAGTACGACAAATGGCAAACGGCGAAAAATAAAAGGCGCTCCAAGCTCCAAGCGTTGCGGGTGGAAAGATATTGAAGGGCGGCAAACGCAGACGATAGCAAACGAGCACGGACGCCCTCTCGGAGGCGGTGAGTGCATCGTATACTCCTATTACAGTTTCCCCCCCCCCTCCCATTGAGTGACGGACGGAAAGGCAAGGGTCGTCGTCGATGGAAGGCGCGTAAGCAGGCACCACTTGCGGCCATCCTCGGTGGTATCCTCCATCTGGGCCCTCTTTGCGGGTCTTGTTCTGTGGTTTGCTGCCGTTTTGCTTTTTTCCTGTTCTGCTCTTGTTTCGGTTGTGCCCTGGATGCGGATGGCTTTGTAATGCCGGGTTTTTCGCAAACAATGTTCATCCCCTCCTAATTTTGACGCCCGTGCAAATGTGACGCTTTTTGGGACATTTGAAAAGGTACCAGCTTTAATTGCACTGTTCAAATAGGCTCCTATGAAGCAAAACCTTTGCAATACGTTCGGGCCCAACAGGCCCCCGGGGTCGATGACCACAGCACACGCGTTCGACAGGGAACAGCTATCGATTGGGCGCTGACTGAAGCCTTCGCCAACGGGTTTGGGTGTGTTTTGGTTTTGTTGTTAGTTTCGTTGCCCATCCCGATGACCCGTGGAGTGCTTTCTTCGCCTACAAATAGGCGAGGCGGCGGTTACCTTCTTGGAAAGCGTATCTACTTATCTCATCGTTCAGGGAGGGAGAGTCGCCGCGTGCTCCCGCGCGATATGGCCCCTAGCCTAGTAGAAGGCCTCGAGAGTCATCGTACCCCAACTGGCGAAAGTGTGTGAGAGAGAGAGAGAGAGAGAGAGAGAGAGAGAGAAAGAGAAAGGAGTTGGAGAGGCAGGAACCCGATCCATCTTCAAGGGTGAGTTTTAAGAACAAAACGGGCGAAACACATCACACCGAAAACTGGTGGTAAATGGTTTAAGGTGGCGTGAGATCGAGCGCGTCAGCCGATATTCGATTCGGTTTAGGTAAAAAAATTTGCCTTGGGCTTTGCCTTGTAAAGATGTATATTGGAGTAACAGCACAGTACCTCAAAACAACAAGAACTATATTTTTCCACAGTTTTACTTTACATGAGGGAACAACACCACCACCACATAAACATAACAGTGCCCCTGGATTGGAATTGAACCTGTCCTGGAGTTAGTATGCACGAGCTGGCGCCTCTATCCAGTAGGCTATCAGGTCGCTGAGGCTAATGCAGTGTAAAGTTCAGTTTTAACAGAAATTAACAGAGACTCATATACTCGGGCTTACTGCCATCATTCTAAAGGCGAAGTTGAGCTCCTATTGACAATGTCCCGTTCCTTCCCAACCACACCTAGTATGCAAACGTGTGAAAATACGACCGCCGGTCACTATCGCTTGAGTATACGCAACAATAAAGCCCTCCCCTCCAACCCCCTTAACCTACCGAGACAGTGCAGCAGATCCGCCTTAAGCCGTTCATCGTACTCACCTAGAACGAGAGGAGAAAGGGTAAAGAGAACAGCGTTAAACAATCGGCCAATGACGCGCGCGTGCGTGTGTCAGTGTGTGCGCTGACAGGGAAAGTCAACCGCTTGCGATAGGAAACAGGAGAAACGATAGGAATAAGTGAAATAAAATAAAAATAACAACACAAACAAAATGACGGCACCGCGAAGGGGTAGTTTTGCGCGCCTCTTCTTGGTAAAGGTGTGAAAATAAATATCAATTAACAGGTGCGTTCATCCTGTCACCGCAGTCTCCCTTCGAGTCCCTCCCAGGGCCAGCTGACGCGTCTGGGGCTTCGAGCTTTATTGCTTAAAAACAATCGTTTTTTTTCAGACGCAAATCAAAGCGTTTTTATTTGTGGTTGCACAATTGGCTGGTACGATGGATCATATTTAAATGGTTTGCTTGATTAGCATTGTCTACGAGCGCGTGTGGCTGGATGAAACCGGCCCGTAAACACTGCTTTGCTGGCAGTGCAGTTTATGTTTTCTCAAGTGAGCAGCAAACGACCGCCAAAGGCACCGAAATCAATTATTTCAACGCATTGCAAAAACAAAATGATGAGGAGAAAAAAAAAAAGAACTGAAAAGCATCAAGCAATAAAGCGATAGTTTACCCGCTGGAACCTAAATGTATTCGACATCCTTCCAAGAAGCGCCTACAGGCCCCGCGTGATGCGCCGTTTCGCATCGAGAGACACGGTCGTAAATCATCGTTCGGGCGTGATATGGCGCAGCCATGAAGTTTGGTCTGGAAATGTGACTGGGGGGGTGAGGGGTAAAGAGCGTTGGGCCTAAATACGGGCATGGTAGTAAAAATAGCCTCACCGTCGCTCCGCATTCAGGGTTTGGCCTCCCCGTCCTCCACAGTGTAACTTTTGCTCGGAGCGTCCCGATCGGTGACTAAGCGGATTACGGACGGGTTTGGGTAGCACAGAGAGACACAGAGAGAGAGAGGGAGATGGAGAGAAAGAAAAAAAAGCAGCTTGACCAGTATCCCCATCCAGAGCGGAAACTGCAACACCCGCGGGCGTTGGAGTGAACCGAATGAACCGTAAAGAGAGAACCAAAAGAAGAAAAAAAAAAACTGCACAAAACCGGAAGCTGAAACGGCACCTCATCTCGGCGGCGCGATCGATTCTACGACAGATCGAGCCTTTTTGGCAGAGTTTTGGGTTTTCGAAGGAGCACACTGGTCCGAGCCCCGGCCAAATAATGCTACTAGCCGCGTAAAAAAAGAGGGAACAGTAAAAACCAAACAAAATTAAGAAATGTAAAACAGGCATCAAACCCCCTTTACTCTATCTCTCTCTCTCTCTCTCTCTCTCTCTCTCTCTCTCTCTCTCGCACGCGGATGCACACACACACAGCCCTCCACCCCACCCGCAGGGAGGCTGTGGTCCCATGCTCCATAGCGTATGTGTGTGTGTGCGCGATTTTTTGCGCTCATTTCGCGGGATTAGTTCACGCGACGCGATGATTCACAAACCGGTTCTGGCGGTGGTGAAGCGAGCGCGCCCGCGATTCTCGAGCTGGTTGTTTTGGCCGGTTTTGGCCGAGAAAGCTTTCCCGGGCTTTTGGTGGGAATGGGGGGGGGGGGGGGGAGGGGGGTGGTGGCCCAACCGGGTCGCAGGAAGCTGTGATTGTGGCGCACGCAAGCGACGTAAGCGACGGCAACAACAACGAGGGCAATAAAACAAAACCATCGAAATGAACGATCCCCGGCTTTCACGGACCCGATCGAACGGCATTGACGAGCCCTGGCGACAGGTTAGTGGTTGATTTCGTGTGTGTATTTTGTTTTTGCTGTTACTCATGTTCGGTGTACGTGCATGTGTGTCCGAATCATTGATTGTGGTGAATTTGATTCACTGCCCGTTAAGCCTCAGAACATTTAGCGTCAGTGTGTAGGAAACGGCTCGTTTTAGGTAGACAGCATGAGCTGTGAAAGGTTCATAGAATGGTTCATTTCATTATCTGTTTCGGACCGATTTTTGGGCAACTCTCGCTGTAATCGCGCTTCCTCGCTCCCTCTTCCTTCCACGCTAATGGCGTACTCTCTCTCTCTCTCTCTCTCTCTCTCTCTCTCTCTCACTCTCTCTGCTCTTGTCCACCGCTAGCAATTCTAACTTTCTGTCGCTCATCTCTCCCTCTCTTATCGCGCGTTAAGTTTCTCTTTCCGATAATTCCCATTTGGCTGGCCTCATTTATATTGGGTCACCTGTGTGATCCCGTGAACCAACGCACACAGGAAGCTGCTGCGGCGCTGCAGAGAGCTTTGTTTTTTTTTATTGCTATCTTGTATCTCTTCTTGGATAAACGTCAAAAAAGAAGCAAAAAGGAATGGTTCGAAGTTGCTAGTAGCAACCTGCTGAAAGCTCGTCCTGCTGATCTTAGACCGTTGGTGCTTCCCCCGGAACCACACCGCCCATTTACGCGAGATTCAGCTCCACCAGAACCCCTGCCGCTCTTTGGGCTACACGCCTGCGAGTTTCTTCTTCTTTATTTTGGTTTGTGTGTTTATTCTCCGTTGGTGGTTGTGTAGCTGCTGCTGCTGGTTGGGCGATCGAGGCTGTCGGGGCGTGCGAAACGGGGAGAAAGAAAAACCGGTTTTTGGCGTGCCGCCACCGCCGGCACCCGGTAAGCGCTGCCCGATTGGCGCTCACGGGTTGGGTTGGGAAAAGTGGATCAGGCCCAAACGTCCAAAACGCGATGAATGGGTACAACTATGGACCTGAGATGGGGCCCAATCTCAGTACCCAAACTGGTACCCAAAGGCAGACAATTTTGGACTTATTTTTTGAGAGAGAGCTAAAAGCTGATTCCTCCCCTCTTCTCCACTTCTCTCTAGAATTCCATTTGTATGAGTTCTAGGAGAAGGGGAAAGGGAAGGAGATGAGAAGTAAGTGAATTAAAGTTGATGAGGGAGGGGAGAGACATGCATTCACCAGTCACCGCCAATATCGAGAATTTGAAATTGGCCGGTGGTGTTTGGTTTATCGGCGTTCCGTGTGGACCACGGATGCTTAAAGGAAACGCTCTGTATATTTCCGTACAGTATCTCATTGCGGTGGAACCTTACAAATGGAAGAAGGGAGTAAGAACGAGGGGGGAGAAGAGGAAGCACAGAGAAAAACGCTACACATTCACTCATACATTCTTATAGCAGCAGGCAATTCGCGAGAACATGAAATCGGGAGAGTATATTTGAACGCTTGCGAATGAGTGCAAGCAAGTGCGGTATAGAAGATAAAGCAAGACAGTCCAGTTTTTGTTCAAGCTAGGTCCAAAATGTTTCCTTGGGGACAGGACCTCTCGAGCCGCTCCGAGCCGCGGCGAGCGAGCGAACGAGACGGAGAAAGCTCGCTTGGGGAGCTAATTTCGCTTCGGTAAAACCGCTTCATCGCACGGTGTACGTAGAACTTGGTCGCTTAGGTGAAAGGGAATAGAGAATAGAAGCTACAGCAGCAGCCCGGGCCAGATGAAAGCTGCACAGGGCTCTTGCCCGCCGTGGTGTGTGTGAGTGAGAGACGAAAAACAGATGAACCCTTTCTTCCCATTTTGGCTTATCGCACAGTCACATCTGTTGCAGCGGCAACCCTGCACGAAAACCGGCAAAGCTCGGATTATCCGTGTAAGTGCTTTATTTGTAGGGGAGGGTGCATGATCGGGCAGGAGCAGCAAACAAAGCGAGAACATTAATCGTTCCCTAATAATCAATCGACAGCGATTATTGATTGCTGCCGGCATGGCAGTCTACTGACTGACTGGCGAGCTGTTAATCTTTTGACGGATGCGATCGGTTCTGCGTCAAACAGGTTGTTTCGGACTGTGCTCTTTCCTGAGCCCTCTTTGTTCCGAAGACGGGTGCTGTAGCGAGGACCCCTGCTCGTGCAGGGGTTCTCAAGCTTTTGTTGAGGATGCGTGGTACACTGTTGTGAGATTGTGTGGGACCAAATAAACGGATTCACACTTTGATGTCCTTTTCTCCAACATTTGCACCTTTCTGTTGCAGTGTCAAAATGACGTTCTGACAAGATTTTTATTAATCATAACCCTTTCTCCGATCAAGCTACTCAGGCACTCGAGAAAGTATGCCAACATTGTGAGATAAGATGATAAACACTCCTATAGGCTGTATCGTTACTAGACTGATGCTTGGGAGTGTTTTTTTTAATGGGAACATGATGGGACTGAAAGTTTCCCATACTATTCCACAAAGGTGACATCCTTTCTGGGAAATATGCAACAAGTCATCGTTACTAGAATGACGCTTGGGTGTGTGTTTGTGAGTTTTTGAAGCCAATATCGTAGAAATATTATGCTTTCCTTGCTCGGAAATCTGTCAAAAAATAATCAACTGTCACTATAGTACCTTAGGATGTTTCACCTAGTCATTGATGACATGTTTCGCCTTATACCACACACATACACTTCCACACACACACACACACACACACACACACACACACACACACACACACACACACACACACACACACACACACACACACACACACACACACACACACACACACACACACACACACACACACACACACACACACACACACACACACACACACTTCCACCCACACACCCACACACACACACACACACACACACACACACACACACACACACACAAACACACACACACACATACATACACACATACATACATACACATACACATACACACACACACACACACACACACACACACACACACACACACACACACACACACACACATACACACACACACATACACACACACACACAGACACACACACACACACACAGACACACACACACACTCACTTTATTGACAAAGTGAGTCCACTTACATGCAAGGTAAAATGACATTTTGTCATCCTTAAGGCCCGTGTCTGTGCTCCATCGGATGCGATTTTATCGGAAGGCCTGTCAAAATTTTATATGAGATTTTACAGATAACGTCGGACGTGCGATTTTGTCGTACGACGGAATCAAAATATTTTGATTTCGTCGGACGCCGCATCCGATTTTATCTGTCAAACTAAATGTGTGGTGTTTTGTAGGAACAATCTCAACTTAATTTTTCATAATCGTTTTATTATTAAAATCATCCAAATAATCGCAATATTATACGAAAAAGCGTTTGACAGCACGTGCGATAAAATCGCGCGATGGAGCACAGACACGGGCCTAAGTCATACACGTAGAAACGCGCAGGCTCGAGAAAATGTGCCACATTTTTCAGTTCAAATGACAAGCAAAAGGAAGTAAAAAAAAAGCTTTAAATTACCTCTTACTAGTGCCATCTTCTAGTATTTTGTTTTGGCCATGGCCAAAAACCACAGTGCAAAAAAAAAAAGACAACAACACGTGTATCGGGCGATTTACAACCAATCATCTGGTTGGCCTGGGGGAATTGTGCTAATCGGAGGTTGAATTGACGGGAACGCCACGGTCACTTTGCAGTTGCTCTCGGGCGCAGCGCAAACATTGCGCAAACGGCATCAGCTGGCAACACAGGGTCGGGTTTGCCTTACGAGCAGCAAATTGTCATTTACCACAGCCTGCCTGCCACACAATATTGCCATACCTCAACGAACTGTGAAGGTGTGAAAATGCATGTGCAATAAAAAAAAAAAACACACACACACACAAACTGCACTTTCCCCACACAGGATCGTCTTTATACAGTGCAAAGAGTGCAAAAATAATGCAATGTTTATTATTAAACCATTAAGCAATAACCGGTCCGGCCAAAGGGCTATATTGGCCGTTAGTACCCGACCGGTGAAGTTGAAGATCTAATAGTGATGCGAGCTACAGACCAATCACTTTAACACCTTTTTTGCTCAGTGGGGGCGCTTTGCAGTGAGCGTATCATATGGCCGCTCACTGTCCAGCTGCATTCCACATACCAAAATCATTATGTGCGAATAATAGTTTCCGACACCCCGAGCAGCTTATTCGGGGGGGGGGCTCGTCGTTTTTCGTCGTTTACGGCGTTGCGGCAGTAAACTCATCATTCGCCTAACGAAGGATGCAGCGCACGAGGCAAGTCGATAAAACACGTATCATCGCCGTATCATTTCCATCGTCATAAAACGGGTTTTTTTTTGCATTTTCTTTGCATCCCCTCGGCGTGTGTGAAGGAGTCATATTGCGTCCTCTTTTTTTTTGCTACTAGACACACTACTAGAATGAACGTGCAACAGGAGAACGAGCTTCCGGTTCACACGGTGGCACTCATACCGTCTCGCGCTTGTGATCAACCGCCGCCGACCCATCAGACACAACGGTGCCAGATGGGGCCCGCTGTTTCAGCGCTCTACCGATAATTTGCAACAACAAAAAAAAAAAAAAAGAAAGAAAAACTACACAAAAAATAACTTCCCCAAACGCCGTCCATTCGCGCGCACCAGGAACTGTCAACACTATGCCGGCAGCAAAATAAAAAAAAATTATACAGCACGCAAAATCATGCAGAGCCTGGTCCTGTCAACACGGGAAACGGGGAACCGCGTAAATGCCTCAATAAACGAGAATTATGATGATCTGCTGCTGATGCTACTGCTGCTGCTGCTTCATTAAGTCGTCATGCCCTGGACTGCACTTGGTGCATCCCCCAGCCTCCTCCCCCCCCCCCCAACTCCTCTCCCACACACCTGTTACTGTTCTATCGGTCCTTGGCTGACGGTCGTTTGCGCTCGATGCACTGGAGGCAGTGTACAACCAAAAAAAAAAAAAAAAAAATGCACACAAGGGGAGGTCGCCCTTCCAAAACGAACCCACGGGGAGCACATAAATAAATGCAATATTGGTATAATAAAACGATTTCACATTTCGCTCCACCGTCCCACTCGGCTAGCCCACTGGCAAAAACCACCCAGGGCAACATGCAAACGCAAACGCACCAGGACCGAAATTTTCCCGCTCGCTGCACGTGACGCTGCAGTTCGCCGATGCGCATCCGTACCGTTCTGCCTGTGTGTGTTTTTGTGGTGAATGGAAAATCAGTCCTTTATCCCTTCCCTCCCCACTTCCCTCGGCAATGGATGCAGTAATGCATTCCCAGGCACGGAAAACGCGCGAAACAAACAGAGATTGACCAAAAAAAAAAAAACCCCGAACGGGTCAGCGTCAAAGGGTTGGACCGGCTGCTCTAGTGGCGATACGGGAGAATTTATCGGCTACCTACACAGCACTCAAGCAACGGGGGAAGGGGAGGGGTAGTGAGGTTTTCCCGGGCAAACACACAAACACGCACACACACAACATAAAAACAAACCAAATGCAGCAGCAAATATATCACTACCGGAATGAAATGTAATATATTTTCGACTCGAATGCGCCACATCCCTGCCACATTGGGGCAGGGGGAGACCCGTGTTTGGGGTGCGGGCTCCCTGTGTACAACATGTTAATTAACAATTTTGTTTGCATTCCCGCAGGAAAATGGAGAGCGCTTCGCGGGCTGCGCCGCAAAAGGGATGGTAAACGCGGTGACAACGAGAGGGTAGCCATCGTTTTCCATCGCTTCTCCTGTCGCGGTGTGCGTATTTTTTGTGCGCGATGCATTTTTGCACTGCCCGACATACAACTAACCCACTGAGCGAAAGTGTAACCCTTCAGGGCAACGCATCGGTGCAGCCTGGCGATGACGATGATGATGCTGATGATGCACACGGGCCGATTGCCGTCGGGTCGGGTTGAAGTGTGAACAAAAAAATGTCGTTCGTACGCGCATCGCCATCGTTCTGGCGAGCGACTCTGGTCCGGTCGTCCGGTTTTGCCATTGCCTACTTAAAGGCGCTTTGGGGTTTTGGTTGGCGAAATTAATGCGCTAAGGAAAGGAACCGGATATGCTTGCAGCGGACGGGACAGGGGTTTTGTGCACGGTGTTTAGTTAGGGTGAGGCTCTGTTTTTTATTGTTTATATTAATACAATACAATTTATTCGGAAAAAAACAATATTAACTTTAAATATCATATAGAGGTGTGCATTAAATGACACTTAAATGTTATCATATGTAGCCGAGGCAGTTGAAAGTAATAATGGGTAAAGTTGGCAAAGCTGGGAAAGTCTACAGTCATCCGGAATCGTCCGGAGCCGTCCGGAGTCGGAATCATCCGGAGTCCTCCGGAGTCGGGTGGAGTCATTCAGAGTCATTTGGAGTCATCCTGTATCGTCCGGAGTTGTCCGGAGTAGGAGTCATTAGATGTTGGCCAGCGTTGAACAACTTTGCTGAGACGTCCGAAGACGTCAGGAGTCGGCTGGAGGTCTGGAGTAGTCCGGACTCATCCCGAGAAGTTCGATGAAGGAGTCGTCTGGAGTCATCCGGAGTTGGGCAGAGTCGTCCGGAGTCGACTGCAGTGATCTGGAATCTTCTGGAGTCGTCTGGAGTCTTTTGAAGTCGTCCTCGAATCATTGGGAGTTACTCGGAGTCGTCCGGAGTCGTCCGGAGTCACCCGGAGTCATACAGAGTTGTCCGGAGTAAGAGTCATTAGATGTTGTCCAGCGTTGAACAACTTTGCTGAGACGTCCGAAGACGTCAGGAGTCGGCTAAAGTCGTCTGGAGTAGTCCTGAGTCATCCCGAGAAGTTCAATGAAGGAGTCGTCTGGAGTCGTCCGGAATCTTCCAAAGTCGTCTGGTTGTCGTCCGAAGTCGTCTGGAGTCTTTCGGAGTTGCTCGGAGTCGTCTGGAGTAGTGTTGGGCAAATCTGACTCAGATTCATGAATCTGAGTGAATCTTTGAAATGATTTAGTGAATCTGAATCTCGGTTGGCAAGATTCATGCATCTTGAAAGATTCATATATCTCGAAAGAATCATGAAGCTCTAGGGATTCATGAATCTCAATGGATTCATAAATCTCCAAAGATTCATTGAGCTTGGCATGCCAGCCTATAATGCTTTCGAGATTTCTTGGCAACTACCACGTGGCCGAATAGTTTGTTTTGCTACGGGGAGGTTCATGCGAAGCTTTAACCCACGACGAGCATATTGCTAAGTCGTGCAAGTTAACCACTGTACCAAGAGCTCGCACAAATTCAATATTTTGAAAATCATACATCTCTAAAGATTCATCAATCTCTTGCAATTAATGAATCCTTGGAGGTTTATGAATCTTTAGAGATTGTAGATTCATGAATCTTTGGAGTGTCGACGGCTGGTGCAATATTTTTGCGGGTAGGCATTTCATCTCCGACTCCTGTTGACTCAGGTTTACTCAAACCACTATTCTTAGAAAGAAAGGCCTGTTTGAGAAGTACACGCGCTAAGTAAAAGAGGAAAAAACTGGCTACAAACACATTGAACTGGACGTCTTTGGTCGAGTTCAGCTGACTTCTACTCCGGATAACTTCGACTCTAGACGACTTCAACTCCGGGCAACTCCAACTCCGGGTGGAACTAGTGGTTCCAGAAAGTAGATTAAACGTTTTAAGATATAGCTAACTGACCAAAAAAAACACTGATCTGTTTGATTGTCTATTTTCATGCACATTTCAGCGAGTTTATATTCCACTACATCGCATTACAGCTACATTATTTATTTATCGATTCGCTAGCTGTGCCGCTTATTTAATAATAAAAAGTATATTTTTTCTCATCTCTGTGATGCTTTGTTTTGGGCTTCAGATGTATATGAAAAAAAAAACACACACACACAACCACGGCCAGGGGTTACGCTCCCGTTCGGGCTGCATACCGATCCTCCTGCCCTTCGGTTCACCCTACACCACTTACCCCTGGCGAACGGTGCCAACAAGCACTGCGGGATGTGGCAACTGGAAAATCGGTCGCTGCATACATGCAGGGGTACATATTTTCGAGGTTGATATTTTTGGAATTCATTTATTATCTCTATATTTATCTACCTCCGCAGCGAATTGCCCCGAGCCTCGCTCTCGGACCCGCATCGCCCATATGCATGTCCCTCTGTGTGTGACCTCTCGAGCGATCATCAGGAAAACAAAGCAAAAAAAAGAAAGAAAGAAAGAAACAAAAAAAAAGACACCTCGAACCCACGGGGCTGTGTGTCTGTGAGGAGGAAGTGTGCAAGCATCCGTTGCGTACAACCATTTCGGTTTCAGTTGGTTATTTGCTTCACTATTTGTGTTATTCTTTTTCATCGTTTTTGGATTCTTTTTGTTTTTGTTTCTTGTTTTCGTTGTTCTTGTTGCTGTTGCTTGTCTCGTATAAGAGTTTTCTTTCCCTTGAATTTTGTTACGAAAATTTTCATCTCCAGTTTTCACCGCACTTTTCATCTAGAAAGGGCATCTTTGCCTTTTTGTGTGCGTGTGTGTGTTTTTTTCCGACGTTTTTGTTAGTGTTTTTTTGTTCTCCAATTCTGCTCGCTACTCCGTGAGCACACCCATCCTTCCCCCTCCACTGCAGCCGCGGAAAGTGGCACCGAAATTCCATTTGTTTTATTTATTTTGCTGTGCGCTGCAACGTCCCGCCGCTACCTCGCGGCACTGGAATGTCCCGGTATATGTCCCTGCTTTTCCCCTGTGCAACATAACTGTCTCATACTCTCTATTATTTACTTCAACGCGCCGGGCAAGAAAAACGGGGCCCCCGGCGCTGCCGCACCGCGTTTTTCACCACCGCGTCGCCGTGAGGGCCTTTCATCCCAATGCAGGAGACGAGGAGCGACCGATTCGGTTGAAATTTGTTTCAGTTATTTTTCCACCGAATAAGAATACCACCAAACAAAAAAACGGAACGTACCGAAAACACTTCGTACTCGCTCCTCCTTGCCTTGCAGTGTCTTTCAGCTACCCGTAGACGCCATATTCACTGTGTCTCGCTTTGTTTTAACGGCGTGTGATGCATCTAATCATAGAACAGATCGTACCGCGGCTTGCCCAGGGGGGGGGGGGCTTATCGTTGCATCGTGGAGTACCGGGCTGGACTGTTCTTGAAAGATGGACATATTTGGCTGAGCAATCGACGATTTCGATCGAACGGAAAGTTGTAACGGTAGACAGCAGCGTCAATCAAAAGGCGAAGAGTGCCAGTTCGCAATCGCTCGCGACAGAAGGGTTGGTTTTAAATACCAAATTCACATTCACGACTGTGGTGTCCTGTGGTGTGTGATTGGTATCTTTTTTCTTTTTTTTCTTTTCTTCTAAATCACATTTTGCCTATCTTTAGGCGCTTATCAAGGGTCGGCAAGGATACATATTTGAGTATATTACGTCAACTGCAAGAGGCATTACAGCTCATCTTTGTAGTGATTTCGCATGTGATTCTGACATGTCAGCGGTTCTGACTGGTCACTGTGTGGCATTAAGCGATACACTAATGCCTTGTATTGTGATTTGACGGATTATGACGCAACAAGATGCTCAGAAAGTGCGCTCAAAGTATCAGAACCGCTGAAAACCCCTGGATTACCCTGCTGAACAGCTATGTGATGGATTTCTTAAATAATCAAACTACTGATTTTAATAAAAATAGTGTCTATCTTCTGTAAAATCCAGCAAGGGACACTCATGACGTGTACCGCAAAATGCATTTTTGGCCGAAATATTCATCAAACCTCTATGAGCTTCCAAAGCACTTGAAAACGATGCGATTATTACAACAGTAAAGTAAATGATTATTATTTTGAAAAAAAGAGAAAAAAACAATCTTTGCAGCATTTAACACGGTTTAAGATTTATCTAAACGTTTTATTTTTCTTCCTCTTTCAACTCGCATAGCCAAGGAGTGTGTGAAGTATTTCCTGCAGCCAACAACATATTTTTAAGGAAGTAATAAGTAAAAATGAACTATTTCTATTCATTTAACGTCGTAAAATGGTTTAGCTGGTTTATCATCGCGGTTTATATAACGTAGCAAAAAAACTGACAAAAAAAGAGAAACGCCTGCCATTATGCAATCAGCACAGCAAAAGTGACTTTACTTTGAATGGAATCAAATCCGCACTGTCCATTCCGCACTGTCTCACCGGGCAATCCGTTTTCATGCTGGCAATCTTTTCAAATGAAAAATCAATCGTTATGTCACTCCCCGGTTCGACAAAATTACCTTCACCATCATCATCACCATCATCATCATCATCGGGAGCGCTTTAGCGCATCCCGCTTGCAGCCCCGCTGGCAGGACACCAAATTTCACACCGAACGGGGAGACAAAGGCGACCAAAACCCCAATGGAGAAGGGGGGAAGGGGAAGAGGGGGGGGGCAGTAGGGGGCGACAGCACCTCTTTCGTACCGCACGCATGCCGTTTGTCAGGATTTTGATTTGACAGTTGCCGTGGCCCGGGGGGCGGATGGTGGATTTTCTGCACTTTGTTTGAGAAATTAATTATCGTTCGCATTCCGCTCCGGCTTTCCCCTGTCTTCCCACGTGCCTTGCCGCAGCCGATTCATCTCGCTTCCTGCCTTATAGCCGCGTGTAAAAAGGCGACACGTAAGGGGGAAGCGGAGGGTTTTTCGCCCGGTGGCGAGACAGGCGTAATCAAATAATTTTGCAGCGCAGCATAAATTAAATGCCGTATCCGTTGACTACCCCACGTAGGGCGCAGGGCGCGGGTTGCCGGTGCAACGGGATGCAATGCAGGAGAGCATCAAGGGCGAGAGCGAGAGAGTGAAATTTGTGTGTGTGTGTGTGTGTGTGGCAAGTAAATTATTTTATTATCCATGGCAACCGAAAGGAAATGAGGGTGAGGGTGAGGCCCGCTTGGACGAGCTGATGTGGCAGTGTGATGCGCTGGGTGCGTTTTATTAAATCCACCGCAAACCTTCCCACTTGCACTGTACGAAACGTACAGTGCCATAAATGGATGGCCGCAACCAGGAATGTGTGCGTGCGTGGGTGTGTGCGTGTGTGTATGAAAAGCTGAAGGGAGGGAAGAAAGCAGCGTCAAGGATTTCCCTTCAGCCCGACGAAATAATGGGCGGCCGACGTTCGCCGTATCTGTGTTGTGAGTTTCACGGACGCACATACACACAAAAAAAACTCTCACACACACACACACACACACACACACAAACACACACATACACACACACACATGCTCTTGGAGCACTGAACTAATGACGAGTAAAGTTGGCAAAATTCCGGAGTCGACTTCGATCCGACTTCGAAACTTTCGGAACTGATTTCGCTAAGTAGGTCCTTAGCGGAGTCGGTTCCGAAAGTTTCGGAGTCGGATCGAAAAACAGCATTATCTGGATCCGTTTGGAATCGTCTGGAGCTATCTGGAATGGCCCGGAGTCATCCGGAGAAGTCCGATGTCATCTGAATTCGTCCGCAGTCATTAGGAGTCATCCTGAGTCATCCCGAGAAGTTCGGTGAAGGAGTCGTTCGGAGTCATTCGGAGTAGTCCATAGTCGTCCGGAGTCGTCTGAAGTCGTCTGAAGACATCTGGAGTTGTCTAGAGTCATCTGGAGTCCGAAGTTATCTCGAGTCGTCCGCAGTCATCAGTAGACGTCCGGAGTCATCCCGAGAAGTCCGGTGTAGGATTCGCCCAGAGTCATATGGAGTTGTCCGCAATCGTCCGGAATTGTTTGGAGTCGTCCGCAGTCATTAGGAGTCATCCTGAGTCATCCCGAGAAGTTCGGTGAAGGAGTCGTTCGGAGTCATTCGGAGTCGTCCATAGTCGTCCGGAGTCGTCTGAAGTCGTCTGGAGACATCTGGAGTTGTCTAGAGTCATCTGGAGTCCGAAGTTATCTCGAGTCGTCCGCAGTCATCAGTAGCCGTCCGGAATCATCCCGAGAAGTCCGGTGTAGGATTCGCCCAGAGTCATGTGGAGTTATCCGCAATCGTCCGGAATTGTTTGGAGTCGTCCAAAGTCATCTGGAGTCGTCCGGAGTCATCCCGAGAAGTTCGGTGAAGGAGTCGTTCGGAGTCGTCCGGAGTCGTCTGAAGTTGCCGGAGACATCTGGAGTTGTCTAGAGTCATCTGGAGTCCGGAGTTATCCCGAGTCGTCCGCAGTCATCAGTAGCCGTTCGGAGTCATCCCGAGAAGTCCAGTGTAGGACTCGACCAGAGTCATGTAAAGGACCGTCCGGAGTCAGGCTTTCATCTACGACTTCGACACTTGCTGACTCCGAGCTTAGCTCAAATTCAAACCGCTATTCTTAGTAAGGCTGATTAAGAAGTGCGCCCGCAAAGCGAAAGTGGGAAAAAACATGACGAAATGATATGCCCGACCATAAACACAACAGCAGACTTTCAGCCGACTCCAACTCCGGACGACTCCGGCTCTGGGTGGAACTAATAGTTTCAGATTTTACCGGATTCAGAATTGGACTTAAAATAGCCGGGTTCTGATCGGAGGCGTGGGTGCGCTCCGAAGAGCACACCACTACACTGTACACTCAAATGTTTTCCAAAAAATTAGTCAGGTATGAACACGCAATTTGATGCCGGATCTCTAGCGGACATAATTGTGGTTTTCCTTAGGCATTAGTGCTTTACTTGTGCAAAGATATCATCAAACCTTCAGACTAACAAACACACCGTCAAACACCATGCAGTAGTGTCATTTCGGGGAACAAACTGCTCGTCAAATATTTTGCACCATCATACCAAGCACTGGAATGGTGCATGCACTCCTTTTTGTTGTTGGAAGCCCGAAATCAATCTTCCATGCTGCATTATGGTGCTGCCGAAATGACGCGTGCATCGAGCGCTGTTCCAAGGCAGGAGATCTTATTGGTGCGTCGCTGGCAAGATGGGCTGCACGCTGAGGCACCTTGTGGCGTATACGTCGCCTTCTTCCAGCCTCGATTCCGGCTCGCGGTACGTGGTACGGTCTCGGTTCGGCCTCATTCGCACATACATCTTCCCGCCCGTTCGGGGCCTTCCTCGCCCTCGCCCCCATGCGGTCCCAATATCCCATCAACAGACTTCTGGGATGTAAAATACCCGTGGCGGCAATGGCGGAAGAAAATTAATTTTCATTTGTCTTACATGTAAAGCCCGGGCGTAAACCAGGACCAGAAGATTATGAGAGCTTCTTCCGGAAAGGAAGGGATAGGGGGGAGCGGGAGAGGTTCTGTGGGCGAATTACGAGCTGGAAATAGGAATGTTTGCTCCGAAAGCCGGGCAATTGTGCGTCGATACGTTCTGGGAGGGGCGCAAGCATTAGTGTACGCCTGTCCTGTTACCAACAACTGCATCGAGCATGTGTGTGTGTGTGTGGGTGGGTGTGGGTGTGTGTGCTATAGACAAAGGAGTCCGCAGCCGAGGATCTATGCAGGCCTGGCAGCAGGCTGGAAAATCTCGGCAAAGGATGCAAAGCGGCCCAGATCAATAGCGAACACCATCGCAGGAAAGCGGTCCCGCTTTGGAGCAGAATGTTGCTGGCTGCCCCCTCCTGGAGGGGGAAGGGCAGTGTGTGTCTGAAATATTCTGAAATAAATTTTGATTTATCTTTGCCGCTGCGAGCATTCCAGCCGCCTGCGATGGGAAGCGGGCGGCTGGGGTGGACGGAAACGGAAAAATGAATTTGTACTTCAAGATGCCGAGAGCCATCGCCATCGATATGCCGATAGACGTCCGATGTGTTTCGGGCTCCTCTTCCCCCATCCCGTTCGGTAGTATGTTGGAATGTGTGTTTCGGTCTTTCTTGCAACACGAGGCCTTTGTCCTAAGCCTACAGGGAAGGGGAGGGTTTTGGGGGGAGGGGGAGGGGGAGGGGGGAGTTTACCTCATCGATTCTGGGCCCAGTCGGCCCCAGAAGCATTCCGGGGTACGTCGTCGTCGTCGTCGCCGCCGGCGTTGAAGCTGGATCCAGGATGTCCGGTTCAGGCTCCTTGCCGGGCGCTGCCGTTCGCTAGGTACTGAAGGAGCGTAATTATTCCGGCCTCCAACCCACCCACTAAGCTCCTGGAGCTTGCTGGAGCTTGAGAATTTACGCCAGAACGAACAAAAGCGTGTTGTTCCGACCGTCTGCACTGAAGTCATCCGTTGGGATGGCCGATTTTCGGACGGCCGAGAAGCTGGAAAGCGGCAACTTCCGTACGTGCGTTCAGCATCCCCCAAAAAGGAACCGACTCAGTGCACGCCTGCAGAATTGAAATCTTAAAACCACACAGGGATGGGGTGGATGGAGCAGCATGGACACTGTTCTGCTCCGACTACCTTCGAACCCGCAGTGCGGTTCTGTAGCTCAAGGTAGGATTTTCGCCCGGTGCCAGGCCCAGACCCTAAGAATGTTCACGCATAGGTTCCCAGCGCAGCAAGTGCAGCATGCCAGCGGTCTGGGCCTCGGGAACTTCGGGGGAAAATCAATTGCATTTTGCAGCGAAGCGTTAGATGCCGCTCTATTGTTTTCCCCTTTGTTGCCCGATGCCCATGGACGGTCTCGAAAAATGTGCCCGATTTAATTAAACATTAGAGTTATTACTTCCCACTGCTAGGTTCAACCCTTCCCTGTACGCGCGAGGGTGAGATGATGCAAAAGCACCAAGAAACAGGGTTTGCACGCGCCCAACGATGCTTGATGCACGATACATTAGGGTTAGTGCAAAACGAGTGGGGTGTTCACTCTATTGTACGTGGGGTGTTCCTAACCAGGCCTGGGTACATCTCCGGGTTTGGATTTATAATATGACGGATCTATGAGTGTGTGTGTGTGGGAAAAGTAGAGAGCAAAGCGGATTATTTTCATTACATACACAAGTGTCGAAATGGGCACTTGAACGCGAAGGGAGCTAAATTAATTGGCGTTGAGTGAAATGGTCGCAAGATGAGTATAAATAAAAAATAAAATGTACGCATTTTGAAGGAGTTGCAGTGCGCACAAATTGTATTTGCTTGTGAAATTTGTTGAAATTGTACCGAAAAGAGAAGCAAGATAGCTTGAAGAATGCAATTTCGTGTCAGACTAGAGATTGAAGTGTGACAAGCCCGATTGCTACCGGCGGCATGATTTTGTGTCGTAGTTGATGAAGGGATTTCAATGCAGTATAGGTGTTGAATAGAAATAATCAACATAATTGTAACCATTAATTAGATCACGCTAATGTTAAGATTGCCATTAAACAGAACTGAAGCAATTCTACATTGGTCTTTGACTGCTGACATTCTTATTGTTCGTTAGCTCTACTACCAAGCTGGGCTGTCCCGTGGTACAGTCGTCAAGTCGAACGACTCAATAACATGCCCGTCATGGGTTCAAGCCCAGAATTAACCGCCCCCCCGTAGCAAGGATTTGACTATCCGGCTACGTACGTGGTAATGAATTAAGTCTCGAAAGCCTGTATAGGCCGCCGACATGTCCGCGTAGGACGTTACGCCAAATAGAAGAAGAAGACTACCAAGCTGAGATATTGCCATGTCGTTGGACCTTGAGCCCACGTCGTCTACCACTCTTAGAGTAATCGAATCGAGGCCATCCAAAGAAAAGCGACTAGATATGCTGTAAGACTCTTACCATGGTGACAGGGCGATGTGTTACCGTCATACCATTCCCGTTGTCTGCTTTTAGGGATTCAGTCGTTGAAAAAACCATATTGATGCTCCTACTCTATTAGCTACGATAGAATTTAACGCGCCATCTAGGAATCTACGTACACGTCAATTCATATCCGTCCCTCGTTATAGAACTCATTTTGGCCAGTCTGATCCTATGTCAGCTATGTGTCGAACTTTCATAAATAACTTTGATTTATTTGATTTCAACATACCACAGAATGTTTTTAGAGATAGACTCAGGACACAACTTACGTAATAATTTTATTTTCAAAATACATTTTCTATTCTTGTGCACCTGTTCTCCCCTGTCGATTTGTGTACCTTACATAGTCTATAAGCACTAATTTAAGTACATTCATGTAGGATCTTCAAGATCCCGATGGATTAATCAATAAACATATTAAACATATTAAACATATTAGATACTTTATGTTGCACTGACTGTTAATTATTAAATCGGGAAAACAACAATTTAATGTGATGTACAGAATTGTGTCCAACAAGATGCTCTTCCTCAGGAACCTCTTTCTACACGTTCTATCATTAAGCGCTCATACTTTTTCCTGGAACTGAGAATTGTAAGCTTTTTATAGATTCTAAAATTCTGCAGGTGTAGGTGGATCCGTGGTACAGTTATCAAATCGAACGACAGAAGAACATGCCCATCATGGGTTCAAGCCTAGAATGGACCATCCCCCAATAGTTAAGAATTTGGCTATCCGGCTGCGTTGTAATGCATTAAGTCTTGAAAGCCTGTATAGGCCGGCATGTCCGCACAGGTCGTTACGCCAAAAAGAAGAATAAAAAAATAAGAAGAAGAATGCATGTTTATAAATAATTAGAAAACACGATTAAACAAAGCGTTTATCCCGGTCCATTTAGTAGTCACCAAATAAGATCATAAGAATCAAGGTACGCAACTGGGATCCGATACAAAAATGGACTCGAACGAGCTTATGACATGGCACAGTCATAAAAACAGGGAATTAACATCTGTAGCAAGTTTAAATGGATGCTCAACAAAACGCTTAACAGTACTTCCGCTAATCGAGCTGGTAAATTGACGTATTTGCCATACAAATACGGTTTAAGCAAAGATTTCTCCCCTCATATGTAGTTAAAGATAATTCCAGTCATGATGGTTCAACAAAATTCATCAAATTCTGAAGATAAATAACATACTAAAGATACATTCATATTGTCAACCATGTGTGCTTTATTTGTATTATTTCCTGTAATTATTTTTTTTTCATAATATATTTTTCTCAAAAATGAACAACTGAAAAATTAATAAAATTAACAACCTTTACATGTATATATTATCGTATGATAATCAAATGAGTGTTTTCCTCGTATTGATTTATCTATGTTTATAACAATGCTAGCATTGAAAAACCTTAATTTACCTGTGAAAAGCCCGTGTATTTTATCCCGAAATTGATAATGGGGCCCTTTCCGATGTAAGATAGTAGGCTGAAATTTCAGCCTGTCAGCTGTTTGCATTGTATAGCATTTTTCGAGCAGCTATCTAAGTGAGTATAATATACAGGGTGGCTTATCCCAAGGTGTATGAATTTAGAAGGCTGATTTTTATCGCTTCTACTTCTGAATGAAGATTTTAAGAGTGTTTTGAATATTCGTCAAAGCTTGTTTGAACAAAAGTTTTCACCCATCCTGGCAAAAAGTGATATTCCAATTTGGTTTTAAAAAACATACTATGAGACCACCAGGACTACATACACTTTGATTCTAGATTCCACCACGTGATCTCTTGAATGCACCTTGGGGTAAATGTAAACAACACCGTGTTTTCGAGCAGGTACTCGAATCTAATTCTAGCTTTGAGGCTAGAATAATCTAGACTGAAAATTGCACGCTAGTTTTTTGTGTGGATTTGTATGGAGTGATCTCAGCCTCCAACTGTCAAACTCCATACAAAAAACTGACTAGAATTGTGAAGGGCCGCAATACTCATACATTTGATACATCCCGATTTGATACACTACACTACCACTAATACGGTGACGCCCTCTTTGGTGAAACAATAAGAGTTAGCAGGTAGCTTAGTCACGGTTTTCTACCGAATTTCCCCTCAAAAGCTTTCCATTCTCTTCAAAGTCCTTAAAACTCTCGTCTTTGTTAATTGTAGGTCCAGCATGATTCAAACATCTTTCGACAGCTCAATGCATTTCAGATAGTGTTCCGCTACGAGTCGTAATGATCCACTCGAAGTTGCTCCCCCCTCGCATTTAAAGGGGCACCGTGACCGCTACCGAATGTAGCAAACAGTGTGCGAACTCAACGTGACATTATTGCACGACAGCTTACGAGTAGATCCTCCAAATCTGCTCCCTCCTCTTCCCCGTCACTCACACGAGTAGCCAGATGTATTTTTTATTTTCTTATGTCGTGCATTAGCTTTTCCCCGCGCTAGTCCGCTTCGCCTCCTTCCAGCCTGTGTCTGTGTTTCACTTGGTCGGCCATATTTTTGCGCCTCCAGCGGTTCAGCTCTCCTCCCCCGTTTCTTATCGCATACTGTTCTGGGGCCACTCCCGGACTGATCGCGCACGTTTGCGTGCGCTCGGCGGCGTAGAAACATTCCATATCCGGCCCCTAATGTGGAATGTTTCTTCCATGTTTTGTACAGAATACTTTGCTCCCCTGGCACTCACTAGCCGCGTAGAAGGGGTGGAGAGAGGGGGCTGGGAAACCGCGCTTTCGCTTTCACACCAACAGCAAGTTTGACGGGGGGGGGGGGGGGATGGATGGGTTTGGAGAACGGCGCTTGCTGTCTTTGTTGCACCTCAACTCCAAACTAATCGTTTGCAAACTTTAGCGCACCAAAACGGGGACAGGGGAGTGCCCAGTGAGAAAATGTGGCGATAGTTTGTTTGTTCCTTCTTCTTCTTCTTTTTTCGTACAGCTTTACGTTCCAATCGTGCGATTATACGACTGCTACTATGTGCTTTACTACTGCGTGGTAGTACAACAAAACAATTTAACAACCCTCGCGAAACTGTCGTTAAAGGGGAAGGCATGTGTCTTAGCATGTGTCTGTGCAACAACCTATTCTATTCTTAGTTACATCAGAATTGCTCTTAGTTGGTAGTGCTTGATGTCAACAAAAACAAGGCGTCAAAATTTGACTATTAAACTGACAGCTGTCAATAGTGCTCCATTTGCCCAACGTCTGTAATTGGAGGTTATGTGTGGCTTACTACTAGAGCGCCATCTAACGTCACCAACTGGCGGTACAAAGACGAACCGAGCCGAGAGGGTCTCAGGCTGATCCCAGCTGTCACAGGCCCTCTCCCTTTGGAGCTACTGGAGCGGAGCTTTACCGAATTCTTCAGGGAAGCCCTCGGAGCACTCGATTAGACAAGCCCGCGGGCACCAGACCGACAGTCACAAGCCAGCATAGGGTGAAATATTTAAATTTGCATAAATTTTTATGTTAATATATGTATGAGCGACCGGGTAGTGACGCGGGTCTGCCCACGGCCAGTGACGAACGGTTTTTTTTTTGTTTCTTTTTATTTTGTGGGAACGGAGGGTCGTGCTAGGCCAACCCGGGCGCTTCCCCTACGGTCCATACGGCGGAAGTCGCTTGAGAGCGGTGAGACAAAACGGGAGCGAGTTGGTGTGTGTTTTTTTTTCCTTTTCTCCTGTCCGATTTCTTCTGTACCCGGGCTCGGACCGAAAATGCGGACCAATATGCGAGGAGGGTAGGGGACGGGGGAAACAGGGCAGGAAAGGCATTCGGTAGATCACGAGAGACAGCAGCAGCAGCAGCAAGACCAGCAGGGCATGATGGATGGAACGCACAACCCCTTATCCCTCTTTTCGAGGGGTCCCCTAGAAATTCTTTGGAATTCCTAAATTCTACGAAAAAAAAAAAATTGAAACTACGTCCAGCATGTCTTCCCTCCCTCTTTTACTGTCTCTCTCTCTCTCTCTGTCTCTCTCTTACTGCGGCTATTGGACGTCCGACCGTGGAGCCCTTATTTCCACCCCCTCTTATTTCCCCCTCCGTCGTGCGGGGGTAGCGCATTCGCATTCGGACATTCAGAACGGGTCACCCGCCCCTCTCTTCTGTGCTGCTCTTTTTGTTGACCCTTTTTTTCATTCCCTCGTCCACCATGCAAAGCGCAGACATTCCGACCCGATGCTTATGAATAGTCGATTAGCTCCGTGCTCGGACGAATTGCGGTCGGTGCAAAGGGGAAGGTTGTGGGGGGAAGCGCCAACGATGCGTGTGAGGCCAGTGCAATGCCGACCATGTGGTGCCGATATTGGGCACCGAAATTCTTGCTGGGCTCCGTTAGCTGGATAACGTCCGACCAGCTGTGGCACGCACACACACACGCACACTCATTTGAGTCGTTTGTTGATGGAGCAAACAAATGAATCGGTTGGGGAAGCAAAAGCAAAAAAATAATAATAAAAATAAGTTGCTAAATGGCGTCCTTTTCGTGGTAGGTTCGTTTCTTGTTGGTGATTTCAATTAAATCGTTCATGTGCTGCAAGTGAAGTTGCAAATTCGGATGATGTTACAAGCGCTTCTGAACACCCGTTTCGAAATTTGTGCCCAACAATGTATGACTCCCTTCACACACACACACACATACACACTCCACTAAAACACATTTGCCGAGCGATGTATCTGTTTGTTTACATGGAACAGTAAGCGTTTGCGCTGTAAACAAGCGGGTTGTGTTTACTTTATCGCGAAGCGTTTGACAGATTGGCAATGAGCGCTGCGTTCGAGTTTTTTTCTATGCCATTTTAGATTGTTTATTGCTTCTTTTTTTCCCTTCTCACTGCTCAGCAGCTTTGCATGTGTGTTTGGGTGCTCTGGGTACGTGCGAAGGGTGTAGATTGTTTGCGTTACTAAGCGCTCAAGATGAGTATCCCAGCTGACAGGTGTCAGATAGCTGCAATACACACAATCACACCCACACCGAAACCAAACCCAACTTCTTTATCAGCTTAAACTGCGAAATGGGAAGGTGTGGGGTACGCTGGTCATGCTGAGGGTTTGGTTTGGTTTTAAATACTGACTTAAAATATAAAAAAGATAAAATGCTTCCATAACGAAGGTTTTATTATGTATGGTGCTATTAGATTTGATAGATGGAATTGGAATCGGTATGTCAAAGCGCGTTTGACAGAAGTCACCAAGGTTCAAACAATGATTTCAGAATGCCATATGTAGATCCTGTACCGAGAGGAATGTAACTGTCAGGGTGCTAAAAAACGTAAATAATAGCCCATTTTCACATTCAGCAAAAATGACTGAACAAAAATATTTCAACGTGTTAGGAAGCGTTTGAGTCGTGCAAAATAGAAAACAATAAAACAAATTATTTTTCTGATTCGCTGTGCGTCATTACACTAGAGACAAGAATTCTAATGGCATAAAGCTCACTGGAATCTATTTTGACTGCCAAATTCTAATTCTATCTACCAAATCTAATAGCACCAGTAAAGATGCAACAGGATTTCCCACAATTTATTTTTTGGTTCCAATCATATTTTGGGCTCGTCCGATTGGACATCAATACATTTGGGGAACAACTAAAACACCTTGGAAAACAGTTAGGAGCAAATGAATGAATTGTAATCTGAAATATTTAAAGCGTATAGAAATTGTATCTCAATCCTGAGATTGGAAAACCGTATCTCTTTAGCAATTCATCAAAATAATTATAATATCCAATAGGAAGGACATAGCAGATGTCCATTGTAGAAAATATATTTCAGAATAAGTTACGTAATTTAAACATTATTTATAAAATAAACTCCTAGAATACAGAATCAAGCTAGGTTAGAAAAAGTTTGAGATAAGTAAAACCAATGTCAAAATGACAGTTGCGAAGAAACCAACGCCTTTGTTACACTACGAATGTCTTAAGCAATGTATTTTTGTACACTTTAAAAATTATTGCAAACACATCTTTCATTACTTGATACACTTTCTAGGCTCTTCGTGACAAAGTGACATTCTATGACATAACAAAAAACAAGACATGATGATTTGACGGAGTGTTTAATAAGTATGCCTAGGTGACGTTCAGCACCTCTGTATTTATTTTCAATTATTTTAAATTAAAATTCGTGACAACAAAACTCGCCTTCTATGCATAACATACAATTTTTGCAAGATTTGATTACAGATATGCACTTTTGAAGGCTGTTCAATTGACTCCGTCCTCCCAAGAGGACGTTACGTTCGTCGTGCCGGTTCTTCCTGCCGGTAAACGTTGAGTTCCTTTCAAATCAGCCGATTTAGCTAATCGTTCCACTTTATTTAATTCAAACCAACAAACAAACAAAAAACAACGAATGATTCACATCACAAGCGTGACCACTTTGACGCGCACCACAGCGTCCGGCTGGGGTACGAACCGAGGCGCACAAGGAGAGCGCACAAAAACAAAAGCCCCGGCCGTGTAACGTGTTAGCCCGTGGTTAGCAGCTTTGAACGCGAGCGAATGCAGCAGGGGGTTGTTTGTTTTCGTGCGCTGCGCTTTGGTAGGGTGATTCGTTGCAGTTTTGCATCGCGGGCGTCATTCACGTGCAGGGAAGACACCACGCGCCTAACCCGGTTTGGTCCGGTGGCCCGTTAATGTTCAATGATTGATTTAATAGCCGTATCGATTAGTGGCGCACGATGTGAGGTTGAGTAACTCAGCCCCCGGCCCCTTTTCTGCGGGAAGAATTGGCGTTGGAAAACAATGCGCAAAGTGTCCAGGAGAGTGAGTCCTGGGGCAGTGTCGCGTGACGACCAGAAGTAGAAATCGAATCGCTCGTAGCTCGTCCTCAGAGCGGGAGAGAGAGAGAGAGAGAGAGAGAAAGAGAGAGAGAAAGAAAGGGATATAGAGAGAAAGAGAGCGAGAAAGAGCGACCGTTGGTCCAGGACGGTCCGGGAAATTCCTAGGCAACAAAGGTGTCTCCCAGCAGTAGGAGGACAGGCTACAAGAGGAGGTACAAGTTTGCCAGGAAAATCAATAAAATTGATTGATCTGTTTGTTCTGCAACCGTGCGGACTGGTATGCCAGGCCCCCGGGGGGGAGGTACGCGTAATGGGGTGAAGAAGTCAGTGAAGTGCGATAGCTGAGAAGGCATTGAAGAGTAGTCGAGAGTTCAATACTGCAGGACTGCAGGGGTAAAACCTGCAGCAGAGCGAGCTGTCGGCAAGGAAGTTTGAAATGATTTCGAAGAAAGCACATCTTCCGGCAAATAATGCGTATCATGGCGCAACATGGCGAAGGTGTGTGCCGCCCTATGTAAGTTTTCCAGAATTGCAAATGGAAATATGAACTTACGCCATCGGGCGATCTGTGGCTATCGGGGGATGGAAGGGAGGCGGCAACGGGAGTAATGGAAGGCAAACGAGTCGCGGGAATAGGGTTAGGCTATTCATCACCAAGCGAACAATATGTCTCCCTCGAATTCCAGGACATTCACAATCGCTTCTTCTATGGCGTTCGTTTGATAGAATTTCCCCTCAGAAGACGAACAATGTCCACCAGAAGCGCGGAGGAGGGTCTCGTCTAATGTCCTCGTGGGCATCACTCGTGGGCAGGAAGCAACGGTAATTTACTGATGCTATAGCAGCGTCTTATTGGATGCCTTGCAAAAAGGGTAATAAATGGATCTCCATTACTGCTACTGGAGCTCGAGCGTCCGCTTGTTGCCGAGCGTCCCTTGCAGTGCAAACATCAAAACTCCAACCTCTGTCTCTCTCCTTCACACACACTCACACACATGCTCTTCCTCCTATTCTTCGAATTTACCATCCGAAAACGTGCCGATTTGATGTAGGATTATGGGTAACGCCGCTAACACGTGGTGCGTGCAGGCGTGGCGTAACGCAAACAAACAAAGTCGCGCGACGCGAATATTTGGAAAGCGCACCATTTTCGCACAAACCGCTCTTGCAAACAAACAAACAAGCAGGAGAAGCAGGTGCCCCGGCTAGCAACAAGTTGGCAATTTGTGCTTTTCATTCATTCGTGCGCCGAGCGTAGCGAGCAAGAGCAAAAATGAAAGCGGCACTTGACACGGCACAGCGTCCAGGTGAATGACGAACAGCGCCACCCACACACGCACACACACGGTTCGCTTTGCACGTGCGCGTCAGTTCTGCACACCAAAACATAAACGCGTATCGCACGGCGGACGGCACTCACCTGGCACCGAATTCGGGTAACTCACGGAGCGAGGACGGCGCACAAGCGCTCTTTGCCCAGCGTGTGATCGTTTCTGCCAAAGGATGAGGTCGCCCCGATGATGTCACCACGGGATGATCGATCCCACGGGCCGTGTTCCTGGGAACCGAAACAGGGCTCCGCGAAAGGATGGTTCATCCGTCGGACTAGCGGCATCTCCGAATGGCAGGGTGGAATGGCCGCTTGTTCCGAAAAACCTTCCCCCTTTCCTCGAACGGCGAAACAGCGATGCGCAACGGGCCGACAATTGCCGCAGAGCAAAGCAGGGGAATGCGGGCTCTGCTTGGTGGAATTCCGGCCTTTCGTTGTGCGTGGGGCTTTGCAAACAAGCCCTACAGTCGGCATTGTTAATTGTTTTCTTATACCGCTGGCCCTGATCGGGCAGGAACATATTTTATCAGCTCTCATGCCCCTGCCCCGCGGGGTTTTTTTCTGGATCGCCCGCGGAAGGTACAGCGAAATCAACCGAAGAGGAACGGCATGGCAGGAATGTCTGAATGGAGGTTCGGTCCGAACGATGGACTGTCTTTTTTGCTTTTATTTTTGCTGTTGCTGCTTTATTCAATATTCTATTTTACACTTGCGAGCGGGGGCACCAACCACAACGGAACAGGAAGCGCAATCGAGCGTGCAAATGAAGGTGAATATTTCGGTTTTCTCAACCGTTTGCAGCGTGTTTCTACCCATTGTTGGTAAATAAAAAGGTGGGACCTTGAGCAGTGTGGCTTGGGAGGCTTGCGAGGGCACAACAAGAACCGTAGCCAGCGAGGCACATCCTGCGATGCCGAATGTCAACGTTTTCTGTGCATCGATGGGTTTCAATCGGTCCACACGATTGACGCGCGGCAGAAGTATACATTTGATACCCCAGGAATAGCGGGCTGAGTAAGAGCTTGAAGTATCGCGACGCACTTCAAACAACCTTCTCCAGCGCTGCGAAAGAGGATGCGTAATGTTACGAAAAGCGGTACATTCAGTGCCTGAAGTTTTAGCTTGGTGGGCAACATCGAATTACCACCGGGAGTGGTCGGTTTTGCCGAAAACATCCCCCGCTCCGATCGGGGTGGAAGACGTCGCAACTCGGAGTCGAATGTCCGGAGCGACCTGTACCCACCATTCTCGGCCTCCCCTGAACCCTGAACCCCCGCCCTGCAAAAACCGCGCTCGACGTGAGGGCATGGGAAGGAATCCATCTCGCTGTTGCCTCAGGTGGCCTCAGGTTTCTTCACGAAACTTCCGCCCGGTCCCACGAATGTGCGTCTACGGTCGGCACACACACGCACACACAAAGATACACCCGAAGATCTAAGACGATGGTACCAATCTACGGTGTTCTTTAACCGTTCCTGCTCCCGTCTCCTACCTCAGCCGCCTCCAAAGCGCGCACCAGAGCGAACCGGCGAAGAACCCGGAGCGCATTCTGTAGGTAAGAAAATATTTTCGGTATTTTAACAAAGAAATATCAAAAGCAAGAGCAACACAGTTACCATTCCTCACGCCCTCTCCCTATCCCCTCCCCATCTCTTCCCCCGGTCTGTGGTACGCGGGGCCCCTTTTGCTAGAAGTTCTGCCAAGGCAGGGAGATGTTTCAATGGAATGTTTGGGAAGAGTTGGTTAGTGTCGGGTGGAGAGCGAATAACACAGAGAGAAAGAGTGTGTGTGAGAGAGAGAGAGAGACAACGAGCGGCCGATGAACGACTTGGAATTAAAATATACGTGCAATCTTATATCATTTATTTAATTTTATCCTCACATTTCGCCCCGCGTCGCCCCACGTCGATGCTATCGGCCATCCCGCAACTGGCCCGCAGTGCGGGCTCGTTGCCTCGTTGCGTTCGAGCGCAGGAATGCCACGGGTTGTTACATTTTCTTGGCCCCTGGCATTCCTCGCCGCCCTCTGGGGCTCGCCTTCAAGGTTTTTTGCCCCTCCTCCCCACCCCCCCCCCCCGTCCCCTCCTCCACCGAACCTTGAGCGGTACGAAGAAATCCTTCCCTGTTCCACGCATTCTTGGAAGCCGCGGCGGTGCGGAGAAGGTAGGAAGCAGGTCAGCTCCCGCCCGTCGCAGCTCATCCAACCGATTTGGTGGCCGATAGCGAAACGCGGCCGCGGCGCAAACAAGATCAAAAGCCTTATCGTCCGGGTTTCCACACACACACACACACACACGCACAAGAAACACGTCATCTACCCGCGGAGAAATCGCGGAGAAACATTCCTGCCGCAAAGGTATTCCGGCACGACCGACTGGCCAGCGAAAGGATATCTGATCGTTTGCGATGCCGCGTGGATCACACGATCCATACCCAAGCACAGCAGATACAGGCTTTTCCAAGCTGCCAGCAAGCCAATTGATGGATTGGTTCGCTGCAGGGGGCAAGGCTTCAGCCGCGTGAGGAGCGATCGAGGGCACCAGTGCCTGGCTGCGTCGTGCGGTTGTTGTCAGGTTGCTCCGCCTTCCCAGTGGGTCGCTCCATCACGCACCACACGCTGCTGCTCCAACGATAAGCGAGAGAGATAGAGGGAGAGAGAAAGAGACAGCCCTGTTTGGCCCATCCCCCATTTCGGCTCCACGCGGGCAAACTGGGTGCGTACTGTTTCCTCCTTTTTCCGGGGCCTGACATCTTGCCGTCGCATGTGCGAGTCGCAGTTTAAGGACGTTTGTGGGCCGCGTGTACTCCACCTGTTCATCGGTCACTCACGCGTGCGTGTGGACGCTCCCAGTGTGGACGCTCACTTGTTTTGGGGCATCACGGCAGCAGCCACATCAGAGCGGGACGGCGAATCGTGCGTGGGGAGAGCAGAGCGTGAGATTTTCCATCTGCGTTGGGTTTATACCACTTTATTTCATGTGTGTGTGTGTTCTTAGTGTTATCATTTACGAGGTGATGATGAAAGAGTGACACTTTAACGTCCTGGTAAGCGGTTCGAAGATCTAGTGTTTCGTGGCGTTTGTTAGGAGTTTTTTTCTTATTGTAGCAGAAAGTTTGCGCATTCAACAGTTTGCGTCTCGTTTTTTTTACATCGTTTTTCTAGACATTCCCCGGACGTGTTCTCTGGTAGTCTCCCCATCCACGGCCATTGTGGTTTGAATATGGATGAATTTCTACCCAGCGCGTTGCACTCCGAGAAGCGGCCCGCACGACACGGGGAGCTGCATCGGAGGCATTTTAGACCGTGTTCCGCACCTGTGCACACGCAGCTTACCCTTCTCCTCCCTCTCCCCACTCCTGGACGGCTGGAGAAAAGCTGGCTCGACTTGGCGGCAACCCTTGGCAACAGCTTGCCAAGGGGCCAGGTATCACGCCGCACATAATTAACATTGTTTTGATCCGTTCCCCCGCGCGCGTGCATTTTCACCTAGACGCATCGCCAATTAGCGCATTTTGTAGAACGTAACATACACCTCGGCAACTACGTTTCCCGGTGACTCCAACCAACTAGTAAAGTGTACAAGGGAGGGGGGGGGGAAACTCCCGGGCTCGATCGTGTTAATGACGCAGCGGCCATCTTTCCTCTCTACCGCTCTCTCTCTCTCTTTTTCTCTGTGTGTGGCGCGGTATTCGCGTGGAGAAATTGTTGCCCTTAACCGGGCACACCTCGGCCACCGGTCCCCGGGTTCAAAGGGACAAGGAATGGGCAAAGCGGGCGGGTACGATTGAGCCATTCCGTGGGATAGATTTTCGCGCTTTCGTCTGCAGATGGTGCAGGCTGCATGCGTATGAGCGCTCTTGGGTGTAAAATTGCACCGAGGACATTAGCTTTTGGCCTGAGTAGACTCGGTAGGCTTCAACCACACTGTTCGAAATGTTTGAAAGTCGACCACGCTCAGTTAAGCATGTGTTCTTTCAAGATCCTATTCCGAGATGGACATTTAATGATTACTCTTCCAAGCATGTTGCCGAGTCTAATGGATGACCATAAGTGTTGGATGTATCAGACTCATGAAAAAAAATCATTTTTCTCAAAAGATTCACCATACCTTGTGGCTTTTCTTCTTCTTCTTCTTCTTCTTCTTCTTCTTCTTCTTCTTCTTCTTCTTCTTCTTCTTCTTCTTCTTCTTCTTTTTGGCGCAACGATTTATGAATGAATTTTCGGAGATTCATAAATCTTTGAAGAATAGAGTTCCTAAGATATGCATGAATCGTTGGATATTTATGGACCTTTAAGGATCTTTGGAGATTCGTGATGTTTTGAAGATTCGTGAATCTTTGGAGATTCAATACGAGATTTGAATCACTCATTGCTGAGGATTTATATGACGTAAGATCCATCAATCACAACACTAATAAGCTTCTCGTCCATATTGTATGGGAACGAATCGCTCTTTCGGAAGAATTGTTCCGGAGCAAAATAGTTGCTTAAAGTATCTTTAAACATAAACAAAACCAAAAAAAAAACACTCAATTGTTTCTACAATTTAATATCTGGCACGTTCGATGACACGCTAATCGAAAAAGATGCAGTTTTACATCTGTCAACAATAGCAATACGGCCTTTTTGGACCGTTACTCCTGAATAAAAAAAAAAAAACATCTGTCAACAATCAATTGGAGGTCCAAACTTTTGTTTGTTGGTAGATGATTTGGTTTTTGAAAGACCGCCACAGTTTGACTGTTTGACATTTGATATCAGGTAACTGTTAGTTAGCATTTTAATAGCTTATGTTTGCAGCACATACAGAGCATTGACGGTCGTTAAGTTAACTACCCGCCGGTACCGGTACTCTTTGGAGATGTTGATTTAAGAGAGTTATGCAATATTCATAAAGCTGGACCGGCAACAAGGTATACTGGGACGTGACGATTTGTCTGCGAATTTGTTATTTATATCCTCTGTTGTTTATCAACTTCAACTCGTTCGTTCGCTGCAATTAAATGTATTTCGCGTTTAGTCTCACTTCGTGCGGATCGATGGAAATAATTAATAGTAATAAAAGTACACTTTTTTTTTGAGTGTTTGAAGCACAACCTGGTTCAAAATGAAGCCTTTCTTCCTCGAGGTGTCTTGAAATGGCATAGGAAAACTTAAAGTGCTATCGTAAAGGTCGGGGAGAAGTGAGTCTCCATCACACAACTGAAACCAGACGACTACGAAAAGGGTCAACAGCAATGTATTCTCTCTCTCTCTTCTTATCTCTCTTTCTCTCTCTTCCTCTCTCTGCCTCTTTTCTTCAGTATCCTGCCAGCCCGGCAGTGAGGCTCGATCCCAAAAGGAAACCGGGGCCTGAAACTATGCAAGAAATGTTCCTTTTTGCCGTCCGGCTGCCCCCCCCCCTTTTGTCCTGCGCTCTCCCAACCAGTCGGCCAGTGCAGATTTGGCAGGATTTGCACGTTTGGCCGCGTACGTGCACGAACCACCGAGCCGGAACCTCGTCTCGCCCTGTGCGGAGCCCGCGCAGCAAAGCGGCGATGAAAAGCGATTTGGTCAAACGAAAGAAGGTGCACAAAGTCCTGCTATGCAACCTCGCCCCCCCCCCAACTTCTGCTCTGAAGCACACCTTTCGGTTTGAGCCCAGTTTGAGTATGCAACGCGAAACAATGCAAGCAATGCAGGCTGCCCGCCACGGGACTTCCCTTCTGTGGAAGTCGCCAGTCGCCCTTCCTCGCGGGGCGAGGTCCTCCGCGCCGTGGATAGGAACAGGGCCCTAACAGGGAAGAATGTTTGGTCCTGTTTGCCAAAGGCCCGCCAGTGCCGTCTGTAATTCCGCTCCGGTTTACCTTTCCACCCAGGGGGCCCAGGGAGCGGGGGCAGCTGTGGGCCAATTTCCAGATTCCGGGACGCGGAAAACGAAAGAAGTAGAATTCCGCAACCTTTCGAGTGGACCAGGGATGGATGGAGTGGTGCCCGAGAAACGATTAAATATGGCGTTCGCATCGTCGGCAGCAGGCCGTGTGCATCTTGCAGCATTGAAACAGCAAAATGCACTTGCTCCCCGACTCTGGCCGATCCGGTGGGAAGGCGCGGGGTTTTGGCAGGGGGTTCATTTGATGGCGTGCTTGTGTATTGTGGCGATCCTGCCCGTCGGTGTATCCTGCCATTCATCAATTTTATTTCATAGCCAAGAGCAGCCCAGCTTGCCACACTCTGTCTCTCTCAGACGGGACAATAATTTAATTATAAAAACTACTGCCCGCCTTCTCGAAGCTGGGGCCGTGCTGGGGGAAGCCGGGTAAAGCCGGACAAAGATAGAAATAAACTTCCTCCCAGCCAGGGATGTATCAAATCGAGTTTTTTTTAATTTTCGGGGAAAAATCCACGGAAATATCAGTTTTTGGATATCGAATGTATTTGGTGTCAATGACATGGCTAAGATGGAACAGTATCCAACGGGTCAACTCAAATCTACCGGGTCGGAGTCATCCGTATAGCGACCCGGAGTCGTACGGGCCGACTCGGAAGATACATTAGGTTCAGTAGGTGCAACGATCACTCCGTCCCGTAGATCCATCGAGCCTGGGTCGACCCGAATCATCAGTAGGTGCATAAAAGTGATAAGTGATTCCATCCCGATTTCGAGTGTTGGTGCAGCGAGTTCCGGTCGGGTCAAGGTAGGTACAATGCGCTACCCATACTCGCACCAACTGGTCGCAAACGCTTAGGCACTGGTCTAATCTTGTTGCGCGCAACATTGTTGCTGGCAAAATGTATGGATTTTGACAGCTAGCGCAACTTTGTTGCCGGCCAAATTCGAACCAATTTGATTTTTGTCTGGCGACATTTTGTATTTACCTTGGTCATGGTAATCGGGTGTATGAAATGACACAGCAGCAGTGTGTTTTGTTGACATCCGCTAAATTTGGAATTTTTGCATTTATAATACATTTTTTGGTGTATATTTTATTTTTTCAACACTTTATTCAACAAGTGAATGATAAAAAATAAACTCTGAGCTGTTAATTGGTTAATTTTTGACGCTAAACAATGGCAAAGTGAAATGTTGCCAGCAACATTCATAGACCACCTCAGCGATATGTTTCCGAGCAACAATGTTGCGCGCAACAACATTAGACCGCTGCCTTATGCTTTCTCGCAGTTTAACATCAAAATTTCTTAAATGTATTCTCTATACTATCATATATACCAGCGATGTTAAACTCTTTTCACCTCGCGGGCCAAAATGCTACTGAAAACACTTCTTATTTTTTTAAATTTCCATAGTTTTGTGCCAACTAACAAGATAAATACACAAAAATAATGACAAAAACTGGTCATGTTAAACCTAACTACGTTGGTTCATCCAATACAGAATAGTAAATTTTATCTTGATATTGGGGTCATTTTAATTACCAATATTTTTGAGCTGGGGTTAATTGTGAACAGTATTTACGTACGTTTAAAACAGTGAATTCTTACTTTCGATGCTGCCTTATCTTAATAAATTACTACAGGTCGGTTCGTCCAGTCCAGTCGAGACTTTGACAAATCTTCATTGGACAGTCGGGGAGTGCAAGGTGTCATACAACTCCTTCATAACAGTTACTTGCGTTCTGCTGATATCCATACAAATCCTCATTCATTATGATCCATCAAAAATAGAGTCATTTATCTAATCACATTTCCAGCATTTTATCTAATCACATTGATCCTGGTAGGTTGTCTCATGGAAAGCTTAGGATCGTTTGTAACAGCCCATAAAAAGGAAACCGTGTTTGTGCTGACCTCTGATTTCATATGTTGCCTAAACGTTTTGTTTTTTTTTTCAACCATTTCACTATAAAATTGTCTGCAATTGAATGCTTTTTTTAATCAGAATAAACAGTTTTTCGAATTCTTATCTTTAGTGCGTACATGGATAGAAAAGAGGTACAATAAAACATCGACAAGGTTTGATAACGATGCATAGTCTGACAATTAGTAGAGAAATCTGCGAAGTTGAACATGTCTTTATATTTCAGGTGTTCGGAATTGACTGCCATGTACTGTAGAAGCAGAAATGCTTCTACACATAAATTTTAAATCTAGCGGTCGCGAGACACACCGAAAGGTCTCAAGGGTCACATTTGGCCCGCGGGCCACTATTTTGACATCTTTGATCTATACAAACATTAGGGGACTGTATCAGTGCTGCAAAATGTCACAGTCGATGTCATAACAAAATCTGACTGAAACAATATCCATGTCAGTGTCACGTACTCAATTGTGATAATCAGAGGTGATACTCAAAACGGTTGGTGTGATCAATGCATGCTTCGTGACATTTTTGCGACCGATCCTTAGTCAATTTCTTTGTCATGACTTTTTTTTATTGTGCTCAGTACTACCAAATGTCTCTGACATAGTCATGACAAATTTCGGCTGAAACAAAATACTGTCAGCGTCTTGAGCCCTACTGTGATGATCAGAGGCGAGCCTCAAACAGTTGTTGTGACCATCACATGCTTGGTGACATTATATGCAACCAACTCTTAGTCAGTCACTTAGTCGTGACATTTTCAGTCGGTGAACATCGCGATAGTCATGGGAGATATGCGGTGCGTGCGAGTGGTTCCAAGAAACAAAATGAGCATGTTTTCTCGCTCTGTTTGACCCGACAGACCACCAAACCAGACAGAGCCAGAAAGCATGCTTATTTTGATGCTTGAGGCCACACGTCAAATATATTTCAAGAATGTCGTGATTATCACCGAAAGAAAATATCGTGACCAAGTGAGTGATCTAGAGTTGGGTGCTTAACTAAATGTCACCAAGCATGTGATTGATTCTCCAACTGTTTGAGTATCGTCACAGATCATTTCATTTGTGTACGTGATCTGATTTGAGCTTCATTTCAGTCATGAGTTTTGATGACTGAAACAGTGGCATTTGGCAGCATTTTTCACAGCCAGAAAAAAATCATGATTATGCTTGCGCCGGCATTAAGCTAAGCTTGTCAGTCAGAGTATCGCGTTGGACTCAAGAATTCGCATGTCGTCGCATGTTTTATTGACTATCAGCAATGAGCATCAAGCTACCACGGATATGTTCATTGTTTGCGTTGGTGAAAATCTCGTGACACTCATGATATTTTGTAGCACTGGACTGTATGCCTTTGCTTAAACCGTATTTGTACGACAAATACGTCAATTTTTTATCAGCGATCAGCGGATGATCTGTTACACGGTTTTCTTGTTCATCCACTCAAACATTCAATAGTTGTTAATTCTTCAGATCAGATCCAAATTGCCTACTTGCAATTAGATCTAATTTGGTATCTAAACTTTAAGGAAATAAATAAAAAATAAGTGAAAAAAAGCATGAAAAAATCCATTCAATCGAAAATACCCAATGTAATACCCATGGGTACAAACAAAAAAAGGTAAAAACCCGGAAAAAACACAACAAATAAATACCCGCTAAAAAGGTGTTTACCCCACGGTACAACACTGCTCTCAGCACAGACGATGGCCGCAGAACGTGCGTTACAAGGGAGCGTTACATGTCGCCCGTAGCCGCATTTTTCTCATCCCCATTGCGGGAGGAAAAGGAAAAACCCCCCACGGCACGAAGAACTATTTCCCATCTCCCCACCAACCGACAATCGTGTACAGTGGCAGCAGTAGCAAAAAAAAACAGGGCAAACTACTAAATGGGATGAATTATGCGTTAAATTAGAATATTTACGATGACCCGATGCGAAACGGCCGAAAAAGCGGCCGGGAGGATCATTCCCGCCATTCTTCGATATACCTTTCTCCTTCTCTCTCTCTCTCTCTCTCTCTCTCTCTCTCTCTCTCATTCTCTCTCTCGCGTGATTGATATCCCTCTCTCCTGCTGCTGCTTTTGCCCCGCGCTTTGTGCCGTCCTTCTCCGGCTCCTGTGCCGGTTTTGGGGTGTCGAAGGAGAAATAATTAATTTGAATAAGTGATTTAATTTGCAGCGAATAATTAGGGTAATTTATACTTCCCCCATTTTCGCGCATTCCCCTCCCCCTCCCTCGGGAGGAAAGGGATGGTGAGCGAGCAGAAGAAAAGCACACAGACAGAGTGTCACTTTGACTGGAGCTGGAAGTTTGTCCTCGCGGCAGCCGCACTAGCGGGCAGCGTTGTCTCGTGCCCCGAATGTCTCCGACCACTCTCGTTCTTTGGGGAAAGGGAAGGGGAAGGCAAAATCAGGGAAACGCATGCAAACAAATGGGACGCTTATTTATCAACCTGGACGCACGGCGGAGCCGAATTTATTCCTTTTCCTTTGCGTGCGAGCGAGCTGGAGTTCGCTCGGGCCCGGAGCACTTTGCACGTCAGAAAATTGGTCCCGATAATTGATGAAGAAATCTTTCATCGGCCGAACGAGCGAAAGCGAAACTGTGGCGATCCTCTTTCGATGTGCCACATCCTGCCACCCCCTTCCCTTCCCACCCTTTTTGCTTGGCTTATCGCTTGTCACTCTCACCGTGTTTGGTTGTTTTTGTTTTGTTTTTTTTGTCTTTCTACTTTTTACCACTGTCGTATCGTCGCACAATCGTGTGAACACAGTCACACGTGAGTGGGCTTTGCGGGAGGAAGGGTAGGAAGCGAAAGAAAAAAAAGCACACCAAACAAACAAACAACAACAAAAAAAAACGGTCCATTAACTGCTTTGTCGAGCTGGTTCGCGCCCTCGTTTTCGCCTTTTTTTTTCTTTCTTTCTTTTCTCGTCGAACGCGAAAAAGGAGTAAAGAGTAAGAAGAAGAAGAAAAAACCAAGCCCAGGATACCGGCGTTCAGTTGGGGTTTCGGCGCAAAACGGAGGATACGCGGGTACCGGCGGCGGTTTTATATTTGCATCGGCGAGCATCGGGGCATCGGAGTGCGCGTATAGTTGAGCGTTATTTTCGAAAAGCATGGGAACGGATGTTGGAAGGGGGGGGGGGGGGAGAGTAAAACGGGCTCAGCAAGGCAAGTGGCTGGTGGTGGTGGTGGAGCGCTAGCGGAGCGCGCTGGGAAATGCCCGAGCGCTCGGAATGAAACGCTGTGGAATGTGAAGTATTTTTGTGCTCGCCTGATCAAGCGAACTCGCGACGCTAGTTTGATGAAGCGCGCGCGCTAGCGTGCGAGACGATGGGGTGGAAACGGGGGGAGGGGTGGGGGAGGAGGAGGGGGTTGAGGTGGTTTGGAAGGGAGGGAATGAAGGTGAGGCGAAAAACTTGTTACTGGAAAAGGAAAAATAATTTTGAGAGTGTACCACCACTACCACCACCACCACGTGCACGTTCGGTGTCGCCGAGGCTGGCTTTCTTGCCTCTGCTTGCCTTTTTCTCTATGTGTGTGTGTGTGTATGTGTGTGTGTTTTGTTTCAATTTTATTCCTCTCCGCCCCCCTCCCGCTCCCTCTCACCCCCTACACACACAACCTTTACCTCCCTTGGCCAGGTTTCCATGGCCTCATGGTTGGGATGCCTTTACCATCCGCCATTACACTGTACCTTCTCTCTCTCTCTTTCTCTCTCTCTCTCTCTCTCTCTCTCTCTCGTTCAATGGTATTTAAAAATGAGCTACATTTTTATGCTTTTGCAGCTGTTTGCTGCCAAACCAAATGCGCGGTACGAGGGGTTTGGGTTGGAGCTGGGGACGCAAAATATGTTGAAACAAGCACAGCCTGCAAACGCGGGGAGTATCATAAAAATAATATGTACAAAAACCACGCCACCAAAAACCCGGCGACCCACCATACAAGGGAGCGAAGGTGTGTGTGTGTGTGTGTTTTTTTTTCTTCCCCCTCGTGGGGTCCCCCGCCACACAAAAAGGAAAGCCGCAGAAAGGGGGGGCAAAATTTATACACACACTTATATATAAAGAGCAACAACAAAAAAGTTTAATAACAAAAACAGTGAAAAAAAAACAAAAGAAGAAATAGCTGCGAAGAACCTTTTGGGAATGCGGTGCGGGAAGAAAATGAAATGAAATAAAAACTAATGCACAAAAAAGTCACTCACACACGACTCGTTTGCCCTTTCTTTTGTGTTGAGGTTTTTTTGGGTTTTTCTTGTTGTTGTTTTGTTTTATAGTTGTATCTTGCTTGTTCTATCTTTGGGTTTGCTTTAAACGTATTGCTTTGTTTGTTATTTTTATTTAACTTGTTGTGTCCTTTTTTTAATTAATTTTTTCTACAAAATTCTACAATTTTTATTTTTATCTTTTTTAACAATTTAATAATTTTTATGATAAGTTCCAATATTTAGATTTATTGTTTCGAATCGAATCAAAAGTCATGAATCGCTCAAAGGTTTGAAATATTACTGGTAACCTCCCATTGTTCATTTCTTTCCAAATTTGAACGAAATAAAAACAACAAAAAACAAGAAAAGTATTGTACAAAAACAAAGAAGCTTTGAGCTACTAAGAGTGGGAAGCAAGGATCAAACGATTGCATAAGACTGCATAAAATTACTAACTGTTATTAATTTGTGACCACTTTTGCAGAGCATTTTGTTGGATTTGAGAGCAAAACGCTGAAGTAACGCGTGACGTCACTATGTTACTTGTCACAAGGATGTTCCATTTCAGTTTCAATTTCAATTTATTTGATTGTCAGTCTAGAGAGGTTAAACAATACCTACACCTATTATTACCTAATCTAATGTTTACTGTAAACTAGAGAAAGAAGAATTCAAAAGTGAAGAAGTAGGATACTGAGGTACAGTAGGTGACCGCTAACTGGATGCTTTTTAACTGGAGTGCTTTTTAACTGGAGGTTCGCTAACTGGATTACTCTCAGTTAAAGAACACTCAAACGTCAAAACATAAAACATCCGGAATCTCACGCAGTGCACATTAACGTAGGTTTATAAAACATATGATGGATTTACAACTTCTATTGATACAAAAAAGTTGTAGTTTTTGTTTTCTTTTAAATTCGTTATTTATTATGCATTATTTACATCCAGATTGCTTTTGTTCATATATTATTAAATTAATATCACATCCAGTTGTGAATCACAGTGTAATTAATCACCGATAGAGCTGACCAGACTTATCTAATATTAATTCATTGAATATCACTTAAATATTTACATTGAAATTTACTATACATTTACACTACAAAATTCGCTTTTTAAATTCCTGTTCGATAAGCTTTGTTTTTAAAGCCTTAAGGCGACCTATTTCTATGGCATCATTATGGAGAAAGTTTTGTAAATATTCTATACATTTTAGTGATTTCGAAAATTGCAGATCGGGTGAAAGATTTTCTTTATCACTTGTTGATAAGTCCAACGAAGTATCGTTGGAACCTTCATCTGAAACAACATCAGAAACAGCAGATGATATATTGACACCCAGCACCGAGTCGATAATTTCATCATCGCTGTATACCATGCTTGTATGCCAGTCGGGATTATTGTTATCGTCGTATACATGTTCTTCTATCCATGATGATATTTCCTTATTTGATGTCGTGGTGCCTATCTCATTGTCCATAGCCTTTACAAGAGCTATTAGATCAGCTCGTTGATCGTCCAACTCTTCATCGGGAGTCTTTTCGTTGCCAGGGAAATCGCCAATCAATTTCATCCACGAATTTTCAATCGTTGAAGTTTTAACATCCTCCCATGCTGCTGCCAACCACTCGATGCTTTGATTTAAGGATATTTTTTTTAGTCGGTCTTCGAACTTGATGTCATTATCTTCTAGGATGAGTTTTAGCATGAGTTTTCTTTTATAGCTCATTTTAATGCAGTTAATGACGGATTGGTCCATTGGTTGACACAAAGATGTCACGTTTGGTGGTAAAAAAATGACCTGGTTGAAAAAAAGTATTAATTTAGTAATGGAATGTGGTAAATTATGTGTATATCTCTCCTCAGTTGGCAGGGAAGTCTATAAGGTAGAATAGTCGCTCATTATACCATATGATTTTAGGGAAATTAAAAAGAGAAAATTTTTATTACCTTTATACAGCCGTCATCTGATGTCAGCTCTTGGTTCGCTTCGTGATGAGCAGTGCAGTTATCAAGAACCAGCAACGCCTTAGGTTCGAGATTATTCTCGTTAGAAAATTGTCTTACAGCCGGGATAAAATTGTTGTGGAACCAGGCTCGAAAGATAGTTTGCGTCATCCACGCATTTTTTGAACTGTAGTAATTAACCGGTAGATACTCTTTGGCTGGAAGCGAGCGTGGCTTTGCAGCAGTGCCAATAAATACCAGATTTAGTTTATTTGAGCCATCGGCGTTGCTACACGGCATAAATGTGTATCGCATTTTGTTCACTTTACGTCCAGCAGGGTTTGTCTCACTGGAAAGCAATACACTTCGGGATGCTAGCATCTTTACGAACAGGGCAGACTCATCGGCATTGTAAATTTGTGATTTTTTCAAACCCATTTCATTTATTCGTTCCAGTAAAACCTCTTTGAATTTTATGTAAGCATCGTAGTCTGCTGATGCTTTTTCTCCAGCTACACGTTTCACATGCAATCCAAAACGGCTTTTAAATCGACGAAACCATCCAGTAGAAAAATGTGCTGTCCTGGATTGCTGTCCGATGTAATGCCCGCGATCTTGAAGGTGCTTAAGCAAGCATTCTGCCTTGATTCGCAACGCATACGGTGGAAGTATAATATTTTCTTCTCGCTGCTGCAGAATCCATATGTATAGAGCTTCCTCTAACAATGGAAACGCCTGCATCTTCATCGTTTTTCGGTTTTGAACGCCATGTTCTTTAAAACATTCTAATTTTTTACGTAGCTCTTTTCTTTGTTTTAAAAAACGAAAAATAGATGAAAGTCCTACGCCATACTGTGTTGCAAGCGATTCGTGTGATCTGCCTTGTTTTTCAAACTCATCACAAATGCGCACCTTTTCCTCCAAACTTAGGGTCTTTTGCTTTCGTTTGTTACTATTTGCCATCACTCAAATTGTTACAGTTGCAATCAATATAAATGAAAAATAGTGTGCTATTCGCTTTCAACAACCGACGCCAATGAACACAAGCCTGAGTATCCTTCAATGTTTATTTTGATATTTCATGCGTTTGACAGTTGAAATGACACTCCAGTTATCGAACACTGTTCGCTAACTGGATCATGTTTACATCTCAGTTAGCGGTCACCTACTGTAGTAACAAAACTATTAGTAATCCTAATGGCGAGAGCTGATACGAAGGAGCTGATTGAAGGAGGGGAGAATAGGAATTTCACGGGATTGAAGGGTTAGAGGCTGGATTAAATACAAGTAAGGGGTCGTTGGATCCGAACACAGTACGACGATAAACCACATTCAAAGTATTAAAAGTTCAGTGATCCTAGGAGTATCGGTGCATCAATGGTGCCTTCAAGAATTTTGGAGTGATGTGATGTGAGTGACTGGTTGTAGTAACTGTTTAGATACAGTGGGCTTGCAATTAACTTCAAAAATTTGGAATTACTGTTTTCATCAATTTCCTCACATCAACATGCTCACCAAAATATGATTCGAATTTATATTCTATTGTTAGTCTTAATTGCAACAGATAGTCGATTGAACCATGGCGATAAATGAGCGCCATGAAGCAGCTGCTAGCCAGTCAGGATGACGGACGCGATCGGAATTAAAAACCAATGCATCAGCACCAACCTTTTCCCCGTACTCCAGCGGACGCAGTTTGAAGAAAGTGCGCCTATTTCAACAAACCTCCCTGCACCCCATCGAAAGGAAGGAAGGCGAGAAAGAGCGAACCAGCGCACCCGATGAGTGAGTGCTGCACGAAGCCGGACGGCACTCAGCCGGCGCATGAACCGCGGCTCATCGCGGCCGAATGAACGCGAATGAACCAAGCGACAGAACGAAAACTTGCAAAGCGAAACCTACCTAAGCAGAAGCGGAAAAACTCGATCAAACCGGCGTAATATTTGTGTGTGTGTGGGTGGGCCCAAAAAAAATGGGGGGAAACAGCGTGATCTCCAAACGGTAAGCTGAAAACGCGCGGAAAAACGTGCCACAAGCGAGCAGCAAACGCAGCACAACCGTCATCTCGAGCTGGTTGATTACCCTTGAATGATTTGTTTATAGCTTTTTGAGGGGCAAACCCCCCTCCTCCCCCCTTCCCCCCTCTCTCTCCTGCCTCAGTAGCGGAAAACAAACAGCACACTTCACACTCGCACGCAGAGCATCAAATTGTAATTCCCCATGTCCGGCCGCTAGGGTGTCGCCCACGCCCGCTGCAAAACGGCAATGAAGCGGTCAACAACATTGCGCTTGGTTGGCGTGTGTTTCCTTTTGCCTGGCTGAAATGGCTCAAACGATGCAGAGAGGAAGGAGGAATGTACGAATTGATGGGGAGGGGTAGCATCGAATCTAAAACCCTAAGTGAGAGAGAGCGAATTTGTGAGTCTTTTGGCACATTAGTAATTGATGCTGATGCGCGCCTGCTGCCGGCTTTTTAATGTCACAATGGCTGAATTTAATGAAAAAAAGGCTGATAAACTACATCCATCAAACGAAGCTGCTTGCAGTTGCAAAGTGGCCTCATCGTCTTCAAACATTAGTACAAGTGTTGTGCTTTTTCTTCTTCTTCTCCGCTGCGCTTCCCGTCTTTGTTTTCTCTCTCTCTCTCTCGCCCAGTGTGTTTACACACACTCGCCTGGATGAAGTGGGGAGCCGCATGCACCAACAACAGGAGGAGAGCAGGGGGAAAAAAGACACACGGGCACGTGCATCACCTCGTCGGCTGAAGTGAGTGTTTGCGCAAAGTGCAAGTTTGCAGAAGCCCGCTGCAAACTAATCACTAATCCACCGCGTGCTCGATCAAGTCGAGTGCCCGAAGGGAAGGGTGGCAAAAGGGGGTAGATTAGATGCCTGCATTTGCTGAATAAAAGCGGCACGAGTGGGCCGAGACAATGTTACGCGCTTTGCGTTCGAGAGCGAGCGTAAAAAGTGTAGCCTCCGGCGGGCGCATATCGCTCGAACCCGAAGCGAACAACGCGGTGGCCATATTCTACGCGACAGTGTTACTGTTTTTTGCTGTTTTCACACACACACACACACACACACACACACACACACACACACACAGTGTCTGTACTGAAATTATCTCAGGGCTGGGGCCGGTTGCACGCGTTCTCGTCTCTGGCGGTTGGGCAACCGGATTTGGTCCTTCGAGCCGGATTTTTGTCTGTTTCAGTGCTTTGCAGGTGCGGGCACCCCGGGCATTTGTGTCGCAGCCGCACATTCATCATAATTTTTGTTCGGTGTGGTGGCATGGCAGGTGAAGGGTAAGCAGAGGGGGAGGTGTGGGGGAGGGGAGGTAGCCAAATAGCCGACCGCGCGGGAAAACCAGAAACTTAAAACCGTACATAAATAGCAACAGTTGCAGGCGGAAAACTCCCTCCCCTTCCCTCCTCGTTGTCTAAAGAGAAATACGCGCGCACACACACACACGCTGGCGGAGAGGATTTGCAATAGAGATTTAGTGGGTCGTGCAGTAGAGAGATTTCAACAAAAAAAAAGTAGGAAGTAAGAGTAACAGCGGGCGGCTGAAATGAGATTGAATTGTGAGCGAAATAAAATCACGCAGAACGAACGGGAAGAAAGAAAAAAAAAACCCACGAAAACAGATGGGTTGTAAATTAACCACAAAGATGGGCGCTGCGCAAAATTTCAATCAGCCAACCAACGCTCGCCCAGTACCGCTGGTCCTGCACAAACGCAAACCCTCTACGTTGTGTTTAACGTTTGAAAATCGTTTGCTCGCATTACAAATCTTCCGGATCTTACCCCACCGCCCGGGCCTCCCGGTCCGAGTCCCCCTCCCCCCTCCTCCCTCCGTTGTGGGAAAAACCACACACGGCTCTGCCAGCACGGGGCAGAATGAAATGGGTAACTGGGTGCACCCGGTGCGATTTGCGTGCGAGCAAATGCTAAAAATAGCGATTTTTCACTCTTCGCGCGCATTTGTGCAAAACACGCTCTGTGCGTGAACTGTGCGCGCCTGTGTGTGTGTGTGTGCGCACGCGTTTAAGCGAAGAAGTTGTTTTCAGCACCGCTACAAGATGCACACACACACACACATTGGTCCGCGCGTAATATGGGTAGTAAGGGAAGTGTTTTGCTTGCAGTTCATTTCGCCGTGCGAGTTCCGTTTCCTTTTTTTTCAAAATTTTATGTTTTCCCATGCACGATGGGGTGCTGGGGGAATGATGATCGGGTATCATTTCCATTAATTAACGTGCTTAAACGGCAAAACAATAAAGCTAGGCGAGGGAAGTGGAAAGTAATAAAATAAAAAAATGGAAGAAAAAAACAAACCAAATCGATCGCGACTTTCATTCATCACCTGCAGCAGGATCGCAGTGCTGGGGGGCGCAGCAAACAGCAGCAGGACAGGCGTCAAAACAATGACACAATTAATTAGTCGCGCTCGGACGCGGTAACAGAACAGCCAAAAGGTTTGAATGGCCCAAGATTGCAATAAATTATCCACATTGTAGTTGGAAGGGCAATTATTTTTATAAAAGCAAGCTGCAGGTGCTGCACATATTGATAGCAGGTTAATAAATCCTTTTATTTACATATCAAAAAAGCTATACATTAATGGTTTATAAAAAGCGTAAGGATAACTTACTACAGGCATTGATTGTATTTTCTTGATGGAGACGCCTTGTTTTTTGCCCTTCATTTTGGATCTACTAACAAGACATGTACAGTGGAACGAGTTTAATACATTCCAGAGACTTACTCGTTGTACGAAAAAAAACCTTTTTTTTTTGCGGAAGGTTCTATTCCATTTAGTTGGCATGAAAAGTAAAATAATTGATTCCAGAATCGCAAGTATGCAGGTTAAAGAGCACATACGCATTTGAGAAAAGGGAAAATGTCTTCATAATACCGATAATTTCGAAGATATTCGTAATTCACTGCTTCGTGGATATTACAGGGTTTTCCAGGGGTTCTCATAGCTGTGGGACCTTAATCTAAAGTGAATTGGAATCTATGGCACCCTTCTTCGACAAATCCGATTGGAATTTTCAAGGAGCCTGTGCAAAAAGGGTGCCATATAGACCAATTTCCATCATATGAAGTTCACTTCCCATAAGACAGAGTCTAGGAAGTGTCCCACAACTATGAGAACTCATGGAAAACCCTGTATCATTGATCCATTTTCTTGAAAAAAGACAACGATTGATTTAGTTTTTTTCTTTAATATTTCCTTAATAGAACGTTTTAAGAATGATGCTTTATCGCTTTTTGTCTAGGCAAAGGTAATAATTTTGCTGTGAAACATGTACTGCAAGACTTACAGTATTTTAGCGTGTATAACGACCCTCTTTTAGGTCGAAAATGACCAAAACTAGATTGAGGGAGTTTTATACACGGGTAATACATTTTAGTTTACTCCCGAGACATTACAATCGTTTATATACAAAGAGAGTCTGGTGCTTGGGTATCTACAAAGAAAATACAAAAAAAAGCAATAATTGTTGGCAAGGGAATGCGACTGGAAAAAGAATGCATGATTTGGAAACTGAGGAAACAATTCAGGAAATATCAAAGGTGGCTGTATACCTATGTTGTGGAAATCTGTTTCGTTGCAACCGATTCATAAAAAAGGCTGTCGTGTTTCATCGTCAAAGTACAGAGGAATATCTATCCTTAGTGCCTGCGCCAAAGTGTTAGAATCAATTGTTTTCTCATGCTCAACACGGCTTCATGCCCAATCGTCAGGTTGACGTAATTTACTCTGACTTCAAAGCAGCATTCGACAGTAATGATCTACTTCTGAAAAAACTCGAAATGCTAGGATTCGGCGACCCGCTTTTGTCCTGGTTTGCCTTTTTTTAAAAAAAGGTCGATCTGTTAAAGTGAGAATAAGGTCGCAGTTATCGCTACCTATCCGACGTACCTCAAGGCAGTATACTAAACCCTCTACTTTTTGTGTTAATGACTGTGTCCATGTTCTGCCACCAGATGGTTATTTACTATATGCGGATGATATTAGGATTTTCCTTCCGATTTTTGTCCACAATGTCGCCCGCATCCTGCAAAGTCATCTTAATCGTTTTTCGACATGGTGCTCGTGGAATGATCTAGAGCTCTGTCTTAACAAATGCAATGTTATTATCTTCTTCCGTTCACGTAATAAAATTCCCACCACTTACACGCTATGTGGTGAACATGTCAAGCGTGTGGCATTGGTAAAAGATCTAGGCGTGTGGCTTGAAGAGACTTTATCATTCAAATTTCATGTAAACACAGTTATCAACCAAGCAAGAAAAATATTTGGTACAATATACCGATTTACTCGTGACTTTGATGATTCGGCTTGTCTAAGAGCTCTGTACCGTTGTTGGGTTCGATCTATTTTGGAGTATGTGAGCGTAGTTTCACAGGTATGGGTAGAATTGAGCGAATTCAAAAACGATTCACACGCATGGCTATATGCAATTCTACTCGAAGAATATAGAGCAAGTAGATCCAGAAAAGCGCTCAAGCAACATGCGTCAATGTGTGTAAGAGCTTCAACAAATACTATCAACCTTAAAACCTAATTTTAGTGTCCATTGTCTCAAAAATAGAATTTGATCAATTATTAGGTTAGACTAGGTTAGGTTAATGTTTTACTCGGGGTACAGGCTGGGAATGGTTCTTTTTCATCACGCTGCCTTCGTTGGATAATTTATAGTAAATAAAAAATAAACCAAATAATGAAATCAATAAATATATAAAACATATTAAATACAATTAAAAACTAATTAAATAACTAACTCAATAAATATATAAGGAAATAGATAAATACATACATACATACATACATACATAAATATGCAACACACTTGTGCTTCACACACACTTCTGTTCCTGGCAAAAGGTTTACATTAAACGATTCTTATTATCAAAATCCGACCGTGTTTTTTTTTCTTATTGAGAAATAATGCGCAAAATAAGCCGTATTGCTTGATATCGAATCTTTTTGGAATAGTTCCAGTGGAGTAGTTCCACTGTACTAGCAAATGATATCTACTGTCCAGAAGCGCTTTAGTTAAAGCTAGAGAGATGCAGATTTTTTTTCTTTATAAATCGCGGGTTTTACACGCATTACTAAACATTCTTCCCTGTTACTTCCTCTCAATAGCTTCTCGATGTTTGAATAAGGATGGTTTTGTGATATGCCTTACAGATACTTACAGATGCGCTCCATACTTCTATGGTTCTTTTTTTGCAATTGCAAAACAGTAGTAAGTGCTGCTTAACTGTCGATTGGCTTTGGATCAGTTGCTTTAGGCTCAATTGCTAATCATGTGTGAAGGTCGTTGAAGGAAATTTATTGCATCCAAAGCTACAGTGCCTCAATGTCAATGCTGGATAAAATTTCTACAAATTTTCAGCAATGATTCCAATTTCAGTGCTAATTTCAGGGCAAACGGTTCCGGTGTGCGAACTCATTGCAGCGTGGGAGACGATGCGCTTGACAGACTGCCAAGCTTTGGGCGTGCGACCGTGTGATTAAAAAAAAAAAAAACATGTCGTCAAATGCTAGTTAGAACAATCATTTCGTGGTAAGCATTGTTTTCAATGTTTCAATCAATATCAATATTTATGATGCCATGATATAACAATGTTTAGAGTACTTTCAATATTTAGAAGAAAAAATAGGTTCGTTTTTATGATGTTTATGATGGGGGAGGAAAAGTGTACACTACAGCGTCTTTCCGTAGGTGTCTTTAGAGTCCAATCCTACCCGGCTGCTGTGACTGTTGCTTCACGATCGTAGCGATTGCTGAAACATGCGCAATCTACTTTTATTTACATTCCCATCGTCCCAGATGACTGCGGTGACTCAGCGGGTTTGCTTGCACCGCCCGAAAGAATGCTGCCCGAACAACGCTCGAGCCGTAACCCTCGTAAGCTATAACTATTGTTGACAGATTGCGTTTACGAGCGGCACGGCGAGATGAGCAGGGCGGAAGTGTCTGATGCTGCTGTCGCCTGCTAGCACGGTTGAGCAGCATCAGCGTATTTGATCCCAGCTCCGGATTAGTGTTTGCGCGATGACGAAAAGCCTAAGCTAAGAGCTGAGGCTGGAGGTTCGACGGTTCGGGTTGCAAGTGTGCTAGGAAGCCCGTCGTTGCCCAGATCGGATTACACCCCGGCAAGGCCGGCGTAAGTAGAGCAAACCGCGCCCGCGCGCAGATGCTACTGTCACACGGGCGTCGAAACGTGCGGCGACTGTCAGCAAATTTTTTTCTCCAGCACGTACGAGATCGTAACGAAGATGGTGTGGTCGCATGGGAAGGGAGAAGGATTTGTAACTGCCAAACAAACCAAGCTTAATGACAAACCGATCGTTTCGATAGCGACATAGGCCATTATATTGCAGTCACTACAGGAACTGCAATAACTGCAGTAACAGATACTAAAACCACTGCGCTTAGTACTATTTTTAGAGACATGGCTATTAAAAATGGTCAACCCAATCAACACGAACAACTTTCCATGCACCAAAGAATGCATTGCAACCGTTTGCAATGCTTGCCATTGCGCGTAAATCATCCCGTTCCATGGCAGGGGCAACACAAAGCAGAGGCGTACCGAAAAACAAACCGCCTAAACACTCCGCCAAACTGCAAGCGACCCAACTGGCGCCGGTGTTGGCGTTTTTTGGTTGCATCGCCCATTGCGCCCTTGGCTCCAAATGTTGCTGCGGATGCGGGTCCGGTTAAACGTCGTTTGCGCGTGCAACACTAGTTCAAAACCTTGTGTGTGGCCCAAGTGTTGCGGCTTAAAAATAGAGTGACCGTATCCGTATCGGTTGATGGCAAGCGGGGTAGTAAGTGTAAGCGCCTCGACTCGCCGGCCACTTGCGATGGACGCTTCCGGCTAAACCATCTGTGTGTTGCGTGTGTGAGTGTGTGTTGGAGCATTCATTGAAGTGACAGATGAGCTAAGGGAAAACCAAAATAATCATCTTATCTAGAGGCGTTGGGATGTTTTCTCCGAATGCTAAAACATTGTACAAGCATGCTTAGCTAGTGATGAAGTATTTTGAACGCCTCTAAGCTCAACGTCTCGCAAAACTTTGACATCGTGACGCAGTACGCTGAAACCATTCTTTACCCATTAGAATTAGAAATTAGAAGCCGTAAAAAATACATTCGCTGAATCCGAGAAAACACATGCTCCGGTGATCTGCACGCGATGCTTAATGTTAGGTATTTCATCTCTTACACGTATGGTTGCCCAGAATGTCTTTATGGAAAAAGTCCTAACACATTGACGCTCCAGATCTGTCGGCGAGATGAAGTATAAATACTTCTCCAGCTGGGACACTAAGCCACTATAAATACTTCAGTATTGACCGCAGAAGGCGACTCTATACAGGGTTTCCCACGATTTATTGGTCAGTTCCCATGATTTTTTGGTGCGTTCCCACGATTTTTTGGTCGTATCCTATAGATTGTTGGTTCGATCCCATAATTTATTGGTATTTTCCGATTGGATATCAATACAATTAGACCAAAAAATTCTGGGAAACGACCAAAAAATCGTGGGAACGCACGAAAAAAATATGGGAATCCACCAAAAATTAATGGGAACCCACCAATAAATCGTGGGAAACCCTGTAACTTTAATGAACTCGCGGCTATATTCTCGTAGACTCCTATTTATACTTTGTTTACAATATTCGATCGTAAAATAAATCGCGGCATTATGATCTGACATTACCTCGTCTTGGGAGCTTGGGAATATTGCAAAAGTGTAATAAACGAATGGTTGAGTTTGCAGACTGCGTACTGTTTGAAATCTTTTCTTTACGGCAATCCCGTCAAAAGTCAACAATTGTTTTTGTGTCATCATTTGACAGACTTTCCGTAGCCAAATGTCAAACGTGAGATACAAAACTGAATTATCAGAACTGCCAAAATGTTCGTGTATATGATCCGCAAATTCAACAGAGATGAAAACAAAAAGGTTAAAATTCAAGACAACTATTTAGCTGTAGGATATACCACTGCCATGACATGGGGATTACTGTTTCTTCTTCTTTGGCACAACACAACCGTTGTCAGTCATGCCTGTTACCTGTTCCAATACTACTGGACTTGGCTTACCAGTGACTTACTGCTTACGCATATAGCAGGATATAGTCAAGTCCTACATATGGGCGCACGGTCCATTCGGGACTTGAGCCCATGACGGGCATGTATGTTAAGTCGTACGAAATAACGACTGTACCACGAGACCGGCTCTCGAGATGGTTGCTACGTAACTATAAAACCAGAGGCTACAATCAGATATTGAAAATGGAAAAAATGAGACATCATTTGATGCATGATACACTGAGATAACCCGAACAAAGGCAAAGCAACATGGTATCCATTAAAACAAATCAATCGTTAAAAAAGCGTTTAACAGTTTGCGTAGATTATTAAAACTATTTCCCTGTCCCGCAAACGACACAATTGGTCAGAGTTGATGTACACTCCTGAAACTCAGCAAGTATCCTAAGATGTGTTACATGGCCACAGTATAACTAGTGCAATAAAACATTAAAACTACAATCTTTAAGCCACCGTCAACTTGAAGAGATATTCATGTTGCTAGGCAGTATTCAAGAAATCACCGAAAAACGCAAGCATCCTTTGACCAATATTTTTGTGAACTGTCATTCAAAAGATCATCTTAGCGAATTAAGGCTTCCAAATCGTATATGCAGCTGAGAGAATATTACGCCTTAGGAAGACATTCTTCTTGAAGAGACATACAATGTATGGAATATGAGGGGACCGTCAAAATATTAACAACAATCAATCTTGAAGCGACTGCATCAGCGATGTCACTGTAGTTACAATTGTGTCACAGAAAGAAAGTAAAAAAAACCTCGAGAAAGTATGACCAGAGACCAAAGCTGAACCAAAATAATAAACAATAAAGTGAAGCGAACCGGGCCCACACAAACCCATTAAAAGGTGTCCCGCCGGGGCGTTACAGAGGCGTTACTTACGTTTAGCGTAGAACAGCTTCGAATAGTCACAGTCCATCCTGAGGCCGGGTATGCCGCCACCGGCCACTCCTCCACCGCCGCCGCCCAGTCCACCCACACCACCTATTCCACCCACCGCTCCTCCTCCTCCTCCTCCTGCTCCTCCTACTCCAACTCCTCCCCCTCCTCCTATTCCACCGCCTGCTCCGCCTAGTCCGCCTGCCGAGCCTGTACCGCCGGCGCCGAGCGCGCTCCCGCCGATGCCGATCCCTCCCGGGCCACCGATGCCCGCGCCGGCCGTGTCCACCCCGCCCCCGAGCGGCCCAAAGTGCGGATGGGGGTGGTGCGGGTGGGCCGCTGGATGGTGATGATGGTGATGGTGGTGGTGATGGTGCGGATGCGGCACGTGGTGCGGATGGGGATGGTGCGGCCCGTGCGGATGGTGGTGGTGGTGGCTGTTGCTGCCGCTTACTGCGGCCGCCGCCGCTGCTGCCGCTGCCGCCGCCGCTGCCGCCGCTGCCGCTGCCGCCGTACCGGTGCTGGCCGGTCCACCAACGCTACTACCGGCGGGGCCGGCACCACCAACACCACCACCGACTGCTCCTCCTCCTCCGCCGGTCGTCGCCGGTGCTGCTGCTGTGCCGGTTGTGCCGCTGGGGCCGTTCCCTGCCGCCGCCGCTGCTGCTGCCGCCGCTGCCGCTGCTGCCGCTGCCGCGCTGGCCGCCGTCGGGTAAGCGAGCGGGTTCAAAAAGTTAAAGTTTCCTTTGTCAATCTTGGCGGCCGTGGGCTGGCTTCCGGCACGCCACTCGCGAAAGTGGTCGGTGGCGGAAACGGCGTCACTATCCTGATCCGGGCCGGTGGGACAGGGCAGGCAGGTCGGTTTACGGAGAAGGGGTCAGTGGAGAGGATGTTGTTTTTCTTTTTGTTGTGTGTGTGTGTTGTTTCGCTTTACAGCAGGATGATGATTTCAGTTTTTGATTGCAGCGAAGCAGATTGTTGATTGTTGACCCTTATCGGTGGTGGGAGCTTCGGCTTTTCCGGCCACTCGCACTTTTTCACTCACCACATAGAAACACGTACACACACACACACACACGTTTAGTCACAGTTGGAACAAAAGTAAACCCAACCAAAAATACCCCTAATCACATGCGCCCATTCACAAACACACGCACACACACACAGGGCCGCGGTACGATCGCGGCCAACCGATAGAACCGAACTGTACGATAGGCCCGCGCGGTCCGGCACGCTGTTGTGGCACCGTTTGTGTGTGTGTGGGGGGGGGGGATGAGTGGGAGTTCGATAACACGCAAACGCGGGCGAAAGGTGGCGACTGATCTTTATCGCGCGCTGGACAAGACGAGATGCCGAAAAGGTACGGCACAAAAATTGGCTTGTTTTTTGGGGTTTGTTTCTTTCTTTTTTTGCTCCCTCACTCGATTGATCTTTGATTTGTTTTGTCTGGTGGTGTTGTTGTTTTTTTTTTTGTTTTGCGCAGTATTTTAGTACACCCTTGTACACGATAAGCTATCACACTATCAATTGGTTGTTTTTATTTTTATTTTTGTATTTCACACCACCGTTGCGATTGGCACTGGAGCACGTGTTTAGTTCGCGTGCTCTTTTAATGGAGTTTCAAATTTGATCGTTTTTTTGTGAGGTTCGCTTCCGATGCACAATAATATCCTTGGCGAGGATCACTCAGGGATGGGAAAACACTGTTACACACACACACTCTCTCTCTCTCTCTTTCTCACACACAAACACACGCACGAATGTTTTTGATTGATGAAGCACGAAAAGTTCGCTGTTTGGTCACACTTGTCCATTCGCGGCTCACAGACACGACTCACAAAACGGGGCGCGCGCTGAACGACGAACGACGCTGATGGCGCACAGTGCGTGTGTGCCCGTGGCTCGGGCGTAAGACCCCACGGGTTGTAAGGACGGTTAGGCGAACGCTTCGTTACGGTTTGCCGGTGGCCGCGTTTAGCTCCGTCTGCTAGCGTGCGAACGAATGAATGATGCGGGCGCCACCGGCTCCTGTTGGGCCGCTAGCCGAGAGCCGGGACCTGCTGCTACGGGCCACTCACTTGCGCCCGGCACTCACCGCTAGCGCGAGTGTGTGCGTGTGGCGCTCGGCCCACTCTCACGCACGCCGAGCGCACGTTCGGGAAATGTGCACGCAGCGGCGCGCGAGCTCGCCGACCGGGCGGCTCCATCCGCGCCGTGAGTGACCGTGAAGTGTTCATTTTGCCAAACCCCCCTCCCCACTACCCCCATTCCTAGCTCGAAGCGCAGTGTTTGCCACCGGCTCCGTTTTGTATCGAATTGTGTATTATGTTGTCTTCTTTTACTTTATTTCATTTGTATTTGCCGATGAGTGTCACTTCCGGCGAAGCGAGCACAGTAAGCACCAAAGCAAGTGTACTTACTTTTTCGGCAGTTTACGGCAGCACGCGGACGCTCGTTGGGAAGCAACAGGGGGGAAAACTTTGACAGCTCACCGCGATCACAGCGCGATCGATTTCGGATCATGCAGAGTTTTTTCGCAATTTCACAAACACACCCGAAAAATAAAAACAAAATAGAACAACCGGGTACGCATTTTATTTTAGGTCTTTATTTTGTTTTCGCACTATTCTCCACCCGCTGTCGGTGTGTGTGTATGTGTTACGTTTCGTTTTGTTTTTTCTTCTTCCTTTTATATATATTTTTCCGCAATTAATTTCGAAGCCTGAATGGCTTCAGGCTTCCTTTATCGGACTCTTATTTGTTTTTGTTTTTCTATGCTGCTGCTGCTGCCACTATGGCGTGTTTCTTTGTATGTGTGAGAGTGTGTGGGTTTTTTTTCAAGTTTTTCCTACCACCATCGTGGCCGTCGTGTGTTTGGTTCCGTGTTTCTCATTCTTACTTTCTTCTTCTATCTTCTCCTTCCTCTTCTTCTTTTTCTTCTTTTTCTTCTTCTTCTTCTACTTCTTCGTCTTCTTCTTCTTCTTCTTAATGTATTCGCTATTTTATCTGTAGTATTAGCTGTTTCAACCACTGTCGCTTTCCACTGTTCTGTGCTGGCTCTGCGAGTTTAACATATTTTGCTATACTTTATATACTTCGTTTCACCATTTTGCTTTGCTGGTGTGGGTTTTGTGTTTTGTTCTTTCTCGTGCTTCTTTCTTATTTTTTTCTTTTCTTATTTTTTCTATTCTTATCTTTTTAATCTTCTTCTTCATTTGCGTTTTAATTAGTGTTTACATCTCGCTTTCTTTCTCTCTCTCTCTCTCTCTTTCTCTCTCTCTCTCTTTATCTTACTACTTCTTTCTTTCTCATCTGTTTCTTAATTGCTCTGTTACAGCGAACCACATTCACGTACTGTTTTGTGATTAGCAAAACACGCCCCACTTTGCTCTCTCTCTCTCTCTCTCTCTCTCTCTCTCTCTTTACTTTCACTTGCTTATGCTATTATTAATAAATTTGATTTTTTGTATGCGTGTATTTACGTGTGTGTGTGTGTGTGTGTGTGTGTGTGTGTGTGCAGGAGTGAGTGGGGTGTGGGAGGACAGGGAAGGGATTTGATTTGTTTCGAGAAAAACTGCCCCCCCCCACCGCTTGGTTAAGATAGGGCAAAGAGATGCAGCGAAAATTTTGGTACCACACCTTGCCCCTCCCTTCGGCACCCTTCAAGCTTCTCCACACAGCCGAATTTCCAGCTAACAGAATTTCCAGGTGGTCAATCTCTCTGTCTCTATTTGTCTCTATTTTTCTTCCCCTTCCCGTTTCCATTGCCTGTCATTTCTGAATTGGTTGCGATAATAGTTCGACACAATGTTCAGGCTGTCTGCTCTCTACGGTAGGGCGCCTGAATTGCGGCAACACGTTTTAACACAACGGTCTATTTCCCTTTTTTCTATCGCACGTATATTCTTTTTTACATGATGCGTCTGTGTACGGGTGAGAGCGAGTGTGAAATGGTAACTTTTAAGTTTTAGCGTTTTTTCTGTATTGTTACACACACACACACACGCGCGTTTTTCTTCCTTTCTTGTGTAGTTTTGTGTGTAAGTGAAAGCTGTGTGTGTTTAGGGATTGTAACGAATGTGGGCATAATAAGAAAAGTTTCCCGAAACACAGTTGCTCACTCTGACTACCTATAAACAAACTATATGTGTGTCAATATGTGTGTATGACTTAAGTGGTTTTGTGAGTATTATTTTCTCTTCCTGTTTTATGTGTTTTTGCCATTTGCTGTGTGTGTTATGGTTTTGCTAGTTTTGTTACTTACTTTTTTTTCTCCTTTTTTTGTCGATTTGAACTTGCTATTTTCTTTTTATTTCTCTTACTGTTTACCGGTACCTTTAGAGCGATTGTATACTTTTGTGTAGTATTATTTATTCATTATTTTATTTATTTATTTATTTAGCCATAATTTTTGCTACTCTTTTTCTGATAAATTTACTACCGATCTGATCGCTTTACATCGCTCGTTGAGTTTTGTTTTGTTTTATTTTGTTTATCTTTTTTTTGTTGTTTAATTTACTTTACTACTCCTGCCCTCCTATCAGCATGTGACAATGTATGCCTGTGTGTGTGTGTGTGTGTGTGTGTGTGTGTGTGTGTGTGTGTGTGTGTGTGTGTGTGTGTGTGTGTGTGTGTGTGTGTGTGTGTGTGTGTGTGTGTGTGTGTGTGTGTGTGTGTGTGTGTGTGTGTGTGTGTGTGTGTGTGTGTGTGTGTGTGTGTGTGTGTGTGTGTGTGTGTGTGTGTGTGTGTGTGTGTGTGTGTTGGCATGAGTGCGTGTGTGCTTACAGTAGCTAACAGGTAACCGTTTGTTTGTGTTTGTATAATTTCGATTCACGTTTCTCCATTTGTTGTGTGAGTTTTTTTGTTTGGCGCTATTTTCCCTTTCTATTTTATGCTCTGCTTGTGACTCGCAAGTGTGCAACACAACACGCTTAGTACATCCGAGCACTGAAATCAATCGCAAACAAGCATGCCGCACACATTATACCAACTCTCGTTGCCTTTGATTGCGCCCAAACGGTGAGACACGATAGCAAAAAAAAAAGAATAAAAAACAGTTGCAGGAGTGGGAATGCACGTCTCTTGTATACACTAATATCCTTTACAATCACACACACACACACACACACACACATACACACACGGCCATACTCAAAGGTAGTCAGGAATAAGGAGAACGAGAGAGAGAGAAAGAGAGAAAGAGGGGTTGGAAAATTAGATAAAAATGACGATGAACAGGCTCCTCAATAACAAAACCATTCCGACGCGAGTGCCACAGGTGGGAGATAGGATAGGATGGGAAGGAAGCGACACTCTTTTCCAGCTAATTTATTCGTTTTTTTTTTTGCAGATCGACCAGCTGTAGGAGTGAAAGAGTTCCACGTGACCACGGTGGGTTCATTTCATCATTTTCTTCTTTTGTTTTAGGGTTTTTTGCGTTGTCAAAGGAAAGAGAGAAACGGTTAAAACTCGGTATACGTGAACGTCACTCGGGAAGCGCTTAAAAAAAAAAAAAGAAGGACATTTTCATTTATCTACTCGGTTATGCTAGTGTGTCTGTGTATATAGTATATATTTTTCTGTTTTTTTTTTGTTTTTTTTTAATGATTTTGTTATGTTTTTGTGTTTTGCGCACAGCTTTAAGCAGCCGCGGGCACAACATCTAGAGCGGCGTTAGGTTTTGATCGACCGTTCGGCTGTTTTTCGAGAAGCTGCCTGCTACCTACGAATTGTGCGTTGCATTTACGTATCGATTAAGAGTTTAGTGTGTCCTGCTTGCAGAAGATTTCTTTATTTTTTGTTTCGATTGTTTTTTTTTTCTTCCTCCGTGTTCTATTCTGTTGCACTTCTCATTCTCAGTTTTGTTTTTTTCTTTCTTCCACTTCTTCTTTGCTTGTTTGCGTGCTTGCTTTAGCTAGGTATGCCTAGCGATAAATGGCTTTTTGTTTTTGTTTTTTTTATTTGTTTGTTTGTTTTGCAGTTTTTCGAGCCTCCTCCTTTCGAGTTCTTGCGCCGATTAAATTGATATGTGTTGGTGTGTGTTCTTGTGTTAAAGTATGTAGGCGTGAGTTTTCTTACACTGCTATGCAACCTCGGCTGTACGTATCGAGAGTTCGGAAGAGTTGGAGAGTCGGAACATATGCTTTTTTTTGCATGTTATTTACTAGTGTGTGTATATGTACGAGCGTGTGTGTGTGTGTGTGTCTATGTGTAAAAATTTTTGTGATTTGTCGCGGAACAATGGAGTAAACGACTAACGTTCCTCGCAAACATGGCACTATATAGAGGGTGTCTAGTTGACGTCCCTAGTTTCTAGCTGGTGAATGGCGTAAAAGAAAATAGGAGGTTCGTTAAATCTTTCACTCTCTTTCTTTCTCTCTATCTCTCTCTTTCTCTCACTCTCTCTCTCCCTTTCTTTATTGAATTCTTTGTCATCTCGATCCTTTCCACTTCAGCTGGCCAATTATGCATTTTTGTCTACCTGCTTCTCTTTATAAAGTGGTAAGAACCGTTTAATTTAACCTGCAACCTTACATGTGTATATGTGCACATGTATATACATCTACATTTCGTATCAACACGTGCTGTGGGACCGGATGAAGGTGTCCAAATTATAATCATGCGTGTGTGTGGTTTTTTTTGTTACTTATTCACCTTTTTGACTGCATGTGTGGGTGTGTCTATTACTCATTTTCTCGTCACAAGATATATCGTTATAATAATAAACAAAACAACAGTATATATATTTTTATATACATATACATATACGCATGCATGGTTTGTGGTAGTGGGAGGAGCGTGGTCTATATATATATATATAGTTATATGTATACAAATATATAAATTTATGTTATATTATTAGATCGAGACACCTTGCGCCTTTGCATTTGCACTAAAAGGTCAGGTGGATAAAAGGAGGACCCCACGCACGACAACGCACTCGTTCAACGACCTGCTCAGCTATTGCTGCTGTATTGCGTTACAATAGCTACAGCGTTACGGTAACGGCGTTACGCACGCAGCTCGCCGCTTGTGTGAGCGTATTATGCAAACGTGCCCCACAACGACGGACCGTGCCCGTGCTTATGGGCGAGGATCAAGGGAAACACACATTTAAATGTCCAAAATGGCTGACGCCGTTAGTACGTTCGGGCCCGCCCAGCAAACCGGCCGCCATAACAATCGAAACAACAACAAAATGAAACGAAAGAAGAGGAATCAGAAAACAAACCTAACGAAACACGTAAAAGTCACTACAATCACTGTGAAAGTGGGTGTCTGTGTGTGTGGTAGTAATAGTGGTAATAGTAGTTGCAGTAGTAGTAGGGTTTTGTGTACACGTGCCGACACCGGCGCCCACTTTACGCTCGATCGGGTGCGGTCGGCTGGGTTTGGGCCCGTGCCCCCGCTCAGTCCACTTTCCAGCCGAGCGACGTTTGCTGCTTCTTGTACTGCTTCGCGTTTTGGGCAATCAGAAAGTGCTCGGTCGGGAAGTCCAGCATCGTGGTGCAGTGAAAGCCCATGTTGGCGGACGCGACGATGTACTCGCACAGTGCGAACCAGCTGAATGCTGCACCGGGTGAACGATACAGGGAGAGAAAGGGAGAGCGATTAGTACTGGAAAAGTTTTCGTCGGAATCGATTCCCGGTTACTAGTTTCGGAATCAGATTCCGGAATCATCTACAGAATCAAAATCGGCCCCGGAATCGCAATTGAAGTGTCTCTGGAGTCGGTTTCGGTCTTAGCATCTCCATGAGAATAGGCGTTTGGGTCCTATGCCGCTTCGACTGTATTGATAGCCGTAACGTATCCGATTCATTTTCATGCAGGTTTCAGCACTGATTTCGCTTTTGAATCTTCTGATTTCAATTCCAGAATTGTTTCTGATTCCGGAACCAATTCCAATTCCGGAGCCGATTCTGGAACCAATTGCAATGCTCGGGACGATTCCGATTCTGGAACCTATTCTGATTCCAGAACCAATTCAAATTTCGGAATCGGAGTCGGATTTGGAATCAGTTCTGGAATTGGCTCCAAAATCGGCTCCAGAATCAACTCTAAAATCGCTTCCGGAATCAACTCCAAAATCGGCTCCAGAAACGGCTTTGGTCCCGGAACCGGATCGAAATCAATTCTCTCCAGAATCAAAATCAATTTAAGAATTGAAATCTATTCCAGAATCAGAATCGATTCCAAAGATCGAAATCGACTCCAGCATTCATTCCGAACACGGAATCGGAATCGGCTCCAGAACTGATTCCGAGCTCGGAATCAGAATCGGGTAGTTCCGATACCGAGCTCCCGCCACTAGTGCTGGCCACTGGTGGCACACGGTCCATCCACCGTACCGAGATCCTGGCACAGGAAGCGATGCTTCAGGAAAAACAGTATCAACCCGACCGTGCTCGCGATCGAGAGGGCAAAGAAGGCTTGCTTGTAGCGCAGCGACGACTCCTCATTCGGTGTTTGCGGCCCGTCCGGCTGCAGGATCTTGAGCAGCTTCAGCGTCGCCAGCATGTAGGACAGCGAGGTTGTCATGAAGATGATGAACACCTTCTCGTGCAGTGCTGTGAGGGTAGTAGCAGATCAGTAAGCATCAGTGTTGTGGACAGTGGCGTTCTGCGCCGTTCGTTACGAGCGCTACTTACGATAGTTTTCCTTGTTGGAGATGTAGGTGACACCGCATAGTGCACTGATCTCGACCAAATTCAGCCAGTAGACGATGTTTATCATCCTGCAGGCTTTCGTCACACGCTGTTGGCAAGGCACACATACAGATAGAGAGAGAGAGAGAGAGAGAGAGAGACAGTGTATGTAATTGGCAGAGGACTCTACCTCTTACGGCAAAAACTTACGGCGGGATCGTTCAGTCCGGCAACCATGGCACGGTACCAGTTCCGGTAGACGAAGGCAATGATGAAGCGCGGCCCGATGTGGAGTGCGATCGACACACGCCACAGGTACCGCTGTGGACTAACGCCAGTGATGGCACTGATTGACGGTATGATGTTGTACACCTGGGACGGTATCGGGGAAGTAACAGTCGTTTAGTAAACTAGCTTATTGCCAGCCCAATTCTTGATATCAATCTACTCATATCGCATGCATGTGTCTATTTTTGGTTAATGGCGTGAGAGACTGTTGGACAGTATAACAGTCACTACCGCTCACACCATTACAACTACAGTTGGGACTAACATCAATTAGTTCTATAGTAACTTCATACCCGACAGTGCGTCTCGTGAATTTCCTCTGGCTGGAAGACGTAAGCGGAGACGAAACATACGAACAAGGTACCGAGCGGTAGCACTAGTGTAAACACGCAGATATCACGGAAGCCAATGATGAGGTGCACCACAAGCTACCGACGCCACCGATGGACGCATCACGTAAGCAAATAAACAGAGTGAAACAGAAAGAGAGTGTGAGAGAGAGAGAGATTATAGTAGCCTACGCAACCAGCTCTAAAGCTTCCCGGAAGTGCGGTTATTTTAAATATTCTACACGGTTTTTCTACCGGGACGTACCCGACAAAACAAAATAACAGCGTTATTTTTGCAGGGTGTTAGGGACGGGAAAGAAGGTGTGCTAGTATTGAAAACAAACTAACAGTGGAGTGAGCGATCCCGAGCCCGAGGTAGATCGTACAGCATTCTACCAGGGCGATTTTTTGCGTACTTCCAAACAGAACTCTCTTCCCCCGGGTAAAGGTACGATTAGAGGTAGCATGGAAGTGAAAATGACGTTTTGGATTTTACGTTATTATTATTGTTTTTTTGCTATAGAAAGGTGTGTGGAGACAGTAGGTCCAGGATCATTATGGGCGACTATCAAACACAAACACACACTGAAAAACCTCCAAGGCGTTTTTGTTTTACAGGGTTTCACACTTTATCTCAAGACCGCGGGACCCCTTCCCGAATCTGTCTTAGCCAAAGCCAAGACTGCGGTATGATGCTTGAAAACGTTGATGATACCTGAATTCATCGGATGCAATGCTGAAACTGCGGCACATTTCTCGAAACACACTGGTCCGCGCCGAGGACATGCGGTCGAATATTTTTTTACACGGTTAACCTTTGTGTACATCAGTCTATTAGAAACACTCAATTATCCTTTTCGTTTTTTTACCAAAAAAAGACAATTTAATAAAATGAGTGAATGCATATTTGTTTAATTAAAATATTTACAAGTGTTAAGAAAGTAGTTTGAACTGTTTAAATAATCTTTTTTGGTAAAAACACGAAAAAATAATTAACTGTTTTCAGTACACTGATGTACACAAAGGTTATCCGTGTAAAAAAATATTCGACCGCATGTCCTCGGCGCGGACCAGTGTGTTTCGAAAAATGTGCCGCAGATTCAGCATTGCATCCGATGAATTCAGGTATCATCAACGTTTTCAAGCATCATACCGCAGTCTTGGCTTTGGCTAAGACAGATTCGGGAAGGGGTCCCGCGGTCTTGAGATAAAGTGTGAATCCCTGTAAATTGATATGTAACGCTTAGTAACGCTTCTTTGGTGATAGGGTCCAATATCGGTCAATCTATTAAAACAATTTTTGCATATGGATACGATACCCAAAAACCGTTTTGAAAACAATCGTATGAAATGGAAAAAGTGCTAACATACATCAAACGACTTAAATGAAACATTTTATCGTTCATTTGATCACCCCGCAGAAAGAAATATCAAATCTGGCTTATACTGTCACATTCAAAGGCTTGCTCAAAATTACTCCCATGACCAGTGCTGCAAAGTGTCACTGTCAATGTCATACAAAAATCTGATTGAAACAAAATTCACATCAGCGTCACGTACTCAATTGTGATAATCATATGTGATACTGAAAACGATTGGTGTGATCAATGCTTCGTGACATTTTTGCGACCAACGCTTGGCCAGTCACTTTGACATGACTTTTTTTACTGTGACCTTTTGAGCAAAATGTCACTGACATAGTCATGACAAATTCCGGCTGAGACAAAATAATGTCAGCGCCACGAACTCTACTATGACGATCAGAGGTGAGACTCAAACAGTTGGTGCGACCATCACATGCTTCAAACCAGATTGATCGACCAAGTGTTTGAGACCCACCGCTGATCATCACAGTTGTGTATGTAAGCTGATTTGAGCTTCGTTTCAATCATGAGTGTTTGTGACTGAAACAGTGGCATTTGGCAGCATTGTTCAAAGCCAGATAAAGTCATGATTATGCTTGTGACGGCACTAAGCTAAGCTTGTCAGTCAGAGTATCAGATTTGACTCAAGCACTCGCACGTCGCGTTCGGCATGTCATGACGCATTTTCATTGAGTATCAGCAATGCGCATCAAGCCATCACGGATATGATCATTGTTTTCGTTGGTGAATAATCTCGTGATCCTCATGACATTTTGCAGCACTGGCCATGACTTATCCCGCTACCTCTAACCACAGCTTAAGCGGTCGAGGCAGCGGTTTGGAGGTTTCTATAAATACTCTGCTGGTGCCTGTGATTCAAATTCGGTTGAACCCCTTCCCGGCCTGCCAAACCTGCCAGGGGGGGGGGGGGGGCTCATCTTCGTTTACCTTATCGCTGGAGCCCCTGCCCCGGGGCCCTCCGCCATCGTCCCCGTAGTGGTCGGCCGGCTCGAGGGCGGCGCCGGGTTCGGCCCGCTCTTTGCTGCGGTCGTTGCTGCGCGACTTTCGCTGGATGGCACCGGGGAGGCTGGCGTGTGCGTTGTCCGTCGTCAAATTCCACTGCGGTTGGTGCGGCTGGGGGTGATGCTGCTCCTGCGGTCTGTGGGGACAGTTGGGCGGCGCGCTGGTGGCCGTCCGGGCCGGATCGTCCGGCGGCACCCGCCCATCGACCGTCGCGTCCATCGTCGGGCGGCTGGAGCTGACGGCGCGCGTCGACCGGTTGCGTCCTCGCTGCGGCACGTGTGCTACGTTGGGGGCGCCGGGCGCCTGGGCAGACAGAGAGGGGGGAGATTGAAGAAACCAGGGAGTACCGTCACCACTCCTCCTTTTCCCCTTTCCCTGAATGAAACACAAATGAGTAATTTTGAATAGTTTACATTATTAAACACACACACACACAGAATGCACAACAAAACAGAATGCAAAGTGCAGTTTGCGGCGTGTTGACACATTCAGGTTGCGTGTGCTACAGGGTTTTCCAGGAGTTCTCATTGCTGTGGGACACTTTGTTGCCTCCTTCTTACTTGAAATGAACTTAATGTAATGGGAATTGGACTCTATGGCACCCTTGTTGGACAAATCCAATAGGAATTAGAGAGATAGAGTTCAATTTCCAACATATGAAGTTCACTTCCCATAAGAAAGAGTCAAGGAAGTGTCCCACAACTATGAGAACACCTGGAAAACCCTGTAATATGCGGCGCTAACGTGTTTACAGCTGCGTGCTCCGTGCGTGCTGTTCTATATTTGTGCGTTCCGTCGGGGAGACATTAAATGGTCCAAAAAACCACGCACGCACGGCTGGCCGGCCAAAGGTTCCATACAGAATGGCGGAGATGTGGGGGCTACCCATTGCACCGCTTGCATGGTACTCGGTTCCCGCTTTGCAACGCCAAGCCCGAGCGAAAATAGCGTTTGTTTACGCGAAATGACACTAACCGACCGACGCGTGTAAGCGGGTTAGGTAATTATCGATGGGAAACCCTTTCACTTACCACGCGGGGTACGGTACGGCCGAGGGCGAAGGGCAGGTAACCAGCGGCTCCCCGGCTGGTCACGTACGTTGCTGGCCGGCCGAAAGCTGGTCACCTTCTGTTTTGAGCTGATTGGTGGCTCTGTTTGCGTTTGGTTGGCGTTTGGGGCTTGATTGGCGGATGGCTTCCGGGCGGCTCCTGCTGCCCCAGAGGGGGAGGGGGAGGAGGGTGTTGATGGCTGACACACAAACACACACTCACACGAACACACACACACAAACACGATATGCCAAAACTCCGTCTAAACTGTGTCTAACGCGGAGGGAAACGCTGATTTTCCCGACCTTCAGCTGGTTCCTTTTTTGCAGTGAGCCCCCTTTAAAACACTTTTTCCTATAATTTCGAGCACAGTGGGTGAATTGTTACTGTAGTGCTGGTGGTGATTTATATGAGAAGAGAAAGGGAGAGAGAGAGAGAGACGGGGTTAGAGCTGGAGTGCAATTTTCCCAAAACAAAGTGAAGGAAAAAAGAAAATCTCCTTCCAGGCAAGGATCTACAACACCCGAAAAGGACACACACACAGGCACATACTGGTAGCGGACAACAAAACTGCGTGTGAAAAGGAGCCTACACACACACACACACACACACACACACACAAACACAGCTATACACGCATCATTGTGCGCACCATGGCAAGGACCTTCTAGTTTTGCCACTGGCATAGGTCTACACACCACGGCAAAACAAGCATCCGTTTTCCCCCTCCCCGCCCGTTGCACCCCACCCACCCGCTACAATCCCCTTTCCCACCCATCGGATGGTTTGTGTTGCGGGTGTATGCGCGCGCGTGTGATCACACAGCACTGCCTCTGCGTGTGTGTGTGTGTGTGTGTGTGTGTGTAAATGCGTTTTTGTTGAAGAATTTTCCTGCCCACTTTTCTCGGTGGGCCACAAATTTCCACAAATTTTCGCCGCTGTTCGCTGAGCTAAATCAGTTTTTTTTGCTTGCAGAATATTCTTTCCACCAAGAATGAACTGGATTGAGGGAAAATTGGTTGATTTCCACACACACATACACACACAGAGACGGACACACGCGCTCCAGGACCGTTCCAGTGCTTTTCCGCACCAAAATTGTCCGGCCCGAGCAGTGGGCCCAGGCCTGACGTGGGCTTGGGCGACTTTCCCTGGCCGCCCAATAATTACCTCCCCGCGCTGCTTCGCGTGGTTTTTCCCCCCGTAGCGCACACGCAGGTCACCGCACACACACACACACCGAGCGCAGCGCAAAATCTCGAACCTGCCCACGTTGGGTCCGCTACGTCTTCGCTACGGCAACGCGACCACCACCACCATCGGACGCCCGCAAAACGGAGCCTGCTGCTTCAGCAACGCTTTTCCACCGACCGATTTCCCCACCCCCCTCCCCCCTTTGGGCTTGGGTCACAAACAGCTTGTTTTTGGAGTGCTGCTGCGTTTGCACGGCGCGTAACGAACGCACGAACGATACGAATTTACTGCCACTGCTGCTGCTGCTGCTGCTGCTGCAGCATTTAGTCGAACCACCGCGAAAACGTAGCAATGTGTGTGCTCGACTTTTCCGAGTATTTTTCCCCTCCGCTTCCTCTTCTCCAAACTGCCCCTTTCCCCAGGCGCGCACTACGCTCTGTCCGCTCGTCCTGATCCGCTGGCCTGCCCAGTCGGGAGAGAAGAGCGGAACAAAAATACTGCTCGCGCGTGTGTGTGTGTGTGTGTGTGTGTATAGCGCGCCACGCTCTACAGAAGAGCGGAAAATTCACCCCTGGATCGAGGAAAGACGGAAAATCCCACTAGGAGTGTGTGTGAGTGCGTATTTTCTAGCACTCTTCCAGAAGGCACGCTCGCAGGAAAACGTTGCGCTCTCGCTTGCTCTCCCTCCCGTTCGTGTGAGGGTGAGTGTGTGTGTATATGTTTGTGTGTGTGTGTGTGTGTGTGGCAAACTTTGATTTCTTATTTCTTCTCTTTTCTGTTTTGCCCATTTTCCAACAAAAAAACAACCCTCAGGAAAATCGCTCTCCCTCTCCCGAAAGGGTGCATTGTGCTTCTCGCTTGCTCTAGCGTGTCTCCATCTTACTGTCTCTCGATTTGCTTCGCCATTGTGGAGCACTCACGAGTGCGGCTGCAATGACGTTGGCAGTGCTGCCAATGTTTTTAAACTGCTCGAAGGCTGCTCGACAATATGCTGGTGAGGTACATTTTCACCACGGTTTGTGCTTATGCGGTTTTCTTCGCAGTTTTCCCGAGGAACGATTTTATCTAGCCATGAGCAAGTGGTCAAAAAAAAAATCCCTCATTTACCAATATATTAACGATAGTTTAACCATTCCCAAAGCGACGTAACAGTTGGAACAAGATGAGCTTCAAAAGTTGTCCACGTATTTTGAATTAAAATACGTTAAACACTGGTGCCATCTCTAAAATGAATCGCTTACTGCCTTGCCACAGACGAGAAATTGCCAGACCTTCTATTTTGTATTCTTCCTTCAATTTCATCGCACAATATTGTATCCGTTTATCGCATTTTTGTTATTTTAAGATTTGGGGCAAATTGATTTGCCATAGTGTTTTGGCAATTATTCATAAACAAAAATTGCCTCACACTTTGTGCTTGGAAAAATGATTCTAACATCTATCCTGACATCAACAGAGCGCCCAGATAATATAAGCTATCGCCTCACTTGATAATTACAGTTCTTTCGTATGGAACACTTTCGTAACGCAGGTCCTACATCGGTTCGCCTAAATCTCCGAGCATCAATGTATCGGAGCAAAAATCAATATACAGTGGATCTCTTTTATCCGGTTGTCGGTTTATTTGTGCTGTTGAAAAATGACAGTTAAATATAAAAATGGCATTACGTGCTGATTAGTATATTTAAAAAAAGGTTATCAGAGCACATTGTCATAACAAAAAAAAACACTGTAATTCATGGCAAATGTCAAATATTCTCATTGGAAATACATGAAGTTAATATAAATCGGTATTTTTTTTTTCAAAACATAAGATAAATTTTAAAACCAGGAATTTGTGATTAAATATATAGTTTGACTCATTATCCGTGTTATTCGAGTATCCGAATGAGGTCGAGTCCCGATGAGCCTGAATAAACGGTGCTCCACTGTAAATTGTCGTGAGGTTAGATACTCTGATATCAACACCATCGAGTATGATTCAATTCTAGCTTGCCTTTGTAATGGTAGTTTCACATTGGAGTTTAGTATTTAAACAATCATATTGCTGTTCTAGCTCTAGCGATGCATCACTTCAATGCGAAACCAAACAACAGTACAAAAGGAAGGTGAAATCTATTAATACGAGGAAATCTCCACTGGATGACTATCCCACCAACAGATGGCTCCAACATATTTTAAACTGGTGTTGAGCGGTCGTTTAATGGATTTGTGGCACTTGGGTGGCTTTTTTATACTAATTGCGACAAATCCCATTTCTGATTTGCTGCGCGCTATTACACCAGGGAGTATAATTTTCATGTCAAATCACTCACTGGCATCAATCTTGACAGAAGAATTCCAATTCCAACTACCTAGTCTACTGAGGCCATAACCCAAGCGCCACAGATTAAGCTTAAACGACTGGAAAATTGAATATCCATAGAAAAAAATGAAAGCTCCACAGCTTCATTGGTTTGATCAATAGATGGCGTATTAAAACTGATTATTATATTGCTATCCTTTTCTTGCAAATGTGTTTGGACAAATTTCATCTTATCATGACCTAAATAGCCTTCTAACTTTCCGAGCAAAAATCTATATGAATGGTCGTGTGGTCAGATACGTGGGTATCAACACCAACGACCATTACTCAAATCTCACTTGCTTCAGTGCTGATGGTTTCCGTTGGAGTTTAGTATTTGAACAAACGTATCGCCGTTCTAGTTCTAGCGATGCATAACTTCAATACGAAACCATACAACAGTACAGAGTAGTGTTGGGCTTTGTGCGCGAGTGCGCACTGTGCGCACAGCACACCTCATTGTGCGCACTGCACAGCACACTTTGTACTGTGCGAGCACACTTCGCACAGTGCGCGCACTTCGCACTTTTCGCACACTTCGCACAGTGCAAGCATGTTTCGCAAATTTCGTGCAGTGCTTTGTACTTTGTACTGTGCGAGTACACTTCGTACCAAGTTACAGGAAGTCAGGTGGTGTAGTACTGAGCATATTTTGACAAACCGCCTTTAAGCATTAGCATCAGTTAGCATTAGCGACTCCGATCCGTTGGTGCAACGAGTTCAAGTCGGGACGAATCAAAGATCCATAAATCGCTTGCACACATTCATACCACACACATGCCCATCGCCCCCCCCCCTCTCGCCCTGTCCCATGTCCCCTTCTCTTCGGTTAATCACAAAATTTGACTAGGGCTCCGAGTGAAAATTGTAATTTTTGCAAGCCTGCGACGCGAATAGCAGTTTTCGCGTGAAACCAGCTGTCTGTTTTATTGCACAATCGCAAAGCGGTGGCTCCGAGTACAAGCACAGACACGTTTCATCTCAGCCAAATTCAAGAGAAACCTCAACCCACTGGAGCGTCGTTTACCTACGACCTTCACAGTTCATAGTTGTTTTAAAGAAACGCGTGCTTGATGTCAGCTGATTTTTCCTGATAATTTCTTCTGCTACGGACCGCTGTGTTGATATTGTGTTTCGGGGTTTTTAAATTTTTGTCTGGGTGTGTTGTATCCTTGTGTTTGTGTAACGGGTTTTCGATGGTGGTCAAGCGCAGCGTTCTGTGCATTCGATTCTCGCAGCAAATGTCTCCGCGCGGTTTCGGTGTGCTCGTGTACCGGCCATCCACACTTGCAAAGAATTATGTTGTTTCTCGCTCTACCCAATGCCTTGGGCCAACGATGATTAAATTGTATTGATTTCTGCAGTGCGCGCGTGTTTCAGCGTTCTGCGCTTTTGCCATGCGTAAAAGGGTGGAAAAGAAGAGCGAGGAATGAAGTGCAGCGTAGAAGGGGGCTCTTAGATTGAAAAAATATTGTCTATACCCTTTAAAGGATTCGAAACAGGTGTATGTCAAATCGATGGAGTTTCCAATATTTGCATGGATCTACACATGCTTTCTGTTGGGACCAATAATAGCCATCGTGGATGGGCGGACGGAATGGGGGGGGGGGTGGTTGGACTTGAAGAGCTCAGGTGTCCGCCAAGTTCATCCACTGTTAGACGAACCCGATGGCTGAGTAAATGAACTCTAAGAGAAAAAGCTGACACTGGTCGTGTGGTCGTGGTCTTTGTGTACGTACCACCATGGTACGAAGTGTGCTCGCACAGTGCAAAGTGATGCAAGTTAAGCTTGCACTGTGCGAAGTGTGCGAAAAGTGCGGAGTGTGCTCGCACTGTGCGGAGTGTGCGAAAAGTGCGCGCACCGTGCGAAGTGTGCTCGCACTGTGCGAAAAGTGCGGAGTGCGCGCACAGTGCGGAGTGCGCGCACAGTGCGGAGTGCGGGCACAGTGCGGAGTGCGCGCACAGTGCGTAGAGCGCGCACAGTGCGAAATGTGCACCGCACACTGAGATGTGCGTGCGTGTGCGCACAGCACACCTAATTGTGCTCTTTTTCCCAACACTAGTACAGAGGAAATGAGAAAGCTCTCCTCCAAGCGATGAAGCTCAACTGGTTGGGGTATCCCACCAACAGAGAGCGCCACCAGCTTTTTCGCTATTGTTAGAATGCATGAGTCGTTTGCCGTCTGCTAAACGAAGTCTTTCTATATTCCGTTTAGGTAGAGTGCTTGAGTCGTTTAGAAGCCGTTTAGTGGTCGTTTAGTGGATTTGTGGCACTCGGGAAAGGCCTTATCAGACGGAGGAAAAAACTATCATTTCTCGATTGGCATTTATCTCTCAAACTAAGACTTTTGCACAAAAATGCCTCTCGTACGTGTAATAAGGCAAGAGAATTATTCTGTCACCTTTCACATTTATCATTTAATTTATTCATTTGCTGGGCTTTATCCGAAAGAATCATTCGTTATTTCCCATTTTTGTTGTTTTTGTACCTCATCATCAGGAAATTCAATTCGCTCTATCGACGTTGACAGAAAAAATCTACTCGGGAGCAAGTCGGAAATGAGCATGCCGAATTCCTACCGAATTGAAATTCCTAAAGAAAACTAGCGATACAATTTTGGCTCTCTTACCGAACAATGCCATAAAAATCTGGCCACACTGCACGAGCACCCCTGCTCGAACTGCTCGATCGTGCTCGTCGCAGTCTGATACGGACTCGACTGTGCCTGACGTTTCATGTCACACTGTATACATAACACAGCGCGGTGCAGTTTTCCATCTTCCCCACCGGGCGAGGGAAGAAAGTGAAAGAAAAACAGAAAAAAGGAAATAAATCACGATCAACCGGACGTTCCCCGTTCGCATCCTTCCGGCGGGCACCTCCCACCCCCCATCTCACAGCTAGTTACGAAACACACCACCATGGCCACCTATCTGGCAACCGCACTGAAGCGGCTCGTCCTCACACAGCCCGCCGGCCTGGCATCGGCGGTGCGGCTCCTCCCGGCGACAGCCAGCCTGCACACGGCCGGCGGCCCGCTGGCGAAGAACTGGAACGGTCACAATGCCGGCCCGCAGCGCTGGCTCCAGTACAACAAGGTCATCTATCCGCCCCAGCAGCCGGACGAGCCGGCCCGGCCGGCCTACGTCTGCCACCAGAAGACGAACATCAAGTACAGCCCGAAGAAGATGTGGTACGTCGCGTCGTTCGTGCGCGGCATGACGGTGGACGAGGCCGTCCGGCAGCTGTCCTTTGTCGACAAGAAGGGTGCGAGCTACGTGAAGGAGGCCATCCTCGAGGCGGTCGAGCTGGCGGTCAAGCGGCACAACGTCGAGTACCGGACGAACCTGTGGGTGGCGGAATCGTTCTGCGGCAAGGGGCGCGTCTTCAAGGGCATGCGGCGGCACGCGCGCGGCCGGACCGGCGAGGTCGAGTACAAGCACTGCCACTACTTTGTCCGGCTGGAGGAGGGGACGCCGCCCGCCCACTACTACCCGGCCGCACCGAAGACGGGCGAGCAGCAGCTGGCCGAGTGGGAGGAGGCGATGCGTAAGCGCAAGGTGACCGGTTCGCTGTGAGGGATACTGGACCGGCAGTTTGTTAAATAAAGCGATGTAGAAAGGAAACAACACATGCTCGCGGTGCGTTATGTAGCATTGGGTTTTGGGTGGGTTAGGAAGAGAAAATTGAAAATGTTTTCAGGGGGACAGAATTCATGCAATGCTGGCATTTTTTGCTTCAAAATCGTTCACTTTGACTTTCAATTTTCAACCATTCTGGACAGGAATATCTTTGAAGCAATCATTTTCAGATAAATATCGTAACCATTTACATGCTTAATAGTTAAAGCGAGGTCTCAAACGAAGCAAGTTAAATAAGCACGGTCAGTTTGGACAAACTTGAACCTTTAATTGAACGCCAGCCTTCCTGGGCATATCAAGAAAAACGGAAATAATTCACCCTCGACATCGAGTTGCTTTCAACATATTTCTTTTGCTTGGGTTTGTTTTTTGATACCCTTTGATAAGCGTAGCAAATGGAAAATTAGTTAGCGACAATTTGCTTTCATGTAGCTTAGTTGGGATCCTGCCTCAAGCTTTAATTTAACAAAAAGGCATTTTAACATTTAATTCTTCGAGCGGATACCTGGGTATGGTTTTCATTTTCAAACTGATATAACTTTTTATCGAAAAATGGTAGCTACATAATTTTTTCACGTGTTTTTAGGAAATATAATTTTTATAAAGGGCACACGATGAACTTTTTTTTTTTTTTGAAAAATACTAATAATTTTATTTTTTATATTTTCTTTTGAAACCCCTTATCTCTACGACCGACATACCCGGGAATCCCATACATTTTGTATGAGAAGTGATACTTTTTAATTTTAAAATTTTCACCACTTATAGTACAACTAATATTAAAAATTATATTTGGTTTAATGAGAAAGGCATTAATCTTATTTGCTTTGTTGAGGAAACTTTACTATTTGTTAAACATTTAGTTTTATATGTGGAACCGGTTTAGTCATTGGTGGCCTTCAATGCTGCACCACATACAATGAATTAGTTATTATGTACTTCATGGATTATTCGGATGATTTTGATTGAATATAAATAGAAAAGCAGAAATTGTCCTTAATTTTGTTTAAAACATGTTTTTATATTACTTATTTATTTTTTACACAAAACAACCAAACGTGTAAAATGCGTTTTTTTGCTTTTGCGCCATATTTGCTCTCTTTTAATCATATTTCATTTACAAGAAATAATACCAACAGCGAAAAGGGTGGCAAAATTAGTATTCTTCATGAAATTCTATAACTATAAAAGTGTACTTACCAAACGTATAATGTTTGGAAACATTGACTATGAAACAATATTGAACAACTTTAAAATGTATATTTTTTTTGAATGGAAAATGGAAATCAGGAAATTCCCTTGTTTTTTGACAAACATTCTAATTTTTTAAGCGTCTTATAAAGACGTCGCCGAGAGCTGGTCTTGCTTTTTGGGTGTCCTTCTCGATTGATTTTTCCAAGTAGACTTCTAAAATAATAAGCAAATTTCAAAGAACAATCGTGTCAATTTTTTTCTACTCGACTCGAATCCAGTAAAAGAACAGAATAAGCCTGGTAGTCATTCACTCCAGAGTGCTCTTTCAAACAAGACTGAATGAAAATAATATTCATCTTGAAAACCTTGTCTTTTACCGATGTTTACGATTTTGCCAGATGTTAGAAGTATTTGTGCAATCTGATGCAATACAGGGTTTTTCAGGAGTTCTCATTCCTGTGGGACACGTTGTTGCCTCCTTCTTACTGGAAATGAACTTAACGTAATGGTAATTGAACTCTATAGCACCCTTGTTGGACAAATCCAAACGGAAATTCCAAGGAGTTTGTCCAAAACGGTTGCCATAGAGTCCAATTCCCTTCATATGAAGTTCACTTCCCATAAGAAAGGGTCTAGGAAGTGCCGCACAACTATGAGAACTCATAGAAAACCCTGTAATGCAGGCCCAAAACGATGGCTCAACGAACAAACGAACATTAATAAAAATAAATAGATCACACAGGACAGACCTCTGGGTAAATATTTCAATAAACACGCTATATTGCTATTTAAATGCACAATAATGATAGCTCACTTATTAATAATTAATTCCCTCTCTCGCTCTGTCGGTTCTATACAAAGCTTGCAATTCATTTTAAATACACAAAATATTAATAATACTAAACACACACGCACCTTAACACTGTAATAATAACTTAAAGCATGTGATGTGTGTGGGTGTGTACAGATGCGAACTGTACAGAAATAAAAAAAAATTCCCCCTGCAAATAAAATAAAAAAGAAAATTCTACCTTACATGACTATAAAAGATATTCCTGTGCTGCAAAACAAATAAAAAAAACACGAGCCCGTTTGTTTCAAAACTTTTTCCAACCTAAAACGCTACCTAAACCTAACCACTGTACACTGTACACGGGCTTACATTGGGGCCAAATTCGACCGCAGCGTGTCGAGCTGGCTGCACAGGTGCTGCACGTGCTTGTCGAGCAAATCCTCGAGCATGTGGCCGGCACCCTCCACCTCCGAGTCGGTGGTCACGTCGGCCGGGCGGAACGGCTCGCCGGCCGGCACTGCCGGCTCGGCCGCCTCGCTCACGACCGTCGCCGGCGTCTCCGCTGCTGTCCGGCTACTGCCCGCCTGGCGCCGTTCCTTGCGGGCGGACGCCCTCGCCCGGGCTTTGGACGCTCGCAGATGCAGCCGGCGGTGCTGCTCCAGCTTCTGCTTGGTCGCCAGCACCTTGCCACAGTCGGCGACCGGGCAGGCGAGCTCCTCCCGCTTGCGGCTCTCGTGCTTCGAGCGGACGTGCGCGTGCAGGTTGCGCTCGTGCTCGTAAAACCGGGGACAGCCCGGGTACGGACACTCGTACACCAGCACCTCCACCTGCTGTTGCTGCTGCTGCTCACCGTCCTCGCCGTCCTTGCCTTCCTGCTGCTTCCGATGGACCCGGCCGTGCAGGTTCAGGTTGCGCTTCGTGCTGAACTGCTTGTCGCACTGGTCGCACCGGTACTGGGTCGGATGCTCGAGCCGCCGGTGCACCACCAGCTCGGACCAGCGCAGGAACCCGCTCGCACAGTCCGGGCAGCGGTGCGCGTTCTGCCGGCACCGGTGGCTCCGCATCGTGCGCGCGTTCACGAACCCCTTGCCGCAGTGCTCGCACCGGTGCGGATACTCGCCGGTGTGGCGCACCTTGTGCAGCTTCAGCTGCAGCTTGCGCCAGAACCGCTCGCCGCACGCGTCGCACGCGTATGGTTTGCCCAGCACGTGCTTCGTCTGGTAGTGGCGCTTCATCGCCTGCCGGCTGGTGAACTTCATCGCACAGTTCGGATGGCTGCAGTCGACCTCGGGCCGGGCGGTACCGGCACTCTCCAGATGGCAGGCCCGCACGTGCCGCAGCAGATGGGACCGGTTCGAGTAGGCTTTGCCGCAGTCCGGCTCCAGGCAGGGGTAGGCGTGCTGCAAGCAAAAACCAAAACGTGTGTGTGTGTGTGTAGTTTGCCGCCTTTCCATTTCCCGTTCCAGTGCCACTTACCACTCCGGTGTGCGTGAAGCGGTGCCGATCGTGCTCGTCGCGTCGCTTGAACGTTTGCTCGCAGTGGTCGCACTTGTAGCGATGGCTGCGGTTGCCGGCACATTGAACCGGCAGCAGCGCGCTCAATGGCGGCTCGGCGCTGCCGTCCAAGATGACGGCACCCTCCATCGCCTGCTCTGATTGCTGGCCGGTTGCTTGGTGCTGATGATCGGTGGTCGAGCAGGGAGCCATTTTCTCATCGCGCGAAGGGACCGGCACGGGACTACGCTTTTTTTTCGTGTTTGCCCTCTCAACAACACCGGAACGCAACTTAGACAGATTACGCGCTTCGCAATTAATTTCTAACGCGCACTTTTATTTTCCGCACAATCGTGTAGCACTAGAAAATGTATTGCGGAAACTACAAATACATCAACAAACAACACATGCCGCAATGGGAAAACGCGGGATAGGGTGCGAAAAGGGAATTACGATTCCCAGGAGGCAATGATGACGCTAGCGCTTATTCACCACCCTGTTATTGACGTTCATCAACAGCGAATTCACCTCGTTGGTGAATATAACATAAAACGGACTAATTTGAAGGAAAAGAAAAAAACAAATGGTGTACGTGTTTTTTTTTTTTCATTCACAGTCTTTCTCCAAGTTACGCGACACTCGAGTTACGCTAATTCGAGAAACAGGAATTTGTATTTTTGACAGCTCAGATGTCAAATCAGTACAATTTTCCCAATCAATTATCAAAATATAAATAATTAATTTTTTTCCTAAATTTTAAAATTACTAATGACATAAATAACTTAATGTTCTACACTAATTGCAGTACATAAATAATAAATTACATAAATGAACTATATTATTTCAAAAATCATCATGGAATAAGTATATTTGGTTGTAAAATGTGAAATTGTGATATGATAATGGTGCACGTATATTTTTTCATTTAGTTCGTTCTCCAAGCAGTTTAATCGAATAGCTATAAAAACTGATTTCTTAAAAGTGGTTTCGCTCCAAACAATGATAATCTACTTTTGGCCCTTTAAAATGATTCTGGAAAAACTGATTTCTTAAAAGTGGTTTCGCTCCAAACAATGATAATCTTCTTTTGGCCCTTTAAAATGATTCTGGAAAATTAAATGCTTACAACTTTAAGATATCTTCTTTCTTTCTATAGAGTTGATCGTAAGAGAAATGAACAGGTATCGTAGAAGAAATGAAAAATAACACTTCTACTGCCGAGTGACTCCTAATCCAAGTGCCACAAATGCACTAAACGACCACTAAACGGGTTGTAAACGACTCAAGCTCTCAACCTAAACGGAATATAAAAAGGTGGTGGCGCCATCTGTTGGTGAGATAGCGACACAGTGGAACTTCTTTGCTTGGAGCGCTTTCTCATTCCCCCTGTACTGTTGTATGGTTTCGCATTGAGGTAATGCATCGCTAGAAGTAAAACGGCGGTACGAATGTTTAAAAACTAAATTCCAATGTAATACCATCAGTACAGAAGCAAGTGAGATTTGAATAATGGTCGTTTGTGTCGTTCTTCTTCTTCTTCTTTGGCTCAACAACCGATGTCGGTCAAGGCCTGCCTGTACCCACTTGTGGGCTTGGTTTTCAGTGACTAATTGATTCCCCCCCCCCATAGCAGGATAGTCAATCCTACGTATGGCGGCACGGTCTGTTTGGGGATTGAACCCATGACGGGCATGTTGTTAAGTCGTACGAGTTGACGACTGTACTACGAGACCGGCCAAAAAATTAGTAAAATGTATTTCTTACGCTCAAAAATTCTTCAAAACATTATTTCGAGAAACCAATAAACTGCTCGTCACACTCGGAAAAAAAACATCATTGCTTTGTCGTCGCTAAACATCGAATTTCAAAATTCACCACGTGCGATGTTTTTTTTTGTTTTTTTTTTTGCCGTTAAAATTCCGTTGGCAACCTTGGAAAATGCAAATTTTGTTAAAAAAAAAAACAACAAAGAAGAAAACACCCAAAACGCTCCACAGTGAACACGGTTTCGCTCTGGTGTATTTCCAAACAAAAGCCGAGTACATGGTGAGATTGCCCGGACGCGCCTAGCGCTTGGTTTTGCGCCACAGAAACAGGTAGCCGAGCAGGTGGAAGCCGAAGTAGAGCAACACCATCGCCCACAGGTTCGGTGCGAGGTGCGTTTCGCTGAAGCTGTAGTGCTCCAGCACCTCGCCGCCGGTCCGCAGGCAGGGCAGCTTGTCGTCAACGGCGGGACAGGCTGGGCAAAAAAAAACAAAAGATTTCCGTCAAACATTGCATCCACTCCTGCGTTTCGGGCCGCCTTCCCTTACTACTTACTGATATTGCTGACACCTTCCCACTGGGCGATCGACATCGCCTCGTTCGCGTACATCATCCAGGAGATGTACGGCAGCCAGCGGGTCGCGGCCGGCATCGTGTTCAGGTGGATAAACACGCCGGACGTGATCATGAGGATGTAGTCGAACGGCACCAGGTAGGCCATCGCGAGCGGCAGCGAGTTGAACGCGGCCGAGAAGAAGCAACCGCACGCGGTCGACACGTTCATCACGAGCGTGGCGGCGGCCGCCGTCACCAGGAACGCGTACAGCGTGGGGCGCAGTGCCGCGAGCCAGTACGCGATCAGCACGAACACGAGCGGCTCCAGCACGAGCCCGGGCAGCATCGCGGCCACGTTCGCGACGTAATACTGGGACGGGTGGTACAGTCCGTTCTTCGTTTCGCGCATAAAGAGCGGGAAGGTTTCGGGAAAGACGGCCAGCACCGCGTACATCGGCGTGAACGTGTTCTCCGAGATGAGGATGAACAGGAGGCCCTGCGTCGCCTGCACCCCGAGCTGGGTCGGCTCGATCGCACCGGTAAAGCAGAGCCCGGCCATTAGCGCGATCGCCTGTGCGGGAGATGGGGGCGAGAAAACATAAAGCGACACGTGAAGGATGAAGGCTCTTCCCATTGACGTCGGCTTACAATCACTTACAATCTTCTGCAGCAGGCGCAGATACTGCACGGTCGGGTCGCGCACCACCGTCAGCAGCGCCCGGTACGTCAGCCAGGCGGTCGTGTGCAGCCAGTGGGGCCGGCCGGCCAGATGCTGCACCTCGTCGGTCACGCGGTAGTCGCCGCTCTCGGCCATGTGCACTTCCAGGTTGATGAGGACGTCGCGCTGGCCGGCCGCCTCGCTCACCGCGAACAGATCGCACAGGCGGTGGGCGGCCCGCTGGGACGCCTGCTCGTACCCCGGGGCGGTCGCGAGCGCCCCGATCAGATACTCGGCCGGGTTGTAGCTGGGCGGGCAGGCGTGCCCGTGCCGGGCGAAGAAGGCGAGCGCCTCGTGCGGCCGGCCGGCGTACGCGACCCGGCCCTCCGCCAGCAGCATCACCTGATCGAACATCGAGAACAGCTGCGAGGACGGCTGGTGGATCGTGCAGATGATGGCGGTGCCGCGGCGGGCCAGCTGCTGCAGCGTCGACACGAGCGCCTGCGCACCGTACGAGTCCAGGCCGGTCGTCGGCTCGTCGCAGAACAGCAGCGTCGGCTTGGTCAGCAGCTCGGTCGCGAACGCGAGCCGCTTCTTCTCGCCCCCGGACAGCATCTTGCCGTCGCCGGCCTCGCCGATGCGGGTGCCGGCGCACCGGGCCAGCCCGACCCGCTCGAGCAGGTCCCGTATCGTCTGGTCGATCGCCCGGTGGCCGACGCGCCGATCCAGCCGCAGCTTCGCCATGAAGTACATGTGCTCGTGCACGGTCAGCGAGCCGACGAACAGGTCGTCCTGGTGCACGAACCCGCTCAGCCGGTACATGTACGGCCCGACCGGCTGCCCGTTCACCAGGATGTCCCCCTGGACGACGGTACCGGCTGGGGGAGGAAGAAAGAGTGATGAGTTGTGCGATCAGGTGAAGAATGCAGGGGAAACCCCTGAAGGATTATGTTTTTTTCCAGCCCTTCAGGCGAGGGCGCACGACGGAAGGAAACCTCTTATGTTTACGTATGATGGACAAGATTTCCCCTTTGCAACTCCCCCACCCCCCTAGCTCACACACAGGTAAAGACATTCACCTGCAGCAAAATGGCGCAAACTACTTTGAAACTATTTGGGACCGTTAGTGGGCACTGGATCGTTCGCTAAGCTGAAGATGTCGGAGTGGACAGCTTTGTTTCGTTTCCACTAACCGTGCCACCGGCTACAGCTGACGTAGACGCATCGACCGTCACACATTGTAGCAGTGCGGTACAAATACACATGTGTAAACCGGTTAACAAGCCGCCACAGGAAGCCCTGCCAATGCTGGGAGCACCATTTCAATGTAATTTTTTGGAGTTTTGGGAAGGAGCGACGCGGGGGATATTAACGGACGGCGAGACGGTACCGAAGGCTTTGCTTTTGAGTGTTTTGGTAAATGATTATTGATCGCAGTTGTTTAGCAGTGGAAGATATTTGCAAAACATTGAGCTCCGGAGTTGGCTTTCTGGGAAGTTTGCTGCTAATTCATCTGCTGGAAGACTATGTCGACATGACGGCCCGGAAGCCATTGAAGGGAATGTGTCGTTTTACGTGACACATTATGTTGTTTTTTTTCTTCTTTTGTTTGACTATTTGACTATTTTGAAGATAGAGACCATTTAAGGGAACCTCCAGGCTCGTAAATAGCTTTTCAGTAGAAGCTAATCGGTTTGAACTGTCAAAAAATCTATAGAAGAAACTTTAGGCGACATAGAATGATTCGTGCCTGGGAACACAGACTCTGTTTTCTCTCTTTCTGGAAAGACCCTTTCGTCGTAGTAACTCCATATGATCAGGAACTTGCTCAAGAACAAAACTCCTGAACTAATGTCATTTTTTCAAGGAAATAGGTCTAGCACGGCTATTGCTGTGGAATATCAGACGTCCCGATTCTTTTGAATCGATCTTCCTGCTTGATCGCTGTTACCTAATATCTTCAGGAACCTTACACGCAGGAACAATATGTTTAGAACAATTATACATAAAGTGATAAAGAATGCTTGTGGACGAACGTTAAGGAGTAACAGAAACCTCCGGAAGTATCTTTTGAACCAATAGCTCATCTCAGTACTTTGATATCTTCAGAATCCAACTGTTTCTACAGGAGTCTTCAGGAGAGACATAAGATGATACAGAATGGTTTGTTGATTAATCGCTTGAAACAAAATAGCTGTCCTGTATTGGCTGATACAATTTTTATCTTTTGCAATTTACTAAGTCCTTAGTCATTAGGGACCTATAACCCAGGAGCTGTCATTTTCTCACACAAGACAACTTCCAGAATAATTTGATAAGTTCTCAAGTAAGACCTTCAGTAACAGGATATGTGTTGATCTGCGTCTAGCGACTTTACTTTCAATAATTGTTCAATTTCTCCTGGAAGACATCTTAGGCCGCGGGGCCTGAGTGCTTTTGAGAAACCTACGTTCTCAACTTTTGTAGAATCGATACAAAATCGGTTTGAGAATCTTTGAGAAAGTTGACGATGCAGCGATCGGGTAATTGAAATAAGAGCAATTGTGCTATTCATTTCACGGTAATCACTTTGGAAAATGTATTCAATGTTTATAATTGGAAAAGGTTTAAAAATTATGCGATCAAAAACTCGTTTTCTATTTAAGGCTCCAAATAAAACATGAGTGACTATTTCAGTTTCACAGAGTGAAGAACAACAAGTTTTGAGAACAAGTTTTGAGCGCTTGAGAATGCTTTCTTCAGCTTGAGAAAGCCCCGTGGCACCGCGGCCTTAGGCCTTAGACACTAGACATCGTAGGTACTAGAAACTAGACATCTTAGGCGCTCTGTTACGCCATTACCAAGCACTGGGATTTCTTGGTTTGCGGTGCGGACGCGTCTTGTAACTGGATACAAACGTCCATTCCGTCCACTTGCTAAGCCTTAGATGTTACATTAACATTCCGGTGCGGAATTCGATACCCGTAATAGCCTCCCTCCCAGTTCAACTGGCCCAGCACTGTGGCAAGAGCCTCCGTAGCTCCCCCAACCCCTCCCACGCGCAACACTTACGGGGTGTACGGTAGGCGAGGGCCGACATGAGCGTACTCTTGCCGGCACCGCTCGAGCCCATCAGCGCGATCAGCGTCCCGGGTGTGACCGCACCGCTCACGTTGTTGATGATGCGCTTGATCGTGGGCCGGTGGCAGCCGGGCGGTCCGCCCCCGCCACCGCAGCCGCCGCCCTTGGCCGGTCCGGCCGTCGCGTACACGCACAGATCGCGCCAGACGAGCGTCGCGCCCTGCTCGGTCGGCGACCACTTGCTGTAGCTGCGCAGGGACGACTGATAGCAGCGGCCGGTGCCGGAGCCAGCGGGCGGCGGCGGCGGCGTCGGCGACGACAGGCAGCTGCCCGGTGGCGGTTCGAGCGGCACCAGCTGCTGCTGCTCGTTGATCGACGAGTGTCGCTTGCGTCCGTTCGCCACCATGTTGAGCAGTTTGATTGCCGATTGCTTGGTCATGGAAGTGGCCGGCAGGATGCGGACACGTCGGCGCTAACCTTTGCTACCCGGCGGTTCGGTTTCGGTTGGGTTTTGGGTTGGGTTGACTGATTTGGGACACTGTTCCGGGACGCCTGCCTAAAAAACGCTCCCTAACATCACTCACTGTGCGCCCTGGGGCACATGAGGGCAGCCCATCAATTTCGCTCACTTTGCCAGCTCCCAAACACCCGCTCTCCCTCTCTCTCCCTTTCTCTATCTCTCTCTCTTTACACACACAAACACACACACACGGAAACGTTCCTTCGTCGCGATCGTGACGAAGACGCACTGCCACGACGCGTGTACTTACTGCTGCACGATCCAACTCGAACTGAGCTGCCCGACAGGTAAGGGTTTCCTTCCTTCCCCCGACGACATAAAAAGAAGAAACCGTCCATCTCTTACTCACACACATAAACACGGAGCATTTCGAATTCGGAACTGGCGTTACAAAAAAAGCCCCCTCCGGTGGACAGATGTGTAACCGAACCCTCAAGGGTCCCCGTGCCGTCCCATCAAGCGGTGGCTGGAAATCAATACCGAAGCGAGCGTACCTGGCAGTGCTGCGGTTTCCTTCGCACGAAAACTCTTCTCCCTCTCTTGCCCCGCTTTTTCCCCCCTCCGACCGTGGGGTCGACGGACGGACGGCCAGAGAGGTGTAAGGATTCATTCAGGAACCAGCGCCGGTGTGGAGGCGACGAACGTTCGCGAAGCCGGTTGGGCCCCACGGGTAACACTAGCCGCATCGAGCCACATTTCGTTTGCCGGTCGGCTACGGCAAACCGGCTCGGCTCGTAGGATGTGTAGTAATGAGTCCCTTCTTACCATTCACCCCTTCCCTACTGCTCCTCCATGCTTCCTAGCGAATCCTTACTAGTGCAGCGGTTTGGAGGCAGCTGCAAGGAGGCACACCCGGCGAGAGGGGGTCTGAAGTGTCAATGGGGTAATGATCGGTGGCTCATTGCTCCGGCCGTCCCCCCCAGGGGGCTGTATTGGATGTCTTTTGATCTGGTGCGGGATGTGTGTGTGTTTTTTGTGCTTCTTCCGACCATTGCCGTAACCTCACTTCCGACTGTTGCGGATGGGGGCTTTGCAAATGTATGGCGCCAGATTTTGCCAGATGATGATGTGGTTTGGTTCGGCATGCGTTGAGCTTCTGGGTCAGCAGTAGTTTCTGCGCCCTGTGCGTTCGAGCTATGAAACGGAGGCGAAAGCGAAGGCGGGCTCCATCAGAAGGAGGGGAAATTTGCTTATCCACACAAACATGGAGAATGATTTATTCCACATGTTACTTTTTCACATGTTAATGTGCCCGTATTAACGGCGTCCCAGTAAAAAATAATTTTTCGAGAAATTTGACATCATAACATGACCGTAACATGTGACCGTTTTTTCTTCTTCAGCCTTATTGCATATTTACCTTTCTGAACGCCTTCATAATGGATTATGTGCTTCATCTGGGAACAGATTTCAACAACGAAGCCTAACAAACTCCTCCTAAGGGGCAATTTTGTTGTAGAATTTTGTGACCAAGGATGTTGCGATAAAGTTTGGTGTATACAATAATTTTGCTAACAAGAATTCGCAAAAATCTTGTTCGCAAAAATCTTGGTCGCAAAATCCTTGGTCGCAAAGTTCTTGGTCGCAAAATTCTTGGTTGCAAAATCGTTGGTCGTAAAATTGTTGGTCGCACAATTTTTTTTAGGAAGCTTTGTAATTGTTCTTCAACTGCAGTTTTTGTTCAATTTTCTTCACAATATTGCATCAATATTGGAATACGCATTCAAAATAGAGTTGGGCAAAACGCACAAAAAAGCGGAACCGGGTCCGGACGAGTCCAACAAATTTCGGACCCAGTTCCGAATGGTAGGTTCAATCCGACATACCGGAACCGCCCGGAATCGTCCGGAATCGTCTGGAATCGTCGGAATCGTCGGAATCGTGCGGAGTCGTTGAAACCGTCCGGAATCGTCTGGAATCGACGGGAATCGCCCGGAATCGTCTGGAATCGTCGGAATTCCATTTCATTTCATGTCATTTATTCAGTGCATAACCTAATACAAATAGATACAAACAGTAACACAAGATGCTAGCGTCCATATCGAACGATATTGAGGAACTCAGTGCGCGACATTCCTGGCTTAAATGTACGACAGACAGCATTGACATATGCGCGGCGGCCGGAACGTGAACTTGAATCGTCTGGAATCGTCGGAACAGTCGGAATCGACCGGAATCGGCTCTACTATTCAATACTATCGATTGACTACGATTCCGCATGATTCCGGACGATTCCGGTCGATTCCGGGCTATTCCAGCCAATTCCGGTCAAATCCGAATGTTCTGACGATTCCGGACGATTCCAGACGATTTCAGACGATTCCGGCCGATTCCGGACGATTCCGACGATTCCGACGATTCCGGACGATTCCAACGATTACGGACGATTCCGGTGGAACTAGCGATTCCTTCTCTCTGGAATCGGAATCGGAATCATACTTGCCGGAACCGGAGCGGAACCGTGGGTGCGATCCGCAGAACCCATCTCTAATTCAAAAGCTATGAGCCCTCAAAGTCACTGGCTTCTTTGGCTGGCTGGGTAACCCGGTTGACTGAAATAGGAATTGGTTTGGTTGTCAGTAACAGAATTCAAAGTTTTTATTATTTTTTTTTAAACGCGCAAGAAAATTGAAAATTTCAGCTTTAAATCAATTCAAACTCATTCATAGCGCACAAACAATATTCGATGAATTTCATTGACAGTCTCTTCCCGAGTTACGCGGTTTGTGCGTCCCCGAGGAATCTGCCTAACTCGAATAGCCGCGTATGTCAAATTTCGCGATTGTTGGCCAAATTAAAATTGATTACTCGGTAGTTTTGTTATTAAACTTGGTACTTCTGTACTCTTTATCATTTATTTCAACGATTCGTGCAGAATATTCTTATATTTTTAGCTATGAAGTGGATTGAATTCATCAGCAAAAATGTAATTTATACTGCATTGGACAGTTTTTGAAGCAAATTACACTGATTTAATATTTAATCTGTAAAATTGAGAAAACCGCATATCTCCGAATCCGCGTAAGTCCGGGAACCGCGTAAGTCGGGAACAGAATGTAGTTTTTTACATTTTTATTTCAGCAAATTTGCTTGAAAATTAATCGCAAATAATCAACATTCTTGCCCGCCCGGATTACACGAGCTAGCAGCATTCGATGTTTTCAAATGACGTTTAACAACGTCCGTTGTGCTTCCAGGTAAATTACCTCGCCTTGCACCAGCCACGTGACGGCTCTGCGTAGCATCAAACGTTTGCTTTTTTACCTTTCTTTGCCTCTCGAAAACAAACCGATCGTGCGATGAAATGTTTTTTGTTATAAAATAAAACGAATCAAACCACAATTTAATGGTGAAAATTATCAGTTATTACGAAAATCACGAGAAGAGCTGGTTGAGGAAAAAATGCAGGCAAACGGAGAAAAAATTATTCAAAATCAAAATTCACCACCCCGGGGTATTGGAGCCGTCGCCGCCAAACTGACAGCAGCGCGAGACGGCCGCCATCGCATTATCCGTGGCAGCCAACGGGTGCGCCTTCGGGGAAAGGGTCGGCAGCGGGTGCCAGCACGCGCGCGTGTGCGAGCGCTACACACCACGGATAAGCGAGATCGCACTTACTTCTCAAGCAAAGCTCGAACCGTCCGGACGTGTATGCGTGTGTGCCGACACTTTCGGGTCTGTGACGACGGTGTGTGTTGTTTCGGTAAAGAAAGCAGAGCGGGCAAAAGGGGTGCGTGTGTGTGCGCGAGTGAGAAAGAGAGAGAGAGGGGTAGATGAACAGAAGAAGCAAACAAGAAAAAAAAACAGAAAAGTAAAACGGTTAATGTTTTAATTTCGAATCATGGTGTGTTGCTGCTGTTGTTTGCAAGTCGTGCGTGCGTGAGCAAACGGAAGCGAATGTGAGCATTTATCGGCCGTCGTACCTTTGTGTGTGTGTGTGAGAGAAAGAGAGAGCGAGCGAATAAAACACTCAAATAAAAATAGTGTATGGAAACGCAGTGTACAGTGCCGGGCAGTGGGGTAAGTGTAGTAGGAGGGGTAAGAGACACACGAACGCTGCCTATATATATTTTTTATTCCATTCGCCCGTTGCGCGCGCTCTGTCTCCCTCTATCTCTCCCACTCTCTTTCGCTCGTTGCGTATGCCGGGTCCGAGTACCGTCCACCTTATCCATTGCAATTGCCTAAGTTTATTAAACTGCGTGCGTATTGTTGTGTTTCGCTTCGCCAAGCTAAATTGTGATAAAACAAAAAAGCGTGCAGTATGACGTCGAGAAGCGCACGGAATGTGCCAGGGAACGGCCTGGGAGCATAGTTAGCATTAGGCCAGCATCGTTCGCCAATCAACCTTTCCGGTGTGTTGTGACCAAAAAACAAAAAAAAAAAAACGCATAAAAAAGGAAGAAGAAAAGAGGCAACACGCCCGGGCCGTCAGCTGTACCGATTTTTTTTTGGTTTCCAGCACTCCACCCCAGGCTGCATCGGTGCATCGCTATGCAGCTTCCCTAGGCGACCGCTAGACGTAAGCAAACGCACACACTCAAACACATCGTTGGGCATTAAAGCAAACAAAAAAGCGAAAAAAAAGCGCGATCGATAACCATCTCACTGCAGACTGTCCCATTCCCCCCATCACCCACACATTTGTGGGGTGGTTATCAGTGTGACAACACTCCAAAAGGGCCAAAGAGAAAACAGGAAAAAAACGAAGCAGTACCAGCGATAGAAGAAGAAGAAAAAATCCCCGCTCCTCCTTCCACGGGCGCACTCCGGACATAGAGCCGCAGTGGTGAGAGAGCGAGAGAGAGAGAGACAGCGAGCGAGAGGCCCCGTGCGTGTCTGCGTCGCATCGCACCGTAACGCGCGCCCCGATCGAGAGCCACCAATACCACCGCAACGTATCTCATTCCACACTGCCGTCCATTATCTTCGCTACCTTTTTGCAGCTTCCCGTGTGCTCCCGTTTCTATCCTCTCCCTTTTCACCCACATCACCACCCACCCCAACCTGTCAAACGATTAAACAAAAAAACACACACACACACACACACACACACACACACACACACACACACACACACACACACACACACACACACACACACACACACACACACACACACACACATGCCGCTAATGATCATCGCTGATCGCCATGAAGGTGGGTGACATAAATGTGCGTATGCGCATGATGAGCTAGCTAGTAAAGAAGCAAGAAGAACACACACCAAAGCGCCCGAATGGTATCGGTGGCCGTTTTTTTTGGCATATTTACCTGGCGCTGGTCGAGAGCTGTCAAAAAAAAAACCGGGCTGTCCCGTGATCTTGATGCGTTTTCCAATTTTTTGATAGGACGCGCGCGTGTGCACTCCCTCAATTCTCTCTCTCTCTCTCTCTCTCTCTCTCTCTCTCTCTGTATTGTGTCCATGATAGGTAACGAGAGGAAGGACTGACAGGAGAGCGTACATTGATCTCAAGCCGGTCGCTTTGCATTAGATCGCTTTGTTTCATCGAAAACGCTTTATTAGAACGTGCACAATGTGTCCAGGTCATGGCACGCGCACCTTTGCTTTGCAGGGGCGCCTTCCCCGACTGATACTGCTGCGATGTGTATTTTTTTTTAAATTTTATTGTTGTAAATTATTAATCTTGTAATTTACAACCTTTTTCACTTCATTCCCTTTATGTGCAATATTTTTGAAATTGTTGATTGCAATACTGGGACACCTTTTACAATTTAAACCAGAATGCTGCAATTTCAGCTGCAATCAGTGGAATAATAAAGGAGATTTGTTATCGAAAAAATGTCCCAAAGCAAGGTGGCAAGACGAAAAAGTCGCTTGTCGAATGTCGGTCAGTGCATAGTTTACAGTCGCTGTAAACGCACCTTTTCGTTGTCTGCAAGTCAACAAATACTGACCCTTCTAGAAGGAATTATGTTCAATTTATGTATATATTTTTTAATCTAATGAGATTTCATAAATTTTCAAAACATCGTTTACACCTCAAAACTCACTTCCAAAATTGGTAGAGCAATTGTTATACTTCAAATTCTATCAATCAAATTAATGACCACTTAACTTTAATTCATTAATTTGGGAACACACAGTTCCTTCAGACATTACGTTCAATTTAGCGACAACAACTGTAAAGCCGTAGTTGAACAGTCGAAATCGAACAATTCGTGTATTTCAACAAAACCTGTTGTACGATAATGGAATGCTTTTATTGCTTAAAGTCGTTAAACGGTATAAAGATTCCCGTTTGGGTAGATTTGGGGAATCTTCACAAGTGCTGAAAGAAGCGGCTATCTTTAATAAAGCGATCAATTTATTCCTGCTAAATGATTAATTTCAACTGTCAAAGTTGAAATCGTGGTACGTGTGTGTATTTCATACCCAAGTTGACAGTTGCTTTCCGCCGTGTTGCAAAGAAATACATTTCAAAATCGTTTTTTTCTGTTTGTATATAGCTTATAAATTCAATCCTGCATGATACAGCTTGCGACGAATCGGCAAATTTGTTTACATGTTTTCTTTCAGTATTGACATAATTTCAGCATGCAAATTTCAAACTCCATTTACAAAAAGAAACAAACAATGAAAGTCCCCAACAATTTTTTCGAAAAGCTTTTAGAACGCTCTATGAATTGGAATTTAAGGTCCACTTGAAGATTATTGTTGTTGTTTTTTTTAATTTCTGTATTAATCTTCAAAACACGCCCTAAATCCCTGCAAGACTGGTCGCCCTTCCCCTTCCCTCTTTCAGCCCCCGCCATCGACGATGAATTAAAAAGGGCCAAGGCCATAGGCTAATTGTAGCACACAGGCTCAGTCGGCCCAGTAATTTACAATCCTGCACCGATCGCACGCCCTGACTTGACTTGAGGCTAAAAGGAAATTAAATTTCACATTTTAAACATATCTTATTCCGATTGCATTACTATTCAACAAACCAGAGCAAGTTCAAATCAAAGCGAGCGAACCCTGTGACGTGTGTTGCGCGATTTGCGTGCGCCGGGCTGGGGGCACAGAGACGAGAAAGCGAGTGGCGGTTGAGTCATGATCGATCTCTAATCATCAGTACACGCGACCTGGACGCATCATCATCTCCCGGAGTGTGCCCTCCGCTTCTTCCTCTCGACCGTTTGGACAGCGTCCCGGGGGCAGTTGGGCAAAAACAAAAAAGCCTTTTTAAACTGACTCACACACACTGACAGTGCAATTGCAAGCGAGTGTGAGTGTGCAAAAGGGAGTATGGTTTGCAATTTGTAGTTTTTCGTTTGCTTTCTGTGTTTGTGTGTTGATCAACACTGATCAAATCAACAGAATTGACCAGTGTGTATATGTGTATGTGTGTGTTTCTTGTGCCTGAATTTGAGTGTGCTGCTCAAACAAACCATATCCTTCTCTCCTTCCCCCATTTGCTCGACTGATGAACATTACCGTTCCGCCGTCTTCCTTCCCCCCTCGACCTCGTTGAGTAACTGCAACACGCACTTTCACCACGTGCAGTTTCCTGACAGCTACTCTCTCTCTCTCTGTCTCTCTCTCTCTTCCGCTCTCTGAACAAGGAACTCCAAACAAATACAGTCCACCAAACGATACAGTCAGTCCCAACAGCGCACAATACACACGAAACCTGCCCACGTCATCATCCGTGTTGGACGGGGCTGTCCGGTCCCAGCCGCGCACTGTGTGTGTCGCAATGTTGCGCGATTTTTTCGTGCAGATTTTTGTCCATTGCGCTCTCCCTCCGCTCGCCCTCGGAAAGATCGAGCCAGCCACTTTCCGTTCCCTCACACAGGCAAGCACACTATCCCAGTGCCGTGCACACATAGAGACGGACAGAGAGAGAGCGAGAGAGAGAGAGAGAGAAACGCGCGCACGGTTAGATCGTCTCTTTTGCGCTGGCTTTTCCACTGCTCGAACCATCTTTGCGCTTGTTCTTTCTCTCTCTATCTCTCTCTCTCTCTCTTTCTCTTTCTCGAACGGATCAAAACGCACTGGCCAACAGATTTTTCTCACTTTTCCCGTTCCCTTTTCCTGTTTTGTTGTTGTTGTTGTTGTTGTTGTTGTTGTTTGTACATTAGTGTTCCATTCCCTTTCCTACCATTCTTTTCAATTCCGCTTGTTTTTTGTTGTTGTTGTCGTTTCTTCTTTTGCTGCTGCTGCTTCCAGCTTCCTGCTAGACGTCGTGTTCCCGGTCCCCGATCGCGTTTGTTATGCTTTTGTGCCCTTGCCGTTTCTCTTCTGTCCCTTTTTTTTTCGTTCTCCATTCCAAACTCAGGATAATTCCCTTCCCCCCCCCCCTCTTCCCCCCCTCAGGTTGCCGGGGGAACGATGATCATGATCATTGCCCGTTTCGATGCGAGGCTGCTGCAGCGGGATGCAGAGCATTAAAGTCCTACTCAACTCACCCCCCCTCCCCCACGATCGAGATGCTGCTTCTGGTGTTTACACGCTGCAAGAAGAAAAGCACGCCACCCTAGTTGGGGAGAAGGAGAGGGGGCGTTATAGTGCTTTTCGGTGGGAGAGGGGAGGGGAAGGGAGGGATGGTTGCAAGCATAATCAGGGTGAGGAGAAGCCGGTAATGCATCGGACCGCGCCGCCGATCGAAATCGAGCCGTAAAAGAGAGCAATAACTGCCCAGAAGGAAGTAGCGGGAGGTAGTGGGGGGGGGGGGGGAGAGGTGACTGGAAACAGGGGCAATGAATAGGACGCCTTTCATGCCGGGCGCACACAACACATAAAGACTTTCATTGTAAGAGAAGTAGGCGAATGGGGTGGAAGGAGTAGGTTAAGGGGGGGGGGGGGTGTGGAGGTGGTTGCACTCGGTTCTAGGCACACACATCGCAACGGTAGACACGCGTAGATGACAACAACGCCTGCACGATAAAACGAAAGAGAGAGAGAGGGAGATACAAAGAGAGAACGAGAGGAGAGAAGAAACCAAGAAAAGGGTAGAAGCGTCTCCAACCCCTCCACCACCGCTCCACCACACCCCCCTCTACAACAAGCATCGTTCTCGAGAATGTTGGAGAACTTCTAGTCACCGTTCGACAAAGGTCTTCTTTATTTTTCTTTCTTGCGCTTTTCTTCTGAATGGCCGGCGAATGCCAAGCTCTCTCTCTCTCCCGTCCTTCACCGGAGGTTGTCATTAAATCCGAGCCGAGAAGTCGCCGTGCTGTTTTGAATGAAACGGTTTGCTGACGGTGTAGCAAAAAGAAGAAAAAACGCGAACACACACACACACACATTATCCGACTTAATACATTCATGCCAACGGCTCGGCGGCTTCATTCAATCGGTCGGAGTGGCGAAACATCAGCCTGTTGGGGGGAGGGTGTCCCAGGAGGTTGGTGCATCGCGCCCGAGTGCATGCCGGTGCCAAACGGTGGGGCGTGATTTGGGCGGCCCGATAAGTGCTGCCGAGTCGATGAGCAGGAGGCGGATGGTGCACTTAGAACGACTGCGTTCCTGCGAAGTCCGGCGGCAAAACGGTGCATTGGCAGGCCTACCCGCTGTGGCGAAATCTAGCCGGAAAATGATCAGATTCCGTGAAGAGTGCATCAAGTCTGCCAAGCTTGGGCGTTACGCATCGCTATGCACCAGCGAGTCCGGGGGAACTTTGACAACTTCAAACTGTGAGACAACTTCAACCGGGACAGCTTGATAGGGGAGAATAGGCCTTATTGATTTCAAACTATCTCTTTGGCGCAGTTGTGTGTCTGCCAGTCGTCCGGACGTTTTACAGGCTTCCGAAAGTCTGTCGATGGGGACTGTGCTGCCGAATTGGAACTTCTTGGAGATTCTGGGTTGGCTAAGTAAAGACGAGGATTAACAGAATTCCTGAAGAGTTTACATTCAGCTATCACGAGCATGAGCTCAGTAAGCATTATTTGTTGTCTAGGTAGCTATAAATCCTCCAGAATTCCCACAATGTCTTATAGACATTCTTCAGCAATGGTTAAGCATAGTTCTCAAGATCCTGATGTAGTCTTGTAATTGAGCCTTATCAAAGCACATTAAACTGTTGGGATGTATCTGCAGAGCACTAAAAGTCCTAGTAGCTATTTCTAGTACCTTACGGGGAGTTGCACCGTAAGCGAGCCACTTGCCCAAACTCTTAAAATTAGTTTTAGCACACTTAACTGATATCTCAGGTAAAATGTCGAAATTCAGCTGTCACCGATGTAAATGATCAAAATGACCAAGATCTCGGTTTAATTATTGTGTTTGTCGAGATTCGGTAATCGATCTCTGGCATCTGCCGTCATGTTGTTTGCCATCGTGCAAGCGAAACACAGTTTGGTCGGATTCGTAGACGTAATAGTATCATTGCCTATCCAGAATAAATCGTTTTTGTCGGGCGTAGTTTGTTATTGCAGCCTAGCATCAAAACGGAGCAATAATTAGCTATTTCCGACAGTATTCCAGTTTACTGAAATCTCAGTTTTCATAAACCGGTAGCTCAGTTAGCAAACGTATGTTGTCATTTTCAACATCTGTTAGGTTTTGCCGAGATTATAGCCGAGATCTTAGTTGTGCGAATCTAGGTTATTTTTAAAACGATTCTCGGCAATTTCTTTAAGGAGTTTACAACTTGGAGTTCATAACATTTCATATTTCATTAATAGGGGCTTCAGATGATGATGGAACGTTTACTACAGTACTTGACTTACGCAGATATTGTGATGTTAGCGAATTTCTAAAGTTTATAGTTTCTGCGACAACTTTGACTCTTCAGAGCTCAGAGCGTCATCTTCATCGAAGAAGTTTCATGACGCACTAGTCAACATACCTACACTTTTGCGAAAAGTAGCGAAAGAGATCCAAGATCTCTAGAATTAGGTAAAGTAAAGGTTGGGTACAAAGTCATGTAAACATCTGGAACATGTTTTGAAGAACATTATAATACATGCTTAGTGCCTAAAAAGTCGTAAGGCACTTTTATGTATGTAAGGAATACTAAGCACGAACACGAAAGCATATGTCTAGGACTATTTTGAAATTGGCAGCACCAGCGCTACCGCAATTCTTGGATCATACTTTTCCGCCGAACAACAACCATGTGTTTGTCGCCTAGCGTCAAGGACAAACAAAAAAGGACCTTTGAACAGAAGTCCTCCGCTGTAGCCTATCTTCAGCAAAAGCCCAACCACTCTAGCTCTCTTTCTGTGTAGACCAAACCCTCTGACAGTGCCGACCAAGGACTCCGGCCGGTCTATCCCAGCACACACTCCTGCCGGTTTAAAGTCCCGTTTCGGCCGTCTTAGCATGACGCCTTCTCGGGTCTCGCTGCTTCCACACCTCGGGGTGTAGCGTCGCTGCTAGCATGCTAACAAATGAGGAAAAAATAATAGAGGGAGAAAGAAGAAAACGCACACGCATGCACTTCCCGGAACGCCTCGCCAAGGGACGCATGACAAAAAATAATCAGGGGAAGCCGTCTCACACCATTATCCGGGACGAATTTGCGTAAAGAGCATCAGTTTTTCCGCACCACATGATTATTATGTCCCAGTTGCACACACACACACACAGACACACACTAGCAGGCATTGTTGCATCAAGATGCGGTACTTAAACGGTACCGTAGTTCAAAGTGGCAGCTTCCAGTCGGGTCGTCGGGGCTTTATTTGGAAGGAAAGTGTTGAGATGTGCCTTTTGTTCTCCGCAACTCCAACACCGGTGTGCCGTCTGATGTCATCTTATACCGGGCATGGGGACCTCCCTTGGGTCTGGTGCATTTGTGCATATCCGGCCCGATGTGTGATACGACAAAATGTGACGCATGCTAGATGGAATGCGCGTCTGACGCATCTTGCATCTTGCCGTCCGGTCGTCTACGTACGGTGATCTGCAATAAAAGTGTAAAAGACGGCGTGGGGCCACACACAACTCCACAATTCGCGCGGAAGTGCAGCACGTGTGCCGAGCACTTACTCTTTAGAAGCGAATCTAGCGCTGCTTCCTGCAAAACATTTTCCTACGCGAGCAATATTAGTTGACCAAATATAAGCGTAGCGAAATTTGCGATTGAACTCCGCTCGCCTCCGGTGGTGACTTCAAAGGCATCGCCCGGAAATCATCAAAAGAAGGAGTACTTCTTTATTATTATTTTTTTTAGGTTATGCTCGCTATGTTTACACCAACTGTGGTATCATAGAAACCGTCTGGGCCGAATAGAAGGCAAGCTCTAGAGGGTGTGCGTGTATGTGTGAGTGAGAGAGAGAGAGAGATAATGTATGTAGCGTCTTGCAGCAGTGTTACACCCAGGCAGCACATCACACATAGTGACATCTGTTAAGGTCGGCGTTTTTGTTTACATGCCGGGGACCCCGGGCTTGGGCCGCCCAGCCACATCCAACAAATGGAAATAAAAAAAAAAAAATAAAATAAATAAATAATCAATTCGCTTTGATATTTGTCGCGGAATTGAATTTTCGTTGAATGATTTAAATTTTTTTTTTTGCCGTCAAATAAAGTCGACGGGATTTTGCAATCGCGAGTGTATTGGAACTTGCTAAAATCATAACCTCATTTTTGTTGTTTTTTTGTCGTTGCCCTCTTTTACTATTCCTGATTCCCTTAATTCCCCCCCCCCCTCCCAGCTCTGCCTCTGTTTCCTTGTCTCGGTTTAGGGCGTCATAACGGGCGTCGAGGGAAAAACAAAAAACCGCGCGTGTAAGGTGTACCAGTGTACCAGTGTGTGTGTGTGTGTGTATGTGCCCGCTAGCTCGCGTCATCTATTGTCTCCCAACCCTCTCTTTTATGTCGCACCACTAAGTGAGAAAGAAGCATAAAAATTACACACACAAACACACACACACACACACACACACACACACAATAGCAATGCTTTTATGTGCGCGCGCAAGGTTTTTCCCACAACGCCGGTGAATGGTGAATTTCGAGCAATTTTATTGTGTGTCTGTCTGTGTGTGTGTGTGTGTGAGCGTAATATTAACCGGCTCGGTGTGACAAATGTAAAGCGGCGCGGTGTGGCCCAGCGTTGGGACAAAACCAAAAAAAAAAAAGAAAGAATTATAAAATAATAGTTTAAACAAAAAATGTACTGTACTAATCGCTTTCCTTCGCTTCCTTCCCCCCCTTAAAGAACCCCCTAGAAACACCGAGACACACCCCCTCCCCCGCTTCCCACCCACCAGGCTCGGCGGGGAGGGTTGTTGCTATACATACATACCTACATAGCTACAATCGCATACAGGAAAGATGAAAAGTGCGTGAAGTGAGTGCGTGAGTGCCGGTGGATGCGCTTTTGACTGGAGGAAGCGATAGCGCGATTCTGGCGACCGGAAGAGGCACCACCAACGGCAAACCTGTAACCGTCCGAGTGCAACCAGTGAGACCAGAATAGAAGAAAAAGAAGAAGAAAAGGAGGAAACAAAACAAAACGAATTTGGGGGACCATCCCCCCAAACACACACACAGCCGGAAGTGCAATTCGAGTGGGGCGCAATTTTCATCGATTTTCGGCCCGGTGGGGTGGTGTATGTGTGTGTGTGCAGTACGTGTACCGGCCAAACACCAAGATGCGTCCAAACAGTGCGTGATACAGTGCGAGTGTGAGTGAAAGAGCGAGAGAGAGAAAGAGTGTGTCTGTCTGCATCGTTCTCGTGTGACGACACGTGTGTGCAATACACGCCTGCGAGCGTGCTAGTGTGTGTGGGAAGAAGATTGTGCATTTGTGTCTGTGAGCCGATTGTCGCCGTTTGTCAACAAATCGTCACTCAAATCGACACTCGACCGGTGTACCGTTCTTCCCCACCACCTTTCCCCACGACCCAATCCCCAACCCCGCACGCACTATCAGTGGCAACAATCAAACGCAAACAGCGTACGCACAACGTACGCCCTGCAATCAACCGAGCCAAAGCGGTCCGTGCGGTGAATTGTGCAGCGCGGGAAGCGAAAAGGAAAGCAGGTACGTACTATGGTTTGCTAGAGGGAAGAAATTGGGCTTTAGGGCGAGTTGTCACATTATCTCACCACACTGGCATGCTTTCTCGAATCATGCACGCATTGGTACAGTGGGGGAGCACACGTTTAAAAACCGAAGCGTAACATTCGAGAAACAAGCAGGGGCCCCGGAAATGGGCTGTCACTTTATCTCGAAAGGCACGGCACGGTAACTCGAGCTTGTAACTTTAAGTCGCAAATATTTCCTATGTGATATACATTACTTAGAAATGCGATTTTATATTTAAAAAAAAACATTCGAGAATGGTTGCTCCTGATTTGAGAAAAAGAATTTTCATCTCATCCCAAAACATTGACACCCTTGCGTTAGAATGCGAAATACGAAAAGCAAAGGGGATTTTTATTGGATTGGGAGCCTTTTGATGGTATCACTCTATTACAGTGGTGTTCAATTGAATTTATACTATCGGCACACTTTTTTGGCATCGTCGCAATAGATTCTTGACTAAGTATCCTCTAGTTTTTGACTGCGAGCAATGAACGTTTGACTAGGAGCAATTGATTCCAGACAGCTGAAGAGCGGCGCGTTTATCACACCCGGTGTGACAGATCGACGCGAATGATAATCTGTTGGTCATGTTGAGTTTTATCTGTTTATTGGTTACTAGGATCTGTTTTACTGTTGCATTTGTTGCGCAAAATGTAGATGTTAACTTGTCTGATGTGTTTATGGTGCTGTTTTAGCATATAATGAATGTATCCTTCAAATCAAAAGCACCTAACGGCTGAATTAAACTATGTAGAAGTGGACTCGTAGGCATATACTGCCCATGAGTTGGTTTAAGCCAATTGCTCAATGTGACCAGATGTAGTTTTATCGAATTTCATAGCAAATAGAACAAAGTTCTTGGCTGTGAAATGTAATTTGGATGTTTTCTTTTTATTTCATCGGATAAATGAGATAAACTGATGAAAGAGTTGATGATTTGTTTAGTCATATGGTCTATAATCAAGTAGGTAAAAGTACCGACTTCATGTAGACAACGAGGAATGAATGTAAATAGAAGTAATAAAATATATTTCTTGATTGTTATCCTGAAATATGTCAAACACACAGTGAATTATTCAATGCATTCATGAAATAGCACTCGTTTTTATTACTTTTTCCTGCAATATCAGTGTTTAATCTATATTTAATTGTGAAATTAGAACACGTAAAGCCCAAATTGTGTTTCATATTAAAATTGTAAACGTTGTATACAAAAATCCAAAATCCCGAGGACCTTATGTCAAATGACGAATTGTCAAAATGCTCTGTATTGCAACATCTGATCTCCGTAAAGCACCTTTCAAGCGACCGTAATAACAATCTGGTCACTCCGCTCTTCTTTTTTGATGAGATTTGAACCTTCAATCCAGCGAACGATAAGTCAGAGCGTTTGGCACGGCACCATCGGTCGACCTGCTGCTGACGGGTGACGGCTAGCAATATATACGTATAGCTTTCCCCACGCTCGTAGACTTCCGTGGCGACGATTTCAATAAATCCGAAAATGTAAACCGACGACAGTAGAATAAAAGTAGCTTGCCCGTTGCCCATCAAAACGTTTCCAACCACTCGCTTCGTTTTACAAACAGTTGTCGTTTCTTTTTTTTTATTAAGCAAACATCTTTTGCACACACCGGTGGAGTGTGGAGTGTGGGCAAATGTAAAAATGTTCGCCCACGCTGGCCTCACTAGCATCATTTGCTGTTGTTGTTTTTTTTTATTACAAGCGACCCCTTTCCGTTGTGGTCGGATCACTTTCACTTATATTACCTTCTCTCTCTCTCTCTCTCTCTCTTTCTTGCGTGGTTAAAAAAACACACACACTAACAGTGCCCGGTAGCTGACACACACGGTTTGCCGACTTTCACTTCAGCAGCAATCTGTCAAAGCGCGGTGGAAACGTGCGCGTGTGTGTGTATTGAGAAAGAAATTTTGCATTTTTAAATGCAATTATTAAAATGCTTCGTTCAGTTTTGCCATTGCTGTTTGCGAAAAAAAAACACTAACGCACACTATTGGCTTGTTGTAATGTATGTTTAACAGCGTGCACAGAAGCCCTTGCAGTGTACACACGGCAAGGAAAAAGAAAGAACGAAGGAAATATGAAAAACAAAAACGGAAGCTAACGAGCGAGGGGACAAAACCGTCAGAAGAAGCAAAACAAGAAAAAAGAAAAGAAATAAAACGCCATACAAAACGAGCCCCTGTCCCTTTCCAAACGGAAGCTGTCTGTGCAGGAGGGTTTTGCACAGACACCAGACACACACACACACACTCACACACTCACACGAGTGCGCGTGCAATCGCGCATGCACTTGCACAACTTGCAGTAGCGGAAGAAGAGGGGGATAGGGGAGAGGGGTAGCGGACAAAACCACCCTCCGAGCGAGCGCTAATCCGGTTTTTTGGGGGAAGGGATTTCATAGCGGCAGGCAGCGGACACCGGCTGCTGAACACATACATAATGAGCAGCAGCAGCATTGATTGCTGGATGGAAAGGGCAGAAGGGCTGGAACGGTGTATAACATATCCACTCCCCCTCCCCATGTAGTTCCCTGTCCTTTGCTTTGTCGTTGTTTTTTTTTTTTTGGTTTCGTTTTGTATCTGGTACAGTACGGGACCGTCCGCGGAGCAAGATTATGCTCTCGGGCGCGCCACATTCGCGATTTTTATGCTCGCGTTTTTATTGTGGGGGTGCTGCAATGCACCCGGACCCATTTCCTTACGCGAGCGCGGGAGCATTGCAGCATGGCGAAAACGGCAAAGGCTTTAAATAGGTGAGAACAGAGCGACAAAAAGGGAGAAATTGGAGTGTGTGTGTGTGTGTGTGTGTGTGTGTGTGTGTGTGTGTGTGTGTGTGTGTGTGTGTGTGAGTGAAGGGTGGAGCTGGGTGGAGGGAGCAAAGGTGTCGGAATTAATTCCGAATCCCTTAGGTACGCGGTGATGCCTCCATTCCCCCCCCCCCCGTTTGGCTTTCTCTTTCTCTTCGTACCGTTCGTCTCAATGCTTTTTGTTCGACACGAGATCCGCGGGGGGGGGGGAGAATATGTTCGTTTGTTGTAAATTGTGTCACTTTGTGTATCCCCATTTCACATTTGCACTGGTTTAGTTTTTGTTCCTGTGATCTTTCTTTCTCTCTTTTCTTCTCTCTCTCTCTCTCTATCTTTCTCTCTCGCTCTGTCTTCCTATTTCTGCTAGACAACTGTTTGCTTTTAGTTTTCTTCACTTTTCTTTGGCAAAATTTTCGTTCTCGTCTTGTCCTGCGGTCGGGAAAGGCAATTTCTTCAAAACAGAAACGGAGGCAACGGGTTGATTACGTCGTTTTTTTTTCGTTGCTAGCGTCTTCATCAATGCTTGTTTGAAATTGTTCTTCCTTTCTTCTTTTGTTGTTGTTTTTACTCGAATTAGTGATGATTACAGTTGGCAAAAGTCCGGAATCTAATCCGACTCCGCAAATTGCGAAGCCGACTCCGGAAGGTAGGCATCATCCGGAGTCGTTTGATATCGTCTGGAGCCGTCCAGAGTTGCCCGGAGTTTTAGTCATACCGAGTAATCCTGAGTTGCAGCCATCCGGAGTTATCCGAACTCATCCAGAGTCATCTGGAGTCGTCCAGAGTCGGCCGGAGACGGCTGGTGTAATGTTTTTGTGGTCAGAAGTTTCATCTTCGACTACACGTCCTAAGCTAAAGAAGAAATAAAACACCATGAAATGAAATGGCTCCGGCTGACTCTGACTTCAAATGACTACTCATGACCCATGACTTAGACTTCAAATGTCTCTGGATAACTCAAGCCGACTCCAGATGACTTCGACTCAGGACAACTCCGAACGACTCTGGATGACTTCAGATGACCTCGATTCCAGACGACTCCAACTCTGGACGACTCAGACTCTGGATGACTTTGGTGACATCTCCGGACGACTCTGGATGACTCCAGGTGACCCTGACTCAGAACGTCTTCGGACGCCTTCGGACGACTCCGAACGACTCCGAACGTCTCCGACTCCGGCCATCTCCGGATGACTCTGAATGACTCCAGCCGACTCCAGATGACTCCGACTCAGGACAACTCCGAACGACTCCGAACGTCTCCGACTCCGGCCGTCTCCGGATGACTCCGACTCAGGACAACTCCGAACGACTCTAGATGACTTCAGATGACCTCGATTCCTCGACTCTTTTACTGGTGACAACTCCAGACGACTCTGGATGACTCCAGATGACCCTGATTCAGAACGCCTTCGGACAACTCCGGACGACTCCAACTTCGGACGACACACCACTAGCTCGAATAGTTTACTTATATATGTATATTCCCAGTTTGTTTGCCTGTTGAAAGGCTTCTTATACTTTCTCCGACATATTCGCAGGCAGCTCCAACAAGAACAAGAACATTAATTGAAAAAACAAAACGAAAAAAAACATACAAAATCAAATTGGAAAAAGAAAGAACGAAAACAAAAAGCAGATAACTGTATAAAAAAAAGAGGAGCGAAACAACGTAAAACAACAACACCAGAACCAGCAGGAAAAGGGCATTAGGAGGGGGAGGGGGGGAGGAAATAAATCTACTTCACCCAGCAACGAGAAAGAGGGAACAGAAGAAAGGGAGAGAAAAAAAAAACGGGAGCAGCACGAACCTGAAAACGTGAGGTAAAAATGGATCGAATCAAGAGCGCCAAAAACAGAAGAGAGCAGAGAGCAAAGGAGAGGGTAAAACATAAAAAAACAACAACAGAAAAACGGTAACAAAGGGATCGGAACGGGTGGCGTTGCTGCTGCTGTTGCAAAGAGAAAGGCTCTCGAGAAGGGATTGTTTTTTTTTTCTTTCTTTTTTCAATCCGTTGATCTTGCCCTGGTCAATCGATTTTTATTGCTAACTTTCTCTATTATGTCTCCGAATGCACGTCCGATCTGTTGGTTTTCTTATTATTTTTTCCTTTTTTAAAAATATTGTTCTCTTTCTATTATTATATTGGTATATGTTACTTCTTAGCGTCTTAGCTTTCTTTTATATCAATTTAAGTTGTTTTGTCTTGTCTACCTTTTTTTGTAAGTTTTTTTTTTGTTTTATCTTTGTCACCTTGGATGTTGCATTCCAGGCTAAAAGGTCTGTTCTTCTTCTGATAAGGTCGAAGAAAACAAAACTGTGTCTGAGGGGGGACGTACGGGGTGGTGCCGGGACCTTCGCTTAAATTAAGCTCAATTGGCAGAAATTGAACCAAACGTACCCCGGCGCCGGTTGTCTCGTCCGTTTGCCCTTGTCACTTGGTGTTGTCACTGTTTCGGCACTCGCTGCTTAAACCGGACTGGATCATACAGTAAAGGTAGTATAATATTCTTCTCCAGCAGCAACAGCAGCAGCAAGAGAGTATGCAAAGTATTATTCATTTCAAACAGAACGATACGACTTTTTCAAGGGAATGGACAATTTTATTTAAAAAAAATTAACTAATCATTCTATTTAGAGGGTTACCCACGATTTATTGGTTAGTTCCCAAGATTTTTTGGTGGGTTCCCATCAATTTTTGGTGGGTTCCCATAGATTTTTGGTTTGTTCCCATAATTTATTGGTATTTTCCGATTGGATATCAATACAATTGGGACAATGGGAACCCACCAAAAATTGATGGGAACCAACCCCTGTATCGAGCAAATTTAGCTAAAATAACATAAAGAACCTTAAACTGATTCAGCACCCATACATTCAAGCCTATTTCAAGGTATGAATTAATTAAATTATTAATTTTGAAATGGTACACGGGTCCAGCACTTGCAACCGGCTGTATAAACGTGACCACTCTCCAGCACATTTTCATCTTTCTGTAATAGTAAAGTGGGAAAGATCGGACTCGGATCGGTAAATAGCTCCAATTGTGTGAAGTTAAAAACCTACGCCTAAAGCTAGGCAACTACGCATGGCAAAAGAGGCATATTAAGCAACCGAAACAGCTTTTAGCACATTTGCAGAACAAAAATGGACAGCATAAATGAAAGAAAAGGTTTAAAATAACTATCTCTTTTATTTGTAGCCACCAATCAATACTCTATTACTGAAATTGGTACATACATTGGTGTACAGTTCAATTTCTGCCATGCACAAAGCGCCCAATCCATGCCATCCATGCTGCACACACACGATTGGAACGGCAGCATTAAAGCCTCCGTCCGGCCGCTGCTGTGGCTTCGACCGTGAATGAAGGCAGCGGGTGTATTTTTGATGTGTATTTTGAAAGTGTAGAAAAAACGTCCTCCCCCCCCTCCCCCCGTCCCCCTCTCACCCCTTTCCACCCTTTTTTTTCGCATCCGTTCGGCGTTTCTCGCTGCGTTCCAAAAGCGTCGCAGGGCAGCAGCAGCAGTCATGCTCGCCGCCGCAACTCATCTAAGGTCGTCTCGCGTAGCAGATTGTGCTCGCAGGTCTCTTGCCCTCCCCCCCCCCTCATTCACCTCCTTCCAAAAGGTTTCCTCCGGTCTGGTCCGGCGCTGATGCTAATGCGAGCTGTTAATGGGGTCAGTGTTCATTCTCTACCTCTCCTTCCCCTCCCCTCCTGCGTTCCACCACATCACCGCTCCGGTAACTTCCGGGCGAAGTGGGCACCCCCACTGCCCCCCCCCCCACCTGCCGGTCGACTTTTATACGCTTCTTGCCAATTCAATTTTATTTTTCAATCTGCCTGGAGGTCAACCGTGGAAGCAATTGATGAAAGGTAGGCTGGTACGGGAGGAGTGGCTAACAGGGGGAGATGGAGGGCACGATGGTCCATGCAGATGTGGAGCTCGTTCCGCGGCCGATTAGAAGCCGGTGGTGGACGTCTTTTTTTTTTTTTTCGTCTGTATTTCTGTTCCACTCGATCTCCGTTGACGATCTCGGCGTCGGCTCGGTCGGGCCATAATGATGTCAGGTCGAGAAGACAGGGACGGCGCGTTCTGCTGCGGGCGAGTTGAGTTGCATTGCAATGGATCCGCCGCTAGAACAGGGGAACAACAGTTGATGACACGCTGTTTCGATTCACTGTGTGTGCATCTTTTAAATAATATCGCTTTTTGTTTGGTGCTGCCTGTTGGAAAAAGGTAGCACAATCCATGCAGTGCCTGTTGGAAAAAGGTAGCACAATCCATGCAGTGCCTGTTGGAAAAGGTAGTACAATCCAGTTGGAAAAAAAAATGCAGAATAAATTAAAAAAATCAACGAACAGCACATAAACGCTGGGTTGCAAAAGAGCGCCTGGCCGTAAATTGAATGATATCGTTTACCACTCTATAAAATTGCAACCATAAAACCGCGCTGCTTTTTGCTGCATCTTTTAATGGCCTGTGTTCGCCGCCGTGGCTGCCTTGGAAAACAAAAGGCATCATCGGAACCGGTCAGAGCGAGAACCTCCTACACACACACACATACGCACACGTACAAGCGTATACATATAGATTCGCATGAAATGTTACGTTTTCAATGCTGAACGCCAAGCATAAAACTGATGCTGCGCGCGCTGGCCGGGCGATATTTACCATTTAAGGAGTTGAGAAAAGGGGTTTTATTTTTATTTTTTATTTTGTTTTTTGGTTTTGTTTTACTGCGCTTGTTAGTTGCTGATGGTTTGTGTTGCGTATTTCATGTTCCCTTTTTTCACGACACACGCTCAGGGGGGTTGAGCCTCGACGAAATGACGACGTCGTGGGGAGCGAGTGTGTGTTTTAAAGACGCCGTGCCTGTGCCTGTAAAGCAACACCTCTTTAAGTAGCGATTTTTTTTTCTTGGTTTGTTGCCTCGCGCTCTCCCCGTGATACTTCAAAAAAAAAAAACTTCAAGGGCTTTCGCATCGCCCGACACGCTACCCTCGTTGGGGTGCAGACTTCTTTTTGTGTGTGTTCGTACAACATAAAAAAAAATTACCAACACCCTACCGGAGAAGAAACGGGAAACTCTTTGAACGCTCTCTCTCTCTCCCTCTCTGTCTCCCTTAAACCTTGTGCGCGTTCGATACCGGTTTCGGGTGGTTCGGCGGCGCTTCTTTTGCCCCTGGTTCGCGTTATTGCACTTCTGCCGAGATGATTAACTCATTCACTAAAACGAGCAGCCCCGGAAGGGGCTGTAAAGAAATAAACCCCATCGCCAGAAACCCTTCAGTGGTGAGGGGGAAGGAATGAACAATAATAATAAAAACGTTCTCGAGCACACACACACGCGCGCGCGCGCGTCTCTGTGTCTGAGAAGTAAGCCACAGGCCCCGGCGGGTAGACGACGAACCTTGTTCTGCTGCTGCTATGGTGGTGGTTGTAGTGCAGCCGTTCAGGTGTGAAAATGTTCTGCACACGAAGCTAAGGGAGACGCCATTTCTAAGGGCAGAAAAAGGTAGAGGGGGGGGGGGGAGGCCCAGCATTCAATGGCGTATCGATTTTGAAGCGCCAGAGGGCACACAGTCGTCGATCACAGAGAGGAGGTGGAAGGTCTTTTTGGAAAGTGCACCCGACTGTGCGAAGCTGTTACACGGATCTGAGACACAAAGGGCAGAGTATTAGCTTTTTTCAACGACACTGTAAATTGTTTATTAATTTTGAATTTTGAAGATTGAACAGAGAAGAACACAAGAGGAGTAAAATTAACACACGCGAAGAATTGGAGACCCTTAAAACCACCGTAAATATATTGGTAGCGCAATACACAACAACACTTACACACCTCACTACTACCTCCTCTTCTCGCACTCCACAACGATGTACTTATAAACCGGGGCTCGAACTGCGTCCGTGTGCGCGCACTCTCTTGCTGCCGTTCGCACGCTTATCGGCTGGACCACGGGCGCTGATAAGCGGACGCACGCTTAAATGGGCATAAGAGCGGACTCGCATTGGAGGCGACTCAATTGGAGACGACGGAAGGTGAACAATGGAAATTGATGCTGATTGTGAACACGAATTCATTGACCCTTAAGTTCACCGGTCGAGCCAATCAACGTGCCAGAAGGCTATAAACATGCAGAGAAAGAAAGAAAAAGAGAAAAACACATTGAATAAAAGGGAGAGAATAGACCAAAGTAATAAATATTGATTGCTACAATCAATGTTTATGTTTTTTTTCTGTGCGCCTGATTAGACGACATTTGCATTCTTTGTAGATACCGTTTGCGATAGTCGGCTCTGAAAAAGTAAGATTAGCTTTCGTATGTTTTTATTACAACCCTGGCACACCAGCGCTATATTCACAGCTTAGGTGTTGGTGTCGATTGGTCCAAAATGAATTCAAAATGAAGCTCAGTAAAAAAAGCAGATCATTCGTCGTGCACTGCCGTCACTGGTGTTTAAGATCATGCTTTTAATGTTCTTAAATCAGGCCTTATTTCTATGTTCGCAGTTTACCTCTTTATCGCCTCAAATCTTCCAATTAACAGTTCATCGCAACCAGCCAACATGGATTTGTATCCCTTACGCTCCACTACTACTAATATCGTTGATTTTATTTCAACGTGTACGCATTACTTCGACCAACGATATCAAGTAGACGCACTGTATACCAAGCTGAATCATAAACTCCTTTTTCTGCACATGGATTTCTGTTTCATGGATTCATTCCTACCTATCAAATCGTCGCTACAGAGTTCAAAATAGATAATGACCTCAAGGTAGTAAGGTAGTTATAGTTATAGGTAGTAAGTTATAGATGCTGACGATGTTAAACAGTTTTTGCCGGATAAAAACATATCATGATTGTTGTTTATTACAACAGTTCATAGACTCTTTTAAATCCCGGTTCGTGGATAATGATATAGTCCTTGCAATTGACAAATGCTTTATTAAAACGTTTTCGCAGATTAAAACATCCAATTGGATTCGATTACTCGCTGGCAGGTAGGGCGTCACTTCGTCAGCAACATGTTTGTGGTTGCGGAATAACTTTGGACCAAAGCTTACCGTTTCACTGGCACATTGACAACATTGTCAGTAAGGCTTTTAAATGGTAAGCGTTTAGTTGTCCGTCAAATGCTGTGATCTATTTTGCCTGAAATAACTTTTTGTTTGTTTGGTTCATGTGTTGATTACCACAAAAATGTTGAAGCATGTGTTCAACTCAGGTTTAGTAGAATTTTTATGAATGAATTCTTCACCATTGAGAGCAGTTAGTGTGTTGCCGTTGCGTATAGAGACCGTTGTTCGTTACTAGGAATCCAAACGCTTGATCGTCGTCACTAGTGATGTGCTGTATGGAGCGCACCCACGACTCCGGTCCGACTCCGACTATTGTTAGTTCGATTCCGACTCCGGCAAAATGGAACCACTAGATCCGCCCGGAGTCAGAGTCGACCGGAGTCGTCCGGAGTCGGCCGGAGTCGTCCGGAGTCGTCCGGAGTCGTCCGGAGTCACTCGGAGTCGTTCGGAGTCGTCCGGAGTCGTTCGGGGTCGTTCGGAGTCGTCCAGAGTCGTCAGAGTCGTCGGAGTCGGAGTCGTCCGGAGTCGTCTAGAGTCGAACGACTCCGAACGACTCCGGACGACTTCGACTCCGGGTGACTCCGAACGACTCCGGACGGTTCCGAATGGCTTCAGACGGCTCCGAGGTCGGAGTTTGGCACCTACCTTCCGGAACCGCTTCCAATTTTGGCGGAGTCATTCGGAAGCGATTCCGGATTTTTGTTTGAATTTTTGTTGTTTGTCACTATCACAGAGTTGTCACAAAGTGTTTTTTGTCAGCAAATTGTTTAAGAATGAATTGGATGCACCTTCTAGGATCCTTCGATCGTGCAGCTGATGTAATACCGGATATTATATGGTGTCTTGGTACCAAGACGCACACTATAAGCAACTAAAGATCCTTTATTATCAATGGCAAAAGGAACTTGAATGAATGGTCTGATCTTTTTGATTTTAATAAATAAATAAATAAATTTATGTCGAGAAATGTATCCAGAAAACGGATTATGCCTACGAACAAACTGATGTATCTTCTAAATTCTGGTACAAAAAAAAAAAAAAACAAATAAACACAACCTACAATTCATTTCAACCACCCAGACCAACTCCTGCCTACCTAAATGCACAAACGGTCTCTGCCACCACGTTCACAGTGGTGTGCAGCGTGCCACATCCTAACCTACAACCGCGGTGGCGCTATCGTATTTGTTACCACCTCACCCCCTCGCATTGTTTTCCCTCGCACGGGGGCAAAAGTCCACCCCAAGTCATCACGCACCCGAACAATTCTTACAAACCCTTCCCATTGACCCACAACCGTGTGTGTGTGTGTGCGTTTCCGGGGTTTTGTGGCGCGTGTCCGTCGGCGTGTTTACGCGGCCCGCGTTCCAACGTACACGCAAGCGGCGCGGCGGGTTTTTGGCACGTGGCACCGTCAGTGTGCGCTCCGTTTGGTAGCGCTTTTATGTGTTGCGGGTGGAAACAAAACAAAAAAAAAAACAAATGAATCCAACCGATGGAGAACGATGGTTCTGTGCGGGAGGGCCACTTTCTACGGGGTGTCCCTCAAGGCACCTCAATAAAACGTCAACGCAACCAGTAAAACTATTCCATTTAGCGGGTGGGGAAAAGTCAGCCTCAGCATGCTTTCATTTTCCATCACTGGGCCGTGTGTGTGTGTGTGTGTGTGTCTGTGTTTTTCCACCGGTTTGTGCAAAAATCTATTTTTATTTTGGCACTGACACTATTTTTCATCGCAAGAAAACTGTGTCCCCATGTGCGGGTGGGCGGCGTTTGCAGTTTGCTTCTAACACCTCTGCCCCCTGCGCGCTTCCATCATGCAACGCTCCCAGCTGCCTTCAGGTGTTTCCGATGCTCATGCTCTTACCCTACTTTGTGAGGGAATTGTGTGTGTTTTTGCTGTCTTAGAAACCAAAAAAAAAAAGAAAGAAAAAGAAGCTGGGGGGAAAATGGCCAAGAAAAGAGAAAGAAAGCGCGCGCGCGCGCGCGTACTCGTCTTGACACCGCGCGCTGCAGAACGGGGAGTGAACGAAGTTTCACGTGAAAACGGTGCACACACACGGGCCCACGACGAGACACGAGACTGTCGCTCAAGCACCCTTCCCCTTCCCCTGCTTGCACTTCCGGTGAAGAAGAAAAAAAGGTAGGTCAGAACGGAAAGACAAATCCGTCTTTTTCCCGTTCATTTTTTGTTGTTGCCCAACCTGGCGGTAAAAGTTTTTTTTTAGGTTTCGCGCGCACGTTCGTCATCTCGGTTTTGGTGTTTTTTTTTGGTGTTTTTTTTATTATTTGCTTGATAGTATGTTTCGTCTCCTACTGACGGTCACCTGTGACGTAAGAGTGTAGCTTGCCACGGTCGGACTCGCATCGCATCCTTCGGCAATCGCGCAACCACATGTCTGTGTGTTTGCGTGTGCCCCCAAAACGAATGGGACGAGGGGGGGGGGAGGAGGAGGAGCTTAAACCTTGTGTGTGAGTTTCCGTTTTGGTTTTTGGAAAATATTTTGACATCGCACGACACGAGCTTACGGGCAGCGGCTTCCCAGCCAGGCGTCGCTGTACTCTCGATCGCAATTGTCACACCGTTGGTGGTGTGTGTGTGTGTGTGTGTGCGTGCGCGCGACTGTGTTGTGAAAAATTCTTGCGTGAAAATCACAACCTGGTAATGTGTCAAGGAATGTGTCAGCCAGGGCTAGCAACAAAATAACAACAGCAAAAAAAAAGCAACGAGAAAAGAAAATCCGACCGATGACTAAGAAAGGGAGACTGTACCGCTTCACTTACACGCTGGTGCCGTTCCCGTTTAGTGATGTGTTTTGGGGCGGTATGATGAATTCTGTGTTCCGTGTTCCGGTGGTCATCGCCCTTGGCTGGGGCGGAGGGGCAAACGGGCGAAGCAATGTAAACCCATTCTGCTGACGAGCTGGTTTCACTTTCCACGTCGATAAAATCGACTATTAAATGGTTGTTATAGAGACAGAGCGAGAGAGAGAGAGAGAGCGAAAAAGAGGGAAGAGGGGGCATCTAGAAAAGGGATGGGATGGGTGAGGCCGCGGAATCATTATCTCGGCGCTCCACGCCCGTGTCTGCTGGGTCTCGGAATCGAGGTGACCGTTCCGTCGGTAAATATTTGGTTGCATCTCGCTGGTGGGGAGACATTTCATACCTGTATGCGCAAGTGTGTATGTGTGTGTGTGCGCAATGGGAGCAGCGGGGAGGAACGGGCAAGGGTACTGCAGTGTTTGAACAAGATAGGACTAGAAATTCCGGTTCGCTAGACACATTTTTGACGCCAATGAGCCGCACTATCGCGCACGAGTGGTGTTCAGCTTTTAGATTTGTCGCCGCACGATTGCTCACGCGATAGGCTTTATTTCCGTTTGTTCTGCTTTGCATTTGTACCGAGCATTTATTTGGTAAGGAGTAGTTAACTGGTTAAAGTCATACATTTCGCAGCAATTGGAGTGTTTGGCAACATGCTGGCAACAGTCATGGCCATGCGAGTGAACGAGCTTTGAGAAACAAACCATGTATTAGCTGCTGGTATTCGGCTGGCGCCCGATAGTCACAATGGATAGCCGCGTGCGTTCTTCTGGACAGAGCAAGAGCGCAAATAGGTTCGATTCCAATACGGAACCCGTGCGTTGGAGATTAAAAACGAACAGCGTTTGACGGCTATTTCTTATTTGAATGGTAAAATAAGGGTAGTGTGTATTTAATCTGCAATAGAGAGACCCAAGCGTGTCCTCGACAAGAGTCAAATTGATTTAGTAAAAAAACATGTTAAAACCAGAAACCTAAACATTTCCAAGGGCTAGAAACGAAAAAAAAGAGAGAGAGAGAGAGAGAGAGAGAGAGAGAGAGAGAGAGAGAGAGAGAGAGAGAGAGAGAGATAATAACTCATGCCAATGTTTGCTCGGGGCTCGGGAGTTATCAGCCAACACGCCTAAGTTGTTAATGTGGCACGACAAAAACAACAAACAACAAACAATCCACTGTACTGGCGATAAGACCTTTTCGAACGGTGACCGATCGGTCAAAAGCAATTAAAAAATGTTTTACTCATAAAACAATCAATTGCTACTGCAGCGTGCGCGTGCGAACGAACAGCTTAATTCGATGACCCGAAGTTTGAAATAATGATCATAAAAAAGATTTCTGGGCCATGTTTATGGTGTTCATGGCACAGCCAGATTGACAGATGAAGGCAAATGCCTGAGAAAATGGTCTTCAGAACCACTAACGCACTACATCCTATCCACCAAAACTCGTTATTCCTCGTACCGACGAGAAACGGTTCTGGTTAAAAAAAAACTCATGAACTTCCTCTAGCTGCTTCTTGGCACAGGACGTGTTTTGTCGGCCTTGAACTTGCTGCTGCACCGTACCACCGTTAGCGGTAATATGTTTCAGCTGCCAATTTGAAAGGTCCGGGAAATTCAATTGCCGGGAAGAATAGGCTGCTATCAACTATCGATGGGCCGGCACGAAGGCTGCTTCCGGTTGGCGCAGTGTCGGACGGGCCACGGGCCGGAGATTGCATCCGGTCGGCAAGAGTGATGCTAAAACTGGCGACAACTCGGCTTCAGGCGGAAGTTTCGCTCGTTTCGTTGCCGTCACGGTGCAAAGCAAGGAAGTTCAATAAAACGGTTATTATGTTGTAGCAGCAGTAACTCTTTGGTAGTTTCCTCATTACCTTTAATTTGTGTTCAGTTTCCATCTGGTCATTGGAAAACCCATAGGTCTAGGTGCTCCAGAAATCCTGCAGCATTCTTCCGCTTCGCTTTTTCTTATTGGCGTGACGACCTACGCGGACATGCCGGGCCTGTACAGGCTTTCGGAACTTATTCAGGTGTACCACGCAGCCACATGATGTTTGATCTCAGTCATGCTCTAATTGATGACCAGTACCACGGGAGAATCGCCCGAAGCGCGTTATTATCCAATACATCAGGAATATCAGGAATATTATTCTTTGGAATATTCATTGGAATCCAATGGAATCTTGAACTCTTTTCAGGATCATTAGATTTGTAGACAAACATTGTTTAACAGTGATCCTGTTCTGTGCTTAGATGCCTCCCAAAATCATCCTGAAGTTGTCCGAAGACAATCGAGGGGTGTCTTGCTGAGTCGAAGACTCATCTGAGCTACCACGCCAGAGGCTTGACATGGTTTGGCTCTATCCCAGAAACTCAAGATTTGTTTGCTGTGCCATCTCCAGCCATGGACGTCTGATAGAATATCTAATTAGCGCCCCAAGACCCAGACGCTCAACGGTGTGAATGAGAACGCATTCACTGGCGACAGATCCCCAAGGTGTCCCCCTAATGCCCAATGCAACTCATTCATTAGCAGGTGTGGTTCACTCCTCCTGGTGCTGGTTTAATGCCCCGCTCTTTGTCTCGAAACCAAGCGGTCACGCGGCAGCAGCATCCTTCCCGCAGAGGGCACAAAGCACCCCATTGTTGTTGTTGTTCTAGCACTAAGCCACATCGGCACCGTGGGGCAATCGGCCATGAGTCATAAACACGGTCGCTCGTGCCGTGGTCACGGACCGTTAAGCTTCCATGTACCGGGTCGAAGCGAGCCGACGTGCTTCATTTGCTACGCAATCAACCTTTTGGGTGGGGTGGAAAGATGGAAAGCGAGGAAGAGGCAGGCAGCAAAAAAAAACATACGTTCACCGTTCTCCCCGTCAGAGAAAGCATTAGAATCCAAAACGGAGTAGTCCGGGTGTGTTTGTGTGTTTGTGTGTTTATCGAAACAGAGCGCTCCCCGTAGGCTGATTAGAGCGTTGTTTTGCTGGGTTTGAGTTCTTGGTCGGCCGGCTTGAAGGGGAAGGTAATATTGAAAGGCTGACAGTCAGCCGGACGGACGGGCATGTTGTCGCGCGCGCGATGATGATGCGCGCACACACACACACAGCACAGTGGGGATGATGCGGCAAACTAATTTTGGACATTTTCAGCACGCCTGACAGGGGATGACGAATTTTCGCTCGGACCGTGGTTCTTTTTTCTTTCGGAGAGGAAGCCAAAAACCAAATAAGAAAGAAAGAAAAAATCACACGCATACGTGCGAGCGCGGAGAGCGAAGAATCTTGCAGAAGCAAGCATTCACTACTTTCGAGTGGAATGTTTGGACCTTGGAAGTCATTCGTTGCCGTTTGGGAGTTTGATTTCACTGCCAATCGGTACGAAGCTGTTTGACGACCGTCTGTCCGATTGGATTTCCCGCACAAATCTATACCCAACCGACACAGCGATCTACCGATGAAAGGTGAGGTTCGAGTAGTTGTAATCCTCCCGATGGTTAGATGACGCAGCGTCGAGCGACGCAGTCTCGGCAGTGTTTTTAAACGGCAATTTAGCGATGACAAGTGTTGGCCATTGGCTACAATGTACATTCCCTTTGAATGATAGAGCGTTTTGACAGCAGATAGACAATAGACATTGCTCTTTGTAAGATCTAGAATCGGGAGAGAACCATCTTCGGAACTTTCTAACAAGATGTTTGCAAGCAATTCGTTGGTAGAGTATGAAAAATAATCAAAAATCAAAGAAAGAGAATTGATTCATTCAGAAATATTCAAACAGATATTATTATTATTATTTTTATTGTTATTATTATTTTTCTCATTATTATTATTATTATTATTATTATTATTATTATTATTATTATTATTATTATTATTATTATTATTATTATTATTATTATTATTATTATTATTACTATTATTATTATTACCTAAAATTACCTTGGCCTAATTACCTACAATACTCGCAAATATCTCACAGTACAGCTGACAAATTTTAAGGTTATTTGTGGTACTTTTTTTCAAGGGGAAATTCAGAGATGAACTTACTTTAAAGGGTAATGTAACGAATTGGTCAATCTGCTCATTAAAATACCCACAAAACCACTAGGCAGAGTACAGAGATTTGTGTAATTTTAATATAAATCTTGTGTAACCAGATGATTGATTCAGAAATAGGGTTTGGATCTGAATACCCTGAAATACCCTTAAATATCCCATAAAAGTATTAATAAATTCTAGAGGAAATTTCCAAGCCCTTAGGTAGGCGAAATTTAAAGGATGAATTGAACTAAACGATGATGGTATTATTTCAACGTAGTGGTTGATCGACCTGTGAAATAAGTGAAAAAATCCCACAAAACAACTAGGAAGAGAAGGGAAATTTCAGGGTAATTTTCCGACGTTCATGCTCAACTAATAATCGATGGAAAAGTACGGCAAGATCGGCTCCGATCTGTTTGGCGCTGTTTGCCGGAATTATAATTCGACCCGCAACGATTAACCAGCGATGATTTGCAGGCTAAACAATTGCAGACACATCTGTAGACAGTTCAGCTCTACGGGGTCTGTTTTTTTTTGCCAAAGGGTATTTTTAAAAAACCGTTTAATATACAGCACGCCTTTTCGCACACCTTTGTTGGCTATTTTTACCTACCTGGGTTTTGTCCACACGCTCGCGCGAACCTGACGAGCCGCGAACTTTCCTCCGGCCTCATGGAAAAAGAATGTTTTTCCTACCCCGCTCGCCGGGGTCTGCGGCCTTCGGTGTGTTCCCCTCTTGGTGCCGCCGTTTTCAAAAAAAAAAAATCTTCGTCGCCGTGGTAGTAATAGAAAAGGGAAAGGGGGGGGGGGGAGGGGGCCCGGGAGGCAAACGTGTGACACGTATGCCAAGTAGAAGACAAAATCATACACTCACACATGCAAACACACTCACGTACAGACGGAGAAGATGATCTCGTTTGCTCATATTTCTCGACCCCCGGTACACCTGCCGGGCACCTGCGGGTGTGCGAACGGGCGGCCGGGTTGGTCTGCGGTTTGGCGCGAGCTGGCGTGGGCGACCGAGCGTTTGCTCCGTGTCGCTGCTGCTGCTGCTGCTGCTACTGGGGTGCCCGGGATGCTGTCCGCAGCGCGTTCCTGCGGTTCGGGCGAGCGACTATCGACGTGTGCGGGTCGCTTTCCGCGCAGCCAGCCAGATTCCGGACGCACATGTTGGACGGGAATTTTCCTACCGAGAATGTTCCTACCATTCTTCCCCTTCCCCCTTTGCAATGGAGGTGTTGTGTTGGAAAATCACAATAGCACCCGAATGATGAGCGAATGATCTGTGTCGTCCGCCGTGTGTGTGTGTGTGCGTTGCTTGCAAAACGCGCTAACGGAGAAAGAAGCGGCCAGGTCCGACACCGACACTGCGCTGTGCCCTGCTATAAATATCCAGCTTTCACAAACTGTAACCGTTCCGTTCTTTTATTTTTACACATTTAATTCAGCGCCCGAGGGCGCGCGCGGAACGCGGCCACAAAGAGTGTGGGGCGCACTGTCCAGGGTCTTGCCTTCACTGCCATGCACCGGACGGGGGGAAGTGTTTTCCTTTGCCGTGTGGTATGTCCCGGTAACAGTTTACCGTCCCGGTTGTACTGCACCAGCATGTAGACGAAAACTGTGCACCAAAGAAGGTGCGCGGCGGGACTCGATGTGCAGCATCCGCTGGATATGGTAAGGGCAGAATGTTTTTTTGAAAAAAAGACCGCACGAAGAAATGTAACAATTGAGATTAGCGTTAGCATCTAGATTCCCTTAAAGCTTGACTTTTCGCCTTAAATACTTTGCGCCGTGTTATTTCGCATGAATCTTGTAGATAATGAAAAGGTTAGAATTCAATCCGGTTCGAAGGACCATTTATTTAATAGTATCTTAGAGATGTCGAAATGTCTACTGACTAAATCTGTAACCAATAATCAATGCTTTTAATCAATTTAACCAACATTTCGATAGCTCTTATTCAAACGCTGTCTTTATTGCTACTAATACGGATAAATCCGTTTCGAAGGACCAATGTACTTCATTTGCCAGTTCAGTATTGCTGAGTTGTGAAAAGAAAACAGAATCGAATTTCTAATCGATTCAAGCAGTTCATCGTTTGCCCAATGTTTTCTTTATGCATTGTACGGTATTTAATTTCAATATTTTACTGCCAGTCGATTGGCTCAAAAATATTTGTAAAATGTAAATAGGCAATTTGCGAAGAGAACTCGAAGTATGCTGAACTATAAACGCGCCCGTCATGGGTTAAAATATTGAATTGACCAAGATTGATTGAATATTTAATGAATTTGATGGGCTTGTGAATATCATCGTTTATAGCGAGGGTGTAAACCAGACCAGCAAAACTACACAAGTTGTAGTGTAGTGTATGTGGAACACTAAGGTAAGGAACATGGCAGTAATATACTTCGCCTTTCTTTTAAAATGCGAACAATTTTTATTTTGTCGAAAAAGGCATAACATCTCAAATTACTTTTGCAATAAAAATGAAGCGATCGTAAATCATTAAACATCTATAAAACTCTCGTCACTTATTAGGTGTCACCATAAGTGGTTCAATTATCAGTGGTTCTATGAATAAGCGATGACGACAATGAGCCGCTAGAGCGCTATAACGACTCGAACAATATTTCGAGTGCATTTTGCATTGAAATATGTTGGATTGGACCCCAATGGTGTTTTTTATGGACATTGCGCACCCAGCAGCACACTAAAGAGCTCATTCAATAAAAACATGATTGAATGTTTTTTTACGACCTTCCCCATCACTCTGCGCGCGCACAGCACACAGCCTTCTAGGGGAGCACTGAATTATTATTTATTGGCGATCAATTCGGCGTGACGCGAGAATTGAACACGAGAGCACAAGCGTCGAACCAGAAGCTGTAGCGCGCGTTTAACGCCTGCACCATGGAACCGGTTCCACTATCGGATGATAATAGACGCTTTTATTGTACCGGCCATTGGGTGACTTTAATTCTGCACGCGTAATGATGCCTTGCTTGCAGAATCTTCTCCCTATGAATCTCACATAATCAAATCAATATTCAGTTTTCCATCAGACACTTTGTTCACATAACTAAACAAAGCAAGCAACAAATCGTTTTTGTAAAAAAGAAACGAAAAAAAATTAGCAATAAAATGCTTAACAGTGCTGTGCTGCTTTTATGACTACCAGTACTGCCATCGCTACTCTGCTTGCCCCCCCCCCCCCCTTAACTAATGTGCACACGTAGCCAACTGCCTGGTTGTAAAATTATATAAAGTTGCTGCCCGTCCTGCCGCTCCCGCGGTCCGCGGTTGTGCGGACTGCAGCATCGTCTCGGTTGCGCGGTTAGCAACACACACACTCCTCCCGCACGCAACGCACCGAAAACCTCCGCGAGAGACGACATTTGTTTGTTTATCCTTTTCCAACTGCACCTTTCGCGCTTCTTTCCCCTTTCTCTCTTCTATTTTTTTTTGCACCATCCGCGCATAGTTTGGTCCCGTGCACCGGCGTGCGAAGGCCCCGGCCTTCGTTTCGGCACAGTGGGCATTTTGCAAGCAAAGTTTGGTTGAAATAAGTTTTATTAGATGATGGCATAAGTAATCAAGTTTCCTCCACGGCTGAAGGCAACGTAAAGTAGTTTTAGAATCAGTAAACAGTGATGTTGCGTTGGTAGTAAGCTTCAAAAATTATAACTTTTCTATAAAAAAAGTGTTTTTGCGGAGATCTATGGTTAAAAGTAGTATTGAAACAAATTCGCACGCATGCGATGCATTACTGCCACTTGCCGTTAAGAGGGAAGCGACAGCTCCTGTTGGCTACCGTATCCCACCAACAGATGGCGCTCTATTGACTTTTTATTGATTTGTTATGATCCAGCCGTTTACCGTCTGCTAAACGGAGTCGTTTAGGATTATTTTTAAAAGGAGCATAAGAAGATGTTCTGAAAGACAATGTAATGAACATCTTGAAATGTTGCTAAATACTTTGTAAATTATTTAAAAAAATATATTTAATGTACAATAATTCAAACAATTATAATGCATTGTAAACTGAAATAATTTTGAATTTTGGTTCTTAACAAAATCAAAATTGTTTATTTTATGTTTGTTTTTTGGCACACTCCACACACTCACATTGTCCCAGTGTCCGTTACACGATGCACCGGCCGCTGCCAACGCACCGGCAAACACACGTACATCGGAGCCGCTGCAACTGAGTGCACTTTTCCCGCTCTCCGGTAACACATGTGTTTGTGTCGATGGTCAGTTTCCTACCTTTGCGTCACGTTTCGTTTTGATTGTTCCTGTCCGCCCCGAGAAGAGGCCCATCCTCCTCCCCGGCAGGGGCAGATGACGGCCTTGCGAGAAGAAGTGTTCTAGCTTGCCGCCCGTAATTGCACTGCGGGCATTAGCGCGGGATTGGGAACCCCGAAAAATGAAAGTTCTATTTTTGTCATGATCGTTTGTTTCTTCAATAACCAAGTATTAAACTGAAATAAATCCTAAGTTTTGCAATTTTCTAATAAATGTTTAAGAAGTCAAACAATCATCATAGTCTGAAGTTGTTAAACATATTTTTTGGTAATTTTAGAATATCATTTTTTTTGCTCTGCTCATTCAACTAAAGCATTATTTGGTTTATTATTATTATTTAAGAGAAAAATAGGGGTTGTCTAAAATTATCTAAAATTTCTCAAAATAAATTACCCGCGAAAGATGTGAAATATTGCTTATTTTAAAAATATAAAACAATATTAGACACTCACTGCAGCACCACTTTTCATAAGAACAAAATCAATCCAATACGTCGAATGTTAACAAAACGCATGAGTTTACTAGATTTCATATTTCCTTTAATAAGTACCCATCTCTGCGCAGTCTATCCCTAAAGTTTTTTCCAATCTCTGCCCACTTGGTGCCAGATTGACTGTGCGCACTGCGTGTTTCGAGATGGACTTCCGAAGTTTATGTTGTTGTTTTTTCGTTTGTTTGTTTAAAGGGTTTAGACAATTTAACGACCCAAAGCGAAGTGCAACAGGTTAAGAAGCTGCAAAAAAAGACGGGAACTCTTACGCGCTGCTGCACCTCAGGCGTTGTGACGAGGTGTGATGAAATTGTGTGGCACCGGCGCTAACGGTGCCGCCTGTTGGTTGGTGCCAAGCGAAAAAGCGACAGAAACCCAGCTCAGCTCAAAATCGGCTCAAAAACTACGACGACGAGGATGATTTTTTTGTTGTGCTGCTGCTCCCGCTTTTATTTTACGACTTTCCGGAACGTAAAAAGCTAACGCAGCGTGTGCAGGTCTCGCTTTCCATTTCCTCGCCTCCATATAGGGCGCGACACACTTGTCACGGCCCTCCATACGAGGGGGAGGGGGGGGGGAAGAGCAATCGGCGCCCGCGGGTTTTGACGAGTGTGCTGATTGAGCGGAAAGATGATCTCATTAGTCGCTTATTTGCCTGCAAGGTAGAGTTGCGCTTTGGTGTGTTTTGTGTACCGTGGTGAGAGTGTGTTTTTTTTTGCAATGCTTGAGTTTGCCTCCATACCCTTTGGCCCACTTTTTATTGCTGTCGATTTTATTATCATTTTTAGCGGGAGATCGAACGGGCGAACGGTTCCCCATGGGTGATGGGTCGGGAGGTCTTAATGGGTTACACGCGCGAGCGCGCGCTTGCACGCACGTATCGGCCCGGTGCACCCGTCGGTGCACTCTCGCGTGGTGGTGCTCGCGAAAGCCAACAACAACACAAACGCCCAACCTGAAAGAATTGCCCCTGGTTCTCGGAGCACTAATTTTATGACCTTTTATTACGACCGTTTTCAAGTGGCCGAGTGCGCGCACTCACCCACTTGCGCCTTGCCCTGATGGACTCGGACCATTCTGGACCGTTGTGCTTCAGCCGTGTTGTTCTTCAGGTTCCGACATAGTGGTGTGCTCTCTGAAGCGCAACCACGACTCCGATCCGACTTAAGCTATTGTTAGTCCGATACCGACTCCGGCCAAATCGGATTCACTAGTTCCGCCCGGACGATTCCGACACCGGACGACTCCGGACGACTCCAGGCGATTCCGGGCGAATCCGTATGACTCCAGATGACTCCATATGACTTCGACTCCAGGCGACTTTGGACGACTTCGATGACTCTGGATGTCTCCTGACTTCTACTCAGGGCGACTCCGGAGGACTTGGATGACTCCGGGTAACCCTGGAAGACTCAAGACGACTTCGGATGACTCCGACTCCGGAAGACTTCGGACGATTCCGACTCAGGATGACTCCGGATGCCTCCTAATGTTTTGGAATCCGGGCGACTCCGGACGACTCTGGGCAACTCGACTTTTGACGACTCCGGAAGACTCCGGATGACTCCGGATGGCTCCGGAAAACCCTGGAAGACTCAAGACGACGTCGAACGACTCCGACTCCGCTAGACTCCAGACGACTCCGAACGACTCCGACTCCGGAAGACTCCAGACGATTTCGACTCAAGATGACTCCGGATGGCTCCTGATGACTTTGACTCCGGGCAACTCCGGACGACTCCGGATGATTTTGGACGACTCCGGAAGATTCCGGATGACTCCAGATGGCTTCGAAAAACTCTGCAAGACTCGAGACGACTCCGAACGACTCCGACTCCGGAAAACTCCAGACGACTCCTGACGACTCCGAGTCCGAAAGACTCCAGACGATTTCGACTCAGGATGACACCGGATGGCTCCTGATGACTTCGACTCCAGGCAACTCCGGACGACTCCGGATGATTTTGGACGACTCCAGAAGACTCCGGATGACTCCGGATGGCTTCTTATGACTTAGACTCAGGGCGACTCCGGACGACTCCACAAGATTCCCCAAATTAAAACGATTTCGGATTATTCAGACTTTGGAAGAAGACTCCGGATGACTTCCACATTGCACGACTCCGGCTCTGGGAGACTCCGGCTACGGGAGACTCCGACTCCGGGAGACTCCGACTTCGGGAGACACCGACCCCGGGAGACTCCGACTCTTGGAGACCCTGGATGACTCCGAATGACTTCGACTCCGGACGACTCCAGATAATTTAGACTCCAGACCGACTGCTGACGACTCCGCCTCCGGACGTCTCCGACTCTGGCCGACTTCTGACGATTCCGGGTGACTCCGGGTGACTCCTGACGACGCCGGAAGAGTCCAGAGGACTACGGAGAACTCAGACTCCGAATGTCTCTGACGACTTCGGATGACTCCTGACGACTCCAGATGACTACTGAAGACTCCGGACGACTCCGACTCCAGACGACTCCGACCGACTCCACATGACTGCCTGATGGACTCCGACTCCAGACAACTCCATCCGATTTCGAACGACTACAAACGACTCCGGATTACTCCTGACGATCCCCAATGACACCGACTCCGGACGATTCCGGCTGATTCCAGACGGACCCAGACGATTCCAAACGGATCCGAATAATGCTGAGCGGACCTACCTTCCGAATTTTTACTCATCCCTAAGTTCAGACGTCATGCGATGGAAACATGTTTTCCACAGCACAGGAAAGTCGTAAAATTATATAATTTTTTGTGCGCTGCTACGATTGCAGGGGGCGATCGGGTTGCTTTTTTTTGCGCCCTTTGGTGCCAACCCTCGCGTGCAGTGGTGAGCTGTTGATTAATCAGGGCAATACGGTGGGCAATACCATCCCTCACCCGGTTTTACCGAGTTTCTTATTTTTGGAAGCTTTCCAAATGTAAGGGGCAACCGTCTTTTTTTCGAAACCGTTCCCGATCGCAAACAATAATGTGCTACTTCTTTCCGGTCCTTGAATACAACTTGAATTTTCCGTTGCGTAAATAAAGGAAACGATCCGGGTATGAGGTGGGAAATGGCTTGGAAAATATTATTCACTCGCAAGTAGTTTTCAATAGTTTGATAAGTACAATGAATCTGATCGATCATGATAAGCCTTGTTTTGGATTGTCAATTGTCGTAGCTGCTGTGGAAATTTAGTTCGTCAACTTTCAAGCGATTCCATACAAAATGCTGTTCCTATTGTTTAATAACGATGGGATGGAAAAAAACAAGACTTGCAATAATTGTGATATTTTACAATAAGCTTGCCATCTTGACCTTGTCCTTGTCGTACACACGAGTGATTTATGATGGAAAATTTCTAACTAGCAACACAATCTGGTTGTTTTTTTTTGCGCAAGCAGCTCAACAAAGATCAAAGGCAAACCGCCGGCCAGCCGTTCTGGTACTTTTCCTGAGGGGTTTTGTTGTTGTTGTGTTTTTTTGCATTCCTACCTGCTGTCAGCAACTGTCAAAAGGCATAGTTTTGTTGTGCTTCGTTTGTGCACTTTTATTTCTGCACAGCAATGCATAACGCTGAAGCCATGCTTTCCTTCCAGTTTGTGTGTGTGTGTCTGTGGCGGTTAATGTTGATGTCATTCGCCCCGCAAAACAACGGAACAACTGTACAGCAGGCAAATTAGCACACAGTGAAAAATGCGCAATGAGTAATGCTTTCCCTTCCGGGCGCGTCCGACCGCTCGGGTTTCCATCACCCTCACCTACGACGGCCGGGCAAATAAATCAAATTTTACGTGCTCCCTTCGGTGTTTACGACCCCCACCCCCTCCCAACCCTTCCCCTATTTCTGTTTGCTTCTTCTCGCGTTACGCACACCGTAATTAGCGCAAAGTGTGCCGAAATCGGGGTGCGCCAATAATTGGGGAGGAGAGGGGGCGGCTGGCTACATATTACGCCCGGAGCGGAGGGGCACGCGACAGTGAGTAATTTATCGCTCATAAAGTCAATTGCTAAATTATACAGATGAGTAGACGAGCATAAGCATACATGATAGCTATGACTTGTGTGTGTGTGTGTGTGTGTGTGTTGATATGTGCGCGTTAAACAGTTATTTGCTTTGGGGTTTGTCGGGTTTGTCGGGTTTGTCGGGTTTGTCGGGTTTGTCGGGTTTTTTGGGACGTCTAAATCTATCTGTCACGTTTTCCCCTTTGCTGAGCCGATGAAAGTGTGTGTGTGTGTGTGTGTGTGTGTGTGTGTGTGTGTATGTGTATGTGTATGTGTATGTGTATGTGTATGTGTATGTGTATGTGTATGTGTATGTGTGTGTGTGTGTGTGTGTGTGTGTGTGTGTGTGTGTGTGTGTGTGTGTGTGTGTGTGTGTGTGTGTGTGTGTGTGTGTGTGTGTGTGTGTGTGTGTGTGTGTGTGTGTGTGTGTGTGTGTGTGTGTGTGTGTGTGTGTGTGTGTGTGTGTGTGTGTGTGTGTGTGTGTGTGTGTGTGTGTGTGTGTGTGTGTGTGTGTGTGTGTGTGTGTGTGTGTGTGTGTGTGTGTGTGTGTGTGTGTGTGTGTGTGTGTGTGTGTGTGTGTGTGTGTGTGTGTGTGTGTGTGTGTGTGTGTGTGTGTGTGTGTGTGTGTGTGAATTTAATGGTCTAAAAAATGAATTCCAACACAGCGAGGATTTATTTCTTCATTTCCATCCACAATGGATGGAACACACAAATAACCTCACAAAGAGCTGCCTTCTATTGTGTAAAGATATACACATAAAAGGTATTTCGTTGCGAATCACTAGCTAAAATCCGGTTCGAAGGACTAAACTTTTCCATCTACAATTTCTTTCTTATTTTTACCACAATTTTATTTTTGCTATATTATGCCCACTTTTAAAAAAGAGTTGCTAAAATAAGAAGAAAAACAAATCATGAAAACATAACCAAACAAAGAGCTACCTTCAATCGCGTAAAGATGTACACATAAAAGTTTTTTTTTTCTAATCACTAGCTAAAATCCGGTTCGAAGGACTATTTTTTTCCATTTACAGTTTCCTTGTTTTTTTACCACAATTTTATTTTTGCTATATTATTGTGCATTGATTTTTTGTTGTTGTTTGAAACAAGAGCTGACAACAATGGCGTGCTATTAAAAAAAATGAATATATATTTTTTTTAATTAAATCTGTTCAGTGTCCGGTTCGAAGGACCAACAAGTGCAAAGGCATTGTTTGTCCCTGTTTTCTGTAATTAAACCACTTTTGTTTACACCAATCAAAGTTGTGTAGGGAGAGTGAAAGAGAGAAGAGTTGGGGTAGAAGTAGGGAGGAGGGGGAAAGGGAGCTCAGTTAAGCCTCCCGTGTCTGATAAGAAATGCTCAGCTTTGTCCATCTCCAAACACTGCCCTCGATTCGACTTCCTTTGCATTGCGCACGACAAAACCCCTGCTCGTGGCATCCTATAATCAGCATCACTCCTCCCACCCCCGTGCATTCTCCCATTCCCAACGGCTGTGTGTGCAAGATGCACAAGATTGCCTGTGCACGCGGATTCGATAATCAGCTTCATCTAATGCTGGCGGGGCCCGGTTGTCACAACGTGACAATTTCGCCGCGCTGAAGTGTTGCGCCAGTTAGTGCACCAACCAAGCAATTTACCGTTCCACAAACCTCCCTCCCTTTTCCTGTATGACATAAACAGACATAGAGAGGAGGTGGAAAGGGGGAGGGCGGGGATCAGATCGAAATGCACCGACTGGCCGAGCGCGACATGCCGGCACGTATTGCAATTGCTACCAAACTGCACACCGCACCACACTATCGGCTTGCAGTGGACCTTGCTGCTGCACCCTGCAAGCTACCCTTACGCTCCCATCGCCACCACCCTCCCTTCCTTTCCCTTCCTATTCCAAACTGCGTCAAAACAAAATCAAAACCGTCCTTTAAAAGGTACGGCGCGCGAGCGAGTTGTATACCACCGCGCTCCGTTCGATTTTGCATTACATAAGCAGGCAGGTGGATGGGGGGGGGGTGGGGTTGCAAATATCGAAAGGGCCTTCCTGCCACGTTTTATGTAAGATAGTTTGCACCGTTTTTTCAAGTGTTCTCTCTATTTCTCCTTCCACTCACTAGTATCAAGTGTTTTATGCATTCGAGTGTGTTTGTATGTGTTTGTGCTGGAGGGTAATAACAAAGCAAAAACAGTCAAGCTCTGCCTGCGCCGGCCCGATAAGCGTATGAGCGCCAACCGTATCGACCCACGGGTAGGGGGCGGCTTCACGGGTAGGAGTTAGTGTTTTGTGTCAACTCATAACTGTCGCAAAACTGTTTCGAGTGCATTTCGCTGGTCGCTCGCAGGGTGAGGGAGAGGGGTGGGAGGAGGGGGATCTGAGGGTGCACAGCGGGGGTCATGATAACACAGACCCCCGGGGCATGACGTGACAACCGAATCCGTCATGCGGCACAGTTTGCAAACAACGTGAGAACGTCGCGGTACCTTCTTGATGCACACAAATATGGTTTTAGTAGTAGTTGTTGTTTTTTTCTTTTAGTGGAGGAACGTAGTGCGGGTTTGTTTTGTACCACCCCGGCCCCAATGTGCTGGGCGGTTCATTACGCGCCATTGTTGATGTGTTCGACCGCCTGCCTTATCAGAGGCGGTTCGTCGGCTGCGGTCGCGTTTAAGTCGTTTGTCCATAATATAGTAAATCGCCCTGAACGGTACTGATTGCTCGTGTGTGTATGTGTGTGTGTGTGTGTGTGTGTGGGAATTTAATTAGCAGCATTTTGATGTGATATTTTGCATCGTGCTGCCACCAGTGTTGCCAGTGATCGACAGTTTGTGATGCTTCATCCGGCTCGAAGGGCCAAATGTCATGTGGAGGCATTTGCAAAGTTTTTTGTTTTTTTTTTTTGCAAGCTCTGGAATGATTGTTCTTTTTCACACACAATCAAGCCATTGTATTGAACAGTATCATCTGTGAACGATGATTCAATCGCAGTGTTTCATTCTGTGTAGCAAAAATGATTTTAATAAGAATTATTTTTTTAAACTTCTTTGCTTGATTGAAAAAAAAAAACCCGTGGGCAGCCGTTTTTGTGCAGTGCCGTGCAATGCCAAAAGGTTCATTCCACCCATGACCGGGGACGGCCGGCTAGCCATTGATTAGCATAGTCGTCTTCCGGCGGCTGGCAAGCAAAGCGTCAGATTTGTCACGCTCGTACGAAATAGGTTTGTTGCTTCGCACCAGGTTACACAATTGGCAGCCCGAAACATGCCAGTGCACACCTGCCCCGCCCAGCCGGTAGGCACACTGCACCAGGCTGCAATTCACCCCAACACGTTTTACTACACCCTCCCGCTCTGTCACAAAACTAAAAAATACTCTCTCTTTCCACCACGCTCGCTAACAATTTGTGCAAATGGCACCGATAATTATCGCAATAATTGCGCGCCCCATCGACGACGCCGGTCGCCAATCGGCTCGGCTCGGTAGGAGAGTTGAAGTACCCGCTGTGCGTGCTTCTCCCTCTTCTCGGCCGATTTTTCTTTCATTACTATAAATGTGTTCAGTCAACAGAGAAGCAAACAGAGGAAGGCAAATATATCCTTCACTCTCCGAGTGGTAGCGAGCGTAAGAATATTTGCGCCATTGAGCGGGGGGGCTGGGGAGAGTGAGCCAAGGAGTGAAGGGAGTAGAGAGAATCCATCAATCTGTGTGTGTGTGTGTGTGTGTGTGTAGAGGTTGCAATCGATTTCTTCGGTGGCGCTCTGTGTATGAAGATGTCGAAGCCCTCCGGTGACCTTTTGCGGCAATCCGACGACCATTTATGCAGCATTTGCATTTGCACTGATGGCGAGGGGATGGAGAATGGGGTGGAGGGTAGTAGTGGGCTGTAATATGGTCAAGAGGTGCACGTGTTTAAAGGGTTCGGTTCGTATCTTCTGCACCTTTGGGGTGACCTTCAGGAAAGTGAAAGAAACACGTAAACCCTTGGAGTTGCGCGCTGCTGTGTGCATTTCCGGTGCATTGGATGCGGTAAAAGGACACCTCGTTTGGACACAATCCGAACACACACGATGACGGTGATGGTCAGAGAGTTGGAGAGGACACACAACAAGGCAGCATCTCATTTTACTATTAAAGATACTCTTAAGTATTGATGATAAAATATACCTTAATGTTTTTAATACCTTGATTTTTCTTTTTACTTGTACTTTAATAATTTCGTTTGATTTATTATAGAACGGTAAACACCTATAATAATAACCTACGTAGAAGTTTTACTCTATACAGGATAGGATATTACAAATTGTCACTCGGAAAAGATTCCGTGGTTGAAAACTATGTTTGGGTACAAGTGAGAACTCTGCCCGCAACCGGCGCCATGTAAAGCCCTGCATTAGCGCACGGTACTATAAAGCCACCATGAGCCACGGTCGGCTAAAATGGCAATAAAACAGTCACTGGCGCACTGTGATTGCTAGATGCCTTTACCAGCAAAGCAACCACCAAACCCTGAAAGTGATTCATGGCTGGGTGAAACCACTGTTAAGGGGCAGCATCCTTCTTTTTCGCGCAGCGTCGGGTGTTGCCGATGCTGAATTGCTCGCAATTTTTATTTCTTCTTTTTCGCGCCTACCGTTGGACCGTCAGCGAACCAAACATGTCCAGCAGCAAGGACGCGCTCGCCTGCGCCCTACACATCTACTGCCTTTCTCTTGCTAACCTTCAAATCGTCAGCCAGAGGGGGGGGGGGGGGAGGACAGTTCTCGCTGTTCGATTAATTGAATTTTAACCGTCATACAAGCAAGACACGCGACACTCATATCGTACGTTTGCCTCTTTTCTTTTTCTTCCTTCCCATTTTAGGACAACCCTTAGCAGCATCAGCAGCGACAGCTTCTTTGGTCGAGGTCGTGCGTTCGTGGCAAGCGCGGGGCAAGCGAAAGTCACCGAAACTGTAGCCGAGATAAAGCACGCGTGTGCGCCTGTATGTGTGTGTAAGGCAGAACGGAAAGGAAGAAACGACGACTCATTTGCATCTCGCTGCCCGAGCACCGGAATCAGTCGTCCGCGGTCCTGCATCGAGTGCGGTGCATCCTTTATCCTCCCTTCACCACCACCTCCTCCACCACCACCACCACCAGCGTTCCCAAAAATCCCAACCACCCCGTGAATTGTGATCCCCCCGTGGGGGGGCCGAAGTGCGTGTGCCATCGGCGCGTGAGCGTTTGGAAAAGAGCTGCCGGCGCAGGCATGACGTTCCCTGCCGCTACCGATGCCGCCGACCGTTCGCAGTAGGAAGGTGCCGCTGAACCAACGCCGGCACAACTCGTCAGCATCAGCAGCAGCAGCAGGATGGCCGATAATGGGTACCCACCGGGCCGGGGCAGCCACCCGGGGCCACATCTTGGGCGGCCGCACCATCCGATCGGGGCCGGGCCACCGACCCACGCCACCGTCCCGAAACCGGCTTCCAATGCGGTAAGTGACCAGCTGTATTAGCTGCCTTATTTAACACGCTGTAAAGGCCCTGACTCTCCGTCACTTGCTTGTGGGTGGTTTGGTTTATTTGTTTTTTTTTTTTTTTATTTATTTATTTAATTGTATTCTACATATTGTTGATTGTTACCATAGTTATGGCTTATTAACCAGCTCCAGCTATTAAAATGCATCAAATGCATGTAATATTAGTTTTAGATTTTTTTACAAATCTTGATGAGATGCAACTTTAAAACCCCGGTGTAAAAACGACGGCATTAGAGCGTTGAAGTGTTGACAATCATATTGAAGAAATTAATAATCATAATGATGGAAATGCAATATTTGGTTGTTTTGGATTAACGTTTTGCACGCTTGGAAATTCCTGTAATTTTGAACAACTTGATGAGATGCAGCTTCAGGCGTTATACAGGGTTTTCCGAGGAGGAGTTCTCATAGCTGTGGGACACTTTATTGACTCTTTCTTACAAGAAATGAATTTATTGTAATGGGAATTGGACTCTCTAGCATCCTTGTTGGACAAATACAGTAAGATTTTCCAACGAGCCTGTCCAAAAAGGTTGCCATACAAGAAATGAATTTATTGTAATGGGAATTGGACTCTCTAGCATCCTTGTTGGACAAATACAGTAAGATTTTCCAACGAGCCTGTCCAAAAAGGTTGCCATAGAGTCCAATTTCCAACATATGAAGTTTAAGAAAGAAGTTTATGAAGAAAGAGTCTAGGAAGTTTCCAACAACTATGAGTACCCCTGAAAACCCCTATAAAGCACAATAGCTGTTCAGAATTCTTGCCTAAAGTAATAGTTTGATGATAACAAAAAACCTAAAAATACTTGAGAATAGAGAAAACTACTATAAGACTTAGTGTATAGTACGTAGTGATGGACTACTGGAAAAAAACTAGATAAGGCGATATATCTTAGAACGTGCAAAATCTAATGAGTCGCTTCGAAAGACGAGTCGTTGCATTCATCTGTAGATCAAGGTTATATATTAAAAAAAAAATCTTTTAATTTACCCTTGCACGACCAAGAGAAATATTCTTCCCTTGCACAAAACTCGTTATCGGTTCATAAAATATTATTGAATCGATATTTTTATCGCCATTACGTCAAAATAAAACATATATCCATGATGGTACATCTATCTCTGAACGAATACAAAATAAAACCACTTATTCGTGGTATTCTTTTCCTTCATATCAAGATCTCTTCCTTCATATCAACAATAGTATTCAATAATAGTATCATTTGTAGCCAGTGTCTTACGGCAAGTCGCTTGCAAGTCACACCTCACGTAGGTTAGGGCTAGATTTACTTGGTTATATATGTACATTATTTCATTGTTTACCCTTTTCTTTTGAAATTTAACACAAAAACCGTCACAAATCAGCTCAAAATACCAAGTGAAATGAATAATTATTTACACTCAAAACAAAACTTATTGAGTTGCATACCAGCATCATACAAATGTTGTTGCACACTGTAACAATTGAAGATTGGGAGTCAAATTTGTGTCAGTGTCAGTTAGAGCATTCATTCGACCAAAAAAAAAGGGGAACAATAATCAAGAAAATACTTACGAGCAATGAAATTGCTGCGCGAGGGTTTTACGCTTGAAAATGACACACAGATACACACACATAGACAGGCAAAACGGCAGCAACAACAAAAAGGTGACGCGCCAGTCGTCTCTCCCGATAAGCCGCAGAACCGCACGGCTCACGTAACGCTAATTGCATCACGCACGGTACGGAAGCGGAAGCAAAAGTGTGTGTGTGTGTGTGTGTGTGTGTGTGTGTGTGTGTGTGTGTGTGTGTGTGTGTGTGTGTGTGTGTGTGTGTGTGTGTGTGTGTGTGTGTGTGTGTGTGTGTGTGTGTGTGTGTGTGTGTGTGTGTGTGTGTGTGTGTGTGTGTATGTGTATATATGTGTGTGTGTGTGTGTGTGTGTGTGTGTGTGTGTGTGTGTGTGTGTGTGTGTGTGTGTGTGTGTGTGTGTGTGTGTGTGTGTGTGTGTGTGTGTGTGTGTGTGTGTGTGTGTGTGTGTGTGTGTGTGTGTGTGTGTGTGTGTGTGTGTGTGTGTGTGTGTGTGTGTGTGTGTGTGTGTGTGTGTGTGTGTGTGTGTGTGTGTGTGTGTGTGTGTGTGTGTGTGTGTGTGTGTGTGTGTGTGTGTGTGTGTGTGTGTGTGTAGCTTCCGGATGCGCTTATGCTTCGGTGCAGTGCGTTCGCGGTGCGTTCATTGGAGCCGCGACAGTGTCACAGACAGACGCATTGAGTGATTGATGCGAATGATGCGAAACAGAAAATGATATTCTTTTTCAGCAAGCAAATTGTGCCTGCCTGCTCGAATGTGCCTGCCTTGTCATGTACAACAGTCAGAGAACGTGGCAACAGGCTCTATTCCATTGTCACAACCCAATCTCAGCCAGTGAGTCTTTTTCGTTTCTTGTAAATTGTTTATTAAAAATACACCTTACGCTTGGTAGGGAAGCCCTACGGATGTGTAAAAAACCTGCAAAAAAATGAGAAAAAAGAGAACAGTTCATGTAGGGTCAATTACGACCTGTGCTGCCGTTGCCTTTTGCCTGTGCGAAGCCTTTCAACTGTCCCGATTCGTGAACCGGCAGAGCGTTGGCATCGTTTTAATTATTGCTTTTTCCATAAAAGCGGTTCGCTTTTCAACTAAAAACAAGTTTCAAGCAAAACACACATTGTGACACACAACTGGGAAAAACGGACACTCTATGGTTGGGAAAGATGGACATCGATATTTATTTAATCTCTGATTTAAATTGGTGGCAAACAAATGTCATCAATAGCGCAAAATCAAAGAGACATCATTTCTTCCCATGAACATCCTTTGAAAGGTAATTATTTAAGCTTACTTACAAAAAAAAATAAAACCACCTTGCAAGCTGCCAGTCGTTCATGTTTTTAAGATGTACCTTTGATTTTTATCAATTCCTCAGTTTTCGCGCCAAAATTGATGGAGTAGAGTATGTTGCTTCATGTTGGCCCTGAAAATTTTGGAACGGACGCAACTGCGAGATGTTAGGCGCTGATTCGAGGACTAGAAATTCCGCCGAAATTCGTCTAAAATTTGTGGACGCGATTTCTACTTCCTTGATATGTTTGTATATGTTTCTCAGGTACTTTTGCAATGTTTGGCCAGTTGCATCGATCTCCCCAACCGGGCGAACTCAGCGATGTAGCCACTTTTACCTGGGTCTTGATGTTCCCTCGGAGCTTCTTGTCACTCAGGGTCATCGGCCATTCGGAACTGGAGCTTTCTTTCGATGCTCTGATTGTTGTCTAATAGTGGCAAGATGTTGTAAATGCCGGAAAGAACTTATACGACGTTTTCAAACTGCCGCACGATGTCCGCTTAAATCGTGGTGGCGTGGCGTTCTTTGATAACGCACGCTGCTAAACGAAGTTGCTTCTCTTTTTTTACCATCACGGTTAGAGTTTGACTGAGTAGAGGTCTCAAATTTTGTCTGCTGACTCATGGGATACTGCTATTGAATGTGAAATTAACGGTTCGTTAGTGCTGGTGAAGATAAACCCATGAAAAATCGACAATTTTTGTCTATTTCTGTAATGCAATCGTTAATAGTGCCGCATACAATGATCAATACCACTAGGACGAACGTGTACCTATAGTGCTGGTAGTAGTACTAACAGTGGTGGTATTGCACCAATGGTTCTTCTGTTAAATGGTACCATTCCTTTACATTTTTTCTTGACAAAAATCCTTAGGATTTCATTAGGTATCTCATGTGTTGCTGCAACGCTGTAACCTTTAACGCTATACAACCTCCACATTATTATTTCTTAACATAAATGTTATGAAATGTTATTGTTTTTATTGTATAGTGCCATTATAGGTACACAAAACAGGCATGTTCCTACAGTGGTTATAGTCATAAAGTCAGTAAATATAGAAGATTCTAACATTTTTACTGAATATTTTTGGACATCTCATATTCTATAAGATTCTCAAAATTTTTACAGGATATTTTTGGACATCTTATATTGTTTTCATTCAAATAAGCAATAGAAATAAAAAGTAAACCTGGTTCATAGTCTTTTCCATATTATACACAGTTTTTTATAGCTGCGGCGAAACAGTCACAAAATTTGTGTTTGTTTCTTAAATTAAGAGTGTTTGATGGTAGAAATGGTTGTGATTTAGAGAGATTAAACTTATTTCAAGTGCTCTGTGTTAAAATATTCATATACTAGCACACTTTTAATCCATGAAAACACAAGTGTCCACCCTCAGAACGGGTTTTTACTGCGCTCGAATAAATTCTGCCATAACACAGCACCGAGATATCCCGGCTGCTGAATTGTGTTGTGCAAAGGTGCAACGCGCGAACACACATCTTGATGCAATAACGAGCGTCTTTGCGCGGGAAATCGAACCTGGACGGCGGCGCGTTTAGGCAATAAAATTAAGGGCATGTGAGCCAAAAAAAAAGAAAACCTCCATCCCCTTCGACTAGGTGTTAGACGGACCCCGGGGTCCGTTTATTTTTGCTTCAAGGGCGCACCGGGAACAACGGTGACGTCATTCCGAGGTGTTGATAACTTTCCCGAACGATCGAACGGATGCCGGTTCCATCTGTGGTTAGATAAAACGCACCCACTCAAACAGTCAGGGAAGAAGCCAAGAAGTGGCTTCCTCCGGTGTGGCTGAGTAGCGGATCGAGCCAATGCAAAAAAGGTTGCGCTGATAAGGCAAAAGTAAGAATCTCTAAAATTGCTGACCTGGCACGGGATGTCATACAGCAGGAAATCAGTCAGTACACACCAGCAATGTGATGGAATTTCAGAACCATTACTCATGCGAACGCATCTAAACATTGAATACGTTGCGAGCGATCGCTGTTTTATTGCTCCGCCAACACTCCAGGCAGTATCCGTTCCCCGCATGGCTTGGTGATGCTCGGAATGCATCTGCACTCGCTACGAACCGCATACCGGGGACAAACATCTGGTCTTTACCCTAAAAATAGTGCGCAGAAGCCTAATTCGGACGCGCGCATTGTGCGCGTGCTTTGTGGGTTGCGCACCGTGTGCCGCTAGGTTTGCCTGTTTGGTGGAGCATCGTCGCCGCGTGTGGGTATCAGCCGGGTACTCGCCTGCCAAGCGTGGTAAGCGTGTGCATTAGGCAGGAAGTGAGCTCTTGCTACGAAGGGGCATCGTTGATACCTACCGCCGGGCCCGAAAATCAACAGGAAGCGTGCGAAACAACAGTGGAAAACACACACAAACACACACCGGCAAACAAAGCGTTTGATGTTGGAGATCACCGGGAGAAAATCAATAAATCCCGGAAGAAGGTTCGCAACCCCCTTCCATTTGCGCTGTTCCCGATCTCAACCCGACTTTTGAAGAACCCGAACCTAAGATAACCATGTTGGGTGGGATCCGTCCCTCCTAATGCTGGCCGGATCTCGCAACACGCCCGCAACCTACCTCAAGCGGCCCCGCGCGCACTGCCGACCAGTGTGGGAGCATTGAACGGGCTGCAGCGGCCATCGGACCCGTCACACGCACCCTGCTGGGGGATGGCAAGAGGCACGACACTCTGCGTGAGCAGGTTCCCCTTTACGCCGGGGCGGCTAATAGGCTGTGTAAACAAAGTCCGCACAGTAGCGCGTTCGGGCGGACACAGAGCAGCAAAAAAAAATGCACCCCAAGCGAGGAACCTCCATTTTTTGTGTGTGTGCGGAGGAAGTCTTGGGTTTTGGGTTTTTGTGCACATTGACAGTGGATTTATTTTCGAGTTTTATTGCATCCCCTGCCCGCACGCACTTGGGCGGTTTCGGGCGGTCCGCAGCACTCGTACGGGGGTTTTGTTGATGCAGGTTTAAATATGAAATTCAGTGCAACGATATGTGCTTTTTATTTTATTTTTTTTGTTCTCTAGTGCACTATCCAGTGTGCACATTGCCCGGAAGTGCCCCGGGACATGCGTCGGTTTGCTCGGTGCTAATTTTAAGTGCGGTGTTACCCCGTTAGTAGGTAAAGTATTACTAGTTATTCGGAACCGGGTTATTTTTGGCCCAACAAAGTACCTCAAACTTAGTCCCCAGGGGTCTACGAACTACAGTCCTTTGTTGGTGTTGTATCAAACTAGCTCTGTTATTTTGAATATTTTCATCCCTAACTTTAATTTCTACTTTGACTGCTAACCTGTATCGCAGTGTTACGCGTGAGCAGGTAGCACGATGCCAAGAGAGAGAGAGAGAGAGTGAGAGAGAGAGAGAATGCGAAGAGAGCGACAATTTCTCGTACGATTGTTATCCCTCTTTTGATAGGTTACCTTAAGTGGCGTATCACAACTTGTCGTTCTCGTTCTATCATTCCTCGTTCATTCGTGCTTAACAGAATCGCTGCGCATCAAATTCAAGGCTGAAGATAAACAAAACCCATCACCCAGACAGGGACGCTGTGGCAACGTCAGCGTGTTAAAGACGGAAACTCAAACTACAATAATAGAAAGCTGTAGAAATTTGATAATTGCCGAGCGATGCGGCTCGCAAACTGCAAAGCTTGGAGACTCCTGATCGCTAGTCCTATGATTGAGTCATTTGAATTGTAATGCTCAAACTTTTCCTAGCTAACTGGTATTGTTGTCTGTGTCCCAGAATTACATTTTGAGATTCTTGGGACATCCAATGCACGTTTTGAATCATTTATGTTACAGTATGATCAGAACTTCCCATCAGTATGTTTGGCTTGTATGGCTTTGTTGTGTGGATTTTGAGGACGCCCTAATAGTCTATCTGATAGATGCGTCAGCTGATGTAATGCTGGACCGAATTGATTCCCAACCAAACCGCCTCGCTTCGGAAGTTTTATAAATCCTCCGAAGACTTAATAATAACCTTACAAAAACCAGCAAAGAAATTCCCAAAACATGCTTTGAAAATTAAAGTACCTAAATCCAGTATATACAGGTCCTTAGGTATTCTAGGGTCCCCAGATATCTAGGTTCTTTATAATTCTAGGATCATATCGGTTTAGGCTCAAACGTAACCTCAGTTCGTAATTAATGTTAGCTTCGCTTACCATACCATATACAGCTTTCCCAGACATCAAGGTTCTTATAATTCTAGGATCTTGTCGTACTAGGCTCAAGTGTAACCTCAGTTTGTAATTAATGTTATCATTGTTTACCATAATATCATAAAGACTGGTAAACTAAAGTCCTCACTATAATTTACGAACTCAATATTGCATTTTATTTTCTGCTCTCCCAGGAGCTGTCGAAACTTTTTGAAAAATTAGGAATAAACTTCTCCAACATAGTCACCACCGAGAGCATTGTCGTAATTTCGTAGCTTCAAAAAACATCCCATTTCTCTTGTTGCCTAAAAGCCTCAAAACAACAGAACCATCTATTCCCCCCCCCCCTTACATCCTTGTCGCCCACCTGCATCCAAGCATCCCCTGCGATCATCATCATCGCGGGAAAGCGAAGCATTCGTGCGTGCGCGATACGCGCAGCGTAGGATGTGTGTTTCGGACCAACTGCAACTGCAATCTTCTCTCCTCTTTTCACACCTGGTGGCAGTAACAGTGACAGAGAGAAAGAGAGAGAGAGAGAGAGAGTTCGAAAGCTAATGGAAAATTTGGTACGGTAAAGTGCAATGCAAAACACGCACGCACACAATCGTACGATCGCACTATTTCGCTCCCGCGGGACCTATAGTTTGTCCTCTCGGCTTAGACATTTGCTCGCTGCCAAACCCCGCCTTGTTTTGTTTGAAAATCCCCCCCGTGCGGCGAGAACATGCGCATGGAGTGATCGATACACGCACACATGGCCGGGGCAGAGATAGCTACCCAGCCCCACACATGAACATGAGACGAACGGGAAGCGATGTGGGAGCATGATCCGGGGAGAGGCACGACTGCGAGAGTGGGTTTGGGGCTTAGCAGAGGGATAGGGCATCTCGCATCGGTGCAAGTTCTTGAGCCGATCGGGCAGCGCGAACCGTTCAGTCGATAGTCGACCTAGCTGGAGTAAAGTTCTTCATCCCGTGTCTCTGCGCGCAAGTGTTGCTTCCCGAGTGTGTTTGTGTTCATCTCCCTCCCAGTTTTTGCAAAAATTCTAAGTCAGCAGATAAATCTCAACCAACGTTCAAAGTAGAAGAATTCCCATTGTGAGTGTGTGTGGGTGCTCTAGTGCTTCTAGTTCTGCAACACTCCAGTGCGTGGTGACATTCGTTTTTTTTTTTTCAATCCCCAATCTCGATTAGTTTGTGTCCCTTAAAGAACTCGGAATTCTTAAGCAAAGGTAAAAAGTAGAACAATTCCCATTTTCGACCAGTGTGTGCTCCTGTGACCAGGATCTTCCAGCCTTTCCAGTTCCAAGGTCCTAATCCCCGCGTGTTGATATTCGTATTTTTTCATCTCCCATTTGGATTAGTTCGTGCCTCCGAAAGAACTCTGTATTCTTATCCAAAGTTCAAAGTAGAACAATTCCGATTGTCGACCAGTGTGTGCTCCTGTTCAGGATCTTCCAGTTTTGCGTGTAATGCCCCCTAATCCCCGTATTTTCGTGGTGATATTCGTATTTTCGTGTTCCAGCTCCGATTAGTTTATCCTCGAAAGAACTCGGAATAATTCGCAACCGAAGCCGAAACTAGAACAATTTCCATTGTCGATCTGTGTGTACTCCTACGATCAGGATCTTCCAGTTTTTTGCATTTCCAAGCTCCTAATCCCCACGTAGTGATATTAGTATTTGCGCACTCCCCGATTACTTCGTATCCCACTACAAAGAACTTTGTTGGTTTGCCTTCCTCGTGTGATCCTTGAGCTGTCTTGCGGGTGCTCCTTTCCCTCGCATTGAACAGCGAGTGTGCGTGTGTGTGCGTGCGTGTGTATTGTTTCAATCCTAAAGAACTCCTTCGGTTGGCTGTAGCATGGGTTGCCTGTGTTGTAAGCCCCCGGCAGCCCGCCCTAGAAGACGGCCGGCAACGCTCGGGAGCGAAAATCCCATCTACGAAACGATCGCTTTCCCGCTGCGGCCTCGTGCTCGTCCTCCTCATCCTCCTCCACCACCGCCATGTCCCCCGGGTGCACCGCTTCCGCGGCGGCGCAATCCGCCCCCGATGCCTCCGGGCGGGCCAGTCCTTGGGTGCCGGAGCCGGTTCGCCTTGCCTGACACGGACGAGCCGGTGTGGACGGACGGCTCGGACGCCGTGTGGAACCCATCGTACGGCATGGTGGCGGTGGCGGCCGGTGACGCTCCACCCGATGGTGACGACTCACCGGACGACGATGACGAGATGCATTACATCGTCCTGCTCAACCTCGCAGTATCGCTCACCGCTGGCGAGATGCAGGATGTGTGGACGACCATGAAAGAGGTTGGTCGTCGTGCGAAACGGCGAACAGTCCGTAACAGTATTTTCTCTGTCAGCAACAAAATCCTCCCCCCCCCAAAAAAAAAAAAACACCGAACAAATCTGCAATCAAACCCGCTGCTTCTTCAATCAATCTTCCTGCCCGGAACACTGAATGGCCGCAGTAAGCGAGTGAGCCCTTTTCGGCGAGGCCCACATTGTGGATATCTAAATTTTGTTACGGGCGAGATTGGTTGCAGCATTCGCTTTCTGTGTGTTTTCGTCCCCGCTGTGCTGTGTTCTGTTCTAGGCTCTCCCTTATTGACTCCCCTGTGCATGTGTGCGTCTATATGTGTTTGTGTGTGTTTGTCCTAGCATGCGATAAGCGAGATGCTTGCCAACTCGGAGTAGCTTTTTTGCTTGTAGCAAGCGCAGCATCCTCGGTACGGAAGAAGAGGCAGAACGTGATGCGAGCGTGCCCGCTCCGGGTTCTGTGTCATTCCCCACGTCATTGGAGATATCGGGTTCAAGAGCAAGATACTTTCGGTCGCGAGACGATGGCAACCCCTCGGCCGGATGTCATAAAACAGCTGAAATTCTAAACCCTTCTTCCGCGAACAGTCTCGGTCCGTACTTCACAATCCCAGCGTGAACTTGCGCGAATAATGCTTCAATTGCTATTCTTCGCACTCTGATAAAGTGTTTCTTAGTCGCAGTTACTCTTACTAGTTATTTTAGCAAGTTCGTTTTTGTTAGTTGCTTCAAATTATTCACTCCTAAGAGAAATAATTCACTCCTAAGCCTATGAGAAATTAAATGAACACTCAAAGTTTGAAGATCTTCAATTTTCAACTTAAAAATTACATGTTTTCTGTGTGATTGTGAATGATGAATAGCTTAGTCATGTGGTGATACTTTTTTACTCAATTTTTGCCTCGCAATTTCCCCATTATTTTATTTGGAGCTATTTAGGGATGGAACAGAGCTGAAATGATGTTTTATACGCATCATACAACTCCGATACGTGAAAATAAATCTGAGAATTATTATAATCTCTTTCAATTGGAATATCTCTTATTTTCCTGTTGGTCTTATCCAGTTTGGTCTTATTGGACATCACCATTTATCTTTGAATTAGTTTTAAAACACTTCGGTACTTCGGTACTTGCTTATTCTATTCTTGCAATTGAGTCGTCTCGAGACGTCGAGTTTAATATTGATTTGAGAAAAAAAAACGGTTTACTTTAAAACTATGACAAGTAGTCCATGAAAGCGTCTACGTGTTTTCGATTCTAGAGTCGATGCAAGTCAGCCATTTCGCGACATCTAAATCCTAGTGGGAAATGGAAAAACTGCGAAACTGATAGTTTGGCAGTTTTTAAGCTCAGTTTTTAACTTCAAATCTAATTTGATGAACCAAAATATTTAAAAATAATTATTCAATGAAATTCCTTCTCTTTTGGCTTGTGTTCAAATTTTGTTGAGAGTATTTTCAAATCATCTCCGACTGTTGGACTGACGATTTGATGCCTACCGTGATTTCGGCTGTTCGTCGCGATTGATTTTCCCTACCAAGCTACTAAAGTTAAAAAGTATATTTCAAAGAGCAATTCTTCAAGTTTCTCGACTCAAATCGAGTAAAGGAATAGAGTAAGCCTGATTGTAACAGCAGAAAAGGGAAATATTTTAGTTTGAAAGTGCCAAAGTATTGGCCGAAAATACTTTGCCGACCGTTGGACTCTATTCGTAATTAAACCGACCAGTTACATCTTGTAACCAGAGTGAAATCTTGCTAAAATTTAGTTTCTTCATGATGAATGTTTCCCTAAGGCGAAGATCCTTCAAGTTTCATATGTGATTTGGCATGATTTTTTGGGTGACAGTTCACAACACTATTGATCAAAGGATGTCATGTTTTTCCCGTGTTTTCTTGGATACTTCATAGCAACACCTTCATTAGTTTTTCGCAACATAAATATCTCTCTAAGCTGAGTTTTAAGATTAACCTTAGAGAGATTTCACTTTTTTTTATTGTTAAAAAATTGTTGTTCATCTAAAATGTCGTTCTGTTTCGAAACATCATTTTAATGAAATTAAGATTATTTTAGCAACAGTTCGATAACGCAAGCCGTCCAGTGGCAGTAACAACTACAAGTCAATCGTGACATTTCGTCTCGTATGTCGGATGGGCTCTCGCCCTGCTTGCTCGGGGGGAATCGGATAACACACAAAAAAACGAAACTTCCTTGATCCTGCTTTGTTTACGACTTGTACGCGTCCGTTTACAGCTTCTGGCCCGGTGGCGCAATACAATTTCCTATTGGTCTAACATCGTTTCGTTTTTCTTCTTTGGAGAAAGATCGCGCGAGTGTGTGTATGTGCGTCTGGAGTTGTAAGAGTCATTGTACCGGCTTGTAAAGGGTTTTCTTTTTTTTTGTTGCTCCTGCTCTTCTTCCGCTGCCTAGAGCCCAAATTCCAATCCCCCGGGGCGTCATCATCCCCCCTCCGTCTTAATTGTAATGTGCGTTCCCTTACACTTACCGCCTTCTGGAACCAGTTCCAGAGCCCACGAACTGCTGTGTGTGTGTGTGCGCAAGCACGATAAGCTTTGGGTTCTCCGCGGTTGCTTGTTAAGCCATAAAGCGGACTAAGCTGGTGGGGACCGTCCGTCCGGCCGGTCCTGCTCAGCATTATTAGCTTACATTTTATTAGGTCTGCACTGCCGCCTCACCATCGTGTCCAAGGCTGGACGATGTGCATAATCTCTCTCTCGCTGCCCTGTGTCTACAACAAAAAAAAGGGAAGCGGACCGTGTGTGTGTGTGTGTCCCATAACCGGTGACAATAAATTATTTAACCAGCAACCAGACGGGAGAGACGATGTTCCTTCTCACCTCACCTATCTGTGTGTGTGTTGTTTATTTTTTTATTGGGTGCTTCGCTTTCGGAAGCGAAGACACCCAAACACATCCCCGTGGGCTGGGGTTTTGTCGCGTCCATCTTTCCCCACCGTCCGCTTCTGAGCTGCTTCCCCTTAATCTGTGGCTGTTACGCGCTTATGTTGCTGCTGTGGTAAAAGTGGACAAAAACTTTGCTTTGCTTTTTAGGCGACAGCAATTGCTAAGAGTGCGCGGGCGCCCGCAGTCCTGTCTGGCAGGACTCTCAAGGTCCTTGCTGGGGCGTTCGGTGCGGAGGCTGTCCGGCGAGCCTCCGACGGGTGACCCAGTTTTCGTGGAGGATACACCACGGTTGCCTGGTTCATTACGCCGGGGGCGTGTTTGCGTAAGCCATTTTTGGGACGCACACGCGCGTAGGACAGCACCCAAGGCAAGCAGACGCAATCCTTTGGGTCTTCAAGTCCTTAATATTGATGTTGTGCGTAAAACAATGCTACTGTTTGTTTCTTCTCATCGCACGCGCCGCACCTTGTGGGAAGCTTATGGCGGTGCACATTCCTTCGCGCAGAATTGTAAAGGGCGAAATAAATTCCAACATCCTTGAGCTGCGCTGATTGCTTGCAAACAAGCGATGCGCCCATCCTGCTACATCCTAGACTACCGTGTCAAGCGTCCGAGGTGGCCTGCGGGAGGTTTTTCTTCCACAAATTTACGAGCACCAGCTCCCGAAACACGTCTCCGGGACCGGGACAAACTTCGGCCACGGCAATCTGTGTGGTTTTCCTTTGTTTTACGTGCAGGGCGCAATGGCTGTAATCGATGCAGCTTGCAGCTCGCTCTCTGCCCACAGCGCGAATGATTTGCCGTCCTTTGTCCTTCAATTTATCGCAGCCGGACCGGGGGGGCCGGACGCACTGGCATCGGTAAAGCAATAAAATATTAAAAGCGCGCTCGCGATTGCCTGCGATTGAAACGGGGCGTCGAAACAAGTCGTAAAAGTTCGCACTGTGGTGCACTGGCGCTACGGCAACGGTGCACGGTGCAGCTTCGCCGGTATTTTTAGGCCGAGCCGAACCCCCCGACCCGAGAACGATCGTTTGCTGCCGCCCCAGCAGTGTAAACAGCAAATGTTTATTGCGTCTGGTGGGTTGGGGGGAATCATGGATGGGAACAAAACTTTAAAAGCACTCTAAAACAAATCGCAATTGGTGTGGACGAGATGATGTAGTTTTGGACTGCGCAGTTTTGGTACGTTTTTTTTCGGCATTTCTATCAATTTCCGAGCGAGCGGTCGATGTGTGTCCGCCGGGGCGAAACGTAAATTGACGTCAATCAGTTGGGACAGCGGTTTTTCGGTGCCCTTCCAGTTCGCCAAGTACGAGCCCCCCCGGCGCGTGTTTCTTTCTTCTCAACCGCAAAGCACATTGCGGGTGAATTACACTGCGTTTGGAATTATTTCACACTATGCAAACGCTAATTTTATGTTCCGCGCAGGGTTCGTCGCTTGATCGGCGTATTGAATCTTTCCTTGTAAAACGTCGTTCGTTTCGCTACATTACTCAGTCGTAACGATTTTACGCCATTTTTTTTAGGGATCGGGAGGAGGAGAAGGGAGCAAGGGGGTTGAATGATGTCGATTATAGCATCTTCCTCCCACCAGCACCAGGATAAGAGCGTTTTATTGCTGATGCAATTTGGAGAGTAAATTACGGCTCTTACGCCTTCGTTTACTTCCTTTCCACGAGAAATTTGGTGTTTAAAAGATTGTAATTTATGTTTTTTTTTTAGCAGTTTGTTCCTTTTCCTCTCTCTCTGTCTCGTGTATCATATGCTCAGTCCGTTCGTACGGCGGCTCTAGTTTGGTGGTGCTGCCGAAGAGGGGAATCCCGCTGCTTAAGAGAGTTTGCATTTGAAATTGCAATTCACCTTCTTCCCAATTAACCTGCAAATCGTTTGGCAATCGACCTGTAACTTGATGGTGCAATTTTACTCCCCACTATCAATCCCATGTTTCCCCCCATTCCAGTGTCGCAATGTTCTGGCGCGCAATCGCTTTCAAACATTCCACCGCCGTTGGTGTTATAGGGCAAAAATTAAAAAAAAAAGACATGTCAACAATTTTGCACCAAAAACTATAAACACTTTGAGCGAGAGCGGGGCTGATTAAAGCAACCACGGCCGGTCTGGCGCAAAACGGCAACAATTTGAGTCCGGGTGCGGCTGCTACCGTTTTGTTAAGTTATTTATTTTTGGTCTGCGATCCATGTCTGGCGATTGCGGATTTTCTTCTGGCACGCGGTCACTTTCTGATTGATCGCTTAATCGGGGGGCGCACCTTGTGCTCGAAATGTCACAGCGGTACTGCCGGTTGGGTTGTCAACGTGTATCTAGCGTTGTCATTCTTTAAGGATTTTTTTCTGCGTACGTTTTTTGAGTTGCTTCGAACATTCAAGCTATAGTTTTTCCTAAAATATGTATGCCTCTAGACTTTATGTGATTTTTAGCTAAATTGTCTGTCCACCCTAACCAAGTGTAGATTGCAAAACAAATCAATCTTGCTTGCATGGAATTTTGACATTATCAAAACAAAAATTGGATAAGCAAAACTACTGCACTGTAACGAGCTTCGTTAAGGCTCTCCCGTTAAACGCTGCAAGGTAAATAAACAATTGAACAATTTTATACAACACAGATTCGCTTGGTAATAAAACTGTTTTGGATTTTGGTTTAATTCTTAAGGTAATGGGGTTTTTAGCTTTTTCAGGATGGTTCGTTTGTATTAACTGTAGCGTTGCTGGAAGGTTTTTGGGGTCTGAAGACTAGTGGTAGGAGCTCGGAATCTGTCCTACCCGATTCCTGTGCTGGAATCGATTTCGATTCTCGAGTCGTTTCCGGAACCTATTCCGGAATCGATTCCGGAACCGAATCCGGAGTCGATTCCGGGACCTATTCCGGAGTCGATTTCGATTCTGGAGTCGTTTTCGGAACCTATTCCGGAGTCGATTCCAGAGCCGATTCCGGAGTCGATTCCGGGATCGAATCCGGAGTCAATTCTAGAACCAATTTCGATTCTGGAGCCGATTTCGATTCCAGAACCGATACTGGGATCAATTCCGGAACCAATTCCAATTCCGGAGCTGATTCCGGAGCCAATTCCGGAGCCGATTCCCATTTGGGAAACAATTCCGGAGTTGATTCTGGAACCAATTCCGGAGTCGATTTAGATTCTGGAGTCGTTTCCGGAACCTATTCCGAAGTCGATTTCGGAACAGATTTCGGAGTAGATTCTGGTACCGATTCCGGAACCTATTCAAAATTCGATTCTGGAACCTATTCCGGAGTCGATTCTGGAGTTGATTCCGGGACCGATTCCGGAGTTAATTCCGGAACCAATTCCGATTCCGGAGCCGATTTCGATTCCGGAACCGATTCTTAGATCCATTCCGAAATCAATTCCGGAGCTAATTCCAATTTGGGAAACGATTCCAGCAACTGATTCTGGACCTACTATCCGGAAACGATGCCAGAAAACTTTGAAGCTAGCCAGAATCGATTCCGACGAAACCTTCATTTTTCCCATCACTACTGAAGACACTAAGCGATCTTTTTATTGAACCTTAGCGAATTTTCGTAGTACTGGTTGTTCAACAGTATACTGGACTTGACGTAGTAGTAGTTTTTGGAACAATACTGATATTAGTGGTGGAAGGGTTAAGGCTTGGTTTGCTATTAGAATTAATTTGCTTGTAGCTTACATGTTTGTGTGCATGTTTGTATGATTAGAAACAGTAACTGTTAAACGTTTCGCCTCAACTTCTCATCTAGCTGTAACCTTTCATTAATGCTTATTGAAATGTTTTTCTTTTTCCATTTTAAGAATAAATTAAAACCATCTTATTTTTAATTCTACAAACAGACTAACGATTGTAGAACTCATTAAATTAGCTAAACAATTTAAATAGCTCACCCACAATCAAGTGACACTACGATAACAGCAGCAATAACAATCAATTCTAAATAAAAAAACTTGAGACTAATTATTTTCCATGTTTTCCCCCACCTCCCTGATCCCGACCACGGCAGATCATCGCGGCGGGCCTGATAAGCGGACCGAGAATCGTGATTCTGCACCGATACAATGGCGACTTCGGCTTCACGCTGCGGCACTTCATCGTCTATCCGCCGGAATCCCTGACGGTAAGCGACCAACCCTTGCGTTTTTTAAAACAGAGCTCCAATACTAAAACCACTTTATCTCTTTCTCTCTCTCTCTCTCTCTCTCTCTCTCTCTCTCTCTCTCTCTCTCTCAATTTTCATTTGGTCGCTCCAAACAGGAACACGCGATCAATCCGCTCACTGCGGCGGGCGTGCTGAACTTTGCCCAACCGATGGACACGGTGTTCGTGAAGAAGGTGCACCCAAACACGCCGGCCTACCTGGCCGGCCTGCAGGAGGGCGACCGGCTGCTGGCGGTGAACGGCGTCCCGGTCACCTCCATCCCGTACTCGCAGGTCGTCGCCACGATCCAGCAGACGCCGAAAACGCTCACCCTGCAGGTGGTGCCGAAAAACTACGACATCCTGCAAACGGTAAGCAGAGCAATTGGCTGCAACAGCATCACCTAACATCTAACTTCTTCTGCTTCTGTTTCCGTTGCCGCAGTTTTTTAGCGAAACCGCCCACAACCCCGAAACGAACCAGCGGCCCCAGCCGCAACAGCCGGTCGTGTACGCACCGAAGCCGGCATCGTCGGCTACCGGGGCCTACCCGAAATCGAAACCGGCCCATGGCCCGCCGCCGCAGCCGCAGCCGGCCACGACGATCGTGCAGCACCAGCCGCTCTCGGTCGAGGGCGTGCAGGAGAAGCAGGAGTCGCTATACAGCACGCTGCAGGAGATCGTGGCGGACAATGTGGCGGTGACCGGCGGTGCCCCGGCGAAGGCGGCCCAGATGCTGCCGCTGCACGCCGACGTGCCAAAGATGCTGAGCCACGGGCCGGGCATGGTGCCGATGGCCGCGCACCATCTGCCAGTACCGCTGCCGAAGGCAGGCGCCAAACCGTACGAGTACGATCCTCTCAAGCACCAGCAGCAGTACATGCACCAGCAGCACCAGCAGTTTCTGCAGAAGATTGCCCTGCCCGGTGGCAAGGAGGGCGAGCTGGGCGAGGCTGCCGGGTACGGTGCACCGCTCGCCGACGGCGACAACGCGATCATGAACCGGATGCGCAAGAGCCTTGAGCAGAAGGAGGAGTTCCTGCGGCGACCACCGACAACGGCGCTACAGGCCACCCCGGCCGCCGGCCACGATGTGCAGCAGCGCGAGTTTTACGCCCGCCCGAACCGGCTCCAGAAATCGGTTTGGCCCCCGACGCAGCCCCTCTCGCCCGGCTTCTCGGGTGCGGACGGCAACAAAGCGCCGGCACCTTCCACACCGTCGACCAGCTCGAACGCATCGCCCACGGCCGCTGTTGTTTCACCGCCGGGCCCGAAACCGCCAACCACCGCTGGCGGCGGCAGCACGACCAACGGTGTGATGCGCGAGCACGCCTCGCAGCTGTCCGCGATACGGGAGCACTTCTTTACCGGTGGCGTCGGCGGCTCGCTCCAACTGCCGCCGAAATCGGCCCCACCGTCACTGGCGATTGCACCGGCCGCCATTACGGTGCCGGTCGGACCGTCGTCCCCGACCGGCGCGGCAACGGTACCCCTCTCTCCGCATAGCTTACATGCGGTGTCGGAGAAGGCAAAGCTATTCGAGTCGGGCCGGCCACTGTCGCCGGAAGGCATCGACCGGATGGATCTGTACAAGAGCGAACTGAGCCGGTAGGTATCGTTGGGACAGTGAAATATCGTCGTCAAGATGCGCTATGCGTTGCTAAGGGTAAAAGGACCGCAGAGGATTTGGAATTATAGCACTGTTAGTAAAAAGAGGAACAGGTTTAAGCTGATGTAAAGATGTCAATAGGATGGCATTGGACCAGAGTAACCATTCAAATTTTGTTGTTGACGTCATGTGAGATCTGGATACGTCCCACAGACACAGAGAGTAACGGTGTGATTTCAAATCCCATCGCTATAACTCGCCGTTTAAAGTACGGTTGGAACCTCGCATAACGAGTTTTATCCTATCGTATGGTATGGAAAATTAAATAGTTGGCTGCAGGATCGCAAGTGTGCTGGTATTAGGGCAGATATAAGGTTTTCCAAGTCAGTTTCGAATGTAAACATTGTTATTCACCGCATCCATGATGTTTTTCAACCGCTTTCAAACGATTTATTTGTTTCAAAATGAAATTTCAGTTTCAACACATGATTTTCAACACATCACAAAGAACTGTCAAACTCAATCCAGCGGAAAGTCCTGTTGAAAATCATGTTGTAGAAATGAACAGTTATTATGATGGAAATGAAATGTCATATAACAATGTTGAAAAACAAGGTTAACATTCAAAACTGACTTGGAAAACCCTGTAAATTCTCATTTCTTCAGCATAATGTTCAACGCGTCTTAACCTGGATTGACTTTGATAGTTCTTTGTGATGTGTTGAAAATCATGCTGAAGGATGTTTTTCATAATAAAATTTGCTTCATAATAAAATTTTCAAATCTTACACATGATTTTCAACACATCACAAAGATCAGTCAAACTCAATCCAGCCTGAGATGTGTTGAAAATCATGTGGAAGAACTGATACATCAATTTGATGCAATTACAACATTTGACAACTGTTGAAAAACATCTCGCAAGCAATGAAAAATGTTGCAGACAAGGGAAATTGACTTGGCAAATCTTGTAAATTGGAAGTCGTTATGAGGGGTTCCCACTGTATATCTCGGCCTAACCGCTAACGCCGAAGATTTCAGAAGCTCTTCTTAAGCTACAACGTTACATGGGCTAAAGTATAGATGCAATTTATCAACATCTAAAGGCTTTTTCGCTCAAAAATTTTGTTAATTAACAACCAAACCAGCTACCGCAGGTTGACCACATTCGATAATGTTAGCAAAACAATGAAACCTTTCCTTTTTGGAATGACCGTATCTACATTTTAAGTGAAAGTGTATTTTTTTCCTTTATACTTTTCTGGCTACAGCTCAGTAAATTATTTTTGAAAATTAAATTTTTAAGTCATTTAAAAAACCCGTTAATAGAACAGTATTGGTTGCTTTCGTGCTCTAAAGTACTTTTCATACGATACGTAAAGAAGAAGATATTTAAGGTTAGATGTTATTAAGTAGTTTAATGAAACGTTCTCTAGTGCTTCATTAAGGGTTTAAAGGGTGAAATATTGCCATTCCATTACGTAGCGACGAACAAATCAATATGTTATGAACTGTCATGGCTTTATGAACGCTAAATGACTGCAAAATTTGAAAATTACTGTTTTTCATCACACTATTTTATTGTTCAACCTAGAATTAATTGCATTTTGGCATAATTGTTTGATTTGTTGAGCGTTTTTTTTTTCATCTTCAAACCGGCTTTGTTGCAACCACATTTCACCCGCAACCTTCTATTCTCTTTTGCAGCATCAACACGAAACAGGTCGTGCCGAATGTGGCCGTGCGCAGAAAGGAGTTTGAGCTGAAGGCCGAAAGTACGGGATGGCGCAAATCGATCGGTAAGGCTAGGAGCAGCACAAATGCCACGCATGTGCAGGCCCCATAATGTTCCGCCCTCATTGTTCCACTTTTGCAGACGACAAACCCCGCTCGGTCAGCTCCGATTCGGAATCGCGCCGCACGCCGGTTCGACTGCGATCACTCTCAGTAGAGTCCAATGCAACGCGCGATTCGCGCCACTCGCTCGCCAGCTCCACGCTGCAAGCGACCGACGCCGCGTTCGACACGCTCGAGAAGGATAAGGAAAACCAGCATCAGCCGCAGCAGCAGCAGCAGCAGCAGCAGCAGCAGCCGAGTGCGGTACCGCCCCCGATGCCGATGCTGCGCCAGAAGCCGATCCGGGACGATTCGTACCGCAGCGCGGTGCGCAACTCGACAGGTAATAAGGGTAGCAACGGGCGTAGTGACGGGCGTGGCGAGGGTTCAATGCGCGCACCGCTCCCGACAGACCTTCTCACCGGCCATGGTTCCCTTCGCACAGCGTTCTGGCTGCAGGGTCCGGTTCCAGCAGCAGTAGCAGCGCACGGTGGCGGCGTCGGCGGCGGCGGCGCCGGTACCGGCGACTCGTCCTCGGCCGTATCGCTCGCGTCGGACGGCGAGCCGCCGAGCCGACCGGTACCGCCGGTCCGCACGTACGCGGCCGCCCACCGCCAGCAACATCCGCTGTCCGCGGCCGACACCGAGCAGATGCGCAAGAAGCAGCTGCACCGCAACCAGACGATGGTGGGCCTGCACCACCTGCTCGATGCGGAGGACGGCGACGGTCCGCTCGGCGACGTCGAGATGCTGCACCGCATGCCGCCGCTGACGTCGCCCCCGTTCGCACCGCTGTCGCCGCTCGCGGTCGCATCGTCCGTCACGTCCACCTCGTCTGTGCCGCTGGCCCATCTCGGGGCGCTCGGGGAGCATCCGGCAGGAGCGGCCGGCACGACGCCCCAGCATCAACCCCCACCACCCGGCGGCTTCCGTCCCGTGGCCGGACCGATGCGTCCCACCACGCTCAACCTTTGCCCAGGTTGGCGCACACACACGCTCACGCACACACGTTTGCGTGGTTGTGGTCGTTTTCTTCTTTTTTTTCTCGCTACCAAACTAATCCAATGCCAATCGTGTTTTTGTAATGATTTTTTTCTTATTTTTTGCCAAACCCGTCTAACATTAACGGTTGAGCATGTGTTCCACGATTAAAACAATTCCCGGCCTTCTCCCGCGTTCCCTGTTTTTAACTTAATTGGGGTGCCTTTGGCAGGCACCTACGAAATAGAGAGAGAGAGTGAGACATGCATGCGCACTAACTGGAAGCAGTGGACATTTGAGCGTTTGTCTGGTAGTAGGTGATTCCAGTGCTGCAAAATGTCACTGTAAATGTCATAAAAAATCTGACTGAAACAAAATCCATGTCAGCGTCACGTACTCAATAGTAATAAGCAGAGGTGATACTCAAAACGATTGGTGTAACCAATGCATGCTTTGTGTCATTTTGTGCGACCAATGCGTGGTCAGTCATTATATGATGACTTTTTTTTTACTGTGATCAGTTCTGCAAAATGCCACTGACAAATCCCGGCTGAAACAAAATAATGTCAGGATGACGATCTCTACAGTGATGATCAGAGGTGAGACTGAGTCTCACACATGCTTGGTGTCCTTGCGACCATCACATGCTTGGTGACATTGTGTGCAACCAACTCTCGGTCAGTCATTTGATCCTGACATTTTCAGTCAATGATCATCCCGATAGTCATGGGAGATATGCGGTGCGTGCGAGTGGTTCCAAGAAACAAAATGAGCATGGTTTCTCGCTCTGTTTGGCCCGACAGAACACCAAACCAGACAGAGCCAGAAAGCATGCTCATTTTGATGCTTGGGACCACACGTCAAGTATATTCCAAGAATGTCGTGATTATCACCGACAGAAAATGTCGTGACCAAGTGAGTGACCAAGAGTTGGGTACTAAACAAAATGTCATCAAACATGTGATTGATCCACCAACTGTTTGAGTCTCACCTCTGATCATCTCAGTTGTGTACGTGAGCTGATTTGAGCTTCGAAACCAGTGGCACTTGACAGCACTGTTAACAGCCAGAAGAAGTCGTGATTATGCTTGTGATGGCATTAACCTTAGCTTGTTTGTCAGAGTATCGCGCACTTTCATGTCATGACGCACTTTCATTGAGTATCAGCAATGAGCATCAAGCTACCACGGATATCTTATGATGCTCATGACATTTTGCAGCACTGGGTGGTTCTCTTCTAACCTTTCTGAGGTTCTCCAAAAACTCCCTAAACCAATATCCATAAAACTCGGAGGTGCCCCTTCGTGGTAGACCCCCTTTGGTTTGGCATGCTTCACTCACCGACCATAACCGTATCTTGCTCTCTTTATCTCTCCGTCACTCACTCTGCTTCACACTCTCGATGTTCTACCACAGCATTCCGCCCTTTTGTTGCCTACTCTAAACCGATTAAAACATCGCTCTCTCTCTCTCGTCCTCTCCCGCATCACGGCCGTAAGAGCCCTGTGCGCCGCTGCATGAAACCTGTTGAATCTGCGTCACAACCCTCTAACCGATACAAAACTTACCTTCTTTAACCCCCTTCTCGAAAACATTAACCGAAAACATCACGACTAATCGCTGCTTCGGTTTCGCTGTCCGTCCACAGATGCCGCCCTGCCGACGGTGGTGATGCGCCAGAAGCAGCCGCACCATTCGCTGCTGCTCGACGACGAGGATCGCAAGATGCGCCGGGTGTCGTACCTGCGGGCGACCGCCCACGACAACCTGTTCCCGATGCTGGAGAGCGACCCGGACAGCAGCCCGATGTCGCTGCCGCCGGCCGACACGCCGGATACCGATCCAACCGAGCCGGCGTCCTCCACCGTCGAGCTGTCGTCTGGGCTGGCGACGGCGGACGAGGGGGCACCGACTTCCGGCAAGCTGCAACCGCAGCAGCTCAAGAGGTAGGTCACCAGCCTAGCCCCAGGACGCTCTAGCGGGATTGAAAGAGGTGAAAGAGGACGCTATTAGCCCTCTGTCGGTTGATTCTTTTACTGTGCGTTCAGCGATCGTTCTTCGTTTCTCCCTCGTGCTTTTGTCCCAGTCGGTGGCAAGTGGTTTATCTCATCATTCTCTCTCTCTCTCTCTCTCTGCATCTCTCTTTGTGTGTCTCTCGCTTTCCCTCCCTTGGTTTCCCTTTGTGCAGTGCCTACCGTCCATGGCGCAGGCCACGTCTTACCACCGACATTCAGCCGCTGCGGCGCCTGTTCGACCCGGAAGCCGACCTGGCTGTGCCGGCCCTTCCGCCCATCCTTGAAACCGAACCGTTCACCTCTGCGTCCGCCTCGAAAAAGCGCTCCCGGCCCCTGCCAACACCACCCCGACTGCCAAACGACGACGACGACGCGGACGATGACGACGCGGACGACGCGGACGAGGACGAGGTCGGTGCAGCTGGCACGCGCCCGGCACGACCGGCAAGGGCCGTAAAGGGTCGGTCAGCTTCCCTGGTGACGACTACCCCGTTCGGCAGTGCTACTGGCGGTGGCCACCGGCTGTTCGGGGCGGCCGGCAGCCTGGGCAACCTGCACGTCATCACCACGACGACGGCGGGCGGTATCGTCACGCGCAACTACTTCTTCGCCCAGAGGTTCGCCCGGCTGTTGTATTGCTGTGTGTTGTGTGTGTGTGTTTTGTTTTGCGCTGTTGTTGTTGTTGTTGTTGTTGTTGTTGGATATTTTCTACCCTGTTTCCTTGTGTGTGGGTGTGTGTTTTATATTCCGATCGTTGTTCCTGCCAAACACCACAACACGAATCTTCGATATCTTCTTCGAGCTAAAACGAATTTCGAGTAGCTGGGATTTGCGACTACCGTTTGCTTCCATTATTAGGATCTTTAGCCGAAATCAGCATCTCCTGCAAGAAGAGCATTAGAATCACACATCTATACACACACACACACATACATATCTCATCTTCATCTCCTGGATGAACAGAAGCGACGTAACAATCCGACTACCATTCAACGTCACTAGCAACCACCCTCTACATTGGAATTCACTTTCGGGCAGTAAAATCCACCAACTGCCCCCGAGGGCGTGGGATCGTTTCAGCGAATCGAACATTAAAGCTAAATTTGCAATCTAACGGAGCTAACGGTAATGGTGTAGCAGGACAGCCTGTGCAATTAGTTTCAGTTTTATGACGCTGATGGACACGGACACGGACCTCACCACGGAGACAGGGAACGCAACAGGACCGTCTATCGCTGCACTGCTGGAGCCCTTTCCATTCTCTCTATCTATCTCTCTGGCTGATTTGAGTTTAACGACGACTTTTAATGTTTTAATTTGCGATTGTAAGAGTTGGCAAAAGCGATAATTAATTTTCTTGGATGCGCCTCTGCGCCTACAGGGATCGATAAAACGGGTGAATCGATTACACGGAACCGTTCAATCGTGCCCGACGGACAGGTTCATCTAGGCCGCGTTTTCCCTTTCACTGGTCGAGTCGCCCGTCTCGGTACCTTGGATCTTGGCTGGGTCGTAAAATCTCCTACAAAGAGCATCGAACGGTTCCTGCACTTTTAAACCCTCTACTGCACACACAAGCTTCTCATCGTGTCTGTGGTACAGTCGTCAACTCGTCCGACTCAATGGCATGCCCATCATGGGTTCAAGCCTTAGAATAGACCGTCCGTCCCCCCGGTAGCAAGGATCTTGACTATCTATTCTGCTGTGCGTGGCACTGAATAAGTCTCAAAAGGCTATATAGGCCGGGTCATGTCCGCGTAGGACATTATACCCTGAAGAAGAAGAAGCTCTTAATTCAAACCACACATACAGACACACACACACACACACATACTCACATTTGCATGTCCGGTGGACATCGTTGCATCGGTGGAGAGCGTGGAAGTACCTGCATGGAAGTACCGAAACCTCCCTGCGTCACGGGATCAGATCGAGACTACTTTTTCTGCATCTTCTTGAAAGCTTGAAACAGTCTAGAAGTTCAGAAACACACTCTTAACCCGCTTTCGTGTCTTGCTGTACAATATAGTTCAAGGGACTGTTTTCCCCTTTTTTCTTCGTTCATCTCATCGCATCTTGTCATTGTTATTCATACCTTTTCTGTATGTGTATCTTTATGGGCGCGTGTGTGTGTGTGTATGTGTCTGTATTGTACAGCGTGTAATTTGGTGTGTGGCTCTGTGTGCAGTGTGATCAAATTTGAATAGTTTCTTTGGAGGTACTTCCAATATTTTTCTTCTCTTCTTTCCAATCTGCTCTCTGTTCTCATACTTCATCAATTGTGTGCCAATACCTTCGTGTTATCGTTTAGTGCTGCCATCATCATCATCCACCGTAAACACTCGTGCCGACATAACATTCATCTTGGTGTAAACCTTTTCAGCGTTATTTGTTGTTCTGTTAAACACAAAAAACACAACTATTTCTTCTATTTGCAAATTTTGCAATATTCCAATTGGACTCTTCGCTCCTACAGGATTCACATTCCTTTTTTTCTCCATTTTCCACATCTCTCGTCCAATTTCTTTCTGTCTCACTCTTTCTCTCTTTCTACATTTTGATGTTCGTTCGTACTTCGCTCATCCGTTCCGCTTATCCCTATCGCAGTGTGCGAGTGTACGTTATCTCTCCATTGGTTTGTGTTTGTGTGTGTTTTTGTGTTGTTTATTTTATTTTATTTTTTATTGATTTTATTTTATTTTTATTTTTTTTGTTCAATGTTACTAGATGTCATAATGCATGACAGCTTGATGGCGGCTTGAAGGAGCCGCCTAACCGGATTTACGCTTTTTTTTTTTGTTGCTAATTTCCCTTCCATCTTCCATTCTCTTCTACGGCGCGGTACCCAGCCACGGCACCAAATCGAAGGCACTAGCCCACTTCCGGGACGGCGGAGCAGCGGACAGCACGGAACCGGTGGTGCGCGAGGGCGAACTGCACGTCAAGGTGACGCTGATCGACGGCAAGCGGTCGGCCGACCGGAGCTGGCGCACGGTGCACGCCGTGCTGCGCGGTCACCATCTCAAGCTGACGCTGGTGCGCGAAGGAAAGAACTCCAACCAGGTAAGGCGTGCGGGATGCGGTGGGGAATGCGCATTGCATATTTTATTCTTATGATACTGTTGAAAGGTGTTTTTTTTTATTATTTTTGTGTTGCTTGTTGTGTTGGATTAAATTACACATCAACACATTGAGAATTGTTTGTCTGACCGGCGGAGGTGCAAGAATCAATGGCACCCGGGTTATGAAGGATCCCAATTGACGAGTGAAAGTGCATGTCCAAGATTATTTTACCACTTCCTTATTCGGAGGGCCACCGGCACGAATCTGTGCGCAATTGCCCGGGCGGCTTTCTCAAACTCAAAACCGTCTCAATGGTCTCATACGAGCCGGACAGCTTTTATTGCTCAATTAAATGGTTACATTTACAGCACTATAAAATTCTTACAGTAAGAAAATCATTTCGAGCCATAAACATAAACTGGTCAGATGATTCAGGGACCGATCGGGCGTGCGCCATCGGACGGGCACCATAAACCTTCCTTGGGGGACAGTTCTGCCTGATTTCTGCAACTGCACTGGGCATTCGCTATTGCGCCCGAACCATGCGCTGCTCACTTTATTAATATGAAAAAATTAAAATATTTTAATACACCATGAAACCATTTAACGAGCGTCGTAAAGTGTCGAGCGCTGATTGAGGTTTGTTAAGCGACAACTGCATTTGCTAAACCATTGAGCAACGGTTGTAGTTTTCTACTGTTGATGTGCCTTGTTGAATCCTGGTCACGGCGCTACTAATTGTACCTGAATGTTATCACAATCTTTAGTTTTTTTTGCTACATTTGCACTAAAAATCAATGTGAATTGATATAAACGGAAAGTGTAACGTCTCGAAAAATATATTTCTTTGAAGCAAACGATAGCAGTTTGCCAGTTGGAGCCTATTTTGTTGCCTTTTGTTCTGTTTGCCTGTACAATTTTATTAAAAATTAATACTATAACCTGTTTCAAACAGGAAAAAACAATAAAAATCAATTTCTTACATGCGACTTTGTTGGTGCACAAATGGTGAAATCCAATTAAACAGAATATAATTGTCAAAATGAACATCGGAACAATGTTCCTGGTCACGGCACCGATTATTTTTCAACCTGTTTTACTCATTTCAGAGAAAATCTTAATTAAATGTTAAGAGACGCTGCATTTCCAAAACTATTCAGTCGCGATATTAGCGATGGGAGGTTGGGAGGGGGGTTAGCAAGCGGATTAAATCAATTCGTTTGAGCTTGTGTGCAAAGCGCCACCGACGGTCAACAAAAGCCGGCGCCGCCTGGTCCCAATTTCTCAAATCTCGCAAATGGGAGAAGAACTTCAACGAGCCGTTAAGCGACGAACCAGATTTGTTCGTTTCATGTGTCTCGTACCGTTCCGGGTCATCTCGGACGATCAGGCATTAGGGGCCATTTTTTGACCAAAATCTCGCGGCCTGGGCGGTGAAAGTGAAGAAGCGGGAAACCGTGTGTGTGTGTGTGTGTGTGTGTGTGTGTGTGTGTGTGTGTGGGATGCACCTTTGGCTTTGGGGAGGAAAAGCTACCCCCTGAAACCGTGATGTGTGTGTGTGTGTGTGGATGTGCAGAAAGCGTTTCCGCGCGGCCCTACCTACTGGGAAAAACGAAAAACACAAAAAATATATTTTTTTTGTGTATGTGTGTCTCTGCTGGTTATCTTGAAACTGCTGCGAGAGACACATACATATTTAGAGAGGAAAAGTTCACCCGCGCGAATCCATGCCTCCACCCATTAGTCCAAGCTTATGAGGGGGGTAAGTCGTGCTGGGGGAGGAACTTTTCTTTTCGAACTTTTGATAACGCACGGATTTCGGTTCCCCTATTTTCCATCCCAACCCTGGGCCCCGGGCAACTCACCGGGTGTTTTTGACTGTTTTCAAACGCTTCCGGGGCTCTGCTACTTTGCCTTTTGCCTGCAGTGTCTTTTAATTATGCGTTCGTGTATGTGCGTGTGTGTGCTCGCGCTTATTATTATTTCCTTTTTTATATTGAGCAATTTGTTTTCCACCACGGACGGTCCAGTGCAATAGTGCAAACAGGCAGAGCACATGGAGTGAGTGTGTGAGCTTTTTTTCGTTTTCCTTTTTACGCTCTAATGCGCTCTTCTTTAAATATTCACTCTCTCCTGTGGCTGTGGCCCACCATCACCAAATTTAACCCCTTCGCTCCCTCCTCTTCACACATACGCACACACACACACACACACGCTTGTGTGCGCTTTTATTGCTTCATCTTTGGTGGGCGCGTGCAATTTCGCGTACCGACCGCAACCGTGTGTTTTCGGCTACCGAAATACAAACGGCAACAAAATCCACACCCTGTGCACCCCCGAAAACACTTCCACACACACACACACGCTAGACACCGGTACGTTGAATCGCATAAAAATCGGAGCAATTAGGCATTTTCACTTCCCTCCACCGGGATGGAGAGAAAGGCGACGACGAAGAAAAGTCAAACTCGGCGCGGAAAGAAATGCGGGACGAGGCAGACTGCGGCGGCGTCGACGGGTTGTGAGCGGGCGCGCCCAAACATAGTGTACCCCCCCCCCCCTCTAAAGTACAAATGGCAGTAGCAGCAGCAGCAGCACGTCATTCCGATGTGTGTGAGCAAATGGGCGTTGTGTGCCGAGGTTTTTCACGCCCGTTTGGAGTCACATTTTTGGCCTGCCTTGCCGTTTCTTTTTGGGGAAGGAGAAGGAGGGGGAGGGGGGTGTTTTTGGGGGCGCCCGCTTCCCAAATGCTGCTGTTTTCTCTTTTCTCCATCGGAAGATGGTTCGGGGTGATTTTTGGTCGGGTGTGTGCAGGAAGGAAGTGAGCGAGGTCAATTTTCAACCATCACCACCAGCTCCGCTCCGTGCGGGGAGCAAGTGGTTTTGGTTTGTTTTTTTTTTTTTGTTTTTTTTTTTTGCTGTGCCAAATGTCTTATCAGAGGGGAGGGCCCAAGGGAGTTTTGCTTCTCCTCCCCCTCCCGAAACGGTAAGGGAGACCCCGTTTTACGTGGGCGACGTTTTTAGTTACGCGACCCGCGACGGCTCCACAAATCCCTGCACTGTTTCCCCCGTCGCAATAAAACAATCCCTTCTGGGTCTGGGACAGGTTAAACGAAGGGAAAAGGGAAAGATACTAAGAACTCAAACGCTACATTTGTAGAACAACATTACTATTTATATGAGATTTTTTTACATATACGCTTCAATCCTAGTCACGGCACCAGATATTAATTGTACACGTATTGGTAATAGTTTCTGTTGTTGATGTTCCTTGTTGAATCCTGGTCACGGCACTAGTAATTATATCTGAATGTTATCACAATTTTTAGTCTTTCTACTAAGTTTTTACTGAAAATCAATGTAAATTAATATAAACGGAAAATGTATACAAACAAATATACAAAAATATATTTTTTAAGCAAAACATTGGATTTTGCCAGTTTGAGGCCATTTTATTGAAAATGTCCACCTGCATGATTCTCTCAAGTAATTGCATGCAGTTTTGATACTTGTTAAAGCATTTTTTCCTCAATTTTAGGGAAGGGTTTAAGAATAATATTCAGCTTCGTTATACTAAGTTTGATGCTTGGTAGCTGAAATCATATCAACACTCCAATACAAAACCACACGCCAAACAACTAGCCTCAGATTTACCAGCCAAGATATGTTAAGCTTGTAAAAGTGTAAACAAATGCCGATTTTTTTTTTATTTTCTTGCTGAATTTTATATCAAGAAAGGTTAAAAACTGTGTGATTTGTAAAAAATCTGAATATTATATCAAGAAAGGTTAAAAACTGTGTAACTTGCATGTTCTTTATATTTATTAAAAGTTAAAACTGTAACTCATTTCAAGCGGAAAAAACAAGAAAAAATTTTTTTACATGCTTCTTTGTTTGTGCACAAATGGTGAAATCCAATATGGCAGAACGTAACTGTCAAAATCGATACAACCCGGACGATGAAAATTGTTCCAATGACTGAGGCTGAAAACGAGTCTTTAGCGAAAAAATTATAATCAACACAACTGTTAGTACTAAAAACATCCATAACAGAATAATGTTCCTGGTCACGGCATAATTTATTTTCGATTCTTTTTACCTCAGTCCAGGAAAAAAAGAATATTAAATAAATCGTTTAATAGTGTCATGCCTAAAAACCAAAAACTAATCATTCTAATGACAAATTGGCACAACAAAAATGAGGGGGGTTGAGTAGTTTGGCCTTTGGTGCCTTGGTGGCTGACTAAAATACGCAAAGGTTGTTGTTTTTTTTTTTTTGACCGGCGGATGGAAAAGCGCACCGTACCGCCCCGCGAAGCGGTATCCGTTCGAGTGCACCAAACCATGCGCACGATGTGTGTGTGTGCCGGTGTGTATGTGCAAGCTTGTGCGTGCGATCGTGGGGCCGTCGGGCAAGTGCGCCACGGTGTAGTGTGTCAGTTCACCGATGCCAACAGCACGCAGCGGGAGTTCGAACGGCGTCGGTCGTCCGCCGTTGTCTGTGGAGTCCGCGATAGTCGCGTCCGCCCGCGTCGGCCCACCCCAAATCCACCGATTCTAGCTTTATCACACTATATCCCTTCCCTTCCTGCCACCCTCTTCCCTCTTCTCCCGTTTTTTTTCTTTCATCCCATTTCCATCGTTTTCTTCTTCGCCGTGTGCGTTTGTTTTCCCGCCAAAATATCCCGCCGAATGGCAAATGTGAAGGTGTTTGGTGCGTGTGTGTGTGTTTAGTTTAGAAGTTAGTGAAAAGCTGTTGGTGTGTTTGTGTGTGTGTGCATCAAGCGGAGCAAGAGCGCTAAATAGTGTGTTGAATTTAAGGTGCAAGCAAACCGCATCCACTCTAAACAACACCATTCAATGAACCCGCGAACCAACAACCAACCTTCCGGACCCACACGAATTAGTGAAATTAGTCCGCCTGGGGCTCCACTGCTCCAACTTCAGTTTGAATTTGTATTCCTTCTTAGCAGGGAATAACGTCCCTCTCGTCCCGTGGTGGTTACGTTCGCGTGCAGTCTGCGGCGTGGTGTGGCGTACACAAGGACTTCGGTAACTTTGTTGCTTAGACTCAGTGTCTCTCTGTGTCGCCGTTTTGTTGCTACTAGCTGGAAACCGACCATTGTGCTGCTGCCGTGTGATATCATGGGTGAAGAATTTTGATTCCCCCAGCGCGCCGCCTCGTGTGTCCTTGTTGGGACGGGTGGGGTGCACTTATTTGGCAACCTTCACCCCTCCCCCCAACGCGCTACGCACGCCCATATCGATCCGGGGTAGCGGGGTGGTAAACGTCACGATTCGATCGTCACCTAATACGCCGCGCCAAGTTGCACACGGAACGGAGACTTCTTCATTTGGCATGTGACATGCCGATAAGCAAGGGACGCGACGCGGTGGGAGTGCAACGGGAGTAGGGGTACACCGTGTGGTTTAGGCCCTTGCGTATGCAAATCGCGTATCAAAAAGCCATCCCAGCCCCACAACTCTCCTATAACCGTCCATGTTTGTGCAGGGCGTTGTCTCTGTACCTGGGGGGTCGGGGGGTGTGGCGGGGCGACGTGCAATGTTTGAAGTGTTTTTTTTTTTGTTGGTGAGCTACGCTCGAAGAAGAAGACACTCACGCACCGGGCCGGACCGGGTGTTTCGAGGTGCAAGGCGAAGAGGTTCGTCGCCTACTCTTCAATAGACGCGATGACCCGCTAGAGACTGAGTGACCACTTCCGGTAAAAGCTAGCATTAATTGCAAACAGAGGCAGACGAAGCACACGAGAAGAAGAAGAAGAAGAAGAAGAAGAAAAAGGAAGAAAAAGAAGAAGAAGTCTCGCGCGTTTTTTTTTCTTCTTTGCCCGGTAGTCTGTGTGTAGGGCTGTAGGTCACACCCACCCACTCCGGCATGCATGCGTGAAGGTGTCGATTTCGAAAAATTATATCACGGACTACTACCCCCCGCCCCTCCCTCCTCCCCTTCACTTTACACTTGCTTCTCGATTCGGCTTCCCCCGCCCCACGTATCGATCGAAAGTGAAAAGTGGTTCGATCCCACTGTGTGCACTGGGGTGCGTTATGTGTCCGTGTAGCGCTCTCTCTCGCTCTTTCCCTCTTGCTCGCCAAAAGTTTTCCCTGCAACGCACCATTTTGCGTTGCGCTGTGAACTTTGATCTTCGGTTCGGCGTAAGCGCTTTTCCGAACGATTTTTCTCTGCTGCGTATGTGTGTGTGTGTGTGTGTGTGTGTGTGTGTGTGTGTGTGTGTGTGTGTTCGTGCAAAGTCAATATTATTACCCCTTCTTTGGTGGCTCTTTCTTTGTTTTTTTTTTGCTTTGGCCAACCGTTACCGTTTTGCGATCGAAGAAAAACGGTTGCTTCTTCTCCCTCCCTCCTTCCTGCGCCGCTCAACCATGCTCCGCTCACTTGCCACACTACTGCACTGGGAGGACCTTGGGACACAAGCAACGAACGCGCACCGATGCTTGAAGGCGATTTTCGACATCTCCGACAACCACCGCGAGTTTTTGCAGCAATCGGCGCAATCCAACAGCCCACATGGCCCCCACAGCAGCTCCGTGCAACGCTTGCTTTCTCGGGGATGGTCCCTATTGGCGGGAACCGCAACAACAACAACACCAAACTGGATCAAACATGTAAACAAAAAGGGTTTGATCGTCCGGACGGATCGGTGGTAATCTGCCATGATCATAACTTAATGTTTTTGCACAGCAAAATAAACATAGAATCGCCTAGACTGGCATGCGTTTTAGGCGGTCAAGATTTGGCTAGATTGGTGCAAAGAAAACGATACTTTCGTTTCGGGAAGCGCACCAGTCAATGCTTTACACTACCGCAGAGAGCATCCGAGCATTGATCAAGCAGCATTTTATTATCGCTTGTGAACGATATCTCCATCGAAACAAAGAGATATTCCACCTCGTTTGGCATGCAGCTCCGGGCATTGATCAAGCAGCATTTTATTATCGTTAGGAACTGGGAGGTTGGTTAGAACTGCCATATGGTACGATCGCTGAAGATCCATCGCCATCCAGCCGTTGGGAGCGCCAGGCAGGCAATTAATTGTTCCATCCCGATTGTCGCGACTTGTAAACAAACTTACCAGGTTTTACAGCCCTCCAATGAAACGCACGGAATGCCGGTATCGTTCCATTCCAGCCAATGCCGAACATAGGCGCCCGTACGACAGCATATGTTTCCAAGTGTAAACAAAGCTGTATGGCCATTTTTGTTGGTTGTTGGTACAGCTTCCCCAGCTTTTTTCTTGGTCTATTTTTGCAAAAAATACCACCCTGCGGCTTGGCCACCGCTTGTTTATTTACAATAGTGTATACGACACCCCCTAGCAGCTGCCTTCACCCCTCCAATGCCCCCCCCCCCCTGGAGTGTTCTGTTACCGCGTGCTGTATGCACTTGTGCGCATATGCATATACAGCACGCAAGTAGAACTGACAAAGGAAGAGGGAACAAAATGCGCTCAAAAAACAAATCATCAACATTTGAAACTTCTTCAACCCTCGCTCGAAAAGGGAAATGTGCTTGGGTGGGTGGTGGTGGCAGTGCCGGAGATTGAGCGTTCCATCAATTTTGTGCAGCCCCACCGCTTATGATGAGCAATCCATCGACACGCGGCACCGTGACGATCCGCACCATCAGGAAAGCGTCGTGTAACGCAAGCAGTAGCAAACCAACAAAAAGACACACACACACACACAAATAATATTGCAACGTGCTGGCGGCCCCGTTGCCCACCGAACCCTGTCCAATGCATTTCGCCAACCTTTCTGACGGACGCACATACCAAAACAAAAACATTGGAAAAGCGATTTAAAAAAAGCTATTACGGTACCAGCTGAGCGCACGCGCTTTTCCCTTTTTTTGTCGCTTCCTGGATATTGGAGGTGTTCGGCATCTTGGGGATGGTTTCCACCCTTTCACGACGATTTGCAGTTCGTGTGGTGTACGGTTTGCAAGACGATAGACGATCACTTGTTGGTGACTTCCCCTGATGAGGGCGATAAGCCTGTATCATGACGCATCGAAACACTTGCGCCGTAGAGCTTCCATAAACAATAGCCGGCATCGCGAATAAATGAACACATTTTAACAGTCGTTTAAAGTTCATTTTGGTTTAACCGAGTTCATTTGTTGTTCATTCCTGTTAAAATAAACGACCGTCAAAACAGTTAACGACTGCTCGATATCGCATATAGGCAAACACGGGGAAAAAATTCGAGCAGTACAATTAAACGACTGTTAATTTGTATCGCATACGCTCTTGACAGTCGTTTGTTTAACGGCGGCATAGGACCAGTCGTTAAAATTGACAAATGAACTCAATGCGTTCGCGATGCCAAATTCTAGCAATTTTTAACGACTCTGGTTAATTTTTAACGACTGTTAATTTTAAACCAATTCTTTCGCGATACCAGCTAATGTTTGTCATGACTGTGGCCCACAAAGACACGCGCACACACACACATTTGCGCACGGCATGTGCGGTAGTGGGGGTTGCTAGTAGTGCATTAAAAATAGTGTCACAAAATACCTAGTCGACACTATTGGCCCTAAACTGAACACCAAAAGCCAAAATGACTCAGCATCATTTAAATATCCTCAAGATCCTTCTTATCTGTTGTGATGTTGTTGAGAATCTGAGATCCTTCTTATCTATTGTGATGTTGTGTGACTCTGGGAAGTAGAATGCACCCATTCGATGCATTTAAATCGTTATCATATGTACACTTGTGCGTAATTTGAACCTATGATTGAAGGTCGATCCGTTTAGACGAAAGTGCGGTATGCGCATTCAGATTGGCAGGCACGTAGGAATTCGATCGAACAAGTTAGTAGTTAGTGATGGAATGAGAGAACGGAGAGGACAGAGAAAGCATATAGAAATAGTGCTGTCTCACACATTCTAAGCTGAGTGCGCATGAGTATCATGATGGTACAACTTAGATGATAGAGCGAGACAGATGAGCGGTTTGGTTCTTGCTAGGTCCTAATTCAGGCAGTGATGGCTCATTCCTGTTCTGAAGTTAACCGAAGCAGCATCTTGAAGCTTAGTTTTCATCGGATACCAATTTAAAGTTCAAGTGTATTTTTTGTCGAATTTTGAAGTTGAATTACTATTAGTTGGAGAGTTCGAAGTTGTCTCCAGACATTTGAGTTCGGTTCGATTGGATTTTAGTGTACCACCGGCTGAATGTTTGTTTGAAGTAGAGTAACTGAATCAGTGTCCAGCTCCCAGACGTTGGACAGCCGGACATTGGGAGTTGTGCCATAAAAACCTGAGAACTGTGATTTTGTGTGAAGTCAGTGCACCTTTGTTTTGCTAGTAGTGTAATACCTTCGGCGCTTGACATCCGAACCAGGAGTTTCTTCAGATATTTTCACAATCAATCCAAAAAGTATTGTCAGCAAACAACTAATCGTTCAAACACAAAAAATAAACGACGCATTTGTGCAAACAAAGAAGCTGCTGGGTGCCAACATCAAATACCTCATTCAGCGTCATCCCTTTTCAAGATCATTAAGATCCTTTTTTTGTGCTGTGATTGTGTGCACCTGGGAAGTTTGTCACCGTCATTCGATGCTTTTGAATCGTTATCATGCAAACATGGACGAAAGTGCGCTACTCACACTCAGATTGGCATGCACGCAAATCAAGTTAGTAGATACGGATGCAGTGAGACGACGGAGGGTGAGAGAAAGCATATAGAAATAGTGCTGTCTCACACATTCTAAGCTGAGTGCGCATAAGTGCAATGATGATACGGCATAGAAGTTAGAGCGAGAAAGCTGAGCGGCTGTGTTCTAGTTAGGTCCTAATTCAGGTAGTGATGGTTCATTCCTGTTCTGAAGTTAACCGAAGCAACATCTTGAAGCATAGTGTAGTAGTTTCTAGTGTGCAGCAATAAAGTTATTGGAAGTATTGTTTCGAACATTGAAGTTGAACTACTATCAGTTGGAGAGTTTGGAGTTGTCCCCAGACATTGAAGTTCGGTTCGATTCTGATTTTAGTGTACTACGGGCTGAATGTTTGTTTGAAGTACAGTAATTGAATCAGTTCCCAACTTCCAGACGTTGGAAAGACAGGCATTGAAGTTGGATCTTAAGAAGCTGAGGATTGGGATTTTGCGAGAATACAGTCTTGTGCCAGTTTTACTAATTCATTAGGACTTTGCTTCTAAACTAGGATTTCTTCAGATATTTCCCCAACAATCGAACGCAAATTCCTTCTCGAAGTGCTCTAGTGTATAAGTGTTTGTCGCAATATCACGCTGGTGCTCTGAACATCTTAGTGCAGTAAAACTGACTTTTTGAAGATTTTGGTTGGTTGGTGTGTTGGGTGACGTCGTGTTACAAATTTAGTCGTCTGCGCCGGCTAGAATGAACCAGCTCAATGTAAATTCTACCTACCATCACCACCACCATCACCACCATCACCATCTTCCTCCGCTTCATCATCTGCCGAGCCAAGACCACCAACAGCTAGTGGTGCAGCACAGTCAGCAGCAGCAGTGGGCCAGTGTGCGCGGTCGGCTGTCGTACTACAGCGAGAACGAGCTGGCGGAACGGCGACCCTCGAACGCGGGCCCGCGGCAGCCGCGCAGCCGGGCCGGTTCGGCCGGGCCCACGCCGAGCGGAGCGAACGGTGCTGCCGCACCGGAGGGACCGTCGGGTGGCACCGGCAGCAGTACCCCCGGTCATGGTGGGGCCCGCCTGCTCAACTGGATGCGCAATGCACCCGGGCTGCGGAAGTTGCGTCTGCGCCGCTGGAACTCAACCGGCTCGTGGGTCAATATCGTTCGATTATTTTCATTTCTGTTACGTTACCACTGCTAGATGAGTCATCGTTTACATCCCTTCAAAAGGGGACCGAAGAACCTCACACCCACTGCAAGTGTACTAATGCTCTGTGGTGCTTTTCCCACCATCTCTTTCTTTCTTCCCTTTCAACAGAGCCCGGAACCATGCGGTACGATCGATCTGACCAACTTCCACGTCACCGAGGGCAACTACACGAAGCGCAAGAATGTGTTCAAGCTGACCACGGCCGCCGGTTCGTACTGTCCGCTGGAGGCGGCCGCTGCGGCCGGCTTCGGCGGCCACGCCGAGGTCCATCGCACCCAGTCCGCCTCCGGGCTGGCGACGGTGGGCGGCAGCGGCCCGGGCAGCAGCACCTGTGCGTCGTCCGTACGCAGCGCGTCCACTGCCGGGCTGCCCGGGTCGGAGCGGGAGTTGCTGCTGCAGGCGGACAGCCACGGCGACATGGAGGGATGGATGGAGTCGCTGCGGCTCGTGTGCGGTAGCACCGGCCAGCTGCACAGTCCGGTAAGTGTGGTTAGGAAGAGGTTTCTTTTTTGTTTTTTGTTTAATGCCTCAGTCTTTTTTGGACGCTTGATAACATTGTGAACGTGTGAGTCATTTTGTCTCGCCCAGTTGTGGGTTAGACCTACTGCATCTCACACAACTGCTCCAATCACAGTCTGTCATGCTCGGTCATCGGCCAGTTGGCGTCATTTGAACCTACGACGAGCATGTTTTGGAATCGGTTCAACTGTTACAGTACGCTGCGAAATTTTAGCCTCACTCACATTTTATTATCGAAATCTTTGCTCCATTCTATGCATTAAATTGAGCTTTAAATCCAATATGTGCATTGTGATAGTGTACTTTTTTTTTGATACTTTGATACCGAATGTCATTCTAAAAAAAATATGGGCATAACATTCAAAAAACAATGTTTGGCTCTTAGGCATCCATTTTGGACAGTGCGCATCAATTTTTTGGACTCTAACGCACCGATTATTGGCTGTAAGTCAAAATCATCTGACTCTTCTTGAAGGAATTATGATAAATTTATAAGATATTTGAGGTGACAACTGTAATTTTGAATTCCAAAAATATATTACAAAAAACCTGTTGAACCTTGAAACTACATGCGAATTGTGCATAACATATGTGATATTTCAACTTCTTTCAATTAAATTATCAATTACTTAACTTAAACTCAAACCCTGTATTCTTAGTCACTATCTTAGTCACTTTCGTATGTAAACATTGTTATTCACCGCGCGCAAAATGTTAATCCACATCAATCTAACATTTCATTTCCATCACAATAATTTTTCATTTCTCCACCATGATTTTCAACACGACTTTCAGCTGGATTGAGTTTGACAGTTCTTTGTTATGTGTTGAAAATCATGTGTTTAAACTGAAAATTCATTGTGAAACAAATGAACCGTTTGACAAATGTGGAAAAACATCTTGGATGTGGTGAATAATTATGTGCACATTCGAAACCGACTTGGAAAACTCGCTAATTTCGGAATGCACTGTATCAAACATAACATAAACATTTGAAAAACTAAAGCGATTGACTTGCAGTCGAAAATTGATGCCTTAGAGAACAATATTGATGCGCACTGTCCAAAAATGGATGCCTTCGAGGCAAACATTGTGACACGCTTTCAAAAATTTATGCCCCAGAAACAAAAATACCTGAGTTAGAGTCAACATTGAACGGCAACTGGTTGTTAAAGCTAGTTGAAATGTAGTCCATAGGGGTTGGCAGTGGAACACATTGTACTCGGTATTTATTTAAAAAAAATGTAAAATTGTGAAGCTCTCATTTTGGGACGCACTGTTTATGACCTGCAGCGAACTTTTCACTTTGTTTGGACGTATCCAAAAGCCCGAATGCTGCTGGCCCAAGCGGGACCAGGAAGACCTAGGGCAGGTATGACGTCAAGGTGTCCATAAGGTCTGTCCACAGTATAGTGAACGGTCACACCATCTCGCTGTGAGTGTGTGTGGGCTGGACGGAGACCTGTAAGTGGTGCAGTGGTTTCTCCCCCGTTGACCACGGCTCTTATCAGTGTTGTCACCGTAGGGAGGGTTTTGGCGAAACCTCCTCCACACACCCAAACGCCACACGATAACGAGCGCCTCCCGATAACGAGCAGCGTGTGTGAGTGTGCGGGTAGGCGCGTGTGATAAAGTACTCGAAAGTCGCGCTTTTCGCACTTGAAGCGGATGCGCTACCTGTCGCGTCGCAGTTATGTCCAGTGACTCTCCGGTCCATCGATGGACCTCATCCTGACGGCGCCCATCATCCGGCAGTACTTCCCGCGAGCCTGGGACGTGGCGTACGCGTACGCCAGCGTCCAGCAGCGGATGGGCGAGCTGGTGCTGCTGGCAGTGTGGCGAACCCGAGTGCGACAGAGCTTTCCTATCAACATCCAAGTGTGCCATCGCGATCTGTCTAATGTGGTTCTTTCTCCTTCTCTCTCTCTCTTTGTAGGACTATCTCAGTGGACGTGGAGGGCAACAGGCCGAGCCGCAGCGCATCGCAGCCCAAACGAGCGTGCAGGTGCAGGGCGGAAGCGTGGGCGGCACCGGCTCGAACAGTGGCGACGACTACTCGCCCGTGCTGCCGGCCAAGTCGCAGCGCAAGTATGCACTCGGGTCACGCTCCCCGTCCGGCCAGTCGCCGGTCACCAAGAGCCGCAAGACGCCGCAGGCTGGCTGCAGCTCGCCGACCGACAGTGCCGACCAGTCGATCGCGTCCACCTCCAATCAATCGGCGTACCATCAACCGCCCCACCACTACCAACAGCAGCAGCAGCAGCACCACCATCACCATCATCACGGCGCGAAGGATAGCTCGGATCGGGAGAGCGGCTCGCCCAAGTCGAAAACCTGGAAGGGCATCATGGCGGCCAAGTTCCGCAAGATGCAGTGGCAGCCGGCGGCCGCCGACCTGCCGGACAACGCGCCGACCGGTCTGCCGCTCGAGCTGTGCCCGGTGTCGAGCCGCAACCGGTTCTTGCCGCTGGTGGTGGAGAAGTGCATCAGCGTGGTCGAGTCGAAGGGCCTGCTGGTGGTGGGCATCTATCGCATCCCGGGCAACACGGCCGCGATCGCCGCCCTGACCGAGACGATCAACCGCGGGCTGGACGAGGTGGCGCTGAACGATCCGCGCTGGGACGACGTGAACGTCGTGTCGTCGCTGCTGAAGGCGTTCTTTCGCAACCTGCCCCAGCCGGTGCTGCCGGACGCGATGTACCGCGGCTTCATTAGCGCGGACCAGCAGAGCGGCCAGCGGCGCCTGATCGCGCTGCGCCAGATGCTCGAGCGCATACCGCGCATGAACTACGAGACGCTCAAGTACCTGATGCGCCACCTGGTGCTGGTGACCGCGCACAGCGAGGCGAACCTGATGGATCCGCGCAACCTGGCGATCGTGTTCGGCCCGTCGGTCGTCCGGTGCACCAGCGACTCGATCCAGTCGGCCGTCATGGACATGCGCCACCAGTGCCAGATCATCGAAGTGCTCATCATCTACGTAAATATGGAACTGAAACCCCGTCCCGCCAGTCGGCAGTAATGCTCTAACGCGGCGCCACTTTTCTCTTTCCAGTACGCCTACTTTTTCGAGGAAGGGCTGCTGCCGAGCGCGGAGGAAGCGCAAAGTGCGGCCGGCTCGGAGGCCGACGCTGGGCCGGGCGCCTCGCTGCTGCTGGAGAATGCCGGTAGAATCGAGCGTAAGTGTCTGCTCCTGCGCGCACTCCTGCACCTGTTCCACGTGCGCATACACTGGAAGCGCTCCGGGTCGTACGACGTGAAGCCGCAGTAGCTGCTACCGCAGTCTCCCATCTTGGACCATTTACATCCTTTCTTTTTTTTTACATACTTCACATATATCGTGACCCAACAAAAGGCGCTACAGCGTATTGCAAGAGAGTGCAATACAGCATTCACAGGAAATGCGTTCCTTTTTAGTCTTAAAAGCGCCGCACGCGCTGCTGCGAATCTCGCTCTCCCTTCGTGCCAAGTATCGTGGCTCTACCACGCTCTCTTATTACGCCATTGTAGTATCTATACACACACAGCACTGTAGCATGCAAAGTTTCGTGTGCCATCTATATATTTATTTGCCACAGCAAACACCCAAACAGTAATTCGAATGCCACGACAAAATCTCTCAGGATGAGGTAACAAAACACCAAATCCGTCAGTACAAATAGCGCAAATAGGTTAGCCATAAGGCCCAAAGGTCCTAGTAAAGGTTTTTTTTTCAGAAAAATTGGCCGTACAGTCGAAATGTATAGAAAACCCATTACAAAAGGCATGCGTGCAAGACTTGCTAGGAAGATTTAATTGCACCCCTTCCCTCTGGTGCTAGTGGTTTTGCAGATGTAGAGTAGAAGAGCGCACCACAACACCAGCATTGTAGCACTAAGATGGATTACAATCCCGTCTTTATATGCACTTTTTATCCCCCCCCCCCCCCCGTTTTTTTGCACTTGAAAATAATAGCACACGAGCTACAAAAAAAAAACAAAAAAAACTTTAGAAACAATCTGCACCACACAACCACCCCAAAAAGAATGCGAAAAATGCCAATGCCCCTGGAGTGCAAATAAAATGCGCCCGTAAGATGTGGCGGGTAGAAGCGCGGCGGTGGCTGGTGGGCGATTGAGAGCCTGTTTACTTCTTTACTTCGGCTTGCAACAGTTTAGTTGCCAGGACAAAAACGAAACCAAAACGAAATGGCTTTCATGCACTGGAACATTTGCGCCACCTTTTAGGTTGGCTTTTTTTTTGTTTTTGTTTTTTTTTTTTTTTTTTGAGGATGCAAGGTAAGCTCTTACACAAAGCATTCGATACATCGAATGGCAACGGTGTCCGGCAGTGGTGGAAGCTTTTTTGTGTTTTTTTTAACCCATCCCAACACCTTCCACAGCTAGCACTAACTAAACTCCTACTAACTGACCTTTCGCTCGAGTGAATCGTTTTTACAGGTACAGAATGAGCCATTTACACGTGTTAAATTTGTTGCATTTATGTATTACAGCCAGCTCAGATCAGTTATTTTCAGAAACGTTGTAAAACAATCGCATTCTTAGCTATTCTGTTTTGCTGCGACAAATTTACGCAAACTGCCTCTATCGCACACGTGTTTATTTTTTTCTTCCTTTTTTTTTAATGCATGTCGCATCTGCAAACCCAACTGTCCCGAATAGACGTCCCCGTATGTCGATATTTGATTGGACTTTAAGCGATATTCGTTTGCGACGGGAGGCGTCTTTTTAGGATCTCTAGTTGATTTGATGATGGGATGGGATGATTTTAGCAAACGTGCACTCGAAACATGGAGGAAGAATCCGTCTCGGTGACCCATTTTGAGCCCTTTGGCATTGCTCTCGTCGGTCAAAAGTGGGCGAAATTATAGGCTGTTGCGCATTTACAACACCAACGCAAGTAACGCATTTGAGCTGGAATGTTCATCACTCGCCCCAGTTTTATCACTGGAATGCAATCGTTGTAGCTCCACCCAACTCTCTTTATCTTAAAAACCAAAAAACAAAAACAAAAAACAAAAACGCTCATGCACCCCATTTGCCCCATTTTGCAGCGCTGCGGGATCCACCGAAGGAGAGCAGCTCCGGCTTTGTGGCCAACATCGTGCAGGCGGCGAACCGCAAGATACGCCGGACGGCGCAGCGCAAAAGCACCATGTCCTCGACCACTCCCGACACGCTCTCGCTCGACAGCACTACGGTGAGGAGGGAAGACAGGGGCTCGACCGTCTCGTGGCCAGTTTATTAATTTGCTTCTTTTTTTGTTGTTGCTAGTCGGCGGAATCGAGGGAGCAGTCGTCGCGCGTCATCCAGCGCGTCTACCAGGAGCAGGGCCCGCGGCCGGGCACGTCGCACGGTGGACCGGCGGCCGGGCCCGGCGGCTCCCAGCAAGCGCTCCAGACCGTGCCGGACGCCGGAGGGCCGATGGCGTTGCCGATACCGCGCGGCACCCGCTCGGTTGGCAGCGCCGAGCCGGGCTGCGAGCCACCGACCGAGGATAGCCTGATGCAGCTGCACCACCATCACCATCACCATCACCACTACTACCACAGCAGCCGGCACCACAGCAGCCAGAGCAATGACGACGCGTCATCAGTATTAAACCGATCGTCCGAGGATGACTCGAACGACAGTGCCTTCGCCGACAACGGTAAGCGCTGGGGTGGCGGCCCACCAACCGGACCGTATCTACCCCGCTGGTCTTAGTGGCGGACATCCACCAACAACTCGCACATCCACGCACACACAAACACACATACATATAATTATCTATATTCGTTTTGCACCCGAGTGTCCGACATCCCTCCCGACATCCTGTTAAGCATAAGTTTGCCCCATCGCCTGGTCGTATGTCTCTCGCGTTCGCTCTGTAACCCTCGATCACCTTCATTGGATTCCCTTGGGGAGCATCCCTGACCGTTCTACCATCACACTCACACTCACACTCACATTCACACTCACACTCACACTCACACTCACACTCACACTCACACTCTCACTCACACTCACACTCTCACTCACACTCACACTCACACACGCGCGCGCGTACACATACACATACACACATGCGCAATTAAGTGAAGCCAAGCGAGAAAGGAGACGATCCGTCCGGCACGACGCCACCAACCAAGCACTCGACCGATCCGAGCAGTCGCTTTTTGCACACACCCACACAAAAAAAGCGATCCCTCCGCTACGTGATCCGCTGGCATCGAGGTATCGGGGTGGCTGTCGAACCCAATCATCCCACCACCATCAGCCGCAGCAAGCCGATGAAACATTGGCGAAGGCCACAGGTTGTGCCGGTAAACAAAACTAGACCAACCCGTTCGTGCATTGTGTGCTGTTACTGCTGCTGTTGCTGTTGCTCCTTTTGCATATTAGGATCTATTCTTGTTTTTTTTGTATTTAAAACTCTTGCTCAATTCCCACGCTTTGTTGGGAACATGCCTGGCCCTATGTGCATGGTTTGCGCTGAGCGTCATTCCACTAACGTTTCCTCTCACATTTAGCTGCCTGGTCGAGCGCGCGAGCATGCAGTGCCGTTGAGTTTTGGTATTTTTCGTTGTTAGTTTTTGCTAGTTTTGTCCTGACTTTGTTTTGATTGTGCTATAAACCTACGCTCGCTAACTGAAGCCGTGAGACGACGACTAATGGTGCTAATCTAATTTCGTGTTTTTTTTTTTTAAACGAAGCGAATGATATTTCTTCGAAAAAGCTTGAACCGTTCAAGCTATACTGTGAATATGCGTTGCGTTTGAACGTTTTCTCATAGCACGAAATGATTTTAAAACACTGGAAGTCCTTTGGGGACTCCTCCTAATGTGTCTAACTCCATTTTGTCCTCTCTCTCTCTTTTGCTCCATTAATCAAAATACTTACACAAACACTTACAACAATTAAATACAAAAACACACACACAAGAGTTTTCTATTCTATATATCCTATTTCCTTAATCTTCCAATCAAACCTTTTTGCTTTTACACTGTTCGCACCAAATTACTACTACCGTTGAAGCTTGTCCGTTGATTTTGATGCCCTATATGTGTCGTTTGTTGTCTGTTTTTTGTGTGTTCTTTTTCTTTCTCTCTCTCTTTCTCTCTCTCTCTCTCTCTCTCTCTCTCTCTTTTCCTCCCGTTTTTTGTTTTGTTGTTTTGCTCCAACACTGACCTACTTGAGGCGTCGTTTGTAGGGCGCCAAAGGAGGTAGGAGTACCCGGTAGGCATGCAGATCGCGCTTTGCTAACGTTTTTTTTTGTTCTTATCTTCTCTCTCTCTCTCTCTCTCTCTCTCTCTCTCTTTCTCTTTATCTCCATTTGCCTTCTCCGGTCCATCTTCACAGGATCGATGTCGCTGAAGACGGTGACGATCGCGCTGGACAACAAGCTGCGCTCGCTGCGCGACTCCTCGGTCGACTCCGACCGGGACCAGGCGCTGGAGAGTGAGAGCGGGGGCAGCGAGCAGCCCGGGTACGGCAGCGGGAGGCACCACTCGCTGCACCAGCAGTGGAGCCACATGGGGGGGCGCTCGCCCCGGCCGCTCACGCTCGGCGAAAACATCCCGTACGCGGACGAGTCGCCGGAGCGGCCGCTGATACAGGGCCGGTCCAAGCCGGCCCGCACCCTACCGGCACCAGGTGCCGTCAACAACAACAACAACAATCATGAGGATGGTGGAGCTGTAGTGCCGCTGGCGGCGACCCCGGCCAAGCAGCAGCAGCAGCTGAAGAAGGCGCTGACCGCCCACTCGCAGAAATCGATCGACAGTGGCGGCACGATCAACTCCAGCACCACCAACAGCTGCCTGACGTTGGTCAACGAGGCCGATGCGACGGTCGACGGTGGTGCTGGCGGTGGAGGTGCCGGGTTGGAGGGCCACGAGGACGACGACAATGGGCAGCAGCAGCCGGTACCGGCCGTCGTCGGCAAGGCGGGGCAACGCAACGCGTCGCTCAGCTCGGACGAAACGGACACCTCGACGACGAGCAATCCGCGCGAAAAGCTGACCGCGGCCACCTACCGCATCGACACGGAGAAGCTGAAAAAGATGAACCGCATCCTGACGCAGCTCGAGCGGAAGGCGAACAATCTCGAGCGCAAGTTCAACCTGAACCGGTCGCTCTCGCTCAACTACAAGTCGCCGAAGGCGGCCGACTGCTGCTGCACGCACCACGGCCTGCCGGCGACGTCCCACTCGTCCCAGGCCCCGCTGCCTCACTGCTGCCAGCATCAGCAGCAGCAGCAGCAGCAGCAGCAGCAACAGCAGCAGCACATTAGCAACAACCTTAACAACAACAACAGCGCGAGCTGTCACAATCACAACGCTGGCACCACCATCGGCAGCCTCCGGTCCCGGTTCTCCCTCACCAAGGACGAAAAGACGGACAAAAACATTAACCGGCGGCGGCAGATCCACGACACCTGTGCGGTGCACCCGAGCGGCCCGACGCCCGCCGGCAACGACAGCAGCAGCTGCGGCGAGCAGCAACCGTGCGGCGGCGGCGGCCCCCAAATCATACTGACGCCGGCCGCACCGCCGCCGGCAGCGAGCGGCGGCGGCGGCGGAGGCGGCGGGGACGCCAGCGGCGCCACGTCGGGAGCCGCTCGATCCGACGCCGGCACACCGTCGGCGGCACGCACGATTACTACGCGAACAAACTGAACGCCCAGCACCACCACCACCACCACCATCACCATCCGCACCGGGAGCACATCGCGGGGCCGGGTTGCTGCCCAGTGCCACAGAACTGAACCTCTTCTTGACGTCGGTGTCGATGTGTGTGTGGTTTTCTGTGTTAGAACGTAGAATTGGAAAGATTTCGAACTCCACCTGGTCTAGCAGCGTAAGGGCAATAGTAGTAGTAGTAGTAGTAGTAGTAGTAGTGTAGGGAATAGAGCACACACACAAACCTATATACAAAAGATTAGCCCACACCAACTTAACTCCCCGCTCCCCCGGAGTTGTGCTTGGTTAAGTACTTTCATTGTGCAATGTTGGAGAAGATTTAAAAAAAGCGAGAAAAGAGAGAGAAAAAGCGAAAGATGGTGACCACCAGTCCAGATACGAAACGACGACGAAAGCGTGTTTGTTTTCGAAGTTCGAAACGACTCGAGAAAGTAGCTGTAGTAGCAGTAGTAGTAGTAGTAGTAGCAGCAACATAAGGAGAGGGAACAAGAGAGAACAGGCAAAGTGCATACGCATACAAATTATATACACACTGTAGCTTTAAGGACTTGTAACGGTAGCATCTAAGGGCTGTAAAGCTGTAAAGAGAGCGTCAGAAGAAGAAGAAGAAGAAGGACCCAAACAATGCGCGCTCATCCCGCCCCAAGACACCAGACCCACAATTTTGCGAACCGAGCACACGCTGACGCCGCACACACATACAGAGATACACTAATTTGGTAGACACAAAACCGTGTGGCGAGAAAACAGCATGATACACACAGCCGGTTGCAACGGTTGGCGAAATCAAAATTGTGATAATTATTGTGTAAAAAATAGAAGAAAAAAAATGAAAGCGACAAAAACAAGCTCCCCGCGCGTAGGCTTCAACACGAATTTGATGGAACAAGATACAAAATTAGTAAGAGAGAAAGAGAGAGATAAAGCATTGTGTAGCAGTTAGAAGCCCCCCCATTTGTTATTGTTTATTATCTATTATTGCTGCTATCTCTTTCGCCAGCCACCGTGCTTTTGTCCCTTTTTCTTATAAGAAAAGGTTAATTTTAATACTTCTGTTGTTTGTTTGTTTTTGGGTTCTTTTACATCTGTGCGCCAAATTACACGTATCTGTACATGTTTGTGTGTGTGTGTGCGTGCGTGTGTGTACCGGTTTGTGTCGTGCGTTCGTGTGCATAGTGTATGTGCATTATATTCCCGATTATAGCTTTTTCCCCATTTTAATTTCTAGTTTCCCTTTTGTTTTTGAATGTTTATACACACCATCCTCAAACCCCTCCGTCAGCCCCACTTGACAAACAATTGCGTGTGTATTGAAACTAATGACACTGTGTGCGTATGTGCGTGTGTGTGTGTGCGTGTGAGTGCGATTTGTGTTAAGCAATGTGTCCTTTCTTTCCCCCTTTTAGTTGGTGTACGCCAACAACAATCAATCTGTCTATGTGTGCGCGTGTGTATGTGTGTGTATGTGTGTGTGTGTACGTATTTATGCGTCTTTTTTTATGTGTATCGATATGTGTTTTGTGTGCCGGTCTATGTGTCTATGTACAATGTAAACCAGTTTTAAGGGTGAAGCAACCCAATTGCTTTACTATTAACTACTACTTTCTTGTTTTCATTTTTTTACCATTTTTCCTCCTTCTTCGTGCACTGTGGTGAAACAAACACGAGAACAAGCCTGCTGAGAGCGAAACAAAGAAATGTAACTGTAAGCGTTTCGACTGAAACAAATGCAAAACATTCATTTAGCAAAGAAATGTAGCAAAGCAAAGCAAACATTGAAAAGCGAGCTTGCGCACACCCAACCCCCGTTGCAGCGAACAAAAAAAAAAGAAAAGAAAGGAAAACAAACACACGAGAAACCCCGCAGTATTCAGGCACAGGAGCTTTTAGGGTACGCATTAGAGGCAGCGGGTAAAATGATTGGCTAATAGAGAGAAGAGGAAGAAAAAGAGATTTAAATTCGAGATTAGGATACGAACCCCGATGCTGGCTGCTAGCGAGCGAGAAAGCTTTCTTCGCTACACAATTATAATTACGCATCAACGATAGGCCCGAAAGACGCCTGGGAAGGGGGGGGTCTGCCAAACAATATTGGCGAAATTGAATTATTGTTTTGTTTTGTTTTGCTTTGTTGTTTTTCGGACAGAATTGGAAATCTGATTGGGGCTAGTGTAAGGAAACAAAACAAAACAAAAGCAAACAAAAACAAAAAAACGAGAATTATGCAGCAAACGAAACGAAATCAACAAACATGAAGCGGCATTCACACAGCGGATGAAGTGATATTAATTGCTAATAAAAATTAATAAAAAAAAAAAAACGCCGACACGATTTCAGTTTTCTGCCGCTTCGCGTAGCGAGCGTGTGTGTCAATATCACAGCATAGTTTGCTATATGTACTTGAGTCTGGAACGGCCCTGTGACCCGAACATACAACAGCTCAGCAATATACGGAATTCAGCAACCCCCCGAAGTTACCTTCTGCTTCTGGTTTACCTTTGAGGGAATCGAAATAGCAGATTGACTAGCCAACACAGGACGTAATAAAACCGGTCTGCAATTCAAAGCGTATCCTTACATTAAAACATATTAGATTCAATTATTTTAATCCAACAGGTTAATCCAATTATTACCGGCTAAAGCAGGCCTAAACCAACAACGTTGGTGGCTCTATTGTCTCAAATAAGAAGAATCAAGAACTTCGGTCATAAATGGCCATTTACTGAACGACTGATTAGGGTGGGTAAGGAGCAGGTTATCTATTGAGCCCGAATCCTATAACATCATTTGATATCCGCTAGATCTAAAGTTGAATTTTAAAAAAAAAAAAAACTTATATAATTATTGAAAACCACAGAACAGATGCCATACTTACCACGGCTTACTAAGTCCTGTCTTTTATATTTTTTTTTCTTTCAAACAATTGGGGAAGTGTTTTGTTTCGGATGCTCTACACAATACTACCAAGCATTGCGGAACAGAATGAGAGATTTGGTTTGTTTTTTTTTTGTTTCCTTTTTTTTGTATGTTTGCAGTTTTTCAAATTTTTTGGAGGAAATAGATTCAGTGAGGGAGGGGGTAGGGGTGTTAATTATTTCAGTTTTTGTTTTTTTTTCTATTATTACAGATGTTTAGTTTTGCGTGTCTCTGTGTGTGTGTGTGTGATTTTCTCTGTCTACTTTCCTACACACACACATTCACACAGACAATCTTTAGTGAGAGGAAGCGGGGCAGGGGGATCTCCTTTACGTTTCACAACATTTGTCTTGTGCGTTCTTCCTGTGTTTTTTTTTTTTGTTTTGTTCAAACAGCTTTTCCTCCCCTCCCATATTCACCGTTGGTCTATCTCTCTCTCTTTCTATCGCATTTTTTCTATCATTTATGAATGTTTTGATTGGTTTTAGTTCACTACTCGTTGTTTTTTTCTCGTTTGCCTCCATGCATACGATTTGCACAGTTTTGTTTGTGATTTTGCCGTTCAAATTAACAATACACTGTTTTCTGACACCCTTTCCCCGCACCAGCTCCACCAGCTTCACCGGGACGGCCAATGGGGTTTCCGCCTGGTTTAACACTTTTGAAAAATAGAAGCGGAAGTGAGGAATGGGTTGGTGGAAGAGGGTGGAAGGGATGAAGAGAGCAGAGAGCATCACTACTGGTGTGGTGTTTGTGGTCTGGTATGTGTGTCCTTGTGTTTGTAAGTATGTGTGTTGTGTGTTTGTTATTCATTTAATTTCACTAGCTTTAGACACTCACCGATCGTCCTCTCTCTTTCGATCGTATTTTTTATCTCCCTTTTGACTAGTTTTGTTTAATGTTTTTTTTTTCGCTCCTCTGTTGTCCGTTCTGTTTACTTTCTTGTCTTCCCTACTCTTTCTTATTTTCCTACTTCTTCTCCTCGAATTTTCTTATTAGTTTTTCTCCTCGTTGTTTTGCTTTGTAAAATGAAGTTTGCGTTTAGATTAGTTTTGTTTCACTTCATCTGCGTCGGTTCGTTTATCATACGGCCCGAGTGTCGCCCCGTAAACGAACTTCAAAACGTTGGCGGATGCTCAACCCGCTCACAATTAGTCAATCGATCAATCCAATCGATTGCGGCGTTTGTTTTTTTGGTCCAGGCATTTCCGGTTCCGGTTTACAATGAAAAAAAAAATACCAACATTTCTCCCTCGCACCCCCCCCCACACACACACACACAGACATCCGTTTTCACCAACGCAGCAGCTCACAGTTTTCTTTCTTTGAGTTTTGTTTTTCTCATTCAAACAATTGTCCGTTTTTTTCTTGTTGTTCTAATTTAAGTATAAGTGTTTTTTGTTGTTTTTTTGTCGTTTTTGTTAAATATTCTTGTGTTGAGTAGTGTACACACGCACACGCAACATTTGATTATCCATCCGGTTTTTTTTTTTTGTTTAAGCCTTTCCCGTTCCTCCACTCTCGAATCATTCAATTGGAGCGGAAACCTTTTTCGAGAGCAAAAAACAAAATAAAAACCAACAACACCCACTCAATGCCACCCCACCCCAAATCGCCTACACGCATGCCTAACACTAATGATTACTTGAAATTACTTACACACACTCGCACACGTACACAACGTTGGTGTGTTTGTGTGTTTTTTTCTTCTTCTTTTCATTTCATCTTCTTGATTCAACACATTCCTATACTTCAAATGTAGTAGTAGTAGTAGTAGTAGTAGTAATAGTAGTAGTAGTAGTACAACGGTATTATAAGAAATGCTATTCCAACTAGAAACATGTTTAACTTGATTGTTTTTGTTGTCGTTTTGTTTTGGTAATGTAAAAATCATTTTCCCTCATCACTGCGAGAGAGAGAGAAAGAGAGAGGGCTAGGGATGGGGGAGAGTGTACAGAAATATGAAGCGTTGTGTTAGTGTGTGTTGTGAGTGTATGTATGAGTGTGTGTGGAGGGGTGTTTAATGTGTAGTATTTCTTTTGTAATTGTATGTTTGTGTATGTATGTGTGTGTGTGTGACTGTGCTGTCTAACACTCTCCCGCAGCGCAGTTCCCCTTTCAAGCAGCCCTTGTTTGTTTGGTTATTTTTTCTTTTTCCTTTCTTTTATATTTGCAAATATCCTACACAAATGGTGCGCACTGTTGCTGTTACCAACCACCACCACAAAAAGGGGTTGACGATGAAGTGGGGCTGTGTGTGTGTGTGAGTGAGGCATTTACTTCCTTAGGTTTTTTTTGGTATTGTTTGTTGCAAATCCTGCTCTACAGGGTTGGCGCTACGATATGAAACGGCTTGTTACAAACACTGACTACCAAGATATTTGCCGCTGTTTTTGCTTTTGTTTTTGTTTTTTTTTTCTGCCACTATCTCCCCCACGTGTGCCATTTGGTATGGTAACAATTGGCCAAACAAAAAGGACACAGCGGTAAACCTTTGGACCTGCCGAATGCTGTTGCTTCTCCATTCTTTTTTCCTCTTATTATCTCTCTCTCGCTCTCAATATAAACTATTTTCCTCTGTTTTCCATTTCCTCCAGTTTCGGTCATGCAAATTCAACCTCCCTAAACTACACTCCCCACGTAGGTAACGCGCGTGGTCCGCAGGAGCCAAAACCGTGATTAAAGTATTAGTGTGAGTGTGTGTGTGTTTTTTTGTTGTTGTTGTGTGTTAGAGGAGAAACAGAGCTACAGAGGAGTGGAGAGGAGAGCGAAAGATACTAAGCTACTAAGACAGCTAGTATCGCACAACAAGTGTTTGTGTATGTGTTGGTGTGTCTGCAGATATACACTAGAGAGAGAAAGAATATCAAGTTCTTACTTCACTATTGGCAGTACATATCTTGTTTTCTTCGCTGTATGATTTGTTTTTGTTCTATTTTTGTTCTCTTTTTGTTCTCCTTTCTTCTTCTTCTTCTTCTTCTTCTTCTTCTTCTTCTTCTTCTTCTTTTTCTTCTTCATCTTTCCCTATGAGTGGCTGTGTTTATATGTGTACGTCAGAGTGTCACTGAGACAGATAGAGAACGTGTGTTGGGGTGTGTGTGATTACAGTGTGCGCTACACTGGTGTAGGTGGCGATGAATGCCACACCGGACCCACCACCCACAGGGCCTAGGGCTACTACCGTCGGGCTCTTACCCCCTAAAACCTTCCAAAGCTATTCTACAAGGCTACAAAGTGTCGATAACCCCACTAAAATCATGCCGTCGTGGCTCCGTCCGTCCAACAACTCCTGCTAATGCGTCAAAAACCACTCCCGCGAGGAGGATGCGGGTGGAACACAATGGAGGACGCACCCAACCACACACACACCTAGTACACCCCCACGTCCGGTACTGCTAACGCTACTAGGAGATATATTCCCGCCTATCCCTACCGTGGGCGTTCGACCTGCCCCGAGAGAGACAGCCGTAACCGCCAATTCAAACCTTCATCTACTAGCAGCTGTCAGACCGCGTCAAACCGCGCACCAAGCGACGAACCTCGGTGAGCGCTAGAGAACACTACGTCTTGAGCGCTTAGTGCTAAGAGGTGACTCCACGCGCGGCTCACTGTGCCGGCGACCAGTAGGGCGAGTCGAGCACCGCAAACGAGTCCGGCAGCAGCACGGCGTACTCCACCCCAACGTCTTCCTCTTCCTCCTCCTCCTCCTGCTGCTGGTCGTCGGCGGGCATGGGTGTGGGTCGGCGGCACCGCCGGCCCGCACTGTCCGGCGGCGAGCCCGACCCGGTCGCTGCCGGTGACGTCATCTCGGCCGTGCCGCGCGCCCGATACCGCCGCTGGTAGTTGGCGCTGCGGCCGCGCGACCTCAGCCTGCGGATGCGCCGCTGCTGCATCGGCTGGTCCGGCTGGCTGGCGGTGGCGGCCGGGGGCTGCATTGCGGCTGCCTGCTGCCCGCCCTCCTCCGAGTCATTTTCGCCCTCGTCGTCGCCCTCGTCGCCCAGCCCGAAGGTCGTGCGACGCCGAACGTCGCCGTCCTCGTCCTCCTCTTCGTCTTCCTCCTCTTCGTCCTCCTCGTCCTCCTCCTCTGCCTCCTCCTGCGCGGTCTGCTTTCCCTGCGCCCGGCAGACACGGGCGGGTATGGTACGGGCCCTCCGCTCACCCCCGGTACCACCGGCTGGTGGTGGTGACAGATCCTGGTCCTGCGCAAACGAGTTACAACAAAAAGAGGAGGTCGTCCGGTGAATCGAGATCGACTCTTCCCACCCACCGCAATACCGCGCAGCAATGAAAGGGGGGCGCAAAAATGAGGCGCGTGAGTGTGTGTGTTTTTTTTTGGTTTTGGTTGTTGTTATTGTAAGTGATGCGTTGGAAGGATTTTCCGTTGCGTGAATCGGTGCCAGTGTGTTTAGGTGTGTGTGTGTGTGTGTGTACAAGGAGAGTGTGCGTCATAGCAATTCCGAAATTCCAATTCGCATACAGTGTGCCAGGTGAATGCAATCGTAGGAGCAGGAGAGAGAGAGAGAGCCAATTTGAAAATTGTACAATGGAGATGAAATGAACGATAAATGGACAAACAAAAATGCATAAAGTTATCACACACACACACGCACGAAACAAAACAATGAAAAGAAAAGAGAAAGAGAGAAAGAGAGAGAGAAAGAGAAAAGAGAAAGAGAAAACGTGTCCACAGGTAAGACAAATGTGACAGGAGGAGAACGAATGGAAGGAGTTTCAACGTGATACGTGGCATGATACGGAATGATGAAAGCACACGCTTGGGCAGGCCGCTCTGAGCGTACATCGAAAGGTAGGTTCGAGCAAGATACCGAAGAGCAAACGTTATTGTACAAATCGATTCATAATTCACTGTGGCGTCGTAGACCCTCAATTTGGTACTGTTAACTCTATTCTGGTCTGGTAAAGCATGAATCTGTTACTGGGGCCCTTCACGATTCTAGTCAGTTTTTTGTATGAAGTTTGACAGTTGGAGGCTGAAATCATGTAAACACAACATACACACATACATACACACACAAAACTAGCCTGTAATTTTCAGTCTAGATTATTCTAGCCTCAAATCTAGAATTTGATTCGAGTACCTGTTCGAAAAATGGCAAAACAAGGTGGTGTTTACATTTATCCCAAGGTGCATTAAAGAGATCTGGTGATGGAATCCAGAATCAACGTGTATGTAGTCCAGGTGGTCTTTTTATAACCAAATTTGAAGATCTCTTTTTGACAGGATGGGTGAAATTTTTTGTTCAAACAAGCTTTCTGGAGGCTCGACGAATACTCAAAACACTCTTAAAATCTTCATTCAGAAGCAGAAGCGATAAGTAGTAGCGAGCCTTCTAAATTCATACACCTTGGGATAAGCCCATCTGTATGTTATATTCACTTAGATAGCTGCTCGAAAACTGCTATACAATGCAAACAGCTTACAGGCTGAAATTTCAGCCTACCAACTTAAAACGGAAAGGACCCCACTGTCAAGTTTGAATCCAGCGTACTCGGGATAGTCTTTTTGTCGTTGTCGGCACTATACATGCAGGACCTAATCAGAGCAGTATATCTTTAAATATGCCTCTATAAAACATACATGTTTAGAGCATAGAAGAATACACCCTGCTCCACAAAGACAAATAAGAAGAAGAAGATAATGCATTGTCCAACAAGAATAACCAGGAAAGAAACAAACTTTTTAGTTTTATAGGAAGCCTCACATTTTCCAAGGCAATCCCAATTACGCCAGACGCATCCTTCCCAATGGCAGTTTCATTAGTAAAAATTAGTTGATTCAAACGAAAAGGTGCTACTTAAAATAAGTAGTAAAACCGTACAGCAAACGCGTAGATTTAATTTGACGGAAAGCTGTTAGACAAACTCGCTCTTCGTTTGAGCCAGATGATGCAAATATCCTTCGTTCAGTTAGAATTGTCAAACGAGAGACATATCGATATATCTCACACGATTCATAATAGAAAATCAGCATTTTTGACACATTTTTGCTCTAACACTCTAGTCACATAATTGGTCCTATTATTTAGCAGGCTATAATAGAACTAACAGTGCCTAATTGAGGGTTTAAAACGCCAAAGTGAAACTTAACGAAAACCGATAACTAGACTACAATGACAAATTGGCTATAAAAATCCTCAATTATTGATATCGAGGTATGCAATCTTAAATTCATTAGTCACATATTTCACAAAGTCAATTTAACCGAAGACCGATGACGAATGTGATGTGCAGAACAGAACAGAAAATTCGTTTCCAGTTTGCCATCGACCGTTGTTTGCTATGCCAAAGCATTCGAGCCTTTTAAAACGCATAGTCCTGTAAGACCCGAGCGAGTTCGATGATCGATCAGAGCACTGCCCAGCAGCGTGGCAAACGGGAGGGCAGGTTACACGGTAGCACAGCGATTGATAACGATGGATGCGATTGTATGAGTAGATTGAGTAGATTGAGCACGGTGATTACGGTTCGGGCGGTCCATGCGATCCGATTGTGTGAGTGCGCGCTGGTGCTGTGAACGGAAAAGGTGAAGCACTCGGCGATGGTTTGATGAAATGGCGAACGGTGTTGGCTCTCCCCCCCCCAGCCCTTGCAGTGTGCTTCCTCCAACCATTTCACCAATTTCAATTGCCCATTTGACCCAAGCGAAATGATCTATTTGGACTACCGATTGTCGCAAACAGCACAGTAGGTAGTGGTGGTTAGTGGTGAGCAAACGAAAAACAGATAGCGAACGCAATATTCTGGGCACACTACTGAGCGAGAGCGAAAGTAAAGATAAAGCAATAATGATTAAAATTTTGATAAACGCATGAAAACCAAACACGCATACACGAAACAATACATCCGAGCGAGCCAATTTTTGACTGTTAGCAGTGTCCACTACTACACGCTCGAGCGTTGTGAGCGAGGTTAGAAAGATGGGTTGGTTTGTGTTTGTACTGAGAGGTAGAGCGATGCGCGTAGAAGTGTGAGAACAATGTGACGAACGGTTGGTGAGCGAGCCGTCCTTGGTCAGTACAGCAACCATTGCCGGTGATCGCGGTACGCCGCAACGGTGATCGGACGCTGCTGAATCTCCCGAGCTGCTGTTGGAAAGGAAGTGTGGAATGTGTTCTGCTTGACGCTGCACGCGTCTGCATTGGAGAGTGTTAAGAATATAGTGTCTCAAGGCTTGCCAGCAAAACATTGAACAGCCGTCATCCAAAAGTGTCTCATAATGGGAAATCCACACAGAAAATACAGTGACAACGTTCAAATCCCAAGAACGGAAACAAAAACACAAGATACCCCTACATCTTGGGTTGATTGTCACATACAGGATTCCTGGGAAAAAAACAAAATTAAGGCGTACTACAAAACGCAAATACACAAAACATCATTTATCAAAATAAAGTAATACGTTCCGAGCAAGCTGCGTACACTAGAGAATGGTGCACAACAATTCTACCAGCCCGTTCGGCGACGAACTATCACTACTATTACTACTACTTCTACTGCTGGAAAATTTTTACTCCTCAGCGACAAGGGGATAAGAGTTGCTAACAAGGACTAGAAAAAAACGTTGTGGAGAGGTGAAAAGAGAAAGAGAGAGAGAGAGAGAGAGAGAGAGAGAGAGAGAGAGAGAGAGAGAGAGAGAGTTCAAGAGAGGCGAAGGAACTATAATAAGCAGTTGTGTTGTGAGGAGGAATGCTGCCAGTTCATGCTTAGTAGCTACGCCTACGCTGAAAGATCCGCTCCGCTGGACTCGGTTGGTATAGAAAAGGGCGTACTACACGTTACACAGTGCATGTTACTACTACTGCTTTAGGTTAGATCACTAGGTAAGAATAGAGAGGGAGAGTGAGAAAAAGAGAGACAGCCAAAGGTATAAAAGATAGGGAAGAGGATCGCGTACATAGATGCAGAGTACAAAGAGTGGCAGCATAGTAGAAGGGAATCTTGTTTCGGGTGACGCCGAGACATTGAGGGGGGAGAAAAAAAGGGGGGAGGGATCGGCGGTGTTGGTTGTATATAAATACCCATAGACGATCGGCTGTACCGTTAGTGGCTGGCTGTGCGCTGAGACGGTCGACCAAGGTGGACGGTGGGGCGCCCGCTGGGGACAACAGTGGTGCCAGCGGCGGCCCGGTGCCCTCGCCGGTTACGCTGATCGGGCCGGCATCCGGCCGGCGATGGATTGGAGGGTGGATTGGATGATGGTGATGGTTGCTTGCTACGGGTAGTACGGTGCTAGGATTACCTGCTGGTGAGGGAGACCCGGCGGCTGCGGCGACGCCGACCCCGGTGCGCCACGGCGGCCACAGTGGCTATTCCTCGGTCAGCTCCCAGATCATGAGCGACGCGTCGGTGCCGCCGACCGTCACCAGGCTATGGTTGCCGTACAGGAACTTGACGGCTGCGAGCGTGCCCGAGTACACCTTCGCCTCGGTGAATTCGGCCCGCGGCGTAATGCACGGGTAGCGGAACAGGCGCAGGTAGCCGTCGGCGTCGCCGGCCGCCACCAGATCCTGGGCCGCGGTCCGGGCCGTCGTCGTGATAATCGTGTTGGACGGTGCCGGATAGTAGCGGTTGTTCCACAGGCCCGCCACCAGGAAGCCGACCGTGCAGTTGCTGGTCATCCACTTGACGTCCTTCATCGCGATCGGGCTCTTCTCGGGCGACAGCGACTTGACGTCCCAGAACAGCAGGTCGAAGTCGACCGTCACCGACTGCAGGAAGTTGCCCTCGCTGCTCCAGTCGAGGTGCGTTAGCGGCTGGGAGCCGCGGATCTTGTTGATCTTCTTATACGAGAAGCCGTCACGCGACACTCGGAACAGGTAGATGCTGCCGTTCTGCGAGCCGATCGCTATCATGTCACCGACTGCGGGAGAAGGAGAAGAAGGAAAGGAAGACGTTGAAGCCGAATGGAGAACCTTCCGAAAGCAGGCTTTGAAGCAGACGCCGCCACGACTTACCCTGGTTAAACTCTACCGCATTGAGCGGCGAGCCGCAGACGCGAATCGTCAGCATCGTGGCACCGTTCTCGGCGTTGATCACAATCAGATGGCCCTCGGAGCTGCCCGCCGCCAGTGCCGCCCCGTACGGGTGGAACGCAAGCGCGATGATCTCGTATCCGACCGAGGTCGTCCAGATCAGCTTCTGGCGGCGCCAGAGCGCCACGTACTTATCGTGGCCGCCGGTCGCAAACACCTCGTCGTCCGGGTGGGCGGCCAGCGCCCACAGATGCTTGCCGTGGCCGAAGATGACCTGGTTGAAGCGACGCTGCAGCGAACCCTCGAGGATGTTGTTGCGCGTCGTGCCGACGTAGATGTTGCCATCGTTCCGGCCCGGTCGCTGCGGATAGATCGAGCGTACGCCCCCGGCCGACTCAGGAAGCTGCAAAACCGGAAGCAAAAGTTGGAAGATGCAGGTTGGAAGTGGCAACGAGGAGCATCCCTTACCTTAATGTCGGTGATGCGCTTGTAGTTCTGCAGCGAGTCCCAGGCCGCTATCTTGCGGTCCTTCTCGCCGCCCGATATCAGCGTACCCTCGGACAGCATCACCAGACAGCTGATCGCCTTGTTGTGCGCCTCGAACTCCATGCGCACGAAGTACGCACCGTCCGCGTCGACGCTGTAAATCGTGATGAAGCCGTCACTGTCCGCCGTGATGACGTCACCGTCCGGCTCGAACTGGACGCATGTGACGAACGTTCGCGAAGGCTGCAGGCATCGAGAACGAAAGAGAGCGTTTGAAAGGTTGCAGATGGGTTTACCGAAATGACACTACTGTGCAGGCGTACCGGTTTGATGATGTCGGTCTTCTCGAAGAAACCGTCTTTCCGTCTGTGCCAAAACGCGAGATGGCCCCGGCCATGTGTGATTAGCAGATTATCGTCGAGCGGGTGGAACGTGGCACCCCAGATGCCTTCTTGCAGCGTCTGGAACGGGTGAGGGAAGATTTCGTTTATATTTTGCAGTGGAACTGGTCTGTTACACCCCAAAAGCGCTGAAATTTCTATAACGTTATAATTGAGGTTAAGTCCTTATCAATTACTAATCTTTTGATATCATAATCCAGGAATGTAGACTATCCAGGAATCAAATGAGATCAATTTGAAATACATGATGTATCGTTAGAGCAAATAAACATAATTATGTTGATTACAAAACACAAATGGAAAAGACCCATTTGTGCGAGTTGTGCTCTATATGAATTTCTAAGAACAAATTGATCGTATGGCACACTGTGATTGTCAACAAATGCCTAAAAACGAGGACGCACTTATAGGAATTGCTGCCACTGTACGCCATATACGGCCTCAAAAACGCCATTGCATCACTTTGAATTGTACGCCTAAACATACTGGCAAACACTTTGCCCAGGATAGGCACACACCCAGCCAGCATGACCCCCCTTCCACTTCTCCCATGAGTAAGCGTTGGGTGTTTATTAGCCATGCCAAAAGTTTCGAAACGAGTTTCCGCCGCCGGTGGCAAACCGCGCACGCCATGTTACAGTTCAACCACACCACTATGCTTGCCCACAGTGCTTTGTGGGGGACCCAACAAATCAACAAACCTTTTCCGCTTCCCCCCCGCCCCCTACTTTTGTGCCGCGTTACCCATCCCATGGGCGAGCGAAGGTGTTAAAGTGTTGGGCACAAAAGTTTTCAATTATGCCTTTCCCAAGCGACAGATAGAGAGCGGGAGAGCGCTTAGGAGCGGTAAAGGAGGAGGGGGGGGGTTGGAAAAGTTTCGCAACCCCTCCGAAACGGCGCTAAATTGCAGGTGGAGAATTTAGGTCGCGATCCGCTTCCGGCCACAAGCCACTTACCGCCACCTTGCCGAGCAGATGGCCCCATTGCCATTGCCAGACGGACAGGATGCTTTCGCGGCCGGCGTCCACCGCGAGGATGTAGCTGCCACCGTTCAGCTGCGAAAAGGCGACCGCAATCACGCCCGAGTCCAGCTCGCCCATGCCGAACACGTACAGCGTCTGCAGCGACTCGGTGCTCCAGATGCGCACGTGCGCCTGGGACTTCCGGTCCCGGCCGGCCCGCTGGCCCGACCCGACCAGCTCCCGGGACGGATGTACCTCCATGCTGGGGAGAGAGAGAAAGAGAACGAGAGAGAGAGAGAGAGTAGCAGCAGCACGATGAGTGTTTGAGTGCGGTAGCGAACAACAGCCGCTACGCTTACCACATGATGTCCTCTGTGTGACCGGTATAATGGCGCTGGGCGTCCTCCTCACGGTCGTACAGCACGGCGACGGCGGCGACGTAATAGAGCAGCTCGCCCGACGGCAGCACCCAGAGGTTGCGCTTGGAATCAATTCCACGGTAGCCGTGGCTGTGGGCGAAACAGGAGCGAAAACGGACACGTGAGCTAGTTGGGTCCTTCGAACCGGATCGATGCGATGGTTTGTTTGTTGTTCTTAAAGAGCCTACACGGTCGGGGCTATCCATGAGTTACGTAACGCAAACAGTTCGCGTTCAAAATAGCCTGTTCATCGCTCTTCTAGATACGTATGCGACATGTAAAATAAATCCTCCAACGTCGAAATAAAATTATGCTTATACAATCCATAATCATAAAATACTTCGAGAGCTTAATCAAACTTTCTAGAGATTTAATCTCAACTTCAATGATTCAATGCTCTGAGTAGTTACTCGCTCAGAATTAATCGAATCATTGATGAGTTAAATAGGTCTTTAGATGAGTTATTTCACTCTCCGAGATAAGTTACGTTTGGGGTTATCTTAACTCGCACTAACAAAACGTTGATTTCGCTTTCAATAAAAAGTATCTCATGAGTCAGCAGACAAAATTTTAGTCCTCTACCCAGTTGATGGCCAAAAATAGTGAAGCAACTTTGCTCAGTGAGTGATAAAAATACGGCACCCCGTAGCGTCTAAAACAGACATCGTGCGGCAGCTTGAGGACGTCGTATAATGCTGTTTCGGCATCTACAACATCTTGGCACGATTAGACAACAATCAGAGCATGGAAAGAAATCCCCAAGTTCTGATTGGCCGACGACCCTGAGCGACAAGAAGCTCCAAAGGAAAATCAAGCCCGATATAAAAGTGGCTAAATCGTTGCGTTCGCTAAGCCCGGAGGTCGATGCAACTGGCCAAACAGTAAAATAGTACCTAGGAGACATGTACAAACATATGAAGAAACAGAGATCGCGTCCACTGGCAAGCAATGTGATCATTTTAAAACGACTTTTGATGGTCTTTCGATATGAGTACCATACTTCGCGAACTTGCATCCAACATTCTCGAGAATCCAAGAATTCGAGAATTGCTGAACCAACATGGAAATACTCTACTCCAACAACTTTGTCGTGAAAACTGTGGAGGAATTGATAACAATCCAAGGTAGAGTTACTTGCCTACACGAACGGCTTCATCCGCCAAGGCAAAAACTCGATTAATTGACCATTCAAAGGATGTTCATGGAATGAAATTAGATAAATCTGTTTTCGGTTCTACAGTAAGCCGACAATAGTGCATGCAAACGCTAGTAACTCAATCACAGTGAATTAAATCATTCTGTGGGATGAAGTAACCCTTTTTGAGAGTGAAAAACTAATGCTCTTCATGTAGACTAGTAACTCATTTCATAAATAACTCTTTCAAGCTGCCTAGACACTTTACAGGGTTTTCCAGGAGGTCTCATAGCTGTGGGACACTTTATTGACTCGTTGTTATGTGAAATGAACTTATTGTAATGGGAATTGGACTCTATAGCACCCTAGTTGGACAAATACAATAGGAATTCCCAAGGTCCAAAAAGGATGCCATAGAGTCCAATTTTCATCCAATGAAGTTCACTTCCAATAAGAAAGAGTCAAGGAAGTGTCCCATTACTATGAGAACCCCTGGAAAACCCTGTATCGCTCGTCCACAATTTTCCGTTTCATCCACGCGTACTAAAATGCGATTAGAGAACGCAGCTTACTTCTTATCCAAAGGAAACTACGGAATGAACTGAACGGGGAGCTCAGTAACCCGTTGAGACGAATACTTACACCCAGAACAGGGACAGCTTCTTGTCCGGCGGCGCATTGTCGATCGGCGGATGGTGCAGCGGCGGATAGAAGGTGCGGCGCAGGCCGCGGATCGTGATGCGCGTCGGTTCCTCCTTCATCGCGTCCAGCAGCGGATAGTCGGACGAGGCGCGCACCAGCTCGTTCTCTGGCGCGTACAGGACGCGCGGCCGGCTCTTGCTGCGGGCGCGCTGCCGGGCCGTCGTCTTGGACAGATCGTCTGGCACGGAGCCACCGAGGCGCGAGCGGGACCGGCGGCCCGGCGACGGCGGTATGACGCCCGGCCCGAGCGCCCCGACCGGCAGCGACGGCGTGTTGCTCAGGTAGAACGTTTCCACCTCGGCGAACTCGTTGCGCAGCTGGGAGAAGCTGCGCACCTCCTGCCCGTTGCTGGTATACATCTTTTTGGCTCCGATCATCTTCAACACCTGGCCGAGATCCTCCAGCACCTCCTCGAACGGTTGCGATGTGCGCAGGTTCAGCAGCACGCGACACTAAACACGCGGGGTTAGGATGCGATACCGTTACACGCGAAAGTGAAAAGAAGGAAGACCTTCGGGCTTACCTGCACGCTGTGATCGTGGCTGTTGATTATTCTAATCACGCGCCCGGCGCTCGGCTTCAGGCTGCCGGACGGCATGTTGTCCACCTCGGTGACGGACGGTTTGCGTCCGAGTCGGGCCGGGCCGGCACCACTGCCCCATCCCTGGTTGCCGGGCGAAGCGTACCACACGCCGTTCTTTTTGCCGTAGCTGGCCGGCTGGTGGAGGGGGGGAAGCGGAGTTGCGAAAAAACGGGAGAGAAAAGAAAAAAGGAAAAACCAAACGTATTTCGAATCAGTGCTCTGTGGTGGATTATTAGCAGTCGCCCGAACCAGCCCCATACCCTGTGAGGAACACATTACGCGTTTTTAACGACGCGTTTGTTTATTGCGGTCCCCACGCTTGTTCATTTTCACCCGGCTCCCTGTACCGCGCAGGGCAGGGCCGTGAGTCCTTGGGAATGCTGACCGGCACCGTGACGTGAGCTATCGACATGCAATCGAGTTTTGAGCGCGTTTCTTCGCGAACGAGCGAGCGCCAACAGTGGGTCAGGCTTAAATACAGTAATTTTGCACCATGCCGAGGTCCCAGGCACGGTTTCCCCAGAATTTGCTGCCCAGACGCAGCGACCGAAATGCGCCCAACTTTATAACCCTCATTCGGTTTACCGTCCGGCACACGAATGGAATTGTGTGGAGTTAGTTTTCTAGTCCCACCCCCTTCCGAGACATTGTCCGAGAGTCTCCAAACAACGGCGTGTTCTGCCCCAACAGCAGGGACGTAGTATTTAAGCCAATCGTCTATGGGTGTCATTACGCTGTAAATGTATATACATGGCTGTGTGTTGGTATGTCTTTTGATATCTTTTTTTGCTCCCTACTTTCTACAGAATTTTTGGGCTGTTGTGTGCTTCAACAACAAGTCCCCAAGGGGGTAAGAAATGTCCCATTCGCCAAGACGCAGCAAAAGTTGTCAACCCACCGGTCGTGTCCCTATTGTGGTGTAGTCCACATTCCGGCCGCAAAGCCGTACGGCGAGCATAATTTATGCAAACCTCCTCCCCAACAAGCACTGTTTTTTTTTTGTATGTCACTAGGCCATCGCTCACAGGCTCCAGGTTTTCCCACCCACCCCGGAAGTGCTTGCCAGTACCGTGCCGGGTTCCGCTGGAAACATTCCACTGGAGAAAAGCGAAACAAACACACACACACACACACACACACACACACGTGAGAACGTTTGCGGGATATTGGACATTGTTGGACACGTGCACGGTACAGCTGGAATTGTACCTGGCGCACGGGACGAACGCAACCTACTTTGGGTTTCGGAACGGGGTAGGTGTGGGTGTGGGCGAATGTTTGGCGACATCCTTTGGCGACCAGCCACAAATCCACACCGGACGGGTCGTTATATCAGACTGCGGGATGTCGTCACACACAAACACACAGGCACACATGGTGGTCGTCGTCTTTGGAGCACGAAAACACTGAAGAATTATCCGTAAACGAGGCTCAATTCTTCAAAATCAAACGCTTCAAACGCTCCAAAATCGAAAACAATAGATCAAAACAACACATTGATTCCAAGATTTTGTTCACTTAAAATATCCGCAAAAACTCCCAAGATATCGTCACCCTAGAGTTGGTTACAGCATTAGAGTAAGGTGTCCCAGAATTGTTGGTGTTCCAGTTCCAGACATTATAGCACAACCAAAAGTTTGAGTACATTTCGAAGATATCCTAGGAATTTTATGATCTAGTCATTACGCAGACAAAGAATGTTCTACAAATCTGTGCCGATTCTTTGTCAAAAATACCGCAGATGTCGTACTATCATTGTTAGATGCTACATCAACATACTACGGCCACTGTCCTTGAGGTCGTTGTAGAGTTCCAGGTAGTTTGTGCACGTAGAGCAGGTCTGGATACGTGCTCTGTATAGCCAAATTAAGAGTTTTTTTTTGTATTTTTTCCTCCATCAATACGTCAAATTCATTTAACATCAGGAATAATGTCCACAATGCCAAGTGCAATAAAAATCAACGAAATATCGCGTTATGGAAACTCCGGTACCGATGTAAAATACTAAATTGTAATTCAGGATTAATGTACATCTAAGAAATAAATACAAATGAATGAATGAATGAACACGTGCTCTGTAGCAAAGCTATGCTAAATCTGCTGTATTCTGCTCTATAAAATGTCCTGGAACTTCTATTGGACCAACAACCAAGAATGTTTTCTAGTGGTTTCTCCAAAACAATAGCTCAGAAGTTGTACCAACGATGTACTTGAATCTCAAGATTCGGCACTATCAACTATTTCAGGCAATACATGCCTGTAGCCCAGAACCGGACCAATGTTCAAAGTTCTCTTATAATAGTTAGTTGTATTCTACACCAGAGCACTATAAACTGTCTTTGAAGGTATGCTGGACCCCCAAGACTTTCAACATCTCCGTGCAAACTGAGGTCAACTTCATCAGGATCCTCCAATTCCTCCAGGAAAACTACTCTAAAATCCACAAACTCACTGAAACTCCCCCAAAAACACACACACACAGAATGCTCGAACCTGACTGTAGATGCCTCCGATGCCACCACCGCCATAGTGGTGCGGATGATACATCGGTGCGGTCAGTATGACGAACGCAGACTCCTCCTCGCTGTCGAACATTCGCGGCGAAAGGCGTTGGGTCTAGGTTTCGCACGGTGTTACTTCACGCCTGCCTGGCGAGCTGGTGCATTGCCCAACCTGGCCCAATGGTGGAGTGTGAGGCGTGTCGTTTTGTGTGCGTTTCGTTCTGTTCCGAAGACGACACCACACCAGCTTCCTTCCAAGGTTGAACGAGAATCGGTTGATCGGTGTTGAGTTCGGTTGTCCAAAGATCGTGTCCCCAACAGAACCAGCAGCAGAGGATGCGGTTGCGCGAGAGCGGAAAGATTTGCAAAATTGCACACACACACACACAACAATGCAAACACCTCAACACGCAATCACGGCACACGCTCGGTTCGGTAGAGAGGTCCGCACTGGTCAGCACCGGAGCACGTTCTGCCCTCGACTGAGCCGACCCGGTGTGTGCTGCCAGGCGGCTGTCCTAGCGTGCCGATCACACACACACACACACTCACACACACACAAACCCAAGGAGAGGGGTTGAAGGGCAGGGACGGTTGAGGGGGGGGGGGTATGCTAGATGAATTGTAAAATTGCTAATTTTTCCTGCCCAACAGCACATTCCGCAAACTTTATTGCGGTGGGTTGGGCTGGGCGGACGAGGGGACGGAAGCAAAGTGAAAGAAAGTCACTTCGGGTCGGGTTCGGGTTTCGGGTCGTCACACTACTACGGTGTACTAAACGCGAACGACAGGACAGGAGGGAGGAAGCTTTGCAAAGTCGACAATGTTCGTTCTTTGTTTCAAAACCACGGCACACAAACATACACACACACACACACACACACACACACACACACACACAGTCGCTCCCTTTTGTCTTCCATCCTGGAGAACTTGCCTCTCGTCCCCTCCTGAAACCCCCGCTTCAACACCTATTAGCTGCGGGACTCCCATCGATTGTTGTGTGCTTCTGTGTGAGTCGTTGGTCGTTATTCTTTCTTACCATCATACACACATGCACACACACACACACACATATATGTGATACATATGTGGATGTGCGTGTCGCTGCTTGATGAGCCATTGCTACCGTGTGTATGTGTGCTGTTTGATTTTTTTGTTCTTTTATTGTTCTAAAAAACGGTCGCGAAGGGACAACATAATGAGGTCCAAGCATAACACCTCACAATACCTTTTGCTTTCCTTTTTCACAGCAAGGACATTAGTGCCGGCACTTATACAGGCTAAAGTGGCTCCCTCACGACTCCCTACTCTTCTCCATACGGGTCGTGTTTTATCATTTTGTTTTGGTGAGGGGGTGGGGGGGGCTTTAAACCCTTTCGAAGGTGACGGAATTTGCCTTTGAAGAAAGCACACCATCGTCCCTGTCCACCGCACAAACTCACATGTGAAGATTCTGAGCCGTACAGAAGCGATAGTGGAGCTAAACAGTGAAAAAAATAGGACGCCCCTTCTTCGCAACCCCCAAAAAACTCCCCCTTCTCGAAGGGAGATCGTCCCCATATTCAAAGGTGGCGCGCAAAGGAATGAATTAATTTAAATTGCTCCACGCTCTTGCTCTCTCTCTCTCTCTCTCTTTCTCTCTCTCTCTCTCTCGCTTTTTTATTTATTATTTCTCTGTTTTTTTTTTGCCGCCGCCGCCACACACAGGCAGGCTTGCTGGCCGGCCGCAGCGTGTTGTTGTTATGACGAGAATCCGGCACGAAGGACCAAAACCATTGGGGCCATGCTGCTTCAAACTTCAAAAAGCGGCAAATACATTTCGAAAAAAACCACAGGAGAAAGCCACCAAGAACAGGAAGGAACAGTTTCGTTTTTCATTTCCCCTCCCCATCCTCCCCTCTTTCTACCCACCCCTCTCTTTGCGCGCTCTGCATTTCCCGACGCTCCGACCGTCCCCGACTTGGTTCGTTTGCTTTTTGGGTGGTGCTAAAGTGAACAAATAAAGGAAAACGTTTTCCCTTACCCCCACCTCCCCGCACCCCCACACCCTCCCTCTCTCAATGGAAAGGCAGTTTTAAAAATTGTTTGGGTTTTTCCCACGCTACCACCATTCCCTTCCCAGCACTTCCCATTTTTTAGCCTGTCCCACGCGTTTTTGATGTTGCGTTTTTGGGGAGGTGGGGGGGAGGGGGGAGGAGAGGAGCTCTTTAATGGAAATTGAATGAGAATTAACAAAAGCAACAGCGGCAACGGGCAAAACGCTTTGCCGACCACAAAACGAATTGAAAATGGCCGGTGAAGTGGTGAGTGTGTGTTATATTTGGGGGGGGGGAGAGAATGCAAGATAAGGTGAGCGTGGAGTAATAGCCGCTATTCCTTTCCTAGGCCCCACAATCTGCACTGCACAATCACCACCACCATCCTTCACACGAGATCGGTGTCCGCGCCTCGATAAGGATCAAGCTCGGAGTTTTCGCTTTTTTTTTGTTCGCCTTCTCCTCCTAGTGTCCACCGTCTACCGTCCTACTAAAAGACGACCTTCGGGAGGGGATGAGAGGGACAATTTCTTTTGTCCGAAAAGCGAACAGAAGAAGAAAAAGAACCCCGCTTCGGGTCCAACTAATTAATGCCGATGTAAGTATTACAATATAACTCGGAAACAAGCGGCGATAAGCGAGTTCCGGTCCTGCGTGCCGGTAAAATGAGTGATGAGGCGGTGGGGGAGGGGGGCGGCGGCGTTTTTTCGACCTTCGCCTGCCCGACAGCCCGACCGGGTATGAGTGAGCGTTTTTTTTTTTTTGGGGATGATGGCAGCACGCGTTCAGTGTCGAGAGCTCGAGAGAAAAGCGCCCGAACAGGGTCAAATCTGGATCGATTTGGGGACCAATGTGTTCCATTGGGTCCTTGGGGGGAGGGGGGGGAGTGGACAACGATGTGCTCCGTGTGCCCACACTCAGCCGACAAATGTAGCCGTATCGATTGGTGCGGCTTCCCGAGCGGTTCCGTTTCGAGGCTGGCGGGCGGCTCAATCAATAAAATGCTAATGCGCCCGCCGCTCCCGAAACGAAACCGGGGGTCCACCCCCTCACGTGGTGGTTTAAGATGGGGGGAGGGGGGAGTGTGGCATCGTGCTGCACCAGCAAAATAATAATAAAAAAACGAGCTGTGCGCTCATTATCTAATAGCACACGCTTCTCCCGAAACGGGGCAGGACGATTATGACTTGCACACGCACGCACGCGTCTTCCGGTGCTATGGGGGAAGGGGTGGTATGGGATGTACGGTCGAAGGTGAAGTTGCCAATCGCGCGAACCTGGTGCGAACGAACCGACCCCGGAAGCCCGATCGGAATCAGTAACGCGTCAAGCCCGGCCAGCGGCAGCGGCAGCAGCAGCAAACATTCCCATAAATTGTGCGCTCGTTTGCATTTGTTTTGCAGGCTTTGGGGCAGGCTGTTGTGTGCACCGCTTGTGGATGGCACCACATATTTCAACATCCACAGACCCCCTCCCCCCCCCTGCTCGTCGCTGTCGGTTATTCTTCGAGGTCACGGATAAGATCTTCGGTGGCCGCTTGCGCGCAAAAAGAAAACTGCAGTGAAAGTGCACACACAGAGAGAGTGAGTGTGTGTGTGAGAGAGAGAGCGAGAGAGAGAGAGAGAGAGAGAGAGAGAGAGAGAGAGAGCCCGTCATTACGCGATGCCGGTCACGGTCCCTCTTCCCACCCCAATGGCGTGATCGAAATGCGATATCATGGACCCTTTGCGTCTTGCGAACCCTCCCCCTTTTTACTTTGCACAAACCCACCGGCCCAACCGGCCATAAGACGACCTTCAAATGATTAAGTGGCAACGGTGCCCGTTATTGACATGCACACATGGCCCGTGGCGGTGGTGGCGGCGGCGGCGGCATCGATTGCCCCACCGTCCGGTTTTCGATGGTATAATGTATTTAAATTTTGCGGCACCTTTGGGGCAGGCCCTGCTGCCTGGCCGTACAGCTTTGCGAGAAATTTCCCTGTGCACACACACACACACACAAACAGGCACACGGCACGAATGGCTGGTGCTGGTTGGCCTTGGGGCCTTGGTTTTGGGGTCTGAAATTTTGAGCAATTTTGAGACCTCATTTTACTGCGAGGAGAGAGAGCGCGTTTTGGGCTTTCTTTGGAGGCCATCAAGAGGGGTGGATATTAATTTTTTGGGGCCGTTTTCCGCTACCGTCACGCAGTGACGCAGCGGCACAAGGACGCCAGAAAACACACACACACAGAGGCAAGAGATAGTAGAACAGGTCCCAGGCATCATAGGTGCCATGATTAATGAAGTGCTGCAGATGTGGAGCTCATTTTTGCTTCCCCCTCGGGGGAATGGAATGGAAAAGCTATCTAGTGTGGGCCATCTCGCTCTCGCATAGGCTACTGATTGATGCTGATGGATGGCACGATTGGGACGGGAAATTAAAAGTGTGCGATTAAAATCAAACTGTTTAGAAGGGACGTGCACCAGTGGAAGCAGCCCATACAAACGCCGGGATAGAATTATGTTGTTAGAATATTTTAATCATTTTATATTGAAAAAGGATATTAAATTCTAGTTAGAATATTAGAAGGCTTGAACATTATTCAAATTTAACATATCTAGCTACATTTCGATAGTTTAACATTTTTTCTAACAGTTTTCTTGAGCTGGTACAGTAAATTGACAGAAATGGAAAGCAATTCGTTTTAATTCATTTAACAAATCATAAGAATTTACATTGTTACTTACATGCTATTAGCTACCTTCCAAAAACCAACTGACATCTTTCTTTAAAATTAGTTAGTCAAACAAAATCATAAGCAAAACACAAAAAAAACGTTGTAAAAACATGTAAAAAAGAGCAACGTTGTTAGAAATACAGGGTTTTCCAGGGGTTCTCATAGGAGTGCGACACTTCTTTGACTCTTTCTAATGAGAAGTGAACTTCATGTGTTGGAAATTTGACTCCATGGTACCCTTTTGGGACAGGCTCCTTGGAAATTCCTATTAGATTGGTCCAACAAGGGTGCTATAGAGTCAAATTCCCATTACATAAAATTCATTTCACGTATGAAAGAGTCAATAAAGTGTCCCACAGCTATGAGAACACCTGGAAAACCCTGTAAAGCAGTAACTCTAGTATTTCACGGTGTATGACAGGTTGTCCTTTACTTACGTTTAAACCTTATCTTCAATTCCTACCTACGTATATCTTATTCTTTTAATATTTACATATACAAAAAAGCTTCTTAATAACGTTAACATCCCAGCTGCGATTTATGACTGCTGTGACCCATACAGGGGTTTCCAAATCCAGTGTTCTTCTTCTTCTATTTGGCGTAATGTCCTACGCGGACATGCCGGGCTATGCAGGCGTTCGAGACTTAAGCAGCCGGATAGTCAATCCTTGCATCGGGAGGACGGTTCATTTCAGACTTGAGCCCATGACTTTAATTTGATTTCTTGAACATGATGTTCAACACGTCTCAAGCTGGATTGAGTTTGACAGTTTTTTGTGGTGTGTTGAACATCATATATAAAAACTGAAATTTTATTATGATGCAAATACACCATTTGCCAGCTGTTAAAAAACATCTTGGAGGTGTGACTTGGAAAACCCTATATTACTTTTAGAAGAAATATCACGGCCTATACTTCTAAAAAACTGATACAGGCGTCCCCCGAGTTACGACCCCCTCGAGTTACGACGATTCGCAGATACGACGATTTTGATTTTGACAGTTAAAAGTTGTCATTGACAAGAAATTGATATATTTTTTTGAATATCTGGGCTGATAACCGTTATACACACATTTCCAAAGATCCCACAACTACCCTATCTTGAATATCTATATTGTGCACGGTTTTTAAAATATAATTATTACATTATCAAACATTATTTTAAATAAAATACACGATATCATAAACTTCAACTCTTCAGCTTCGGTTATAAACTTAATATTTATAGATATTCGACATACGACTTTTTCGACTTACGCCTTGCTTTGGGACATGTTTTCGGTCCCAAATACAGTCGTATCTCGGGGGACACCTGTAATTACAAAATATGAACCCCGTAATGCAGGGTTTCACCAAGTCACTTTCCAAGTTGTTTTCCAAGTGTTGAAAATTATGCTGAAGAAATTGAAAATTATTATGATGGAAATGACATGTTAGATCGATGTGGAATAACATTTTGCACGCGATGAAAACAATGTTTACATTCGAAACTGTCTTGGAAAATTCGGTAAAATTCAGTGGAACCTCACCCAACGAGCTTAATCCGTTTCAGTGCCTTACTCGTGATTTGGGAGACTCTTTTCCATTTGTTTGTATTTGTTTGTATGAAAAGTAACACAAATGTTTCCAGGATCATAAATGTGCTAATATAAATGTGTAGAAGTCTTGCTTTTATCTTCTTCTTCTATGGTACAACAACCGCTAAAGAGGCGAATGAGGCCAATTGGTTCAAAGTCACTATTAAAAATAACAACCGTTGTCGGGCAAGACCTATCTGTACCACTTTTGGGCTTGACTTTCGGTGACTTATTGATTACACATAGCAGGATAGTCACTCATACGTATGGATGGCATGGTCCATTCGGAGCATGAACCCATGACGGACTTGTTGTTTAGTCGTACGAGTTGACGACTGTACCGCAAGACCGGCCCACATCATTGGCATCAAATCTACATACAGCACCGCGGGTGGCGCTATTACAAATAAAATGGTGTGGCCACGCTGTAGGTGAAGAGGTCCTTATTCATACAACTTTTTGATATTTACAAAAATTTATTTACAAAATCACAAAAAAAACTATTACGAAAACAGAACAAAGACTGTCGGAGGTCCACGGAGGATTCAACTCCAGTATTTGTACATAAAACATGACAATCCACATTGCCGTGAGTGAGTCAATAACTCAACAGTAAAGCCGTATAAGACTAGAGTGGTGAGTCCTTTTAAATACATTAAAAAGAGCTCCCTATTCAGGCATCGATTGTTAAAGAGAGCATCAATACAAAGAGGTAACTCTCAAAAGAGGTCCCTCCGGACTGGAGCGCTATGCCGTGCAGCGCTACACCTCTTTCGGCTGTGAATGTCCACACATGCATTGAGCTATTGATTTGCCTGTGTCAATTGTGTGGTAAGATAGCATCCTTTGCAACGTGCATGAACAGCTTCGAGCATCGTCAAACCTTCTAGATGGAGCTAGAGCTCTGCGGCTCAATAAGTGAGCTCTTAACAGCTGTGTGGCTCGTCGAACGCAGATTCGCAAATCGATTTCGGATTATTATTTTTTTCTTGCAAACCCGCAAAGATGACAGTGAGCGACAGTGAGATGAGATGAGGTTTCCTTTCTTGGTGCGTCATAGTGGAGCTCTTACCGCTCGATGAGTTTATGTGTACACGTGCAGCACTACTCTTTTCAGCATTCCATTGTTGGAGTGTATGTGTAGAATTGTGTACATGTGTGTGTACGTAGTACGTACTCAACGTGAGAGAGAAAGAGAAGGTGTGTATGTGTGTGTGTGTCCGGCATGCAACGGTGGAAGGGGAAACGGGCTGACAACTCACCGCTGCACGGCGCGCTTCCCCCGCAGAGGAAACGCCCGCATCGACAAATGGACACTGGCCGGTACGCGCGTGTTAGTGTCAGTGACAGTGACAGTTTTGACCGTTTGATAGATCGATCGATTTGAAAGGAAGAGAGAAAGAGAGAGAAAGAGAGAGGTAGAGGAAGAAGAAAAAGATTGAAAAGAGGGGTAAAAGAGTGTCTTCAATTAGTTCGTACATAATGAGTGTGAGTGGTGTGCAGATAACCTCAACCTCAATGTCATCCCATTATCATTTTTTTGTTGAAGCGTCAAACGCTGCGCCATAAACGGAGCGGGTTAGTAAATTATCCGCATTCGACTTAATTTGACAGCTGCCAGACCACTACCGTCGCCGGTAAACGTCCAACTGATTGCACTTGGTAATGATCCATTTAAAAAGAAAAACGGCCACTCGACACTAATATGCGCTGTAATGTTGAAAAATATATAAATAAATTCTGACAGTTTCAATTGCCCGTCCCAAAATAATGGTCACAGAGCTGGCCTGTGCCACTTTACCGGCGATCACACACGGCACCGCAGCTGGGCAGGTGTCCTTGCCGCTTTCGGCGCCACGCGGGACCTAATTTTCTGCGAGCCCCTTCGTACCGTGCCGTGGTCAGCGGATGTGTCCCGTTTTCCACGCTCGACAGCACACTCGATGGACCGGGACAGGGTCGATCGATCAACATCAGCGCGCGTGCCAGAAGCCCAGGATGCCCTTGAGCGGTGCAAATACAGCAAATCATACCATTTTGGCTAATTTTCGGACCGACCGAGGCCCAATTTTGGCGCATTTTTGGGGACAGTGACGGATGAGATTGCTGACCGCTGTCCTGTGTCCTGTCCGTTTCGGGGAGGCACAGTATGACGAAAAACAAGTCAACTGAAACAAACGGAAATGGACCTCAATTGGAGCTCATTTTCCGCCCGAACCGCAAACACCGGGTCCGGGTCCACACGCAAAAAGCATTAAGCATCGGCATCATCAGTCCCTTTGTCACCAATGGAGGCCACACGCAAGGGGTGGAGGAGGACCTCAGGGAGAGGGGCACATGGTCCGAAGGTGGCACGCGCGCTCGTGCCAATCACGGAAAGGGATGGAAAGCTGCTGGGATTTTCCGACTTTGTTTCACAGTCACTTGTTTGATTGCTTGCGTGCCTGTATGAGTGTGACAGAGAGAGCGAGAGAGAGAGAGCGAGAGCATCCAAATTGAGGACAGTACGTTAGTTACTCCTTCTGCCCCTCCCACCCAACACCCCCTCTCGCCATTGTCACTGTTTACTTCGCGCCGATTGGTCCGCCCGTTCGTGCCCGAGTCGTGCGCGGTCGGGGAAAAGCCCGAAAGGAGCCCCAGCCGAACGGCCCGAAAGGAAAATTCCGACACATCGCAAATGAGGCCCCTCAATGTCGGCGGGACAGCGTGGGACAATGTAGTGGAGCATTGCGGAAGGGGGTGTGTGTTTTCCTTTGTTCGTGAAAACGGTTTCTCGGCTGCTCAGAATTGGGGACAAACACACACACACACACAGACACACATTGTGAGGAAAGGTAGAGTTTCTTCTTCAAAGCAGTAGCACTTTGGAGGAATTGTATGCGAGCTGTAGAAGCTTGAGAAGAAATTTTCGGCTCGAAATACATTCTAAACTGTTCTAAGTGGACAGTTGAGTCGAAAGTGTCACAGTGCGACACGGGAATCATTTTCTTAGACATAACCTTCTTGCTCAAGTGCTCAATCCTACTATTCAAACGATACAAAGTCATTTAAGTCAACCACTGCACTAACAATGGCTTTCAAGACACTACCAGCAATACAGCGGGTTCGTCGTCTAGTGTTTTTTTTTAACCTTTTTATCGCAAAACACAAATCACCCGTACAAAACGCCACCTTTACCATGCTAATCCAGAAAAGGGTTTATAAAAACACACACACATACACACATACACACACTTAGTAAACAAATCAGTACACCTTACCAGCACACGCACGTCAATTTTCATCAATCGAGCTGCACTGCACAAAGAACGCACATGCCCGCACACCCTTTTAAAAGCAGTACCAGAGAGTGTGAGAGAGAGAGAGAGCGAACGAGCGAGCCTTTTTTCACGACCTCACTTCCGGTGAACTTGCGCGGCTGGTCAAGCGACGAACCCGCGCGCCTGTTTTTGCCGTCTTTCGTTGTTGTTGTTGTTATTTTTGCTCCTCAAATGGACACAACTATATAGATTGGGAACGACACCAAGGCACACACCAGCACCCGGTTCGACACGTCTGCGCAAACTGGCGACACGGGTCGAGCGGCCGCGGCAGAAGAAAAAATCACAACCCCAGCAGAAATCGAAGAAACGAACGAGGGTTAGAATAATCTCGACCAGCCCAGAGGTTCTTGGAGCAGGGAGAGAGCTGCTAGAGAGCACCCCTGCACACGACTTCGGGCGCTTGACCCTGTTCCCATTGTGATGGGAAGGTGTACGAAAAAAAACAAGCAGAACCAATTTGCACCCCATTTCAGTGTTTGAGTGCTTCAGTGTCCTCTTTTTGGGTGTTTTTTTCCTTGACCTATCTGGTTAGGAGAGAAACGAAGCAAACAGTGTTGTAAAGTGTGTACAGGAAAAAAAATCAAGCAAAAACCCTAATGGATAGGGCCACACAAGCGCGGAACACGTGGTAAATCCGGCTCGAAGGACCACACCCGGTACCGCCTTCGCTCGTTCGGGGCATCCGCTAAATCATTTTCCAATCATTGCTAATGGAGTTCGAACAGCGCAAAACGATGAAGGCTCAAAAACAGCAACATACACACACACACACCCTCTCGGTGTGCTCCGGAAGCGAACGCGGCCGCGTCCAGCAGCGGTCCGGTTTGGGAAAATCGATACGCTGTACGGTTCGTTTTTTTGTTTTGTTTTTTTGGGTCGCATAATTAGCTCCGAGGGTTCGGTCGCACCCTCGGTACAGAAGTGCGGCCGAACGGTGGCCCACTTTTGACCCCGAGGGCGACTTTTACTTTCCCACCGCGATGGGCGATGGTCAGCTAACGTTCGCTCGCTCACGCTCGCTCTCGCTCTCTCTCTCTCTCACGCTCTCTGTTACAAGCGGCTCAGCTTGCTGTTGGCACGTCACACACGCCGACCGAAGTGGGTTTCTAGATTGGGGCACACACACACACATACACACAGCTACACAAACTGACCGCCTTCGGGCACGGTGTGTTTCTTGGGCGCGAACCCCTTGAAAGAAAACGGGCGTCCTGGTCCTGTGACCTATTTGCATTCCCATTAAGTGCTGTTACACTCTTTGCTTTTCTTGGCTTGAGGAGGGGGAGAAGGCGGAGCGCAACGTGCTGTAAAACAAGGACTCGTCCACCACCTTCCTCTCCCTTTAGGTCTAGTAGTGTTAACCTAGAAACCGACTTGTGGCGCCCCGCGCGGCCACAATCTGACCCTGATTGGCTCGTGTTCCCTGTGTTCCCATGTGTGTGTGTGACTGTTTGTTCCTTTTTCGTACTCTGTGATCCTCCTTCCCCCCCCCTCCTCCCCTTCCCTCCCCCACCCCCTCATTCCCCAAAAACACTCACCTTGAACACCTTGAACGACGACACGACGTAGCTGGAGCCGTCCTCGAGCTCGTCGAGCGAGTACTTCCGGTCGCCGTCCATCGAGAAGATGTAGCGGGCGCCCCGGGGCAGATCCATCCGGGCGGAGATCTTGTCCAGCAGCGCCTCGAGCGTGCAGATGTCCCGCCCGGGCTTGAACCGGAACTCGACGCCCGGGAAGAAGGGATCGCCATTCCGGTAGAACAGCACCCGCCGCGCCTTCCAGAACGACAGGTTTGAGTAGCGTGACTGCGGATTGCCCCCGATCGTGCCCGGTACGCCCGGGTTGCTCGGCAGTAGCCCGGACGGTCCCGGGGCGCTGTCCAGGTCCAGGACGTCGTTCCGCGACTGGCTGCGCTTGACCGGCGCTGGTGCCGGCGCTGCTCCGGCCGCGCCCGGCGTGCTGGCGGCCGTGCCCGGCTGCTGCTGCTGCTGCTGCCCACCGGCTGCTGGCCCGTTGCCCGCTGCTACTGGCGTCCCTGCTGCCCCTTCACCGCCAACGTCCATCGACGTCCCGGCCCCGGGTGGTAGCGCCGTGCCAGTGCCGGTCGCCGGACTCTGGATGCGGCTGCCCCGCTCGACCGGTCCGCCCCGCTGCCGCGGTCCCCACCCACCACCACCACCACCACCTATACCACCACTCACACCACCACTCGCGAGCTTGTCCCGGCTGATGACCGGGTTGACGTGGACGGGGTGCCGGCGGCCCGCTAGTGGGCTGCTGCCGACCACCAGCTCGTCCTCCGCGTCGGTCGGCGAGCTGAGCTGCGCGGTCCCGAACGACTCACTGTCCGCCGGCCGGGCCTTCCAGCCGCCCCCCTTCCGGCCCTTGAGGCCGCCCGCGAGCGGACGGGTCGGTTGGTTGGGATTGGTCGGGGGAGTCGGACCCACCGCCCCGTTTGTGGTTGATTGCGTTGCGGTTGCTGGCGCTGGTGCGCCCGCCGGACTGCGCTGGCCGGAGTCGCTACCGGCCGCCGCGTTGTTGTTCGTGTCGGCCTTGGTCGGCCGCTTGAGCGGCAGGGGCGAGACGGACTCCTTGCTCCGTACCAGCACCGCACCACCCTTCCCTACCACTGGCTTCGGCTGTCCGGGTGTCTCGCCGGGCTCGGTGCTGTGATTGTTGTTCACCAGATTGCTCTGCTGCTGCTGCTGCTGCTGCTGCTGCTGCTGCTGCTGCTGCGACTGTTGCGACTGCGACTGCTGTGTCGACGGCACTGTCACGCTCGAGCCAGCCGAACCGTGCGGCTCGCCGGGCGCCGTCGTCGTCGTCGGGTTCGGGTCGGCCGTCGGCTCCCCATTGGCCGTCGGGTTCGGGGGCGTTCTCGTGCCGCTGTCGGGCTCGGGCTGTTCGCCCCGTACCGCGTCTGCGTCACCGGCGGACATGGCGAGAAAGCGTTGCCGCGGGGCGGTACTGCTGATGGTGTTGGTGTTGGTGGTTGCCGCTCCTCGAGCTGCTCGTTCCGGCGAGAAGATCGATCGGTCCCGGTGGCGTGGATGCCTGTCCGGCGCTGGACCGACGCTGTAGCGCGCGCACGCAAGCGACGAACCCTGGGGCAGGCCTAGCGGCGACCGGGGTCGGTAAAAGTGGGACGGCACGTACGTCGGGGGGCGGCCGGCGTGCGCTCTGCTCGCATGATACGGCCCGCGGCCAACGTACCGATCGGTCGACCGGTGATCCGACGACTGGTCGTCGTCCTCCTCCTCCTCCCGTTCCTCTTCCTGTTCCTCCTGCTGTTCCTCCTGCTCCTCCTCGTCACTGTACGCGCTGAGCAGGGTGTGGACGGCCCGGCTCAAAAAGCGTCCACTCGCTATCCGCCCTTCCACTCCACTCCACGAGATTACCGCCTCGCCGTCCTCCTCGTCCGCCTGCGGGCCGGTTCGATCCTGCTCGTCGCCGTAGTACGCGGGCCGGCCGCTGACCGTCACACCCGGCAGGGTTCGCACGCGCCGCCTCCGCCGCACCTGGTCCGGCTGCTGCACCCGTCCGATCTCCTCGTCGTCCTCGTCGTCGTAGTACTCGCTGGCAGAGGTCGTCTCCGATGGATCCGAAGCCTGCCCGAAACCGACACACACACACACACGCACATGCACACAGAAACACAACAGAGACACGAAATTTTGGGTTAACCCACTTTGCTTTCACTTGTGCTTTTTCTTTGTTGTTGCTTTGTTTTTGTTTCATCTGCATGCCATACCCCCCCCCTGGCTGGCTTCTTCTTTTTGTTTTTTTTGCAACCCTCCCCCCCCCACCTCCCCTCCCTCCCTCCACCACCACCCCTTACCCCGCGCTGCCAACCAATCGGCCTTCGATCAACATCGCTTTACGTTTTATTACAAGCCTGGTGCCGTGACCAGGATATCGCACACAATCTCTCCTGCTTCGCTCTCTCTCTCTTCTTCCCGCGCTTGAGATTGGTAACAGTTTGACGCCTTCGGGTGACACAAATATTTTCTCCACCCCTCCCCTTCTCCCCCCCCCCTCCTACCCCTTCGTTTTTCCACCGACAAAAAGGAGGCAATCGGAAACTCGACGCAGCCGCACTTGACGATTGACCCCACCACCCGACACAAACAACCACAGCTACACAGGGCGACGGGCCACCACTTTCGCTCTTTCTAGGACATCTCTGTGCCGATCTCGGCGCTGTCGAAACTCCGCCTTTTCGCCAGGCCATAAATCAAAACCGAGGGCTTCGCGCCGACATTCCGTCGTTTGCAGGTTTTGCTGGTCGGCCCTAATTACGTGCCGTTTCGGTGTGGTGGCCAGCGCAGAAGAGGAAGAAAAAAGCACTCTCTCACACACACACACACATACAAGGGGACGCATGAAAATTTCCATAACCTCACCTTCACCTGCCTGGCAATGGTGCTGGTTATTTGGACGTTTTTTTTCCTGTTTTGCTTTGTTTTGTGCCTGCAAATCAAAACTTCTCCCAAATGAAAAGGATGTCAGTATGTCATCCTTGCTTTCTTTTACCTTTACCTTTTTTTGTTGCTTCAAAGCGTTACCTTTCCTTTGTGCTAACTCCTTCCCAAGGTGCTGTTTCTTTGCCCTGGCTGCTATCGTTAATGTGTGTGCTTTTTTTGTTTTTTGTTTTAAAGGACCCCACTAAAGAAAGGAAAACACAAACGACACTTTTACAGGGGGGCGTGTAAATTGCTCAGCAAGCACATCGAGGCAACACTGCCAACAGGCTGACCTCTTGCCTCGATTGAAGGTTTTCTTACTTTTTCTATTTTTTTTTTGTTTTGAGGACAACAAAACCGCCAAAACCTCTCCAACCAGCAGTGGTCGTGTGTGTGTGCATGTGGAAGAATTAGCGTGTAATTTAAATATTCACTATTATACACTTTTACGCCAGGATGGTGGTCATACACACTCAACAGAAAAAAAAAGATTGCTGCACCCCGCATTTAACTGTGAAGCTTAGCGTGGGGAGCTTTTTTTGTGTCACTCTTTATTCCTTCCATTCCCCTTCCTCCCCCAGAAACCCACAACCACAGCCCCACGAACGATGAAAAGGAGCTGTTAACGGCACCATTTCGATACGGCCATTTTCATGCTGCTCAAATGGGTTGTAAAGAAAACGTGAGCGAGAAAAAAGAGAGAGAAATAGAGAGAGCGAATAGATTTGTTTTTCATTCTGTGTATGCGAGAAAAGGACACAAAATCGCGCATTCCTTTCGGAACAGGTTGCAGAGTTTGGCAATCGTTTGTTTTCTTTTTAATATTTAGTATTATTTTTTTAATATTTTGAAGCTTCTCGTGTTGATCGTTGGCTCGATTGGGGTGGCCTACACGGGCTGGAGGTACGGTGGTGACGCAAACAAACACGTATATGGCACTCGAGCTACATGATAGGAAGAGGAAAAAGTACACGTACACCACCAATGGCGAACACAAGCGAAACAAGCGAGAGAGAAAAACACATGTCATGCAGCAGCGATAGTGTAATGGTCGGGCGTGACAAGGGTCAAGCATAGCGTGATGATTGCCGATGACACGTATGAACTATACAGAGAGAGAGAGCGAGCGAGAGCAAGAAGCAGAAGGAAAAAATGGTAGGTGGAGAGCAAAAAAAAAACAACAAGCTTCTCGCCACCAGGTGACACCAATATGGCGGATATGTACGTGCTAAATTACACCGAGATAAAATGTAACAAGGGTCTTGTGTTGTGTGTGTGTGTGTGTGTGTATGTACGAAAAGAAAACTACGCTCGTGAAAGCTTTTGAAACGTAAAGGAAGAGGAAAAGCAGAAAGGAATTTTTCCAATCTTTTTTTTCGTTGCAGTGCATGACAAAATGGTGGCACATTTACATCCTTATTTTACATTAAATCATTGCTCTGTGTGTGTGTTTGTGTGTGTGTGTGTGTGTGTGTGTGTGTGTGTGTGTGTGTGTGTGTGTGTGTGTGTGACTCTGGGCCACCACAAATTGTAGGCATAATTTCCTGTCCCCGCCGCCCATTTAAGCGGCTAGCGTCCAATGCTGCCTTGCTTGGGCAAGGTTCTTTGTATACTTTTCAATGTGTATGTCTGTGTGTGTGTGTGTGTGTGTGCTGAATCGTTTTTGTTGTTTTTTTTGTTCACCTTCATCGGCTAAACGATTTTAATGAGATTTCTTTCATGAAAGTAACAACAACAAAAAATTGTAATCACACTAATGGCTTTCGGGGCATGGCGTATACACACACCCGGATGATTTAAGCACGAAACTTGCCGCCCTCGTCTCGCCCCCGTTTACCGTTCGGATAGTGCAGGAATGTGCAATATCAAGGCAGCGTTGTGGCTCATTTTACAAACAAACCAAAAAAAACGGAAATAAAAATCCCACTGCTCACAATAATAAAACAAAAAACGGGATGGTTGTTGTCCTTAATTACTATTAGTGGAATTGGAAATAAGAGGCAAACACAGCACACACACACACGCACGCACAAGGGCATTTTGCGGGAAGTCATAAACAACTCGCTGCCGAAACGTAAGCGTGAGCGGCTGGGCGCCTCCATCGAAGCACCGGGCGCCTCCATCCGCTTGCAATCAATCAATTTACCAACCACACACACACACACCCGTATTGGAGTGGCACTCCCCGATTAAAGGAAGAGGTCGAAATAGAAAAAAAATCAAATCCAACCCGTGAAGGACGCACGGTAATTTAGCTTGCCGTGAAACACAGGCAAGGAGTTGGCGAGTGGTTCCGACTGGTTTGGTTATTAAAAAGTGATTAGTGGAGTTTTTTGTGTGTATTTTTATTGGTTGCCTTACAATTTCAATTTTATTGACACGTGTGATGTATTTTTACAGCTTTTTTTCCCCCCCATTAGAAGCTGGTTGCTGGTGATGAGTTTTGAGTTGGTGCGTGAACACACAACGGGTAGTGAATAAGGTAGGCGCCAGAGACAGAGGTGCAAGCGGAAGCGGAAGCAAAGAAAATATTATGCGCGCATACAGACACAGACACAAGAAATGTATAAATGAGTATGTAAGCCTGTATTGTACTTACATAAACGTATAGCATGGATGCGAAATTGAGGCACGATTACACTACGGGGTTTATCGTTTTGCGATTTGCTCTACTGACAAACGGCCTCATACGGGGAGTGAGGCGAGGCGCGTTTATAAAGGAAGTTGATGGGATGGGTTGCGTGGATGTTTTGTCTTTAATTTGAAGGACAATGGTCCGCACTACGCACAATCACAGCTGCCGCTTGAGTTGTTTTTTATCTACACTGTATAGTTCACGCACGCAAACGGGTCTACGCGCAATGCCATGCAACACGAGCGACACACGAGTAAAGTAAAGAAGAAGAAGAAGAAGAAGAAGAAGAAAGAAAAACAATACAATTCGTACAGCACTAACGCTACGGGGCTTAATGGGGTTCGCGACAGCATCACACATTCGCGCTTGTACGGTGGGTTGGAGCAAGTCGAGCAGGATTTAATAAAAAAAAATGGAGGAGGAAAACAATATATTATATATTAACAATCTGTACGGAATGAGTTGTTCGGGTTAGAATGCTAACAAAACTAGCAGAAAAAGATGTAAGGAGATGAATATTTACAGAGAACATGGCGCCGGCGATCGTAGTGTGAAGTGAAGCGGCAGAGAGCGGAAAAGAGCAAGGCTCCGGTGCCGACTTTTTTCGGCGCGCTCGTGCCCGTGATGACCGCACCCGGAAAGGGTTGAGATGCCGGGCGGGATGATGATTCGATGGTGAAAGCGCAGTGCTGCTTGCCTCAGCTCAGTTTCCTATTCGCCCTGCTAGCTTCGCTGTTCTTCCAATGAAAGCGGCGATACGGATGTTCTGCAAACGCTTCATGGTCTCCTCGGCTGCGTTACGAAGCGTTATCTTTCTTTTTCGTGTGTTTTTTTTTGTAATGTACGCTATAAAACTAACTTTCCTTTAATAAGATTAGTTTATACAGTACTGAGCAGCAAAATCATGATACACTAATAGGAAAGAAAGTTTTGTTTTATTCAACATATGTACAAACGGTATGAAATGTTCAAAAGTAAGAGAAAACTGAGCACAGAAAAAAAACACATACACACATCAAGTAAGAACACACACACGCTATGAAACACCAAACGGATCTTACGATCACACACACACACACACACAAACGCAAACACAAACGCAGGTCGCTAAATGATGAAGAGCAAAAATGGAATTATGGGCTCCCACTGTGGCTGCAGATATAGAATAGAAAGAGATAGCGCAGATGATAGAATGAAGATAGAGGTCGAAAGTGAGTGTGTAGAGAAGGGAGGGAGGATGGGGTCAGAAAGTGAAAGGATAAAAGAAAAAAGGGAAGAAGAAAAATAGGAAGCAAGAAAAACTTCAAAGAAGAACTAAATAAGAAGAAGGCGAAGAAGAAACAAAAGAAGAGAATAAGAAATAAATAAATAAGAAGAAGAAAAGAAGAAGAAGAAAAAAGAGATAGGAGGATTAGGACGCGAAAGAAATGGAAAAAAGAATGTTCAAATATAAGGATAACATAAGAAGAAGAAAAAACTAAGAACTAAAAAAAGAAAAAGAAAAAGAAAAAGAAAAAGAAAAAGAAAAAGAAAAAGAAAAAGAAAAAGAAAAAGAAAAAGAAAAAGAAAAAGAAAAAGAAAAAGAAAAAGAAAAAGAAAAAGAAAAAGAAAAAGAAAAAGAAAAAGAAAAAGAAAAAGAAAAAGAAAAAGAAAAGAAAAGAAAAGAAAAGAAAAAGGAAAAGAAAAGAAAAAAGAAAAGAAAAGAAAAAGAAAAAGAAAAAGAAAAAGAAAAAGAAAAAGAAAAAGAAAAAGAAAAAGAAAAAGAAAAAGAAAAAGAAAAAGAAAAAGAAAAAGAAAAAGAAAAAGAAAAAGAAAAAGAAAAAGAAAAATGAACGAAAAAATAAATAAATAAAGAAGATAGAGGTTGTTGTTGGTTTATATTTGACGAGTCATTTACCTCTCGTACATTTACGTCTTAAAAGTTCACTAATATAGATCAGAATAGTTAATAATATTTGCAAAAAGATAGGTAATAGTTGTTGACAAAAAGTATTTTTAATGTTATTTTTGTTTTAATGATTAAAAGTGAAATAAGAAAAAAAATCTATTGCTTTTCCATGTTACTTGTATATTGTGGTTAATTTTTAAAATTTGCTTACAAAGATTAGTTTCCTTCAAATGAGATAGACGTACAGAGTGAGTGTAGTTAAGGTATGGATCAGAAAGGGAAACGAAAAGGACCGACAGAAAGAAGAAGTGTGAAAGTGATAGAAATAAAGAAAGTGGTAAAAGAAGAAGGAATAGAAGAAGAAGAAGAAGAAGAAGAAGAAGAAGAAGAAGAAGAAAAAGAAAGAATAGTAATTAAAGGAAAAGAAGAAAGTAGAAGACGAAGAAGAAAGAAGAACTAATTGTGTAACACTGGGGCCTAACAATGAGGTTAACAACAAAGATACGCACACACGCGAGTAATTACTATGTACAAACGACGTTTTTTCCTTTTTTCTTTTTATTGACAGTTGACAGCACCTGCCCGTCACGCTGGCAGATAAGGTACACAAGTAGAGGGCAAATAGAGTAACCACTAACCTTGCACAGTATGAGGTTTTGCGCGCTTTGCTGTTTGTGCTGCTTTGCGCTACACCGCACCAAAAACTCCTGGGAAAAACGAGACCCAACACACGTACACACACACACGCAGCCACACGAACTCTGCTCGAGATCGAGATGATTGGTCGCTGCGCTACCGACAGCGAGCGCTGCCTGCTTTGCACTGCTCGAGAGTCTCTAGTATCACTTGCTGATGAAGAGCTGCTCACTGCTGCATGGTTCCACCGCCAACGCGTTTAAGAATGTACCATCGAGAAAAGAATTTGGCGTATATTAAGAAAATTTCCTACTCTCTCTCTCTCTCTCTCTCTCTCTCGCTCTCTCTCTTGCTATCATCACGTGCCGAAGAATTAAAAAAAAGAACACAAGCGCGCTGCCAAACCGTGCCACCCAAAACTAATCATATCCCGCCCACCTTTACGGCTGCTTTTCGTTTCTGCCCGAAAAAAAACAACTTCTCCATCTTTGCACACCCTCCTCCTCCTCCTCCTCCTCTCGAAAATAGTGGTCAGACACGCGATGACGATGACGATGGTGCGGTGTGCGGCCCCGCCAAGTTTCCAATCTGCTGCCCGCCACCGCATAATAGCGCATTCGGCAATGGCGCAAAATATTATAATAAGACACGCACGCCACCACGGACCCACGGCCGTGGGGTCCTTTCTTCAGCTAGGCCTCGGGTAGGAGCCAAAAAAAAAACAACAAAAGCAGTCAAGAAAAACCCCACCCAACAGTCCAATTATGTATTTGGCAAACAAGCGCCAAACAGTAAAACGTTTCAAACTTTCTCCGTTTTTTCTTCGTTTTGTTTTGTGTGTGTGTGTTTTTTTTAATCATATATTAATGACTCCATTACGCGCTATCTCTCTGTCCGTTGGTGCGCAATGTGATACGCAAAAATCTTAACGACTCTTTCAAGGATGCGTATACGCACTGGACGGGGCCGACAGCAACAGCAACAAACATTCTCGCACGCACTAACGGTGGGCGCCGCCGAGGGTGAAAAAATTTGCACCCCAACCAGCCACAAATAATGAGCGGAGAACGTGGAGCGGAGAGAGAGGGAGAGGTTCGGAACGGCGTCTTCCGGTCATACACGGTCAGCAGGGGGCATCGACATACATACAGGCCCTGCCAGAGCGTACAGCGTGTGGGTGAGAGAGTTCGTAACTTATGGCGCGTTTATTAAGAACCACGCCGCTTTATGGGGTTCCGCACGATGGGCCCTTGCCACAAACAGGTGTGAAGTGTTCTCGGTGGTCGGCCGCCCTTCGGCAGAGATTGTTCGAGCTCTCTCGCTCTCTCTCTCGTCTCGTCTCGTTCGAGAGTGCGAGTGAGCTCCTTGACACTCTTGTTGGAAGTGTTGGGGGCAAGCCGTATCCGATTGGGAAATTCTTCGGAATCCGATTGGGAAAGAAATTCCACCTCGGCGTAGGCTCCAGTGTACCTCAGAAATTGTTGGAAAGACTCGATTGGTTTCGAGAGAAATGTCTGAATGGCTTGAAAGGTTGTTAATTGAAAATTATTTATGGGCAACTCATCAGTATATACTGCAGGAACTCTTGGACGTTGAAGTTCCAGTTGCCACGGGATGCTCCAGAATACTTTTTGTGGCAGAAACTTGTATGTCAGTTAGGAGAGCGAAGTTTATTGAAAACCACTATCCCATGAAGAAGTTCTTGAAAATGTGTCGTGCGAGTGTCGTCTATGACAACTCCAGAGTACCTTGGGATTACTGTTTGAACTTGTGTGGTACCTTTGGAAATGATTTTTGGAAACATATCAAAACAATGTATTCAATCAAGTACTTCAGGAAACTCTGGGTTGTGCTGGGAAGTGATACCACACAGTCCTGTGAATGATTTTTTTCACAAAACGAACTTCGGAACTGGGGGAACTGATACATTGCGTGCAAAAGGCATCAGATATTAACCCTAGAATGAAGAAATTCCTCAAAAATGCAAGAAGAAGATCCCAAAGTACCTCCAAGGACTCCAAGGCGCAGTCAGCACCGTTGGAGTTCCTTCTCAACAGGGGGGACAAAAACCCTCCCAGACACACACACATACACACACATTTTGACATCGCACTCCACCTCCCGTGTCTTGACCATAGCTCACCCTGCCCATTTGCATCGAAGTAAAAAAGCAAGCTGCCCCTTGCGAACGATGAACCCTCCCGGGGAGCTCAGCGGGCTACCACCGTACCGAGCAACGCTTTTGTCTGGTGGCACAAGGGCAGCAGCCGAAGGGGCCACAGCGAATTCCTTCAAACGTTTTACACACCACACACACACACACACACGCACACACACACACACACACACACACACACACACACACACACACACACACACACTGTCCCTTAGCTTGTCGGTCCGGCTCGCAGCAGGCAGCGGAAGTGATCGTAATGCAGAGGGTTGATTGTTGGTGGTCAGCACATTTGATGGTCGCATTTTGGGTTCACGGCGCGTTGCATGGGCGGCCCTGGGTGGCCCGAGGGGGGGGGACGAGTTCAGTCAACTTTAAACCGGTTCGGGAGTTTGTGGTCCGAGTTTGCCAGCGCTCGGCCGGACATTGCCTAGCAGACGTTTCCTCCCTACAGTAAACCATTCATTCGTTTGATATCTCTCTCACTCACACACATACTCTCTTTCTTACTCTCTCTCACACACACACACAGGCACGTGTACACTCCTTTGGAGTTCCTGGGTGGCGCAATCGTGGCAAAAAATGGCGCGCCCGTGTGAAGGGTAATTGCCCGCTTTCCATCGGCTCTACACGGCCCGGTTGGTCTATAAATTCCTACACCCTTCCCCCCCTCCCCTCCATAATTCTTGCCCCTTGCTGTCTGGGCTATCTAGTGTCCTTTGACCCCCAGACGGAGCGCTTCCGGCCATTTATCCACCAGCAGCACCAAGCAAGGCAACGGGTGCAACGAACGTCTTCACGCTGCCGGGGCACTATTGACTTCCTTGTGCACTGTTGTGCACTGTTGATGCTTGCTCTTCGCGACACTGGTGACACTGGACGCCCTCTCTTTTAACAGATCCAATCACAAACCGTCCCTACAGCAGCAGCACTCGACATCAGCAATTCCCCGTGCAACCGTTTGCTCGCTTACTCCAGCATCTGTCTCTGAGAAGCATTGTGATGCACACTGTCCTCTCCCCCCCCCCCTCTGCTACCCCATCCTCGGGTAACTGGATGTAACAGAACAACAAACAACAACAGCAACCTCCGCTAGTTCCGTTCGCTCAACACACAACCCAACGACTGGCCAACCACTGCGCAAAGGCTCCGTCAACTCAACTCGTCCTGCTAGCGATCGCTGCGAGACTGAAGCCCAATCGGTCGCCCTACCGTTTCGGAACTGCCCGGCAGCTACTAGCCCCACGGGAGGAGGAGGCGTTACCGAATGGGACGAATGGGCAGGGACGAGGACGTTACACACAGGAAAACAAAAGGAGCAAAAAAGCCACAGCAACAGCACACAGACGAAAGGCACGCGAAAACGACCGCCCCAGTACCACCCCCGTGAACCCCCCCCCCCCCCCTTGGGGTGGAGGGCTTGACGCGAACAAAGGAACAGCTACGTGTGTGAGTGTGTGTGTGGGAAAAGCCACCGAGAGGGACACAATTATTCCAACTTGGCCCGATAGTTTGTCCAGCAGCTTGACAATCGCGTTTGGACGTCGGCGCGGAGTTTGGGAGCCTCACACACACACACGCACACACACATACACACAGTGGGAATGCGCAGCCTTTGACTGGTCAGTATCGGGGCTATCGAGCTCTATCGAGGTGTAAGCGGAACAGCAAATGCGTTACAGGGCGTTACTGTTCTCGCGCCACCGAGCGAGCCGAACCGCTTGAGCCGATGACCTCACGGCGCTTTCGGTGCGAAAAAAAAGGGTCGGAGAGGGTGGAGGAGGGGGGGTGGTTCGAAGGGAATGAGGGGATGGAAATTTCGGGACCTTTCTGGGGGCGAAGCGTGCGTCACAGCCCGCAGCGGCAACTTGGGGCAAGATGACGGACTGGCGGGAGAACTCAACCCGCGGCGTATAAACGTGTCGCGCTGGTTTTGTCGCCCACTAACGCACACACTTAGTGGTGGACGCGTGGTAGACCACCACGCACGCACGTATATATAGACGAGCGAGAGATAGAGAGAGAGAGGGAATGTGAGCCATAAAAATATCTTTCGCTCGCAAGGTTATTCCCACACCACCACGTGGTCCTTTATCCTTCGGGGAACGCTCGGCACCCTACCATCCTCCCGAGTCCTGGGGTGTTTATTTTAGCGTCGCGCGAGCTGAGAGCTCTACATCCTGCATCGTCCCCTCATCTGCAGTGTGCTCACTAGAAACTAGCGACAAACCAATTATCGAGCGACCAGGCGAAGGTTGATATTCAATAAATGGCTTGGCTCGGCCGAGCGCGCCACAGCACCACACGAAACCATTTGCTTCCTGCCGCAACCTTGGACACTACCTGGAGCGGGCAAACGAAATCAGAAGCGCGTCCTTGTGCTGGAGCGCTACTAATTTAATTATCTTTCGCCTTTCGCTCCTGCTCCCGCAGCTGCGGCGCGCAGTGCTGTCAAACGCCGGTTCGTTCTGGCCGATGCGCAGCAGAATCCCACGTTGGTTCTTTCACAGAAAACGTAGTTTGACGAATAACCACAAAGAATGATTAGATCAGACAGGGTAACAATAAATAATTAGCTTTATTTCCGCTAAGAAAGACAATTATGCGCTTGGAAGAATTTCTCATCCTATTTTGGTTTGTGTGTCTTTCAAAGACTGTTGTTTCTTTCCATAAATAAAAAACGAACTTTATTTGGTTTATACAAACAGCTTCGTTAGATCCTTTCACACTACATTCTAGCAGACAGTTTTATGTTTCAGTAGAATACTATCATTGGAAACCAACACATTTGTGATGCATTTGTAGGAGATTGGGCACTGTAACCGGTAAGCTGAACATTGGGGCCATCCACGATTCTAGTTACCTTTTTGTACGGAGTTCGACAGTTGGAGGCTGAAATCATATAAACACTGCATACAAAACCACACACAAAACTAGCCTGTAATTTTCAGTCTAGATTATTCTAGCCTCAAAGCTAGAATTAGGTTCGAGTACCTGTTCGAAAAATGGTAAAACAAGGTGGTGTTTACATTTATCCCAAGGTGCATTAAATAGTGTTTACATTTATCCCAAGGTGCATTAGTCGTCGTATAGTAAATAGTAAATATTCTGCAGCTCAAATAAGGTTAATAAAGACGTCCATAAAAATATTGGCAATAAATTTACAACACTCTTGCACACCACATCTGATCACAAAATTTAATGATCACAGTCCGCCAAATTTTGGCTCTAAGGCATCAACTTTTGACTCTGACGCACCTTTAAAACTGTGTCATTTGATTGTTTGTTTTATTAAATTTCAGTAGTTCTTCATTGAAAATTTGTTAGCGCCTGAAAAAAACATGTCAACTTTAATCATTCCATTAAAACTTCCTAAATTGGCGTTACAATTTTAATATTTAAAACTCTTTTAATCGTTTTATTTAATTACTCACTTAAATTCACTAGCTTTGGAACACACAGTTTCTTCAAACATTAAGTTAAACTTTGTTATAGTATAAAGCAGTTGAATTACAAGCTAAAAATATTGTTTTAGAGACAAAAATAGGTGAGCTAGAGCTAAAATTTAGCTGCAACGACTGTAAAGTGAAGTGTGAGCCAGTGGAAATGTTGTTTGGTACAGTTAATTCTACCTTTTAGTTTGTTTTTAGGTTCTGTTAACTATTGAACCAGTTAAACATATAATTTCACGGACTTTTTATTCTTACTTAGCCGTAGATAAATTGTGATAAATTTATCTTAGATGTTTGTTACATAGGATTTGGATTTGGATAAGAGGGGATTTGGCGTAAACAAAATTTGCAAAGTACTGATTTTTTTTTAAATATTTGTACGTATTGCCATTAATACCTGTCAACTTGCGAAAGCTATAAAATCAAAACGATAAGTCTGTGTACAGTTCTAGAAACCAGTGCTGCAAAATTTCACCGTTAATGTCATAAAAAAATCTGACTGAAACGTCATGTCAGCGTCACGTGCTCAATAGTGATAATCAGAGGTGATACTCAAAACGATTGGTGTGACCAATGCATGCTTCGTGATATTTTGTGCGACCTACGCGTGGTCAGTCATTATATCATGACTTTTTTTTACTATGATCAGTTCCGCAAAATGTCACTGACATAGTTATGACAAATTCCAGCTGAAACAAAATCATGTCAGCGTCAAGCAGCAAAATGTCACTATCAATGCCATAAAAAAATCTGACTGAAACAAAATCTATGTCAGCGTCACGTACTCAGTAGTGATAATCAGAACTGATACTCAAAACGATTGGTGTGACCAATGCATGCTTCGTGACATTTTTGCGACCAACGCTTGGTCATGATTTTTTTAAAACTGTGATCAATTCTGCAAAATCACTAACGTAGTCATGACAAATTCCGGCTGAAACAAAATAATGTCAGCGTCACAAGCTCTGCTGTGATGATCAGAGGTGAGACTCAAACAGTTGTTGGACTCATCACATGCTTGATGACATTGAATGCAACCAACTCTTGGTCAGTCACTTGGTCGTGACATTTTTGGTTGATGATCATCACGATAGTCATGGGAGATATGCGGTGCGTGCGAGTGGTTCCACGAAACAAAATGAGCATGGTATCTCGCTCTGTTTGGCCCGACAGACCACCAAACCAGACGGAGCCATAAAGCATGCTCATTTTGCTGCCTTGGGACCACACGTCAAGTATATTCCAAGAATGTCGTGATTATCACCGACAGAAAATGTCGTGACCAAGTGAGTGACCAAGAGTTGGGTACTGAACAAAATGTCATCAAACATGTGATTGGTCCACCAACCGTTTGAGTCTCACCCCTGATCATCACAGTTGTGTACGTGAGCTGATTTGAGCTTCGTTTCAGTCATGAGTGTTGGTGACTGAAACCAGTGGCACTTGAAAGCACTGTTCATAGCCAGATAAAGTCATTTATTATGCTTGTCACGGCATTAGGCTCAGCTTGTCAGTCAGAGTATCGCGTCAATTGATCTCATGACATTTTTTTATTCAGGAGGAACGTTTCAAGAGGGCCGCATTGCTTAAATCTCATGACATCAATTGATTTAAATTTCATCACAAAATTGCATCGATTGCATTGCATTACACGTTCAAGAGTTATAAGGCTTCAAAAGTCGCTGGCTACTCGTGTAGCCCGGTTGTCTTGGAATAGGGGTGTTCGCAATAATTGATTCTAAAAACAGGTTTCTTCAATTCTAAAAATTCCAAAAAACGATTCAGAGCACGAACGCTGTCCTTTACCCACATAGTTCTAATTTCAAATCAATCGAATTCTTCGAATCGGAGAAATAAGCAATCAAAATCGATTTGGCTCCCCCCGGTGTAGCCCGACCGCCTGAAATGGGGTTAAACCACCTGTGTTTGACACCGCTGCCGCTACGGTGTGCATTTGGCCGTGTGCGCGAATCACCAGCCTCCATCTCCCCCGTTTAACATGTGCTTGTTATAGGAAGGTTTTGGTCGCCCTTTTGCTGGCCCGAAACGCCGACAAATCCCCAAATTGCCGCTGATCGAACGGTTTCTTTTCTTTTGCTGTGGCTCGTTATCGCTTCCTGCTTGGTTCGCGGGGTCGCTCGCTTTAATCGAGGACGAGGAATGTGACCGCCAACCGGCTCCCCCGGTGCTCTGGGGGTGATAAGATATCATGAGCCACTAAGCCCTGCCAGCTGACCGTGAGGCACGATTTGTGTTTCTTTTTTTCTGTGGTTAATTGGGTGACAGCTTTTAAGGACGCGTTTTCTCTCCTCGTTCCTTTTTTTTGCACCCTCAATTACCCTAGATGTTGTCCTCGCCTCCTCCTTTTTTGTTGTTGTCGTTGCTCGAGGCCTGCGATAAGTCACGTCCTTTTTGCTGCCGGCCTGTGCCCGCGTTGCTAATGAGCTGTGGGCGACAGTTTCGCCGAATATTCATGGCGAAACAATTTGCTTTTGCAATTAACTTTGCTGCCAAAACCACAAACTCAGACACACACACACAACGGCTGGTCCATTATTTAGCAATCAGCAAACCGGGCAAAAGAATCGAGGACAGCACTGCCCGGCTCTTAGCAGCCATGTACGGGCAAATATTAGTATTTAAGGGGGACGCCACCGATTAGGCAACATCTTGCAATTTTTCCCGACCGTTCGAGCGTTGTGCTGTGCAAAATAGTCCCCCCCCTGCCCTCCTATTCCCTCGCTTGATGCCCCAGGGCTGTGGGAGGGATAGTTCACTGGGTACCGCCATTTTTGTCGTCGTTTCAGGGCGTCTCTTTTTCCGTTTTTTTGCTGCCTTCTTTAAGGAGGTGCGTGCGGCCTTCCGAAAAAGCTCGTTGCTAAGGGAAGGTTAATTATGGGTCGTAGAATATTATACGGTGACATTTACAAGTACGGCATGAGTGGGTGAGTGCGTGAGTGTAAGGAAGAGAGAGAGAGAGGACGACGACGACCTCGCGCGGTCGTGTGATTGATGAATATAAATAATCGAAAATTGACAAACGAGCCCAAGGGTAGCTTTTGCCGGCTTGCAGGGCTTTACCACCTTGGCCCAGGGACCGTTTTTAGACGGCTATTTTGGAACACGGCGATATATTTACGTAAGGAATTGTTAAAACCATTCATTAGCTGGCAGGCTGACCACCGTTTGCTGTGGTGGAATTGTGCTCCAATGCGACAACTTGCAAACAAATCTTTCAAAATGGCTGCCATCGTTTCGCCAAAACACCGTACACGGAGCATCTCCTTCTTCGATTGCTCTCGATCCTTTTGAGCCTCCACCTAATAGGTTAGAACTTCCAGCGAATGACAAGGTTAACATACATACATACGTACAAAACCATTTCCCCCGTTTTCCACTGTTGGCGAAGGTCCAGAGCGCGATTTGCATGTCACAGCAAGGAACCGCATGCACCCGAATGCACCCGCGTGTGTACCGTTTCGGGGAAAGGGCTTGCCAGGGCTCCCGCGCAAGCATAATAATCACGTAGAAAAATGGCAACCATTTCCTCGTGCTACCTCCTCCCCATCGTTCAGTTTGTTAATTGGTTTTAATGGGGTTTTTTTTTTCTTTCGAAAGAGATGGAATTTACCCGATACGGGCGAACGAACGTGTGCAATTGCCATCCATTATTGGATTGCATTAGTGTGTTGCCAGTGTGTTTGTACCTCCATTTTGCTAATAATTATGACAAGCAGTCAACCGCAATTGGGTGAGGCAAGATTTACGATTTCAATTTGGATTTTTTCGGGCGACATTATCAAAGCTAAAATTGTGCCAGAAAAACTGCACACGTTCGGTGGCGCTGCAGCGAGACGGCTTTCAATTGTGTGTTTCAATTTTTTCTACCTCAAGAGCGATGTTTTCCCAAGTAATGATAAAAAACTAATAGAATATATTTACAACATGTAACAAAAGTATTGTGACTCTTTTGAAGCCTTCAAGATGTCCAGATCCACCATGATTTTGACAGTTTTTGACTTAGTAGCCACTGGATTTCAAACTGTATCGATCTCAAAATATTCGCAAAATTGAAAACGTGTTGTTAATTGCCCATTCTGGCCGTTGCTGCTAAATGTTGGCACTTGATGCACCTATTTTTGTCTCTTTTGTTCCAATTTTGTCCACTTACCGAGTCGAAGAGTCAAAACTTGTTATCTCGCAGACAAAAATGTGGTTACAGTCAAAAGTCTTAGAGCCAACTTCGAGCATTTAGCAGCAACTACTAGTAATCATTCGCTAATACACACAGTTGGTGACACTAACAGCGAATGAGAAAGGTGTGTTTGCAATTCCGTAATGCTTATAGCTGTAGCTCCTGGATGTATTTTGAGCTTTTCGGACCGATCCGACTCCAAAAAATTATCGGAACCGACTTCGTAAGACATGTCCGGCCAGCATTATCCGGAGCCGTTTGGAATCGTCTATAGCCGACCGGAGTCGCACGAAGTCATCCAGAGTCATCCGAAGATATTCGAAGTAGTTCGGAGTCGTCCGAATTCGGAATCAGAGTTTGTCAAGAGTCGTCTGGAGTCATCCAAAGTCGTCGGGAGTCGTCCGGAGACATCCGAAGTCGTATGGAGCCGTCCGGAGTGATTCTGAGTTGCCCGGAGTCGTCTGGAGTCATCCGGACACTTCCGAAGTCGGAGTCACCGGGATATTGAAACACCTGACCATCTGGATGTGGAAATACCTGACATCAGACGACTGCAGGCGACTCCAACTCCGGTGGAGTACGGACGACGTCTGATAACTCTGGACGACTCCGATTCGCGAGGACACCGGATAACTCCGGAAATAGTGGTTCCGATTTTGCCGGTGTCAGAATTGGACTAACAATAGCCGAAGTCGCATTGAAGTCGTGGATTCGCTCCAGAGAGCACACCATTAATCTCCAATATCAATGGACGTCGTCTACATACCCCAGTTAATTTCTTGGACATTCATTATGATGCATTTGTGAATTGTTTTGAACGTTATTGTAATTGATGTTTTACTCATTTAATACTCAATGATTAATTATTGAAGGTATCAAGTTAAATTGTTGATAAATCCTAATTATTGTTGTAAGTGAAGGCAAACACAAAAGGCTATAAAGTCCACGAAGCAAACGGATCAACTTAGGGGCTTCAATGGTTTAGTTACGGTTGAAAAAGTTCAGATAGGTTGTGTATCAGTATTACAGTTGGCTCTGTGTGGTTCACTTAAATAGTTTATACTTCTACTTCTACAACAATATTTCTAGAGCACCTTTTAACATTGTTGTGCTCGAAAGAGGTGGTTGGTGGTTATAAAGACATCTATTTTCGGTTTTTATTCTTGTGTCATCCAACTTCACTTTTCATCAACCTCACACATTTCTCTTTTTTTGTCGAATTATTTCTTCTTAATGTCCCACTACTACCACTCTCTCTCCGCCAGAAGCAGAATCGAACTACGTCCTCCCCCCCCCCCCCGCGCTTGATACCCAAAAGCGACAGCGCGCTTCCCATTAGACCGATCGGCTCCCCTTCCCAATAGAGCGTTAAGCGACCTGTGCATTATAGCGAGCGAACTCAAAAAAGTGGGCGGATCAAAGCAGACAGATAGCTCGGTTCTTCCCCTTGCGCTTTTTTTGATTGTTTGTTTGTTCGGAAATTAGGGAAGCCCCCCGCGGAACCGAACCGGAAGACGAACCAACAGGAAGTGCGCGCATCCGTGCGCCTGTCCGTAACCGTGTCTTTCGCTATCTCGCTCCGTCGCTCAGGCCATTTTTGCACCCAATCGGGCGCCGCTTGTTCCCAACTGTTCTCCCCCCACCCCCCCTATTGCAGTTTTGTTTACTTACCGCTACCTCCACCTGGCGATCGGCGGCCGTCAGCAGCTGCACTTTCAGATGGACCGGATCGCCCAGCGGCTTCCGCATCTCGATCACGGACCGGCCGCCGCTCTGCTCCCGCACCCGCACGCCAGCGTCCGGTGTGCGGTGGCGGGACCGCACCATCTGGCGCCGCGCCACCCGCGCCTCGTCCCCGCTCGAAGAGCTGCTGTCGTGGTAGTAGATCATGGCGGGATCATCCGTCGCTTCGCCTCCCCCACCACCCACTTACGCCACACTGTGGGCACAACACACACACACACACACAGGTCGGAGACACACTGGCAAACAGCAGCAACACAGGCGCAACAGTTCGGAGGAAAGAACACAACCGTCCGCCGGCTCGGCCCGCGACCCATTAAGGTTTGTGCGCGGCTTTTTTTGGCGGTGGAGGTCAAGAACGAGCACACACACACAAACACACAGAGACAGGACGCAATGCGCTGCGTGACTATCTTACGACAGGCTGGGGAGAGGGGGTGGGGGGGGTTTAAGAAGGGTGCTAGGTGCGATACGCGCCCGAGGTCAGCCCCGGGTGAGTGCGAGACCCCGAATGCTAAGCAGGTCGCACCATTTTGGGATGACCACGTACCACCTGCCCTCTCCCCCCCATCCACCCCTCATCTCCTCATCAGTGGGTGTTTGACCTAGATGCGGCCATGCTTGGATGGAGTGTGGGGCCCGCAAGGAAGAGAACGCACGCGCTGCTCCTTCAATTTTCGGCTTTTTTTGGGGTGCTGCTGTGCGTGTGTTTGTGTGTGTGAGTGTGTGCCTGCAAAAGGTATGTTGTCCAGCAGTAGCGAGCAAAAGTAGGAGCGAAAGGGGGGGGGGGGGGTGTTTGGCAGAAATGGCAAACTAGTCGATTGCGTGCGATGCGGCAATCAGCGACAATTCCTCTCTCGCTCTCTCTCTCTCTCTCCCTCCCACCGACCACTCGCACAGTGGAAAACACACAAATATAGCCTCCTCGCCTCGCCGTCCGTATATTAATTAGATGAATTCATTAAGATTATTAGCACTGCAAGCGGGCGGTGGGAGGGACCGTAGTGGGCAATAATCCAGAAGTGGGCCAATCTGTTCGGCGGGGGAAGAAACAGGGGGAGGGGGAGCAGACTACCGGCAGCTCGACACGCCGGTACGCTCGCAGATGAAGTACAGCTCCCTCCAGCAGTTGGCCACCGTCCAGATCCACGAGAAGGGTGGCGGAGGAACTGCTGCTGCTCCACCCTCCCCCTCCTGCTGCTGCTGCTGCAGCTCCTCGACGACGTCGGCCGTGCGGGACAGCGCCACGCACCGCACCTTGTACGCGTCCTCCGCGTCGGCGGGTTCGCGCCGGTGCCGCTCGTCCGCCCAGTTGCTCCAGCCCAGGGCGACCGGGCGGCCGGTCAGATGCCATTGGAAGCTGCCGGCGTCGGCCAGATCGTTCGCCCCGCACCAGAAGGACTGATCGCGCGGCTGGTGCGCCCCATCGTCCAGCAGCTGGTCGAGGGTCTGCTGGCGCTGCTCCGTCGCGACCGTTACCAGCGACCGGCCGAGATAGTGGCAGTACTCAACCGCCTTGAACCAGTTTGCCTGGCGCAGAAAGAGAGAGAGAGAGAGAGAGAGAGAGAGAGAGAGAGAGAGAGAGAGAGAGAGAGAGAGGCATAAGAAGGGTGAGAAATGCACGAAAACCGAACGGAAGGTACCTTAAAGTTGGGCACAATAAACGGTGCATCGGCGGCACATTCCGGCACGGGATGGTACGGGGTGACGATGCTGGCGCCGGGGAGTGGCGCTGTTAGCAGCAGCAGCGCTGGCAGCAAACCGACCGATGGGTACTCCATTGGCGAACGTGTCGAATGTGACTGCCCGTGTTTTTGCGGACAATCGCTTGATCGTTGGTGAGCGCCGAGAGTTGCCGGAAGTTCCGCGGATAGCATCAGCCCCGGGCCACGGTCCGGTGGCTAGATTGTATCGACCATCCGACATGGTGCTGATTGGCAGGGCGGTAGAATTACAAACACACACACCTCTTCTTTCAGGTGGAATGGTCTAGACTTGTTTGATCATCTGCCGTTACAGCTCGGCTGGGTTACGTCATCCATCTGTATGTGTTGCAATTTGCAGTCCCTTGGATGTCCACTCAACCTGGCCTATGAAATGGAAGCATGAGCACTTGTTTTGCTCAAATACATGTGTACAAATATACAGATGTACAGTCCTGTACATATATACAAATATACAAGACCCAAAAAGGCACTCGCACTAGAATACGATCAACAGAGTATATTGTCTAATCTGGATAATATCTCACGGGAGGACTCGAAATGAGTTTGAAGTCTAAGTGCCGGTTTAGTACGCTTACAAGATATCGCGGACTACATCCTATATGTGCTATGGCAACATTTTCCAAGACTAAGTTTTAAACAATACAACAGTAGAAATTCTAAAAAATCCTACCATTGATTTAATACTTCACCATATGGGTATGCTCCAATCCGATGCTGTTAATTGTAAGACTGATTTCGACAAAATTGGAACCACTAGTCGCAGTAGAATACTTCCGGAGTTGAAGTCTGCCGGAGTAGACTGGAGTTTCCGGGAGTCAGTCAGTGTCAGGCCGGAGCATTTAATTTCGTTCAGTTTTTTTCGTCTTTCGCTTTGCACGTGTACCTCGTAAACAAGCGGACGTTTCTTGAAATGGCAACGACTCCCGCCTACTCCAGTCGACTACGATTCCAGACATCTACGACTCTAGATCCAGACAACTCCGACTCTGAATGACCCCGACTCTAGACAACCCCGACTCTGGATGACTCCGGACGACTCCAGATGAATCCCACTTTGGCTTACTTCGGCTCCAGTCGATTCAGACTCCACACGACTCCGACTCCAGATGACCAGATGACCCCATGATGACTCCGACTCTGGACTACTCCTACTCCGGATATCTCCAAATGACTCCGACTCCACGAATCCGACTTCGGCCTACTCCGACTCCAGTCGACTCCAATTCCAGACGACCCCTACTCCGGATGACTCCGATTGACTCCAATTCCAGATGACCCCGACTCTAGACAACTCCAGACGAATACGACTTCGGGCGACTCCGACTTTTGTCGACTCCGACTCCAGACGACCCCTACTCCGGAAGACTCCGAATGACTCCAATTCCAGATGACCCCGACTCTGGACAACTCCAGACGAATCCGACTTCGGGCGACTCCGACTTTAGTCGACTCCGACTCCAGACGACCCCTACTCCGGATGACTCCGAATGAGTCCAATTCCAGATGACCCCGACTCTGGACAACTCCAGACGAATCCGACTTCGGCCGACTCAGACTCCAGTCGACTCCGGCTCCAGAATAGGGGTCGTCCAATTCCAGATGACCCCGACTCTGGACAACTCCAGACGAATCCGACTTCGGGCGACTCCGACTTTAGTCGACTCCGACTCCAGACGACCCCTACTCCGGATGACTCCGAATGAGTCCAATTCCAGATGACCCCGACTCTGGATGACTCCGACTCTGGACAACTCCAGACGAATCCGACTTCGGCCGACTCAGACTCCAGTCGACTCCGGCTCCAGAATAGGGGTCGTCCAATTCCAGATGACCCCGACTCTGGACAACTCCAGACGAATCCGACTTCGGGCGACTCCGACTTTAGTCGACTCCGACTCCAGACGACCCCTACTCCGGATGACTCCGAATGAGTCCAATTCCAGATGACCCCGACTCTGGATGACTCCGACTCTGGACAACTCCAGACGAATCCGACTTCGGCCGACTCAGACTCCAGTCGACTCCGGCTCCAGAATAGGGGTCGTCTCCGGATGACTTAAAATGACTCCAATTCCAGATGACCCCGACTCTGGATGATTCCGACTCCGGACGACTCCAGACAACTCCAATTTAGCGCGACTTTGACTCCAAACGACTCCAACTCCGGGGACGGCTTCAAATAATGCTGAAACCGGATCGGAGTCTACTCCGGAGTTCTACTAACTTTCGCTAGCCTGTCGAATCGCAAGCCTGTTGGATGCAGAAATATATGTACACGTGATACTAGTGTACCATCTTTATCAAAATTGGCCACGATAAGACAACATCGTAGTATCCCTGAATATGTTGCAGTCCGCTGTTACTAGAAGTCGCTGTTAGTGTGATGCCCTATGAGAGAATGAGAGTCATATATTCTACCAGCTCCGTTCGCGATGCTCCAGTTAACCTTGGAGTCTTCCGGCTAAAAAAAAAACCTGAAAAATTGAACGTCCTACACCGCTAGAAAGCCCTTAGCAGACTTAGAAGAGTCGAAACGTGTTGGCAAACGTGTTTTATTTGTAAAGCAAACCAAAAGCCGGTTGGTTTCGCAAAAGTTCCGTCACTGTGAACAGCTTACTCTTATAGTACCTTTGAGAGATAGAGTGAGAGAGTCCTGTACAAAACAAGTGTCAACTCATTGGATGAATTGACTTCACTCACTGCTCCACCTTCTTCCGCTTTTTGGATTTAACCTTTTCCGTCGTCTCCGTATCTTCCTGCTGCACCGTTGGCTCCTCTCCTTCGGTAGTCTTCCTTTTCTTGCTCTTTTTGTGCTTTTTTGCTGTTGCTGCTTCTGTGAGTTCTTCTCCCATCTCCTGCACGCTCAGCTCTACTGGTTCCTCTAACTCATGCTGCCCATTCTGTTCCTGAAGCTTCTCTTTCTTCTTTCGCTTTTTCTCTGATTTAATTTCTACGTCCAGTTCAACATTTTGCTGCACATGGTATTCTGCTGTCTCCCCGCCAGGCTGGCCATTATCCTCCTTTACCTTCTCTTTCTTTATCCGTTTCTTCTCCACTTTGCCTTCAACTTCCACCACTACTTCAACATCTTCCTGCTCGGTCGCCTTCTCTTCCTTCTCTTTCTTTGTCCGTTTTTTCTTCGTCTTGGTTTCACCATTCACCTCTGCTTCTACATTTTCTAGCTCATTTTCCTCCTCTACTTTCTCTTTCTTTATCCGTTTTTTCTCCACTTTGCCTTCAACTTCCACCTTTACTTCTACATTTTCCAGCCCATTTTCCTCCTCTACCGTCTCTTTCTTTGACCGTTTTTTCTTCGTCTTGGCTTCACCATTCACCTCTGCATCTACATTTTCCAGCCCATTTTCTTCCTCTTCCTTCTCTTTCTTTGTCCGTTTTTTCTTCGTCTTGGTTTCACCATTCACCTCTACTTCTACATTTTCCAGCCCATTTTCCTCCTCATCCTTCTCTTTTTTTATCCGTTTTTTCTCCACTTTGCCTTCAACTTCTACCTCTACTTCCTGCTCGTTCACATTCTCTTCCTTCTCTTTCTTTGTCCGTTTTTCCTTCGTCTTGGTTTCACCATTCACCTCTGCTTCTACATTTTCCAACCCATTTTCCTCCTTTTCTGTCTCTTTCTTTGTCCGTTTTTTCTTCGTCTTGGTTTCACCATTCACCTCTGCTTCTACATTTTCCAGCCCATTCGCCTCCTGTACCCCTTGCTCCTGTACGCTTTGCTCTGGAACCTTCAATTCCGTTGTGGATGTTTTGGCAGCGTTATGCTGCACCGCCACCACCCCTGCATCCGCCCCTGGCTCCCCATTCAGTTCTCCCTCGCCCCGCTCACTTGTCCGATACGTGCGTTGGTGTTTGCCCCTTGCCTCGGCCAGCGCCCTTTCCGCCTTGTCGCTGTACCAGTGCATCCGCTCGTAGCTTTCCTTCTGCTTCTCGTGCGCCAGATACACCTCGTTCTGCACCCCCTCCGGGCACCGTTCGAACACGGCGACGAACATGCCGATCGTCAGATCGTCGACCGTCTTCGCGTACAGGCAGCGCTCGCCGACGTCCGGGTAGTCGGGCGAGCCGACGTTCGGCCACTCCTTGCCGAGCTCCTTGCGCGCGTCCAGCAGCCGAAAGTGGCCGTTGTGCCGCAGCACGCCCTGCACCACCCGCTCGTTCTCCTCCTCGTGCAGAGAGCAGGTTGAGTAGACGATGCGGCGCACGGCCGGGAACGCGTTCATCGCGTGCGACACCAGCTTGTACTGCAGGCCGGCGAGCTTGAACAGCCGCTCCTGATCGACCGGTTCCGGCACGATCTGGCGCTGCAGCATGCCCGACCCGGAGCAGCTCGGATCGACCAGGACGAACTCGACGCCCGGCAGCTGCTCGTCGGTCAGGTCGAGACAGTCGCTGTGGATCGTCTTGATCACGCCGAACGCGCTGGCGTACTGGCACAGCGTCTGGTATCGCTGCTCGCTGCGCTCCACCGCGTAGATGCGGCCCCGGTTCTTCATCAGGCAGGCGAGATGCGTCGTCTTCAGGCCGGGCGCCGCGCACATGTCCAGCACGACGGACTTTTTGCTCGGCTTGAGCAGATAGGTCGGCAGCAGGCAGGCCTGTTGGGTTGTGCAGGAAGCGTGGGAATGAGAACCGGTTACTCCGTCTCTCTCTCTCTCTCTCTCTCTCCGTACGTACCTTGTTCTGCAGCAGGAACTGATCGTGCAGGTGCGTGGCCCGCGACCAGAACGATTTGGCACTGTTCGGGAACACCAGCAGATCGGGAAAGTGAAAGTCCTCTATGTACTCCGCGTCGGCGAGCGTTTTGACGCGCTCGATAAACGCACCGTAGTCGGCGAAGCGCTCCTCCACCAGCATCCACTGCTCCTCGGCCAGCAGGCGCTTCGCGCCCTCCAGGTCCAGCGCGTTCGTGTTGATGCGCACGAACCGTGGCTCTGTGTTGCCGCGGGTGAGAAGAAAAAGAAAAAGCGGAAAACACATTCTCATTATTGGCGATCCGGAGGAGAAAACCAAAAAAAAAAAGAAAAAAACAACATAACAATTGTTACAACAAATTTCCCGTACATTGTTGGTGTTTGTCTGTGTGTGGGACAGGAAAGTGAAACCGGCGAGAGCGGTTGCAAAGCGCCATTAACGGGATGGTGGGTAGGCGATGGCGGCGGCGACGGCAGGAAGCTGTTGTTTATTTCCCCCCTATAATACTGGTCGTCGGTGCACGTGGTAAAAGCGGACGGACGGACGGCTGGAATGGGTCAGCTTATTTCGCCTTCTGCTTCGACCGCTCCCGGTCCTCCTCCTCCACCTCGCGGAAGCCGCGGAACGCGTACAGCATGATGATGACGTTGACCGTCACGACCGCGGCCAGCACCGAGCCGCACGTGTTCGGGAAGCCCTCGATCTGAAACCGGTCCGCCAGCACGTGCCGGGTGCCGTAGAACGCACCGAACGGCAGCGTGAACATGGCGAAGCTGTAGACGAGCAGCCACAGGATGGCGAACGCGGCCTGGCGCGAATGCAGCGGTATCGTGTACGGGTCCACCTCCTCCTCCCGCTCGCTGGTGGCGGCCGGGGCCACTGTCGCCGCCGCCTTCGCTACCGTGTTAGCCGTCTCCGTCGCCGCGCGACCATTACCACCGTCGGACGCATTGGCGTTTTTCTTTCGCCGGCCCATCCTAAAGCTGTGCGAGAGACGGGAAGAAAGAGAGAGAGAGAGAAAAGCGAAACGAAAACCTTAACCCACGAGGGAAGCTGGCAAACCGGTGCGTACCTTTGACGTGGCCCGCGGCAGGCATCTTCTCCAGCAGCTCCTTGTGGGCGTCGTGCACCTGCTGCTGGTACTGCTGCAAGCACTCGACCGGCAGAGAGTTGCCGACCAGCCGGCCGCTCCCGAACAGCAGTTCGCTGATCAGCACCTTCGCCAGCCACGGGTTCAGCCTCGGCTCCTTCGCCGCCAGGTCGAGGCTCGCATAGACGGCCTCGATTTTGGGCCAGTTGGTCAGCACCCGGCCGACGATTGTGCGGCCCGCCCGGAAGTGCCGGTCCTGATCGAGCAGCTCCTGCACGTTGCGCTGCTCCTCGATCGCCAGCCGGACGTACTTGATCGCGTTTCGGTAGTTGGTCGGGAGCGGTATCTTCTTCGGCCGGGCAAAGTACCGCGCGCTCGCGTCCTGCTGCTCCACCGCTGCCATCGTCTTGGCTGTTTTGGAGGATGGAACTACTAACCTATTTTCGATCGGGCCGGTGCGGTGAACAGTGAGCTTGTTTGACTTGTTTAAACAATTGTTGCCAGGGGGCGGACGGCACGAAGCATTCGACGGGCGTTTCGTACCACGCGGGTTTACTTTTGAGTTTAATTTTCTCTTTTTCTCTTCTTCTGTGTTGGTTCAACAACAACACGTGAGCTGTCAGCGGGCTCGCTTGACATGCGATTGTTCACATAGCAGCGGGCGCACACATTTGTTTTGACGTTTTGTACCCATTCTGGTATAGAACTGGTATACAAATTTGAAAATGTCGTTTTTACCGTTTCTACGTTGTTAGCAAACGGCTCGACCGCATTAGCACACGATCAAAACACAAGGATGGCAGTTTGAAGTACTGGTGGGAACTTAGAGTTGGACCTACCCGATTCCGATTCTGTATTCGAAATCAATTCTGGAACCGATTCTGATGTTGACATCGATTCCGAATCCGTATCCGATTCCAAAGTCCGGAGTTGACTCCGGAATCGGCAGCGAAATCGATCTGGGAATCGCAATTTGCCCCGGTAACGATATCAGAATTGACTCCAGAATTGGAATTAGCTCCGCAATGAGAATCAGTTCTTGAATCGAAAAAAAAGTTTCAGAAGTGAAATTAGATCGAAAATCTCCATGAGGATGGATCGTTTACAAGTAAATTTGGATTCTTTGCAGGTATCAATGCGTAGCATCATTGGACCCAAACGCTTATTCTTACAGGGTTTCCCACGATTTATTGGTCAGTTCCCATGATTTTTTGGTGCGTTCCCACGATTTTTTGGTCGTATCCTATAGATTGTTGGTTCGATCCCATAATTTATTGGTATTTTCCGATTGGATATCAATACAATTAGACCAAAAAATTCTGGGAAACGACCAAAAAATCGTGGGAACGCACGAAAAAAATATGGGAATCCACCAAAAATTAATGGGAACCCACCAATAAATCGTGGGAAACCCTGTAAGGAGATGCCAAAATCCGATTTCGAAGCCGATTCTGATTTCGGAGACGATTCCGATTCCGGAACCGATTCCAGAGCTAGTTCCCAAGCAGATTCCGATTCCGGAGCCGATTCCGGACACTGATTCCAGACTTCTTCTACTTCTTCTTCTTTTGGCTCAACAACCGATGTCGGTCAAGGCCTGCCTGTAACCACTTGTGGGCTTGGCTTTCAGTGACTAATTGATTACCCGCCATAGCAGGATAGTCAGTCCTACGTATGGCGGCGCGGTCTATTTGGGGATTGAACCCATGACGGGCATGTTGTTAAGTCGTACGAGTTGACGACCGTACTACGAGACCGGCTTTCCAGATTCCAGACTTACTTTACAGAAAACTTTGAAGCTAGCCGGAATCGAATACGACGAATACTTCATTTTTCCCATCACTAGGTTGTAGTAATTGCTCGTAATTCAAAAGCTACGGAAAATAAGATGATGTATATGAAAAGTCACATTTTCGTTAAAATAAAGACCGTTTCTCATGTCACAAAACTAGTGTTAGATTTCATTAATCTTTTGTTGAGATTCATTCATATGAATCTTCAGTGATGAGTGATTCGAATCTTGAATCGACTCTTCAAAGATTCATGAATCTCTTAGGACTCATGATTTTTTTTTAATTTATGATTCTCCAAGGGATGCATGAATCATTAGACATGTATGTTTTTCATAATATTGAATTTGCGCGATCCCACCTAAAAACATGCAAACAAAAACATGGGTTCAAGCCTCGCATGGACGCCTCGTCTCCCCGCAGCAAAACAAACTATCCGGCTGCGTGGTACTTGCTAAGAAATCTCGAGCCTGTATAGGCTGGCATGGCCACGAAGGTTGTTACGCCAAGAAGAAGAATAATGAGATGCTCATGCTCTATGAATCTTGGAGATGTATGATCCCTATGTATGATTTGAGAACCTTTGGAGAAAAATGAATCATTTGAAATTGAATCGATCGAAATTCATGAATCTTTGGAGATGAATCGTGAGGAAAATGTATTCATGAATCTTTGGTATTCTTGTTTTTTCATGAATCTTTGCACCTGAGATCCAGATTCATTGAATAATTTCAAAAATTCATTCCGATTCATAAATCTGAATCAGATTTACCCAACACTACACAAAATGCGCAGAGCTGTCGCCTTTTCTCTAACTACGATTGTAACACAGGACACGTTTTTGATGTCTTCTTGGAAGGGTTAGAATGGTTTTAAGTACTTTAGACTAGCGAAGCAAATGATTAAATGATTTTTTCCATTTTTCTTTTTGAAAAAAAACTAAGTTCAATCTGCAGTACCAAACGATGTTAAAAAAGAGACGTTTGCTTTCAGAAGAAAAAAATTATCCAAATTTGGACAAAATCACTGTGACCCTGGACAATATATGTGAAGAACTGGATGCAGAATTGAATAAACATTAAAAAAAACTTTAAGAAAATTATGCCAAAAATCCTGCAACCAGTCCGAACAGCCAGAGGGATGCATCTACATTATAGTAAAATTGATACTATTTTTGTTTTGAAAAAAAATATTTCCCTATGGTGATTAATTTATTTATTTTGTCACAATGATTTTGCCCAATTTAGCTTTTTGTTTTTTTTGAGAGCAAACTTTTCATTCTGAACATGCTTTGGTACTGCTCATGCATAAGCATGTAACAAATAATGTTAAAAAAAGATAAAGCAGTACGATAACCTCTTTTGAACACGAAAAACTGGATCAAAAGTAAAATTGTAAGCAGTGGACAGTTTCTTATGCCCGTCATTGTAAAAAAGCAAAATAGCCAAGCTTTATTCTGACTGTGCAAAAGTCTTAAAACCAGCAAGAAAGGCAGAAAAGGCAGTGAAGGGCACATTTTTCATATTAATCTTTTTTTTTATTTATTATATTGCATTTTTGCTATAAGAACAACGGTTGGCCCTTTTTTCCCCCGTCCATATATGATTGCTTCGGGGAAAATCCCGAATCAGTTTTGTTCCGTTTCATATCCGACCCGATCCCGACCCGGCGTTCTGCGCGTTCGGATGCGCGAGTACGGATGCAGTTTGTAGTGTGTCCTGTGTGTGTGTGTGTTGTATATGAATATATAATAATGATAAAAAAAAACAACATTTGTTTCTATTTTCCCTCCCCGTCCTTCACAAGCAACCTAACTAACTAGTTAGACAGATACACACTGCCTCTCTCTCTCTCTCTCTCTCTCTCTCTCTCTCTCTCTCTCTCTCTCTCTCTCTCTCTCTCTCTCTCTCTCTCTCTCTCTCTCTATCTCTCTTTCTATTCGGCCTCTCTGTGTTGTCGAGAGTTTTGCAAACGATTTCACTAACCCTTTTCTCTCTGTGCTTCTCGTATTAAAATACCGAGCCTGTACAGCGCGACCGAAACAGTGCGGTGGAGCCCGCTGCTTGGTGCCTTTCTCTCTAAGCACCCTCCTACACACACAAACACACGCACGCACGCGCGAAACAACGGCACACCCCTGTAGAGTAATCCATCTCCCACAACCCAAGCACCTTACCCCGACCGTTTAATTTAAAAGATAGCCACACAGAGACAGGGCAGGCATAAAGGGAAGAAAGAAAGAAAAAAATTGAAACTAATCCAACGACGTGTGTGCGTGGTGTAGTATCGGCGTGTTAAGTCGTTTTACAATTACATGATTCTAATGAACTCGATGCGCATTTGAAGGAAAAGGCCTTTCTCTGTGTGCCTTCCTCCCTACACGACACGTACCGGGTAAGGAGAAACTGCATGCTTTGCAACACATATGCTGGTATGCTGGTTGCAGCAAAGAACGAAACCAAAAAGACACACACACACACGCACATGAAGACTTAAAAACAAAACCAAAAAAGCGGATGTTGCCGATTGTTGGCACACTGGCAGAGCGGGCGGCAGGCGGTGGTGGTGGTGGTGGTGGTGTTGTTGCTAAGGGTGATGATGATGCTGACGATCGAGGGGCGAGGCGAGGAGCGCAGCGATTAGCTCCACACGTCCGCCGAGTATCGTTTTTGGGCTTCCATCTTTTTGATGTACTGCTGGGCCTCGGTTTCGCTGAGCCCACCCTTCGAGCGGATGACCTTCAGCAGAATGTTTCGCACATCGGTGGCCATATTTTTCGCATCACTGTAAGGAGAGAGAGAGAGAGAAAAAACAACCGACAGGTGAGTAAAGGAGAATCAAACGTCTTTAATTCCGCCGAGCAACCTACCCGCAGATGTAAAAGTGTCCCTTGTTCTCGCCGATCACGCTCCATATGAGGTCTGAGTCCTGCTCGAGCAGATGCGTCACGTACACCTTCTTCTCCTGGTCGCGCGAGAACGCAACGCGAAGGTTGATGATGCCGCGCTTGGAGTAGTCTTCCAGTTCCTGCGGAAATGATAGAAGAAAAAAAATCAACTCAAGCTGCGCCCTTGCACTCAATCCCAAAGTCCCGGAGTTTGTACGTACATCCTCGTAGATGTAGTCCTCGGAGCGCTTGCGGCAGCCAAAGTACAGCGTCGTCTGGCCAATCTCCTTGCCCTCCTGCTTGCAGTGGTCCCGCTCCTGGATGAAGCCGCGGAACGGTGCCAGCCCGGTGCCGGGCCCCACCATGATCACGGGCGTTTCCGGCTTGGGCGGCAAACGGAACTGGCTCTTGCGGATGAAGATTGGTACGCGCGGCGCCGGCTCCCCATCGTTCGGGTGCTTCTCCGCGAGGAAGGTCGTCGCGACGCCCTTGTTCAGCCGGCCCGTCTTCGTCTCGTACTTCACCAGCACCGCGGTCACGTGCACCGTCGTCGGGTGCAGCTTGGACGAGGAGGAGATCGAGTAGTAGCGGGGCTGCAGCCGGGGCAGCAGCTCGCACACGTGATCGATCGGCGGATGACAGGACGGGATGTCCTCGAGCACGTGCACGATGTTGCGGCAGCTGTCCTGCACCCACTCCTGGTACTTCGCCTTGCCGTCGGGCGCGGTCGACGAGATGAAGCGCAGGAACTCCTTGTCCTTCTCCTCGCCGCAGTACTCGGCCAGCTCCTTCAGGATGTGGGTGCGCGGCAGCGCCGTTATCTCCAGATAGTGGGTGAGCGCGGTGCGGTAGGTGGTGGGGCACGGGAACGGATGCTTCTTGCTGCTGTCCGTGTCGGTGTTGATGAGCGAGAAGACCGTATCGAGCTCGGCATTGCACAGCCGGCCGAGCCGCTCGACCAGATCGCGATCGTTCACCGGGTACATCGCGAGATGGTCGCCCGCCTCGTACCGCATCTTCGAGCCCTCGATGTCGAACTCGACGTGCATGCAGGACCGGCCACCCGCCTTGTGCAGCTCCCGGTTCACCTTGATCGGGGCGAGGAACGGGTTCTTCGCGTCGAACGGTGGCCGCTGCGTCTGGAGCGAATGGAGCCGGGCCACCTCGCCGGTGTAGATGCGGTCCGCGCTCACGTCCGGCTGCTCCAGCAGGCGGTACTGCCGCATCAGCACATCCTCGCCCGTGCTCTCGATGCCGAAGTAGTCGCAAACCGTGGGCCAAAACTTTTCCTTCCACGTGATGAAGTAGTCCTCGATGCTGTGGAAGCGGGGGCAAGCGGGACCGGACCGTTAGCATGCAAGGGGGGGGGGGGGGGGGGGAATAGGGGATTACTTACTTGGCATCATCGTCACCCAGACCGAGCTCAAACACTCTGTTCGCGCCGAGCTCCTCGAGACGCTTGTCCACGTAGATGCCGACCTTGTTGTAGTGCTCGTACGTTTTGTTGCCAAGGCCAAACACCTACAAGAAGAAGAAGAAAAAACCAAAACAAGAGCATTAATGAAACGATCAGCCCAAAGCATCCCTAACTTCAACACCGCTCCCCGCCCCGTACACTGGCCGTTACGTAACAACCGCAGCCGCCTGCATCGAGAGGGACAATCACAATGCCGTGCCAGCAACAGTACCTGCAGATATTTCCTCCGAAACTTGCCACGGTGGTCCAGCAGCAGCTGCTGTATGCGGGGCAAAAATTGCACTACGATCGGCGCAAGGTACTGCTGATGAATACTGTTGAGCGCGATTAGCCGCGAGCAGCTCTGTCGCGCACCACCCGCCAGCACACTCATCTCGCGTGCGGAGGGGAGGTTTTGTGTGTAAAGTCCACCTTTGCCCCCTCAGCTTCTCCGAGCAAGCGAATCACTACACACACCGGCACCCCGCGTGCAGCTCTTACTTTGGCAGCAAACTTAACGTCCTGTTCAATTGCATCTTCCCAGCGCTTGACACACAACACACTGCTGCGGGCCCCGCTAATAGACTGGCTGTTTTTCTTCTCTCACTCTCTGGCCAATTGACGGAAAGAAAACACAACACGCGTTTCGCACTGACACTGGCAAACCCGCAAGGGCAAAAGCTGTCAAACGCCGCAGCTCGAGAACCGGGGAGCTGCCCGAATTCGAGCAGTTTCAAACTGTTGCGCAACACACACGATGACGGTGCGTAACTGACCAAAAGGGTTACAGAGATGCAAGGTGGAAAGAGAGAGAAAGGAAGAGGGAGATAGAGAGAGAAGGACAGAGCAGAATTGGATCATCAATTCTGGAGCAGCATTGACGAATTGTAAATGCGTAATTATCTTTTTTTTTCGTCAATGGAAACGTGAAACATCAATAGAAACTGCAGAAATGCGTCAACTAAAAATAATCCTTGATTTCATATGCTGGCACAGATCCCACTTCGTTGAGCCTAGAAAAATCTATAAACCGTTTTTTCCCAAATATTTGATTTGGTGGAATTCAAGAACATAGCGAAGAATATATTTTTAAAAGCACTTAACATCGTTGATGTTAAACAATGACATTAGACATCATTTCTTGAATGTAAGGATTTTAAAAAGTCTAAAACAAGAGAAAAACGGTTGAATTTAGAATAAAATATATATACAGCAATTATATGCAGTACGCGATACTCGATATAGGCGCATTCGCAGTACGCGTTTGTTTTAAATTTGACAGCTCGATGTGTTTTTTGAAAATATTTTAATATTTTGAAATATGTTATGCTCTTTTTGAATTTCAATCATCTTCAAAGAGCATGTTTCATTTAATTTGTGTAAAAGATACAATTTACAATAAAAATATTTAACTCAAATCTCTGTTTCGATTTTTTTGACCCTCCAGTATTATAAACTATTTTTCCATTTTTCCGCTGTACGCGAAAACTCGAGATACGCTATTGTGATTGTGATTGTAACATAGTTAAAATTCTTCTTCTTCTTCTTTGGCACAACAAAAGCGTAGTCGGTCAAAGCCTGCCTGTACTACTAGTGGGCTTGGCTGGCTTCCAGTGACTTACTGATTACGCATAGCCGGATGGATTGTCAGTCCAAAGTATGGAGACACGGTCCATCCGAGGCTTGAACCCATGACGGGCTTGTTGTAAAGTCGTGCGGGATGATGATTGTACCACCCGACCGGCTCTACTGAACGGCTGGAATTGGTGTAAATAGTAAACAGAATATATCTGATTGAACGAAATACGGTAATCATCACTTATAGGATGGTATCTTAATATCTTCAGAATTTTTTTTAGGCACACAACTTTCAAAAAATAAAATGTCGCTAAGCAAGGCCAGTGGCGAAAGAGTTCCCAAGGACCAAAGACAACAAAAAATTAAACCAGTATGTGAAAATTGTTAAACCAACTGCATGAAACTCCCAACATATCATAGACATTGGACGCACGTCGTCAACAGCTCCAAGGCCAGGGAATATGATGCTCCCCCATGTTAGTACATTTTTTTGCATCACCCGTAACAGGGTCAAACGTGCCCCGGCACAACACTTACCGCGTAATTCAAACCGGTCATATCTAGATCGTTGTTTTGAATCCAGTCGTAGAACTCCATGCAGTTGTCCGTCGGGTCGCCCTCGCCGTACGTCGCTAAGCAAAACACGGCCAACGATTTGTCGATGTCCTTCAGCATCAGCAGCTCTTCCTGTAGCAGAAAGACGAGATTAAGAGAAACACAAAAAACGACGCACGGTGCGGTTAAAAAAGCATCCAAAATGGGCGCAGGACGTTTTGGCTACTGCCAAGGCACACCACCCTACCATATTGCACTCCTCTGGGTCGGCGACCATGCCCTTCATCTGATAGCGGATTCCTTCCTTCGCCAGACGACCGGCAAATTCCTCTGCCGTGCCTGTTTGGGAACCGTAAAACACTACCAGCCGGCGGCCCGAGGACTGTAGCTTCTTGATGAACGAGTTCTCCACCATCGTCATCGTGTTCACCGTCGTCGGCCTGCGGGGTAAGGGTAAGAGAGGAGAGGGACAAGATAAGACAAGTTCACTTTTTTTCTTCGTTCCCCACCAATGTCGCCCGGTGCAACACTTACTGGATCGAGTAGGATTTGAACTGACTAGCTTGGCTTTCCTTTTTCTTGCCCTTGAGCAGATACCAGGCAGTGCCGGCCAGCAGACTGACGAGCAGGATGATGTCGAGCGGGCCGAGGAACGGCTCGTCGCTCACGCTTCCCGCGGGCACTTCCGTTTCTGTCTGGGCGTCCATCTTTTGCTTTTTTTTTTTGCAGATTGCTGTTGTTGAATGGGTCGTTCCTAGCACAGTTCGTTCCCGCCTAGTCCGCGTCTAAGCACACGATGGGATAGCAGACAGCTGTTTGGAGAGGGCAAATACACAAAACAGGGAAATACGGCGTGACGTTAGTACAGAGATGCAACAGAGACATTAAGGTATGAGCTATAATAGATCCAAGAAGTACATTCGTGTGGACTCCATGCCGAGAAGCCATATAGAACACAGCACTTTTGGAGATAGGAAATTTGGAAAAAAGAAGGATTCATTCAAATAATCCCTCAGACTTTTTCCCCAACATCTTCACTTCTAGAGCTTCGAGAGGACTCTCCTTGCAGATCCATAACTCAGGTATCTCACATCCGGCAATGCCTGCAGGACACCTCTACAGAGCATTACACAAAGCGTTCAAGTTTGATGAACTCCATCCCCGTTCTTCAATTTCGGAAATGCAACTGAGACATTGAGGAATGAGCTATAATAGTTCCAAGAAGTACATTCGTCTGGACTCCATGCCGAGAAGCCATAGAGAACGCAAGACTTATGGAGGTATGAATTTTGGAAAAAAGTAGGATCCATTTCCCCAACTTCTTCACTTCTAGAGCTTCAAGAGAACTCTCTGAGGTATCTCACATCCTGCAATGCCTGCGGAATACCTTTACAGAGCACTACACGAAGCGTTCAAGTTTGATGAACTCCATCCCCGTCCCGTCAATTTCAGCGTGTTTGAACTTCGTGCCTGTCTGAATCGATTTTGTGTGTGGCAGACATTCGATTTCTCTGCCCTCCCGTTAGCAGCAAACAAAACCAGTGCACAAAACACAAAAAACTTGGAGGTTTTGGGTTTCGAAGAGAAGGCCGAGAAGCAACCACACATCCTTGCTCTTGCAAATATCGCTTGCTCAACCTTCGCGACTTGCTGTACACTCTGCACACAAGTGCGGGAACCTGGATGGTAGTTGTTGATGGAGCATAATTGTATTTTGATTGAATGGGTCTTTTTTTTTCTTTTGGATTTTGGTTTTGTGTTTATTCCCCCTGCTTTTTGTGCCACCTTTCCTCCACGTAACACGGTTGAAGAACCGCCGCGGGCAGAACCACGCCAGCAAACCAATGCTTTTTCGGTCGGTCGGTTGCGTACGAGCGGCTCGGTTGATAGTGAGAGTGGAGGGACCCGCGCGTCCATTATTGCCGACGTGTAGCATTTCTTTTCGGCCTATGCTTGTGTTCTGTATTTTTCTTTTCTTCTTTCTTTCGAGCAGCCCCTCGCCGGATTAGAGCGCTTCAGCGCGGCGCAACACGTTTGAGTTGGTCTCTCTGGGGAGTCACCATGTGCTGTGATCTCTATCGCTCTATCCGGCGACAGAGAGAGCGATTGCTGAGTCTCACAAATTATTTCGACCTTTGCCAAAATTGAATGACTTTACCACTGAGCACCAAAAAAAAAAAGCACAAAACACACACACACGTACACTCACACAGTCCGAGAGTTGTGCCGAAATTGGAGCGGAGGGGAGAAGTCCGTTTCGCTAGCCTTGTGTCGGGGCGCGATTAGCGAGAACTTCGGGTACTTTTAGGTAGCCGCGGGAGGTTCGTCGTTTCCACCATGGATTCACGTCACGAGGGCCTCTACCCCACTTCCCCAATGTTTGGAGATCCGGAAACGTCACCCTTGGCATGGTGGCGGCGGCCACTTCTTCACTGAAATTCAAATTACTGCTTTTCCCCACATGTGGCGCAAGAAACGGCTTCCCCAACCACAACGCCAACTTCGTCGTGGTCCTTCGCCTCAAACATCTCGAACCATGGAGAACTTCGCATGCGGACCATTGGGGGGAAAAAGGAGTAGGGGGAGGGATGGAGAGCTTCATGCATTGAAGATGTTATGGCGAGTTGGCTATCGTCATCAGTCAAAAGTGCAAATCATCCCCCCTATACTGTATTTGACTGTCCAGGCTTAGGTCCCCGCTCCTTCCACTCTCCAAGCAACGATTTGCGTGCTCCAAAACCTTTGACACTTGCAAATCGGTGACCAACGGTTTCGGTGCCAGGCCGTCAGGCAAGTCTGACGTCACACCGGTGCCCCGCACACACAACCCCCCCCGCTCCCTTGTTGTCACGATTAGCGCGCACCGTAGGTGTATCGTGCGTAATTCTGTTGCGCGGGCAAGAGGTCGCGCCCCTCGTATCCCCGCCCGTCCCTTTGCTATTGTACAGGTTGTGTGTGTACGTGCCCCTTCTCGAGAACAATCTGTTGCGCCGCCGTGTTGGGACGGCGTGTCTCTTCTCTTCCCTTGTGCCGCCGAGCCGCGGTTGTGCGTTGATCGCCGAAAGTGCGCCGCGGAAGATTACAGATCACATCATCATCACCACCACTCACACACACACATGCACAGATACAGTCACACACAAACAGTCACACTGAAGAAACAGCAGCCGAGACGCACATTATCACTTTAGATTCGCCTTGTTTACACACAATCATCCTCAGGGATGGGACAGCTCTCCGACCCACCTCCCCCAAACCCAACCAACCGCCCCCTAAACCCGCCCACCCCGTACTTGGATCTTGGGGACGCGATATTCGGTGGTCAAATCGGGGCTACCTTGCAAAAGCGCGTCGTTTCGGCCACAAAACCACACTGCCTGCCTGCGCTCGCCAAGATGACCGGGTGGCTCTCGCTCTCTCTCTCTCTCTCTCTCGATCGCCGCTCTACACACACACTCCTTGCGCGCGCGCGTGTGTGTGTATGTGCTGCTGCTGCTGCTGCTGCCGTTCGACTGTTTGCGGCGCGTTTGCGCTTGGCGTACACTTTGGCTACACACAGAACGGGGGCACCGCGTGTGTCGTCGTCCGCTCCGCGTTGCTGCTGTGGCCGATATCGTTGAACACTCGAAGCGTACTAACCAGCGGGCCGCGTCGCGTCACCATCGGCACCGTTCGGTGCTGGAGAGAGATTCACCCCCTTTCAGCCACCCCTATTCATCCCCACCTGGTTGCCACCGCTCAGCAAGGGGCGGGGGTTGTTGTTTCGCTTCGTTTCTGCTTCTAGTGCGTTTCTTTCCTTCTTTCTGTGAGGAGTGGGGGGAGGGGGGAAAGGGTGGTTGGTGTTGCACGGGTCGTGCTGCGCTACAATGATTAACATGCGTCCACGCCACACCGCGTGCAATCCGACCGAGCGAGCAGGGGGGGGGGGAGGCGGGAGGGGGAGGGAGCAGTTCCCCAAACTACCTCCCCCCTTGCTCTCACCCCCGTTTAAAATCCGCCTATCGAACGTACTAGACATCAGACCGATTTGCACCGAACAAATAATACGCTCGCAGCGATGGGGTGGATGGAGGAGGGGGTGGTGCCGCACGCAAAATCAAGTGCGAAACACGATCAGGGAGAAACAAAATGCACGAAAACTCACACACATAAAGGCACATCCCCAAGCATACACCCCTCGAAAGGGGTGGGGGGGGGTTGGTTTGTGGAGGGTTCAATGTGGGCATTCCCTTGAAGTAGTTGTTGCATGCGTGTGTATGTGTGTGTGTGTTTGCACTTTTTATTTCGCATTTCCAGTGCTGCTTCCAGCTGGATTCTTGACACCCCCTTGCTCCGTCCCAAACCAACCAATTCATTGGTGCTTCAAGGGAAGGGAGGTGAATGTTTTTTTTTTTTTTTGTTTGCTATGTTGCTACTGATGCGTCGGTTCTAGCGAGAAGATAATTTTTGAAATGATGAAAACCATGTTTACATTGCACACGACGCGGAAAGGAAACATGCTTCGCGCCCGGTTCGTACGAAACCGTTGATAGGGGCACGAGGAGCCTTACGGACACCCGATATAAGAAAATCCAAAATTTTTTGGGAGAAATTATGAACACGTCCGTTCGAGTTTTATAGCTACAAACTTGTTTGAAAATACGTTTCAAACTTATTTGGTGCATTCAAACAATCAACAAATTTAGCAAAACGAACAAAACATTTCTCTGTTACTTGGACAAGGGATGTTTTGTTAAGCGTTTTAAGCGAATTCTATGTAATTCTATGAGCTAAATCATCTCCACGAATCATTGTATCACTGAGGAGTCGTTACTAGCCATCTTTTTTTTTTAGTTTGACACTTGGAGGCTGAAATCATGTGAACAACACTCCCTACAAAACCCGAATGGATACAACCTGGATGCAACCCGGTTGTTCGATTGAGAGGGCTCAGTTTTCCTCTTCCTAGCTTGCAATAGAATGAGACGGTCCGGTGGTACAGCCGTTAACTCGAACGACTCAATAACATGCCCGTCATGGGTTCAAGCCTAGAATGAACCATTTCCCCCGTTGCAAGGACTTGACTATATCCGGCTGCGTGGGTGATATTGAATTAAAATTTCGAAAGCCTGCTTATAGGCCGCCACGTCCACTTAGGACGTTTACGTCAAAAAAGAAGAAGAAGCTTGCAATAGAAAACGGGTCAATTTCAGGTAATTCTTCTTCTTTGTCTTTGTGGAGCAGATTGTAATCTGTTATGCTCTAAAATCGAATGTTTTAGAGAGGCATATTCAAAGCTATACTGCTCTGTTTAGATTTCCGATCTGTTCCGAGATGTTGGTGTTTTGACTTTTTTCTATGCTGTTTATGTTTATCGATTTAATTCTTATCGTTGAGTTTGTTTGCATTTGTTTTTGTGTTGTCTGATTCAGATTGTTGTGTTTGTTTCTTTCTTGAATTTGATTATTTCTTTGATAATTGTTCCATCCTTTTCCTTCCATTGTTCGATAAAATTATCTTCTTTGATATTGTTGTATTTGTTTCGTTCTTGTTCAATTTTTTTTTGCAATAAAAGATTTTGTGTTTTCCTGTCGCGATGGTTTGGCAGGTTTCACAGTTGTCTACATTCTCTATTTTCATTATTTTAACCATTTTATGAAAAAAAAAACAATATCGTTTTGCCAAGGCTTTATTTCAAATTCTTTTTGGTATTCTGCCTCTTTTTTTGTGTTGTGTTTCAGTTCAATTTCAAGTTTGTTTTACGATCTTGATGGATAACATCAATATTCACTCCTTTTCCTTTACCCCCCAGCCACCATGTTGAAATGTTCAGCCTGTCAGTGGAACAATGTTTATCATCCGGGATGTACCCATTCGATAATTTCGTTCCGGTATATCGGATTGCATTATTTATGTACTAACAAAGATACATTTAAAAAATTGTTTTCTTATTTCGATTTGCAATCGATTACAGTACTTGTTTTTGAGAATTTTGAACTTTCGATTCAAACAGTCACTAACGTTTCTAGACCAAATATTTAGACCATTTTGCTCCGTGTACAGCCAGCCTATTAACTGATCTCTATGGGATGCTATTTCATTTGTTTGTGTTTTGATTAATCTATCTTTGGTATGTAACCATTTTGTGCTACAAATAAAACAGATTTATCGAATTGGTAATTGATAATCCTATTGGCCCCATTTGAGACAATTGTTCAGCATCCTCAAACCAACAAAAAAACGTATTTAAAACGTGAGGCTACACTAAAAACCATTGCATAGGGGCATCTGGCCCCACTGTGCCCCTTTTGCCATGGTAGAGCCTCTCTGTACCCGCCACTAAACGCCGTGTGTAGCCACGTGGAGAGATACTTGAGCAAAATTACTATTTCGGTACCATCAACAAGGGGGATGGGGGGGGCACCTTCCGGAAGGCACATGCACCACCACCGTACCACCAGAGGGGGAATCACCGTCCCACATAATTGTACCGCAAGCACGCGTACGAATTAAATTGATCAACCGAATGGATCATCACATCGACCAAGGCCTTGCCCTATCCAGCGGCAGGTTTTGCGAGACCACGTGAATCATTGGAGTGTGCCGTCTACCCTCCCCCTCTGTGGTTTTACAGGCTGATAGGGCTGAAATCTTCCACAATGGCCGAACGGAGTGTTGTGTGTTTGTGTGGGCCGACTCCACCGACTCTCAGCCATGACGCAGCACAAGTACGCCCCAACAGTGTGAGGAGTAGTGGGGGGATGGAGAAGGGAGAGGAGGGTGGGAAATAATTAGAAGGTGTGCAAACGGCCGCTCTGACCTTATCATTCGCGAAGCCAGCGATCCGTCAGTGTTTGTTGCCGTTCGCTGATAAGATACCGCGCTGCGTGTGTGTACTATGGCGTACAGCCTGCTGCGAGCTGTATCACGATAAATTAAGGAAGTCCAACTCATCGCTACGCGCACCCACCACGAGAATGGTTTGACCGATCAGGTCCGGTGTCAAGGCTGCGCAGGGGTGGTGCGCTGTGCGCCCCAAACGTTTTTGTGCTAGTCATCCTTTCGGAATGGGAAGAAACACGCCAACAGACTTTGCCGTTCCCATTTATGGCATTAACGTTTACGATGGAGGAGGAGGAGGAGGAGGAGAAGGAGCACACTCTGGCACCTTTGTTTTAAGATAAAGTGGACAAGTGGGGAGAGATGAGGGAGGGCGCCAAGTGATGCCAATTGCCGAGTGACTTGTTTCCAAAGACGCACATCGCCTACTGCGGGAGACACTGTGTAAACAATGTTGTCTCGTGTGTCAATAAATTCGATCGTTGCAGCCGAATGCTGAGGAAATGTACATCTCCCACGAGTTCGTCGCAAACGACAAAGTAGCACCGCCCAAGCGACGAACCCCAAGGTCAGCAGATGGGTATTGATTTTGCGTATTTATTAATTCAATGTTGACGGCTCAGCTGACGTACTGCGCTCAGAGCACGTTGTATGTTGCGTAGCTGCAGGGTTTGGATGGACATCGGGCAGGTGCCGAAGATATCCAATGGTTCTGTGTTCTGGGGAATTTCCAAAGTGCTCAATATCTTCGTGTGTCGTCGAGTAAAGTCAACACGGCACAGAGATTATCAGAACCTCTGCTACAGCAGACAGATAAGAGGCATCGAGAAGTACCGCAGCAGTCACCAACACCTTCAATTAATCAAATAATCATCTTCCTCAAGCTTCTGCGATTCTCCTACCGATACCCAATATTTTCTCAATTTTTGCTGGCTTTAAGCTAACCAATCAAAACAACATTTACCCAACCCAAGTTCGAAGGCTCTGATCACGCTCGACAGACTAGCAAGGCTAGCAAATTGCGGAATTACACCACACGCAGCAACGCAGCGTTTTGCACCATCATGCCCAACACCCCAAAATTAACGATTTAAAGATCTCGGCGTAGCATTGCATTCAGAGTTTGCATGCGAAAAAGAGGAAAAAAAGAAAGCGCCACTGTGTTTTCTTGTTTTGTTTTTGCACGCTCTCGCTTATCTCTACCCAGGCCCACACTTCCTGCGTGGTGCACTACTGCAATCGGTGTCGCCGAGCCGACCGTGCGGTAGACAGGCGACGTATTGACAAATACCGGCCAACACCTTTCGGGTCAGAGCCGTCTAGAAATAGATCTTATCCAAATCCCGCTGGGAGGGTGACATCGGAGGCAGCGCAAGCAATCGGTGCAACCGTTTCGCACGTGCACACGAGAAACAATTACCGGGATGATGCAGTGCGGCACCAAACAACGGGCACAAACACAGTCCGTAGGAGAATGTTTGTAAACCTCCGATTCCCGAGCGAGCGCGCGAGCGCGACAAGGAAGCAGATAAGAGCTCCGGTCACTTGGTTCGCCTCGACAATTGGGCCGATAATCTGCATCGCACAAAGTCCACCGTCGGTCGCACGGTGGGGCACACACGACCACTGCGAGGTTCGTTCGCCCCAGGTGGCCGAGCGCGCCCAGGTTGCGTTGCACTTGTTGCTGCGTTGCGGATGGCGAAATTTCACAATATGCGTTCAAATCCCCATCATTCCCTCCACAGCATTAGCGACGCACGCGTCCTAGAGTGGCTTCCCCGAAGTGGCTGACCAACATCTCGACAACGTCCCTGGCAGAAAACTCCTTGACAGTCGGCAGTGGTGTCGTGTCGGTAAATCCTTGCAGTACCCTACTGGAGACGCTGGCTTTAATGACGCGCGTAGTACGTTCGAGAGTGTAGTTGTGCCTACGCAATAAAACGATGGATCGTTTACGAATGCGGCGCCGCCGCGGGTCCTCGCACCATGATTACATGTTTACTTCTTCGGGTTTTTTGTTTTTGGTTTTGTATTTAAACACAAATCGTTTAAACCTCTTTCTGAGATTGCGATGGCATTCGTTAAGCGTCTATTACGCACAGGCCTGCGAATGGCCTTTTTGCTGTACCCTAATGGCGTTAAACGACGAACCCCCGAAAAAAAAAACAAATTTCAACACGCAACACGCTCGTCGTCCGGCTCGTGACACTTTTGCAAATGGCCATGACAATGGGCCACGTGTTGCTGAAGGCCGAGGTCAATCAGGCAAGTGGCCGTCCACTTCTTCTCGAAGATGCGTGCCGAACGCAACATGTTACGCGCATCAAAGCACACGGATTGCAATCGATTGCACGCGGAACCCGCGGAACCGAACCTACCAGATGGCATAGATAAACAAACGAACAGACAAAACAAAAACCAGCCCAGCTAAACCCTAAACCAGCCCACCGACAGCTGATGCCGGTAGCGGGCACCAACAGCGGCGGCTCATCTGGCCCATGGAAACACTGCCGCTGCCGCACGGAAATGGTCGAGGTCAGCGCGCGCGAATCTGAGGTGCATTTTATTGCACTGCAGCACACTACTAGTACAAAGAGGGAAGGAGGGAAGGGAAGAGAAGCTTGGCTTGCAGAACAAGGCAGCCGATTGCATATGCAGACCGCTACAACACTGCCGAAAGAGTGGACTACACCGTAGGAAACGGAGCTGCTAAGAATGGAGGGGTGCAACAGTGGAGCAAGAGGGGGTGAGGAAAGGCCTGTACAAATCAAAGCGAAGCATACCCGGCCGAACCGCGTTCGATTGTCCAATTGATTAGCATTCGAGAATTTTCAATTTGCTCAACCCGGCCGACCCCGAACCCCGGTTGTGTGGTCTCTTCAGAGAACCCGCAAAACGAAAAAGCTAACCCTGATTAGCATGCTACGCGTCCACACACTAACGGGACGGCTGGAAGGGCTGAAAACTTCACTCCAACTGCCGAGCACGCAGCAGGAAAATCGTCCCTCTCGGGTGTGCGTGATTAGGCGACTGACTGGTGCTGGATCGAGGCCCGGTTCAGCTTTCGCAAGAGAGTTTCCCCCACATCAACGGCGTAAAGGTTACGTCACGCACCATCATACTGGACCGCAGTAGCAGCAAACCGTATTCCCTTTAGAGTTTGACGCTCGGGGCAGCGGTTTTGCAAACCATCTCCCCCGAAAGCGTTGCTCCCCAAGCTGGTGACGTAAATGTGTCAGGGTGGATGTTACTTTTTTTCTTCTTTTTCTCAAAAAGGCTGCAGCAATAGAGGATCTTCTCAGTTTTTTTAATTTTTAGAATGAAGAGAGCATCCTTTGCGTCGAATCTGATCCATCAAACATTAACTGCTTTTTATGTTCGGTTGGACTGCGTACGTCAATGTAGCAAATTTGCTCGTGCGCCATCACCACCCGCACAACACAACTTGGGCAGTGGAGCATGTTTTGGAGCTTAATGCGGAACCGGATCTCTTATCGTCGGCCGGTTCATAAACAGGGCTGACAGTAGCGCTAATACCATCCAAGCTAGTGATGGGTAAAGTTGGCAAAATTCCGGAGAAGACTCCGATCCGACTCCAAAGATATCGGAACCAACTCCGAAAGGTAGGTCCATGCGGAGTTGTCCGAAGTCATTACTAGTAGCTTGGAGTCGTCCGGAGTCATCCAGAGTTGTCCGGAGTTATCTGGAGACGCCCGGGGTCAAAGTCACCCGGAGTTGTCCGGAGTCATCTGGAGTTCGGAGTCATCAGGAGTCATCTGGAGTCTGAAGACATCCGGAGTCGTCCAGACTCATCTGGAGTCATCTGGAGTCATTCAGAGTCATCCGAAGTCGTCTAGAGTCATCCGGAGTCGTCCGGAGTCATCCTGAGTCGCTTGGAGTCGTCCAGTGTCGTCCTGAGTCATCCGGAGCCGTCCGGAGTCATCTGGAGTTCGGAGTTATCCGGAGTTATCTGGAGTCCGAAGACATCCGGAGTCTCCCAGACACATCTGGAGTCATCTGTAATCATCCGGAGTCATCCAGAGTCGTTCAGAGCCATCCGTAGTCGTCCGGAGTCATCCTGAGTCGCTTGGAGTCGTCCAGTGTCATCCTGAGTCATCCGGAGTCATCTGGAGTTCAAAGTCATCCGGAGTCATCTGGAATCCGAAGACATCCAGAGTCGTTCAGACTCATTTGGAGTCAATCGGAGTCATCTGGAGTCGTCTAGAGTCATCCGGAGTCGTCCGGAGTCATCCTGAGTCGCTTGGAGTCGTCCAGTGTCGTTCTGAGTTATCAGGAGTCATCTGGAGTTATCTGGAGTTCGGAGTCATCCGGAGTCATCTGGAGTCCCAAGACATCTGGAGTAGTCCAGACTCATCTGGAGTCGTCCAAAGTCATCCATATTTGTCCGAAGTCATTTTGAGTCGCTTGGAGTCGTCGGAAGTCATCTTGAGTCGTACGGAGTTGTCTGCAGTCGTCCGTAGGCGGAGTGGTCCGGAATCGTTTGGAGTCGTCTGGAGTCATCCAAAGTCGTGCAGCGTCGTCCAGAGTCAGAGTCATCCGTCCGGATTCGTCCGGAGTCGCTCGGAGTCGTCCTGAATCGTCCGGTGTGACCCAGAGTCGGAGTCATCCAAAGACCGCCCGACTCTGGACGAATCTAGATGACTGTGGACGACCCCGGCCGACTCATGCCGACTCCGGACGAATCCAAATGAATCCGACTCCGGGCGATCCCAGGTGACACTGGATGACTCCGAACGACTTCGGGTGGAGCTAGTGGTTCCGATTTTGCCGACGTCGGAATCGGACTAACAATAGCCGGTATCGGATCGGAGTCATGAGAGCACACCACTAATCCCAACCCTACGTGACGCTCCCACGGCGCACACTGCACGTGCACCGCAATGACTGGTCAATTTTTGCACTGACGGGAAATGACACTGCGCAAACACTACCTGCTGGTGCTGTTGCAGGTTGCCCATTGAAGTACACAGTAAGTGCAGTATTGCGACAAAGACAAATAAAAATCAACACCACGGAGTCCGGAATTTGTCTCCAATAAAACGGCGCGCGCGCACGCCACAAGAGGCCCCCCCCTTGGCGGTTTCTCCATATCCGGCCCCCCTGAAAACCCCTTTCAGAGAGGCACGATAAGACACCGTACGCTGTTGCAAGGTCCGCGAGGTTGCAGTATTGCACCAGCGCGTTCGAGGTTAGCCCGCGATTTGACCGGGGCGGCTCGTTTCGTTCTCTTTTTCGCTTCGGTGCCCTCTACCCCCGACACGCACTGGCGCAGCAAGGCGCCCACCAGCAAGGCTAAACTGCTTTAGTGCGACCGAAGCACGCGAGGCGCATCAAGAGAGATGTGTGTGTGCGTGTGCGCGGAGAGATCTGTTTGGCCAGCAGCTTTGGCCCGGAATTGCCCCAGTATCCGATATTCTCTCGCCGGTATTCGCAACTACCACCGCTGCTGCTACTGCTTTCACTTTCATAATCTAATAGACCCGGTGAATGGTGAGGGCAAAGAAGCGGAATAGACACCCGGCCAGAGTTGCAAGATGATGCAAGAAGTGCTCCGCTGTGCATCGGGAGGGGAGCTATGTCAGTGAGAGTAAAAGAAATAAGAAGATAGAGCGAGGGAGCATGGGCGACATGTCTCCAAACGTGTCTCCCGACCGATCGCGCAAGATCGCAACATACCAAAACTACCAGGAAAGAGGGAGAGGAGATCGCTTGCTTGCAGTTCTCGGTAGAAATCGCCGCACCACTTACGGACGGCAGCAGCAGCTGATGTAATAGCCGTTAATCGCCGTTCCTCGAACAACAGTGCCGCAACAGTAGTATCTGGTTGCGCGCACCGTATAGAACATGACCGGTTGGCCTAAAAAAGTTCATCAATGAGTCGCCAATATGCCATGCCATGGGGGTAAGGGCCCTCATTTGCTCATTAAAACCTGTTGGGCATGTTTCCTTTGGCGTGCAGGAAGAGTGCTGGCGGTTGGGTTTGGGTTGGGATCTTTCCAAACATGCCATTTTGATCCGGGCGACCAAAGACTGCGTCTCCCACCCAGCCAGCGATAACGATAATTCCGGAAGAGGTGTAAGGTGATAAGAAGAGCTCTCCAAGAAGTTCAATGCTTTACATTGGCTAAACAATCAGAAAACAGACAACTAGGGGCATTCCAATACCCGACACTACATTCTTCATTAGTTATCAGTCAGCATGCAGGGCAACTAGTCATTGCATCTCTGTCTCTAACTTCCGAGAGATAACGCAAATCTCGGCTAGGAAATAATTATAGATAAGAATGACCACGTAGTACTCCCAAGAGGAAGTTCAAAATGCCTCGCTCTTACCCAGATAATCTTCAAATTGTTTCTAAAATCCTTTTTGAGGGGAATTACCAAGACTACTTTCCTGAATACCCGATACCTTCAGTAGCCATCAATATCTGCGATTTCAAGCATCTTGGTAGGGCAAGAGTCCATTGCGATAAGAATCATCATTGAGAGGCAGCCGAGCTGTACGCCGCACGTTGATCCAAATTATCTTCTCCTTTCCTCTACGCTGCTCTCAGAGGATTTCCCTGGACTCTTTCTTGGTGACTCATCGGCTCAGACAATACCATCGAAACAACATTGACACAATTGCACTTCGAGGTCGTCGTCGTTGTTGTCGTCCCCGTGGTTTCGAAGGCTCGGCCCCATGTTGCCTAGCCTATCTCTCGTGGCAATTACACCACACGCAGCAACAACGGCCACTTTTGCAAGCTCATGCATGTCGCGGTCTAGTGCGAAAACGGAAAGTACCGGTGGTCCGGTGCAAAAATTCCCAAAAACTAACCTAGCGAGGAGCTTGGCTGCAAAAACACCCGATCCCTGACGTCGTTCGGTGGCGGCCGTGAATGTACAATAATTGGGCCGAATTTAAAGCGCAACAGACGCAGACAGCGCGCTAATGTAGAGGCGCAACTGAACGCTGTCACTTTCATCCTTCCTCCACCTGTGTTTTGCTGCGTTGGTATTCTCCTACTTTTCTTTAATTTGTCGGTTCCGTTTTTAATGGTTTTATGGTTTTATGTGTAATGAAAACTATTTCTATTCTTCAGAATGCAGTTTGAACTAATATCCAAGGGATGAAAACCAAGCAGTAAATTAAAATATAATTAAATTAAAATAAATATTGTGTGCAGCGTTTTAATGGGCATTGGAAAAACTAAAAAATACTGAAAGGTAGATCAACAAACCAAAGAAAGTATAAATAACAATAACCAGACAACACTTTCTAGTGCGTCTGCCAGCGTCTCTGCTGGAAAGGAAAACTCTCGTAAGCACAACGATGAAAGTGTGCAGATCTGCAGGGCAGTAAAATGTTTAACGGCTTCTGGCAATTGAAAGACACACACACAAGCACAAAATGATGTAAAAGCCTTGTAATTAAGAAAATTAATACCATCCAAGGTTCTGCTAAAGCGTCCGAAACGTCCAGAGCAAATCGAACCATAAAAAGCCGAAGGATGACGATCGTTCCCAGCGGTTGTGAAATTCAAGGATCGCCCAACCGTTGGCCCCTTATGCGAAGGTGGAGAAGGAGAAGACGATAAAACAGAGAAAAATGGTGAAGGTGTGTGTGAGTGGTGTGTGTGTGTGTATATAAGGAAAAGGGCAATAAAAGGTAAGTGTTACTTTAAGCAATTGGCCCACGACGGTCGGCGTTGATTGTAGTTGACGAAATACTCATGCACACACACACACACATTCGCACCACGGGGATAGTAAATCGGGGGCTTTCGGGGTGGTGGGATCATGGAAAGCGATCGAAGATACTGGAAGCAACCCGCCAGCATCAGCAATAATTGATCCCGTTCCATGCACTCACACTCACACACAGTCACGCACGCACACATTAACACTCGTATCAATAGGGTATCCACTAGGGACACATAACATAGCGCCACTTCCTGGAGATCCCGGATTTGGGGATGGTTTTTAGACAATGTACAAACAATTCCATACCTTCTGAGCTTTACGTGTTGTTGACACACAGCTTGGCACGTGCACACACACACACACACACACACACACAAACCACCCACACACAGAGGCAACGAACGGGCGCTTGCACACACCAAAAACTTACCCCCGAAATCTAGCAAACGGCAAACGGCAGCACAGGCACAGGCAGGACGGGCAGGGTCTCTCTCACTCACTTTGCCGCTTGTTTCATGCGCAACATGAAAGCCAGTGACGAGGGCGAGCCGAGGTTTGCCCATATGTTGGCGATGTTGTTATGAAATGGAATTTTATGCTGTGCCGCTTCGTATTTACGCGTTTACCTTGCCCGGGTTCAGTTCTGATCGGCCGCGAACAGCGCGAAGGCAGCACCAGAGTGACCAGAAATGCCGATTCATCTGTATTCATACCGATTTTTGCAATGCATGATGCGCACGTTCAGCGTCGTGCCGTCGTGCTCACCGTAATCCTTCCCCGGGACTTTGTACTGTGGACAGAGGGTACAGAGAAAGGAAATGAATGAAGCAGTTTTATATCTCTGAACTGAACTGGATCTGCGCGGATTGTTACCTTCGGTATGCCATCGGCCGGTGGAAGGTGCTTCTTTCGATTATGACGGCTGCACTGGCAGATTTCAATGACGACGAGAATAATCAGTATGGTGATGCCTGATTTACAGATCAGCACCCTAAAACTATCATTTTTTTATTTTTCCTACCAAAAATCACAGATTTTTTTCATAATACTGACCTAGAAATCATAAAACCATTTCATCAAAAAATGTATGCATTAAACTCCTTATTAGTACGATACATTGCACGACCTAAGTGCCACAAATTCACTAAACGACCACTAAACGGGTTCTAAACGACTCAAGTTCTCTACCTAAACGGAATATAGAAAGACTTCGTTTGGCAGATGGCAAACGACTCATGCATTCTAAAAATAGCAAAAAAGCTGATGGCGCTATCTGTTGGTGGGATACCCCAACCAGATGAGCTTCATCGCTTGGAGGAGAGCTTTCTCATTTCCTCTGTACTGTTGTATGGTTTCGCATTGAAGTTATGCATCGCTAGAACTAGAACGGCGATACGCTTGTTTAAATACTAAACTCCAATGGAAACCACCAGCACTGAAGCAAGTGAGATTTGAGTAATGGTCGTTGGTGTTGATACCCACGTATCTGACCACACGACCATTCATATAGATTTTTGCACGGAAAGTTAGAAGGCTATATAGGTCATGATAAGATGAAACTTGTCGAAACATATTGCAAGAAAAGGATAGCAATAAAATAATCAGTTTTAATACGCCATCTATTGAGCAAACCAATGAAGCTGTGGAGCTTTCATTTTTTTTATGGATATTCAATTTTCCAGTCGTTTAAGCTTAATCTGTGGCGCTTGGGGACCCGAGCTGGAGTCGGGTGCGAACTAGTCAGAATCGATTCCGATCCGTGGGTGCAGCGGTTCAAAAAAACTAAGCTTAAACAACTGGAAAATCAAATATTCATAGAAGCCGTTGCATGAGTCGTTTGCCGTCTGCTAAACGAAGTCTTTTGATATTTTGTTTAGGTTGAGAGCTTGAGGGCGGTGGCAACGTTTTTTTGCAAGCGATTTTATCGAACGGTCTGTCAAATTTTTATATGGGATTTGACAGATAACGTCGGACGACGAAATCGGAGCCCGTTGTCTTTAGAGCCCGTTATCTAAAGTCTATTGAAAGCACGTTCAATAAAATCACATCCGATGAAGCACTGCAACGACCCTAAGCGGCTGCGCTGAGCCCCGAAAAGAGGAACTGAGCATCTCAATACAGTAGAACGTCGATTATCCGGGGACGGATTAACTGGCGGGCGGCTTAACCGTGCGCATAAATCTGACAGCTGATCATACGTACGGCGAAAGTTTGCAGCGATAGTCAATTGGGTAACCAGTTTCTTGTGCAGCTCGGTAGTGTCTAGGTGTATTTTCGAAATTCATTTTTGTTCATGAACAGTTGTTAAACCTACAGTCATTGATTAAAATAATATTCTACTAACGATTAATCGATTGATTCTAGGTGAATTAATAATAAAACTAGTGAATTTGATATGTTTTATATGCGTTTGACATTTCTTAGACCATAATCCGTGCAAATCGATTAACCGGCAACTGTCCGGTCCTGAGCTGCCCGGATAATCGACGCTCTACTGTACTTCGTTGACTTAGAATCCCTAATACAATTTTCAGATTGACACTTCAGAAAGGCCTATATTCGAATGATTAGGTTGCAGATTAGCAATGTCCCCCCCCTCCCCCTCATCCCCTCGCTCAACACTTCATTTTAAATGAGTATCTAATTTTACAACCAAAAACTACCGAAACAATCTGAACTTTCTACCGAAAACTACCGATAAAATGTTGGTGCTCCGACCGAAAACGAACTCCAAAATAATCTGGCCACTCTGTCCGCGTGAGGGAACACCGCGAACTGCTCGACAAATGGAGCGCGCTGTCAGTGCGCTGCTCGCAAATTCGAGCTCTTCTACCCATCTCGCTCACCCGCACGCTCGCTCGGTCCGTCTCGCTTCGGCGCGTTTGCTTGTACCGCGCTCCAGGACAATGGTACAGCAAGTTCCGAAAACGAGAACTGTCAATATACACACGGTGGGGGCTGCAGCGGAGGAAGCAAAAGAATAAGAAGAAGCAAAAGAAGGCAACGGAGGAGAACGATTCTGGCGAAATTTTCACGGCATAATTGTGTCCAGCGTGCTGGAGTTATTGTTGTCCCCGCCGCTACCATTTGGCCGCAGTTTTGCAGGGGGGGGGAACCTCCCAAACACGCGAAAAACCCCGTGAATCGACCCGTGTCCCGCAATTCGTGCGTGTGAATAATCTCTGCAATCACATCCATCCCCGTGTCCAAACAGCACCAAACAGCACCCAGAACGGGGTGACATCTTTACTTTTTTCGCGGTGGAAACAAAGCCCCAGCGAAGTCCGCGACCAACCAAACAAACCCGCTCAAACCGAAAATCTTCAATCAAACCTCTCAAAGTGTGCAATTTTTATCCCTCCGTGCTTGGTTGTTTTCTCCTGTGTGTTTGTGTGTGTGTGCAGTGTTATGAACGGTGGTGCGGCTGGCCCGGTGGTCCGCGTTGTAATGTAAGCTAGGAGGGCACAGTGTGTTGGCGTACCAGTGTCTACCAGAGGACTTTTGTTTGTCCGGGTTGCCCCGAGAAGGGCCCGAGAAGCGACCAGGAGAAGAGACAGCGCACGCAAAATGCACGACCGAAGGGCGGCCATGTGCTACGGGCTGGTGTACATACTCTGCACCCAGGTGCTGTCCACCAACTCACGCACCTCCACCCTGTGGAAGCTAAACACGGAGGAGGGCAAGATTGTTAGCGGGACCGGCGGTAGCAACTGCAAACTACAGGTATCCGTACTGCTTCTGCTGGGGCAGGGTGTTCGCGTGTCTAAGCTTCTCCTACTCTCCACAGAGTTCCGGTGCGGGCGAAAGCAAGATGACCGCAGCTGGCGAGAGCGGTTCCACCACCACCACCACCACCGGCAGCGGCAGCAGCAGCAACAACAACAATGTGGACGAATCCTTGGTGGACCCGTACCATCCGGAGGAGGACGAGGATTCGACGTTTCAAATCATCACCATCACCGCAGCCAACTATCGAGACAACACGTGGAGGCGGCACGCGCGCGGAAAATTGATTGTAAACCTCCCGAAAGCGTACGGTTTTCTTCCATCCACCGACGGCACGGCGGCCAGGTGTCCTCATTCGCTCTAATTTCTCTCCCTTACACACCTTCCACACAGGACGCCGGAAGGTGAGGGGGCGGCGGCAAACCACAAGGCAACTGCGACCCACCCGACCACCAGCCCGGAATCGGCGGACGTGCTGGACTGTGGCAAACCGGTCAACTTTACCTACTACGACGATCTGATCGGCGTGGCCCAGCGGTACAGCCATCCGGTCGTGCCCGAGCCGGAGGTCGCGTTCCTCTTTCTCAAGAAGAAGGGCCCGAAGTCGCTGAAAAACTTCGACATCGATGCGCTCGAGCGGCGGCTCCGCAAGGCAAAGACGGAGAAACCGCGGTCGGTGCAGCTGTACAACCAGATCGGCAACTTTTGGCGAATAAAGGGCGACGCCCGGCACTCGATCGAGTGCTTTCGCAGCGCGCTCGCGATGGCACCGACCAACGCGGAGGTGCTGCTCAACCTGGCCCGGGTGCTGTTCAACCTGCAGTACCTGGACGATGCGATACATCTCACCAGACGGTAAGTTCATGTGGGTGGGTGGGTGTGCTTTATGATGAGCGTTGGGATCTTTTTTCGCGGCGCTGAATGTATTTTGCTAGCAATTCGCGTTCCAAAAAAAAATCCCCCGAAACGGACACAGGGACGTGCTTGAGCTCAGGTCGTCTAAATGCGTCTTGATAGTAGCTATCGATCGTTCAAAACTAATAACGGAAATACAGTGAAATGGTCTCTCTAAGAAATTCAAGAACCGGGACAAAAATAACTTTTTGTTGTGGTTGTACATGAATAGTCTTAGACCAGCGATGTCAAACTCATTGGATGAATTGGATGAAACTGAAAATAGTAGCACGGGCCGCAACCTAGCTTTTAAATTATATTACTAGTGAAGGCCCGGTAAAATCTACCGGGTAATTCACCAACATTCGACTTGTTTTCAAACGCTACCCGTACGGTGGCAGTAACCATAACTTGAACACCTATTTTTTCTTATGGATACCATACCACAAATGTATTTACTTTGTGGTTTCCTTCGACAGATCGCACTGCTATATCGATGAGGTTACTTTTGGGTTATTTTTTCCATGTATTCCGTGAAAAATGAAGTTATTGTACTGCTTTATTTTTTGATACATTGTTCGCGATATGCTTAAGAATGCGCAGTACCATAGCATGACAAAAATGAGAAGTTTGCTTCAAGAAAAAATATGTTTTCCAAAATTGATCAAAATCACTGTGCAAAAATAAAGTGCCCACTTTATTCATTCTACAGAAAATATTTTTCTAAACAAATATAACATCAAACATATAGTTTATATGCGTTCCTCTCGCATTCTTTACATGTTCGAGGATCTTTGATTTTATTTTTTTATTTTTTATTTGCACATATTTGGCATTTGTTCTTCTTAGGAGTATTTCAGAGCTTTAACATATTTTGTTATTCCTAATCACGTCATTCTCACCACATTTGCATCAAAATTTGCACACGAAATCTCGATAGGATTAAAGTTAAGACTAAGTGGGAGCCATTAAAGAAGTTTCATTCGATTTGATTGAAAAAAAAAATTATAAAATTCTTCGTGTATAACTTGAGTCGTCTTCCTTTTGTAACATAAATTTATTTACTAACTCCGTATTTTTCACAGAAAACAGATAAATTCACACAGGATACTTATATAGGTATAAGTTTTCATTATGCCGTCGATTCATAACATGCTCCCCACTCCTCGGATAGAAAACCCCTCCCTGGTCATCACATTGTACCCTTCATACACATAGGTTTGTTGGATCGCGTCTAGTTATTTTTGAACATCAGTTCTCATTTGGACTCATCTGTCCAAATACCAGTTTTTCAACAATCTAACGATATATCTGAATGTTCTTGATCATATTGAAGCCAATTGGCTTTGTTAGATTGCTGTAGCTCGAGCGAGGAAGTTGAAGGACGCCACATCTAACAGTAGTAACAGGGCAGTAAATTACGAAAATTGCAATGTGATAGCTAGGGGGTGTTTATCTTTAGAAGTAGCGTAAAAACTGGTGCGAATCGAAAGTACAACTATGGCTGATACCTTTTTTAACATTCTTCATCAATACTTTGGGATATTTCTTTTAAAAAAATGGGGTTTGAAAACTAAAAACATGTTCCTACAGGCTAGCATCTCAACACACACAATCAATACAAAAAACATTTCTCTACTAGTATCGTATGAAACACCTTGCATGTCCTCCATGAAGTCTAAATCTTGGTTCCATCGAGAATTTGAGGCAGATTCTATGTGCGAAGCTGGATAAAACTGGTGTCACAAACAAATAAATTTAAATTTAAAGCTCTTGATAACGCTTGAGAAGAACCAGATGCAAAAACTAGATGCAGAACTAGATAAACCTTTAAAAATTAGAAGAAAAAAATACGCCAAAGATCCTCGAACATGTAAAGAATGCAAGAAGAACGCATATAAATTACAAGTTTGGTGTTATATTTGTTCAGAAAAATATTTTCTGTAGAATGCATAAAGTGGGCACTTTATTTTTGCACAGTGATTTTGATCAGTTTTGGAAAACATATTTTTTCTTGAAGCAAACTTCTCATTTTTGTCATGCTATGGTACTGCGCATTCTTAAGCATATCACGAACAATGTTTCAAAAAATAAAGCAGTACAATAACTTCATTTTTCACGGAATACATGAAAAAAATGTAAAATTGTAAGTAGTGGCCACTTTATATTGCCGGCCACTGTACATCTCCGCCGTCCTGGGTACAGCATCCCATTTTACAGGATATTCCGTACCACACTTATCTCCCGATGACGGTGTAGTACTCGAGGTGCTTATGCTCCAAGGTATGCGTATGATTGGCTTTGTGGATATTTTAATCGATTGGAGTATCAACAATTTCACAATTAAGCTAAAGGTATCTTGCATAGACTTCAAACTTTTTAAATATTATCTGGAAAATCTTAATCAGTTGGGTAATTTGCATCTTTAATTATAAAAAAAATCGTTATATCCAGTACCATGTCATTTCTAATCGGTTTGTACAAACAAAAAATCGAAGCAACCATTGCCCTCATCACCAGCGGGCGTGCAATGGTGCATGGAGCAATTACTCTCACCACACTCTCGCTGAACGTTTATTCTCACGTCATTGTGACGATTTTCGCAGTTCCTTTCATTTAATTTATGGATAACAGGTACGTTGCAACAGTAAAAACATTAATGCAAATTTTATTTTATTCCATCTAAGAAATGCATTTCTAAATGATATTTTTAGGAGATAATCTTCTTTTGGTTATAGACCTCTGGTTATATTTGGTTGGTTTATTCATGGCAGAATATTAAATGTTATGTTTGATATTGATGTAATGAAAATTAACAATATTTTCCAGCTAGCATTGATTGTGAACAGCATTTACGTACGTTAGAAACACCCTTACTGCCAAACTGCATAGAAATCCCCTTTTTATTATGGCATCTAAAATCAGAGCTTTAAGCTCACCTGCAGTCTGCAGTCCATTTGCCTGCCTTGTAGGTGCTGCCTCATGGAAAGGTTTAAATCGTGTTTCGCAATGATTCCCGTTTTGTTAATTTTTCCAAATCTTTTCTTACAGGAATTCGCTTATTTGATCACCGTAGGGTATTCTGATTAATTGCTTAAAATTAAAAGAAAATGCAATGGTCCAAAACCGCACATAGCATGTGTCGGTTAAGGGGATTATAATGAGATCATACTTCAGGCGCCCAGGGTTGAATGAAATGTACTGCAGAAGCGGAAATTGCAAAGAAAAAGGTTAACAGTTGGAATATTTTTATGGTAATGACGTTGCCAACATACATTAATTTAGAAGTCTGATAGGGAAATCCAATTATAGTACCAGAATATGCCTCAGTCAATGAACTATCCAGTCCAGCTGTTTTCCTATTTGTTTTGCTTTTTTCATTGGCGGGTCCTGCGTGGTACCATCGTCAACTCGGACGACTTAACAACATGTTCTTTGTGGGTTCACTTCGCTCGTAGATTCTTTAGCAATGCTTGGACATAATCTCGAAAATATTATATTATATTAATATTAATAAAAAGCAAATTATATTAATAAAAAGCATGCCACCTAAACAGCGTTCAACTATTGAGAATTCAGACTGTAATTTGTATCGTTCTTCTCCTAACCTTTCCAAAAACTAAAAACTAAGCCCGCATTGCGATTTTGCATAACCGAAACGGTTGCCATTGCGGTGAACCCATGACGGGGGCATGTTGTTAAGTCGTACGAGTTGACGAATTAGAGATCAGTACCGTCAGCACAGCTTCAAACTCCGGACAGTCATGATATTTTAAATTAATTTCTTCATATTTTACCCACGGCCATGTCGATTTTAAATGTTTTAGGTGATTAGCATGACCTACTAGAGTCAATTAAAAATGTGTCCGTGCCATTAGTAGGCCCCGATGTCACGGTAAATACATATTTTCTACCGGTCAGTTCGCAGCCAAATCGCGTACGCAGGTTAGACAATATTCGCTTTGGGGAGAGACATTCAAATTTTGAAAGGACTAAATATGTATGGTATATGACGGGGCTGACGCAATGTTCAGTCTAATGAAACAATTAACCTTGAAGAGACTACATCTTGGAGAGATTTCACTGTATTTCAAAAAGCTCCTTCAAATTGGAAGATAAATTCCGACTAACACGTTCAGGTTTCATTCTAATCCTCAGTTGCCTTTTTGGTCTTTGGTCACTCTTTTGGTCTGGATATTTATTTTCTAAATATGTCTAGTAAAAAAAAGCTTTCTCTCTGTCTTCATCTGTCCTCTCTTATTAACCGCATCAGTTTCATAAGCTTAATAACATTAATAACGCGAGAGAGTTACGCCTTACAGAGTGAACAAGCCTTTAACACACCATCAACCAATACACATGTTCGCAACATCGATAGCGAAACATTGACTTAACATCTTAAAAATGCCCTATCCAAACCCTCCCCTAAAACTCCCTATGTGGCTATGTCCAATGCGCACATGTGGCATGGCAAAATTTCTCCTGCGTCACAAAGTAACAAACAAACAACCAAAAAAACAAAAAATCCTTACCATGTCTGTTTTTTTCATTCCCATTCCCTCCTGCGTGTGCGTGTGCTTTTTGGTGGACCGTGGGCCAGCTCGCTGGAGGTGCAGCCGAGGGATCGCAGCGCCTGGCGGCAGTACTTTACGCTCGGCGAAATTTTCAAAGCGTACGGCCACTTCCAGGAGTCGGTGAACCATCTGCGCCAGGCGCTGGAACTCTACCCGCAGTACGAACCGATCAAGAAGGCGATCGCCGACGTGGAGAACATTTCCGCCTCCTCGCTACACATCTTTACCGTCATCATCATCATTTTCCTGGTTTGTGTGTTTGCCCTTTATTTTGTTTTTGGTGTTTATGGGGGAGCGGGTAATTTGCTGCACAATCTTTCTTGAAACTAATATAACACTTTATCTCTTTCTCTCTCTGTGTGTGCTGTTTTAGGTGATGTGCGTGCTGTATGTGATCCTTTCGTCGAACGAAAGCAGCCAGAACAACCATGAGCTGGAGCAGAAGGCGGCCCGCCACTTTAACCGTGCGATGGCGATGCGCTCGCTAAAGGGCTTCACCCAGCGTTCGTTTAAAAATAGAAAGTAAACCTCCCCCTGCTCGAGACGCAAGATCCTAGCACCACCTTCCCGCGGTAACGGAAGGGTTGGTTATTCCGCGCGAAGTAACGCGGGGCAGCAGACGATGATAGGTCGCTAGCAAATGCGAGAAACTAGATGGAGAAAGCTAATCTCTCTGTAGCGCGATGAGTCGCACAGATCTATATACATGTATATGTAGGGGTTTGTGAGTGTGTGTTTGTGTGCGGGTTTGAGGGTGTGTTTGCGGGTGCGTAGATCGCGCTTGGTGGAAATGCGGAAAGTCTTGCGGCTAGGATGTTGCGCATCAAAAACAGTGGTGGCGTGTGCTGCAGCAGGATGGTAGGAGATTTATAGTTTGTAAGCAAAAATTGAGATTCGTGAAAATCTTCCAATATGCCACACCGAATACGCCCGCTCACACACACAATCGCACACACACAGACACACGTCCACACACTAAACCGCGTGCAAAGTGGAGGACAGGAAAAGGGCAGGCAAACAGTTTTTGACCGCGAGAGAAGGAGCAATTCCAATTGGAATCCAAACTTCGTATTGAGATCATATAGTAATCGTGCGCGAAGGCAGCAGGAAAAGAAAGCATAGCAAAGAACAAACAAAAACACACACACACACACACACACACACACTCACACAGAAATTGCTAATCTAATTACTATTACACTAACTATTGCAACACCTACTATTGTAAAACGGCTGGTGAGGTGAGGCTGCGGCTGAGATAGGCGCAATAGGCGCCCCCAGAATAGAGTTGGTTGGTGTCTGTGTGTGTATGTGTGTGTTACACAATCGCCGCCCAGTATCCATCCCATCTTAATAATCCCCGCTCGCCCTCCCCCCCCCCCCCCAAAAAAAAGGAGAGTGGCCTGTGTGCCGTTTTGGAAAGGAATGCGTGCGCGCTCGTTCGTAGGATCGTTCGAATTAAGAAGCTTCACTTCTGCGTTGCGGGTAGAGTTTGTGTTGAGATTAGTGCATGTGATCGTCATTATTTTTCGGATTAATTTTTTTTATCCTATTATTTGACGTAAACGCAAGCGTTAACGTTTCTGCTAGCGGACAGACTACACTGCCCTCCAATATCGTTCACACACACACACACACACACACTCTCACACAGACACACAACACACCAAGCCCCCCGGATTCGGTATTAAGCATTAACCGTTACACTTCGCCAGTACAAGTACAACCGAGCAGGAGAGATTCGCCGAAGAAGAAAAAGAGAATGAAATTCCGTACTTTTTTTTTTTTAAAGAAAAAACAATCCAAAATAATTATGTGTTTTTGTTGCGTTTATTATTTTCATTATTTGTTTGTGTTAAAGAAAAGCTTTCGGAGCGTAGGAAGTGGGGCGGCAAGGAATCGGTTGATGGAATGAGGATGCGTAGTGAGGAATTCCTTTTTTCTTTTCCGTTGAAGAATAGAATTGTGATACAACTTGCGTTTTTTTATTATTTACGAATGCATTTATCGTGCTAGGAAGCTCCACCATTATTTAAACGTGGCTCAAACGTGGCTTTTAGCGATAAGGTGCGCATTAGCGGGGTAAGGATGCGCTGATGATAGTAGTTCGCTCTGCTTACCGACATTCGTTTTGTTTTCGGTTGCATTGAGTTGGAGGGAATGCCACCGCTAGTGCTTTCCGTGTGCGTGTTCACCTGTCACGTTCGTTCCCGCCACTGGACGCCCATCAGCTATCAGGTTGCAACTGCAAATGCCACGAAAACATATAAAGCACAACATAATCTGTACTTAGGCCAGGCTGGAAATGGGAAATGCTTCTCTCAGCTCTGTGTGCGCGTGTGTGTGTGTGTGTGTGTGTGTGTGGGTGTGTGTGTGGGTGTGTGTGTGTGTGTGTGTGTGTGTGTGTGTGTGTGTGTGTGTGTGTGTGTGTGTGTGTGTGTGTGTGTGTGTGTGTGTGTGTGTGTGTGTGTGTGTGTGTGTGTGTGTGTGTGTGTGTGTGTGTGTGTGTGTGTGTGTGTGTGTGTGTGTGTGTGTGTGTGTGTGTGTGTGTGTGCGCGTGTTGGTTGTGTGTCCGATTAACGGGCAACGCAGATATGGTTGTTCTCAATGTTCTCGTCACTCTGTCGTGGAAATGATGGTTTTATTTTTCTTTTTTTGCTTCCGATTTTGCGATAAGATATCCTACACAGACGGCACACGTTCAACCCGCACCGACCCCATACAGAGTCCCCATTAGAAAAGGGAAATCGGCGAGGAAAAGAAAAGGGTTGATCTTCAGGCGGGGCATTATTCTCCGATTTTCGTTCAGCCCAATTACTACAGCCACAGCAAACATTGGAATAGTTTAGTGTTAAATATATACTATCAACAAGCAGCAGCATCTGCGGACTATTAAAAAAAACCCCGAACGGCTCTTCTGATCGTAGCTGTGTTTTGTTTTGATTTTTTTTTTCTTGGATCCGAACATTTGTGAACACATTGTGAAGCATTTATCGACTTTAACCCTATTAAAATGAGGTACTCGTGACGACCCCTAACGGGACCTAGCACCAAAACCAAACACTTTAACCCTATTAAAATGAGGTACTCGTGACGACCCCTAAAGGGACCTAGCACCAAAACCAAACCAACAATGATTCAAGAAATGCACATGACCTAATGCCGACCGGCTGGACCTGATACTGAGCCTATATCGGTCCAGGAACCGATACTTAACCCTTGCCGGACCTAGAACCGATTACGAACTCATACCGGTCCTGAAATAGCTCCAGACTTTATTCCGATCCTGGAACTATACCTGGAGCTGTTCAGGATTTGTAACGAAACATGAATCTAGCCCGGGCCTGAAACCGCTACAATTCCAGTTCCAGTCGACAATCCGGTTTTCTGGTTCGAGAATTGCTCATGACCTAATGCAATGCCCTCAGGACCGGCACTGAACCTATGCAGGTCCAGGAACCGATACTGACCCCAAAACGATCCACGAACCAATACTGATCATGTACCCATACCTACCCTATAATCTATCATGAACCCATAACGGTAGTGGAAGTGATGCTGAACTGGATCCTATCATGAACTCATGCTGGTTTTGGAACCTATCATGAACCCATACAGGCCCTGGAACCAATCATGAACCCATACCGGTCCTCGAAGCTATCATGAACCCATGTTGGTCCTGGAACGTATGATGAAGCCATACCGCTCCAGGAACCTATCATGAGCCCATACTGGCCTTGGGACCTATCATTAACTCATCATTAACCTCTACCGCTCCTAGAGCCTTTCAAGAACCCATACTTGCTCTGGAACCTATCATGAACCCATACAGGTCCCGGAACCTATCATGAACCCATACTAGTCCTGGAACCTATGCTGAAGCCATACCGCTCCAGGAACCTATCATGAGCCCATACTGGTCTTGCAACCTATAATGAACCCATACAGGCCCTGGAACCAATCATTAACTCATACCGCTTCTAGAGCCTTTCACGAACCCATACTTGTTCTGGAACCTATCATGAACCCATACAGGTCCCGGAACCTATCATGAACCCATACTGGTCCTGGAACCTATCATGAACCCATACCGGTCCTCGAACCTATCATGAACCCATATTGGTCCTGGAACCTATGATGAAGCCATACCGCTCCTGGAACCTATCATGAGCCCATACTGGTCTTCGAACCTATCATAAACCCATACAGGCCCTGGAACCAATCATTAACTCATACCGGTCCTTCGAGCCATCACAAATGATCACTAAAAGGCTGGTTGTGATATACGCCCAACGGTCAAAAGCCGAAGATTTTATATTGAACTTTCACTTTTTCTATCTGTCTCTTGCTCTAATTTGAGCGATTTTCCCCTGATCAGTGTCCCCGAGCCTCCTCGTGTGGTTGTTGTTGTTGGAAGTTGAAACCGAACCCCCTCGTGCGGTGCCAAAATCAGCGAAGAACGAAATCGAGTGGCTCAAGCGAAAAAACGAAAAAAATGATGAACACTCGAGTGTGCTGTGACAATAACACACACGCACGCACAAGGCGACACCCGAAATCTGGTGCGATACCGGCTTTCAGTGGAGCAAGTACACACATGCACACATTTGGCCACACCAGCGCTTTGTTCTAGTGCAGGTAGTTTTCTGCAGTCCACGGTGATACTACACACAGCCACGCACTTGGCGATACACGCTGTGTGGTGCACGTTCAGAATTCAGTGGTGCAAATACACACATGCATACACTTGGCGACACACGCTCTGCTGTACGGTGAGATTTGTGTTCTGTGTCCAGTGGTGCAAATATACACACACACGCACTTGGCTACACACGCAGTAAGGCGCGGTTGGCTTGGCAGAAGCGCATACACACATTCACGCAGTAGGCTTTACTTTCAGTCCAGTGAGGTTGGTGCTTTTGTAGTGTTTCAGCGCTTGGTAGTCAGAGGATAAACCCCGTAAAAAATGGAATTTTGTTTAATTTGAGGTAAGTAAAAGTGATTAAAATTATTTAAAAAAACATCCTCTCTTCTAATTAATATCATTTTTCTTCCATTTCATGTGTGTTTCACGGCGAACGAAGACAACAAAACCTGTGGCTGTGTCGTAGTGTTGGCGTATTTGGCCCGTACAGTGTAGCAAAAGGAACTAGGCGCAACAGCGAGGAAGAGCAGAAAGTGTTGTGACGATTTTGTGATTTTATTCACTGTGTGAGTGTGGAAAGTTTGTTTTAAAATAACGTACGTTAATGTGAAATTCAGTTCAATGTTCGTAGTGCATGTGTTTTTGATTTTTGTGAAACATGTTAGATTAATGTTATTAATTTCAATAAATAGAATTGTTGTGATATAATTCTGTGCACTGTTTCATTTTGAAAAGAAATCCTGGCAAAAAAGGGGAAGGGGCTAATTAAACGAAGGTTCGTGCCGAACTCCGTTTGGGTTCGCTTCGGCTTCGGGACCCGACGGATCACTTGAATAATTTCGCCAATTAAAGTTCTTATTCAAGCGCGTATTCAAAGGATCTCTGAGTGCTGGTGACCGGTGGGCGGTGGGCGGATTACCGAAAACCGAAGAGAATGGATAAGCCGTTGTGTCCTTTGCGCCAATCAATTTGCTACTGTTTATTCACTTGTCATTTTTATTTACATAGTTCATTTGCTAGTTCATTTCATCCTAATCCGTAACTGATCTAATTCAATTGAAACATTTTACCATTTGACACAATTCATGAAAACTTGCAAGTTCAATTATTCCAATTTTCTAAACTAACTACAATTCAATTTAATTCAATTTCCAACACCGCTCCTAGAGCCTTTCACGAACCCATACTTGTTCTGGAACCTATCATGAACCCAAACTGGTCTTGGAACCTATCATGAACCCATACAGGCCCTGGAACCAATCATGAATCCATACCGGTCCTCGAACCTATCATGAACCCATATTGATTCTGGAACCTATGATGAAGCCATACCGCTCCTGGAACCTATCATGAACCCATACAGGCCCCGGAACCAATCATTAACTCATACCGCTCCTAGAGCCTTTCATGAACCCTTATTATTAACTTATTATGAACCCATATACTATTAACTTATTATGAACCCATACCGGTCCTCGAACCTATCATGAACCCATACTGGTCCTGGAACCTATGATGAAGCCATACCGCTCCTGGAACCTATCATTAGCCCATGATGGTCTTCGAACCTATCATGAATCTATACAGGCTCGGGAACCTATCATGAACCCATACCGGTCCTCGAACCTATCATGAACCCATACCGTTCCTGGAACCTATGATGAAGCCATTCCGGTCATGGGACCTATCATGAACTTATACCGGACCTGAAACTGATACTAAATCCATACCGGTCCTGCTACTACTCATGAATCCATATCCGTCCTGGAATTGAAAATAAACCCATAAAGGACTTGCAACTAATACTGAATCCATACCGGACCTGAAATCGATCATGAACCCATTCTGATCCAGAAATAGCCCCCGGATTCATTTATTTTCAAGAACTGTACCTGGAGCAAAAAAAAACAATTGATGAAAATAACAAAATGTTAACATCCAAAAGTGCAAAACAAAAGCGGGTAGACAAATTGGTACATCACTGGCAACGCGTCTCGCAAAATCACACACACCCGCAGCATCCATAGCACCGGCCAGATTCGCGACCACGTTGTAATGGTAACGGAGAGCGAGATAGCCGCCGCAGGTAAAAGATCAAACTCAGTCGGCGGCGCGTGCGTTTCAGTCAGTTTGCAGCGTTCGCCGTGCACAGATCAAAAACCATATCAGTGTAACTTCAGACGCACCATTCCGGTCGGTTCTAGCAGTCAGGAGCAAAGGGAATAAAGCAGACGAGCAAGCGATGCCGGAAGTAGATCTGAATATAGGGAAGCTCCACCTTGTGCTGGAGATGTACAAAATGGCCAGCAATCCCGAGAACGACGGTTTGCAGTGGAGTGCGGACGGCAGTCTGCTAATCGTGAACCTGCCGGCACTGGCCCTCCATTTGATACCGATCGTCGACGAGGTGAATCCGCTCATCTGGTTCCTGGAGCTGATGTGCGGGGCCGGCTTCGTGCAGTGCCCGCTGGAGACGGTCGACGAGGCGGAGTACAACACGCCGCCGGAAACGACGCTCATCTTCTGGCATCCTCAGTTCCACCGCCATAATCCCTGGTTTAACTACACCTGGATCGGCCAGCACGATGCGAACCCGCAGCATGGTGAGTGGGTTGGGAGTGGGCGCAGTGTGTGAGTGTGTAGAACTGATGTGGGTGTGTGTGTTTTCTTTTCAATCATTTTCCTCACCAATGATACCAGAGGAGGAGTAGCCTCACCAAGGATGCCGGACAATGTGGAGTAGCCGGGCCGCCGATCCTGCAAGACGTAAGAGCAATCGAACGGTCCGATTCGAACGAACAACAGAGAGATGGAGACCGATGACGAAAGGATTTAGTGACCGGCGCAGATGTTAAGAAATTCGGCACTCGAGACACTCCAGCAACAGTTACACCGGCTTTGCGATGGGCGTACTGTAGTTTGGTCTAGACTTAGTTATTAGAGCATAGTTTATTGATTGAAAAACCCATGTTTTAAGACGACAGAAAAACACAACGAGAGAGAGAGAGAGAGAGAGAGAGAGAGAGAGAGAGAGAGAGAGAGAGGGCCAGAAAAGAAGTAGACATAGTTTAGGCGAGAGCAAACCCTATCGGAAGCAGACACATTTTGCTGTGATGGGACGGATGAAAGGATTCACGTTTCGCTAGCGATCACATGGGGGATGCGCCAGGCCGGATATGAAGGGCGCGCGAATAGCGAAAAAAAAGGGGAGAACACCATCAACTTATCTGTAAGCTCTTTCAGCAACTCTACTATCAATAAAACGGCTGCCGGCTGAAGAATAGCGCGCGATGTATGTATTCTACCAGCTACATCATTGTCCACTTGCTCACGAAAGAAATCGACTCTCTTTCACGCTCACGTTTAGATTGGAACCCTTTGCGCGTCGAGGGAATTTATCAACAACATCGATGAGCCTGCATCTTTCCTTTCTCCATCTTTTCTGCTTAAAATGCTTCGAGTGATATCGGTCATATATCTAGCTCCCTAGAAGGAGACGCGCATTGCAGCGAAATCTAAGAATCGTTTTATTTTTTTTTTTTCAACGAACGAGACGTGTGCCCATGACGAATGATTTAAAGTAATTTTCGGCAACAAGCAGTTGCTTGTTTGTAAATAAGTTTTTTTTTTTAATAGAATATAAGGAAATGTCTCTATTCCAAGAAGCCGTTTCCATTTTGTTATCATTTGCCTCGCTTGCAACAACGCTCTCGCGAGATCGACCATTCCAAACATTTTTGGAGCATAGGCTGAGGAACAATGTTACTATAGAATTTGCAAAACAAGCAGCAGCGGGTAGAAAATTTGCCTGAACGTCACTAGTGTCGCGTTTCGCAACATCCCATCGCAGCACCCATTGTACGGGCGCGATTCCGCGACCACGTTGCCTTAGTAACCGGGAGCGAGACAGCCGCCGCAGGTAAAAAAAGCAAACTCAGTCGGCGGCGCGTGCGTTCCAGTCAGTTTGCAGATGTTGGCGTGGTCAGATCAAAACACCATATCACACCGAGTCAGACGCACCATTCCGCTTATGGTTCTAGCATTCCGGAAATAAAGCAGACGCTAGAAAGCTGAAAGCGATGGCTGCCTGTGCATTAAACGTCGCAAGGCTCCACTTTTTGTTGGAAGTGTTCGAAATAGCCAACAATCCCGAGAACGATGGTTTGAAGTGGAGTGTGGACGGAAGATGGCTAATCGTGAACCTGCCGGCACTGGCCCTGTATTTGCAATCGGTCATCCAAAACCCCGATCCACTCGACTGGTTTGTGCATCATCTGTCCGGGGCCGGCTTCGTGCAGTGCCCGCTGCAGTTGGTCGACGAGGCGGAGTACAACGCACCGGCGGACCATACGGTCATCTTCTGGCATCCGCGCTTCCACCGCAATCATGCCTGGTTCAACTACCAATGGAGCAGCGAGCCCACCCCGTACCCGCGGCAAGGTGAGTTGGTGATGAACGATTGTGAATGATAGAGAAAAACTGTACTGATGTTCTTTTAAATTGTTTTCTTCGCCAATAATACCAGGCAACGAGGAGTAGCCTAACCAATGAAACTGGACAACGTGGAGTAGCCGGTACAGCAGGGCGCCGATCCTGCAAGACGTAAGACCAATCGAACGAAGAACAGAAAGACGCAGGATGAAGACGAAAGGATTCGTGACCGGCAGACCGTGCGCGCCGCCGTTAAGAACTTCTGCGCGTGCAAACTCAACGCAAATTCCAGTTTTGTGACAGCAATAGCATATGATTCGTGTGTAGGCTGTTAATAAAGCATAGTTTATTGATTCCAAAAAACCAACCTTTTAAGACGGCAGGAAACACAGTGTGAGAGAGTCAGAGCGATAAAACGGTTCCCCATCGTCACGTTCACGATCAACCGGCACAACGATGTACTATAGCGTGAACAAAATTCTCCTTTTCCTGGCGGCTTGATTTTTTTGTTGTTGTGCCTGTTGTTGCTGTCTCGGCGTTTACAGGCAATAGAAGCGGCTATTTGTCCCCCGTAGTGTATTTTGTGTTCGTCCTGACGCGTGCCGACAATACTTAGGCGGTGTTGTGGATATTAAGGCGGAAGATGTCATGCGCACAGAAGAACGACGCACCGATCGGTTTCAGCACGAACGTCTGGGAGTAGGCGTGCGGTGGATCATCGTCACACTGCGGATGCGGAAGCAGACAGAAAAGGGATGGATTAGCCGAGAGAAAATGGGATTCTGGACGGAAGGGTTCACGATTCGATCATTGAGGGCGCGCGTTTCGTCGTGTGTGTGTGTCATCGGTTGCACCATAAGCTTACAGTGTTTTTCAGTGGTTCCCATTAGTGACAGGAATAATGAAGTTTTTGTCGGAATCGATTCAGGCTAGCTCCAAAGTTTTTTTTAGTCGATTCCGGATAGTAGGACCGGAATCACTTTCCGGAATAGGAATCGGCTCCGAAATCAGAATCGGATTCGAAATTGGAGTAATTTTCGGCATCTCCATAAGAATAGGCGTTTGGGTCCAATAATGCTACGTATTGATAACCGCAAAGAATCCAAATTTACTTGTAAACGATCCATTCTCATTGAGATTCCCGGTCCAATTTAAATTCATGAACTGATTCTCACATTCCGGAGCTACTTCCAATTCTGGTGTAAATTCTGATTTCGTTACCGATCCGATTCTGATCGCGGAATCGATTTCGGATTCCGAATCGGAATCGGCTCCAGAATTGATTCCCAACACGGAATCGGGATCGGGTAGGTCCTATTCCGAGCTCCCATCATTATTTCCCATAGTTGTGGGACACCTTCTTGACTCTTTCTGAAGACAAATGAACATTATGTGATGCGAATTGGACTCTATAGCACATGTTTTAAACAAATCGAGTAGGATTTTCCAATGAGTCCAATTGCCAACATATAAAGTACACTTCCCAATTGGAAAGAGCTAAGGAAGTGTCCCACAACTATTAGAACCCGGAAACTCCGGAAAAGGCTATATCAAATAAGCTATTTGGAGCACATCCCTTTCCGAATGATTTAATGGAAAGTCCTCAGGGCAAGGCCAATTCACCATAGACACACACACACACACGCCACACACCTTCCACAAGCCCGATCGATCGACCATTCCGCGGGGGATCGGTCCAACCGGCGGCCCCGCACCGCCACTTACTTGCAATCTGCCGAGAACGTTTATCAGCACGCCGCCGTCGAACATTGGCTGGGAGTCGACCGCCGTCAGCACACGGGTAATGTTTTGAAACGTGAGACTCTAAAAATGGAAACGCAAACGCCATCAGTGTGCGTGCGCGAAAGAAAGCGCTGTGTGGGGCTGATAGGGGGAAGGGGTGGGTTGCGATCACTAACCTGCAGCTTTTCGAGAATCTTTGCCGCACCCTGGATCTGTTGCCCTTCAAACGTCATGAAGGATAGTTCCGCCTGTTGGATGGGAGGACGAGATTTGATAGGAGAGAAGAGGGTCAGCTAAGGTCGTACTAGAACAGCCCCCCCATCCCGGATGTTCCCCACCCGTCCTTCCTTTTTCGGGGTTTGATGTCACGATGAGGGGGTGAGAGCGAGAGAGAGAAAAGGAAGGATAGACAGGTTGGGAGCGAGGATGTGACCGATGAGGTTAGGTGTGCTCAGCTGTAGGACATCCGGGTGGGCGTGCAGGCGAGCGAAACACTCACATTGTACAGGTTGACCAGGGTTGGCCGTTGCGTTGAGTCATCGAACAGCGCGTAGTACTGGGTGACGAATCCTTTGCCGATCTCCTCGTACTGCGGGTTCAGTGCCATGGCTTAGTAGTGGTTGCGGGTGCTCCGTGCCGGATGCCTGCCAAATCCTAGTGTACGCGTTCGGCCGTCGGCCAGCCTCCAACCATCCAAATATACTTCCGTGCGCGCCCCACGCCCCGAGACTGGCTGAAGCTCACGCGTGTGCCCTTTGGTGCACGGAGAGCAGAACAACAACAAATAGCAAAAATATAGCAAAAAGCACACCCACGCACACGGGCACTCACAATGAGGGGGGAGTTGACGGGCAAGTGCCAGGGAAATCCCTCCGGTAGGGGCGGGGGCCACAGGCCAGGGAACAGAACAGACGGACACCGCGAGCGAACCGTGCGAAAGAATGCCGAAATCGGGCAAACGTCAAAACCACCCGTTAACGGGTTTTTGACAGCGGACCGCTGAAACGGGGTAATGGTTTATTTTTAGGAGCGATGACCAACACGGCAGTGCGCCCGGGAGATGTGTGTAAGGGACCGGACAGGCCAGGCACGGCTGCGGCACGGCTATTCGCAGCTGGAGTACAAGGCGAACTTGGGTGCGTACGTTCTGGAAGATTGTCGTTGTTTTTCTTTTTGGGCTCGCTGCCGTTTTCGATCATCGAGCTGTCATTCGGTGCGGAACGGTTTTGTTTTGACACGGGCCGAATGACCAGGGTGGCCAGGTTATTTTGGCAATTTTCGGTAGGAGTACCAAAATTGTATCGGTAGTTTTCAGTAGTTTCAGTTTGAGATGTTTTCGGTAGGGTTTGAAACTCAGTTAAAATTATTGTTGAGCTAGGAAGGGGGAGGGCTGCTAATATGCAAAACAAATGTTCCACATCACGAACAAATACATCCTTTACAGTAGAACGTCTGTTATCCGGGAGCGGATTAACCGGCGGGCGGCTTAACCGTGCGCATAAATGTGACAGCTGTTCAAACGTACAGCGAACATTTGCGGCGATAGTCAAGTGAACAACCAGTTTTTTTTGCAGCTCTGTAGTGTGTAGTGGTATTTTCGAAATTCAATTTTTGGTCATGAAATGTTGTTAAACTTATAGTTATTGATTAATATAATACAGTAGAACGTCGATTATCCGGGCTCGGGACCGAACGGTTGCCGGTTAATCGATTTTCACGGATAATGGTCCAAGAAATGTCATTTTCATACAAATATTATTTTATTACTAGTTTTTTTTTATTTTTATGATTAATCCAACTTGAATAAATCGATTAATCGTTAGTAAAATATTATTTTAATCAATAACTATAGGTTTAACAACTGTTCATGACCAAAAATTGAATTTCGAAAATATCACTAGACACTTTAGAGCTGCACAAAAATCTGGTTGCCCACTTGACTATCGCTGCAAATGTTCGCTGTACGTTTGAACAGCTGTCACATTTATGCGCACGGTTAAGCCGCCCGCCGGTTAATCCGCCCCCGGATAATCGACGTTCTACTGTATTCTACTAATGATTTATCAATTGATTCAAGGTGAATTAATCAAAAAATTAGTGGATTTCATAATTTTTATATGAATTTAACATTTCTTGGACCATTATCCGTGCAAATCGATTAACCGGAAACCGTCCGGTCCCGAGCTGCCCAGATAATCGACGTTCTACTGTATTTATTTCAAGGAGACGCCCAAATAGCCAAATTTGCTTATGCAGCCAATTTTGGCAAGCTAAAGATCGCTGCTTGAATTCGCCTTTTGCAGTAGATAAACAGCTTCAAAGTTCCAAGTGGGTCTTTCAAATAGCGCTTAAGCAGCTTCCTTATGCCACGATGCCAGGGATTATTTTTCTTTGTGTTTTATTTTCAAGCATTGAGGAAAAAAACAACAGGATTTGTTTTGTTTATGTAGATGTTTATTTTTAAATCCTTAATATTCATTAATTACACAAAATGCCACACAATTTACTATTTACAATCACTTCACTCAATATTTCTTCTTTAGTTAACTAATCTAACTTTTGTATCATCTACGGGATTATTGATGCCGTCAGTCTTTGACACTTTAACAAGTTCCACCTCGTACCGATGTGATGCATTAAAACGCTATGATGTTCCACCAAGGTCGGAGCACCTTCTTAATAAGCCTTTAATCCAAGCGCCATTGATTAAGCATAAACGACTGGAATCTCTTCTAACTTTCCGAGCAAGAATCTATATGAATGGTCGTATGGTCAGTTAAATGGGTATCAACACGATCGACCATTACTCCCCAAGTGCCACAAATCAACTAAACAACCACTAAACGGCTTCTAAACGACTCAAGCACTCTACCTAAACGGAATATAGAAAGACTTCGTTTAGCAGACGGCAAACGACTCATGCATTCTAAAAATAGCGAAAAAGCTGGTGGCGCTCTCTGTCGGTGGGATACCCCAACCAGTTGAGCTTCATCGCTTGGAGGAGACCTTTCTCATTTCCTCTGTACTGTTGTATGGTTTCGCATTGAAGTTATGTATCGCTAGAACTAGAACGGCGATACAAGTGTTTAAATACTAAACTTCTAGCAATATTAAAAATTGAAAAATCCTTTTAAAATTGATCAGAACACTACAATGCGTCCCAAATAGCCAGCTCGTACTTTATAGCTGATTTGGGGCTGTTTAACGAAAAATCGTTCCGATGTCGTACTTTGTGGCTGATTAAGAGATAGACGGTACTTTGCGGAACTATGGAGCTTTTTAACAGGCACATGGTACTCTTTGGTACTTTGCGGCTGATTAGCACTATGTGTAGGGTTCATGATGGAACTTTAAGGCTTATTAAGAACGTGTACCGAACTTGATGGAACTGCATAGCTTTTTAATGCATGACATCGGTACAAGGTGGGTCTTGTCAAAGTGTCAAAGACAGACGCCGCAAATCATCTCATTGCTGTTGTACAAGTTAGATTAGTTGTTTGAAGTAGGGTTTTTGAAGGAAGTGATTGTAATTGTACAGTAAATTGTGATACGTTTCGTGTAATTTATGAATATTAAGGATTTAAAAATATACACATGTACACAAACAAATCAAATCCTGTTGTTTATTTCATCGATGACGCTTGCTTGAAAATAAAACACAAAGAAAAATAATCCCCGGCACCGGAGCTTAAGGAAGCTGCTTAGGCGCTATTTAGAAGGACCACCTGGAACTTTGATGCAGTTTATCTACTGCAAAAGGCGAATTAGAGCAGCGATCTTTAGCGTGCCAAAATGAGCTGCTTAAGCAATTCTGGCTATTTGGGGTATGTCGACACATAAGGCTGGAAATAGACGAACCGAGATCGTCGCGGTACCGCGAAATTCGCGCATTGTTTATAACAGTAGTATAACAGTAGAGCTGTCAAATCTTCCGCGCCACCAATCACGCCTGCTGTTTCGCAGAGATACCCAACTTCGGTATTGCTGAGATTTTCGCGGTAGCGCGAACCGATTATTTTTACTTTTTCTGGCGGATTTGTGTGAAAACTCGTGTCGAGAAATGAGTTTTGTATTTTATTTTGCATACACTATGCGAAATAAATAATTTGATTCGCAAGTTGATGGAAAAATATTTCTTCTTGGCACATTCAATCGTCACCAGACCTCGGATGGTTCCATACACGAACCGCGATTATCTCGGCTATCTGTCAGATTTTATAACATAATTGACAGCTCAAGTCATACGCGATTTTCGCGGTACCGCGATGATCTCAGTTCGTCTATTTCCAGCCTAATATGACCTTTCTTGTACCAAATATCACCAATTTTACGACAAAAAATGCACTAACTTAAGAGAAAAATAAATATTTGTAAGCCAGTTCACACCGTACGCTATAACCATCAAACTGTCAATGTCTGCTCTGTTTAAACGTCGCATCAAAATGGCTGTCAAAACGGGCCGAAATAAGCTACATAAAAATAATAATTAAAGTGCTTTTGAACACCAATCTTAGGAAAGTAAGAGTGTTAAATTGCTTTAAACATTTTTTGTACATATTCACATTGATACAAACATTTTCTGACCCGTATTCGCGCTGCCGAAAATAGGAACACAGCCTGCCGAAAATAGGAACAAACTGCCGAAAATAGGAGCAAAATCAATGTTTGCATTTTCACGAATATTTGTGAAAAAGGGCTTTAAACCGGCAAATAAAAAATATTGTAACATACTATGATAGTTTATCAACCAGAATAACAACACTTTAAAGAAAAATAATGAAAAATATTGATGTGTGAGCAATTTTTGTGAAACTGCTGCACTAGCCTGCCGAAAACTGGTACAGTTACCCTAGTTATAGCGCTTTTGGCGATCCCACCCTGGGCTCCGATTTTGACAGATGGTTTTCGCTTGTATATGTATTGATGGATTGTTTACGTTTTGCATGGTCAATATTTGGTGGAGATCAATTTGGGTGAATATTTTAGTTTATTAGAACACAGTCCGTGATTTAAAATGGAAATTTTTCTTCGAGAACTTGAAGCGTTCGCCAAAAGCGGAAAACTAACTGTCAGTTTTCTACGTCGATTCTCCTTCCACCTAGCTGTCAAAACGGGCTTATAACTTGACCTGATATCTTTACGGTCCTTGCTCGCAATCGTTTTTTTTTTGCTTTCTGCTTCCTGCCAAATGCCTCGCTATAGCCCTAACCTCACCACAAATGCACACAAAACAATCGAGCTGTCAAACGCTTGGGAATCCCAAGCGGAAATTTTCGGACGATAACTCATACACTCTCATAATTTGACAAGCAATATATGATTGTATGTGTGGTTCTTCCATTCGTAACATTTCGCTCTCCAAGCCAAGCGTTGAAGCAGGTTATGTGTATTTCTTTTTGACTACAGGCGGTCCCCGAGATACACGGGGTCCTCTTATACGCGGATTCGGAGATACGCGGTTTTCTAAATTTGACAGTTCTTTGAGCAAATTGTACTGATTTGACACATCAATTGTAAATTACCAAATAATTTCGGTTTCGATGGAATGTTAAAAACTATTTCAAAAGGTTTTAAACTGTTATATTCAGTCAGAATCATATCAAATAATTCATAAAGTGACTAAAATCGCCCCCTACTTGCAAAATTATACGAAAATTAGTGATATTTTAGCTGGAAATCACGAGATTCGACTTACGCGGAAATTCGAGATACGCGGTATTTTGCGGCCGTTTTCGGTCCCCATTAACCGTGTATCTCGGGGACCGCCTGTACTATGTTTAGTTTGCATTTAAATCAGTTGTGTTCTTTCGTATCGTATCATTCATATAAATACCAACAATTTAAAAACTATTTAACCTCAAAATGTCTAACGCTAGACGTGAAATGAAGATAGCAAATATGCCATTGCACGCTGTTGTGGTTAAGTGCCGAAAAAAGTCTGAATCTCGTACACTGTTTCGTTTGTCAAATCGTGCACGAAATATCAATCGAAAACTCAGCCGAAAAGTGACTTTTTCACGCGCTTGGGATAGAGCAACACCAAGGTGGAATATAGAGGAGGTGTCTTTTTAGCGTTTGGCATGTTGCCATTTTGAGATTCAGTTTGACAACAGCCGTCGATATTTGTTTACAGGCAGCAGCTGCATTATAACGTGTAAAATGCCGATTTATGGAGTGTGGATGCAAAATACAAATTTTTAATGCTAAACAAATGTTTATTAAACGAAAACAATTCATTTATCATATCCAAATACCAGCAACATTCGTCGCATTTGACAACTGCCGTCGATCCTGGTTTTGTGTTTTTTTCTAAAGCCTCGATGCCCAATTGTTCTGTATGACGACACCTCCTTTCTACCCACTTTGATGACGACACCTCCTTTGTACCCACTTTGAGCAACACCCAAGCAACACGGTGGGAAGGGGAAACAATTCGCGGCCCTTCATAACGGTAGATTGTTTTCATCCCGTTGCTCCAATTCAAACAACACCTTTCCCAAGCAGGCTGTGTGTGCTTCTCCATTCCGTCTCACTGATTTTTGTTTTCGCACTTGCCTTGGTTGTAGCCTCACACCTCATCCTAGGGGGACTTCGTAGGGCGGTTCGGGAGCGATGGTTAATAGAAACATAAAAGAAGAATCAACAATAAAATTCCAGCAGCTATCATACGAGAATGAAGGCAACAACAGTGCGCCAGAAGCATGAACCAACGCCACTCAGCTGAAGCATCCTGCCCGAAAGCAAAGCGCAATGGAAAAGGTGACCCCTGGCTGTGTGGGCGAAACGGTGCGGCGAATCAATCGGACTTTGAACCTGTCGCTTCATTTATTCTTTTGTTTTTCCAGACCGGCAGACGGAAAGCATCCCCAGTAAAACCATGAGCAACGAGCCAGGCACCGGCCGGGGGACTATCCCCAACAAACCGTCGGACACTTCCGAGCACGACGCCGTCAACGTCCGGTTCGTCGAACGGCGGGAGCCGGAGCGAGCGTTCTGTCTTTCCTGTCGGTCCGAGTTTACCTTCTCGCTGCTGAACGACATCATCCAGCACTATCTGGACCGGCGGCACGAACCGTGCTGCCGCTGCCTGTACTGCGACGGGCCGATGTACCGGTACCGGGACGGGAAGGGACAGCTACAGTACTATCACGACTGCCAACGGTGGAGACGCCACCTGGACCGTGCGCCCTGAGGCGTGGAAGGATAAATTCGGTCGAATGCCGCTGTGGAAGTTTGACACAATTTATACCGTTTACATCACTCAAATGTTTCCGGGTTGCCGTCTGTGTCGTGCAAGCATTCCAAAATAGGCTTCGGAGAAAACTATTCCCTCAGTTTTAAAATCGATCCTATGACTACTGCGATGACGAGTGTGGTTGGCAGAGCCGGCGTAGGGAAATAATGTAATCAGTTGCTTTAAATTATTTTTCTATGTTTTGTACAGGTTGAACCTTAAGCTTTCTCAGCTAGTTCTGCAGTTGCGTGAGAGTTAAGCGTAATTGTAAAGGATTCAATTCCACATATCAATCGATCTCTATGAGAAGTGTAAAATAATAAATCGAACATGGACGAATATCAGTTTTACATCCAAACACTAGCATAAATATTACAAAATAAGAAATGCGAAATAAAATGGTTGGGTAAGAAATCACTATACAAATTCTACTTAATTTACTACGCTACGGACCGGTTCGTGTGTCGTTCCGAATCCAAACCCGGAACAGTTTCAAGTACTTTTCTCAAAAAAATGATAAAAATCTGGAGCTATTTCTGGATCTGTATGGGTTCATGATAGGTTCCGGTATAGGTTCCTGTTCCGGTTCAGAACCTTCCTTCGCTCATGTGCAGTTCTTGAGCCAGTTAGGGTTATGTATTGGTGGCAGGAACAGTATGGGTTTAGTTTCGGTTGGAGGTCTCGTAAAGGGTCGTCATAAATACTTTATTTTATTGGGTGTCGAGATAATGAATTTTGTCCTTCTCGTTGGAGTAGAGGAGATTTTTGATGTTTATTTGAATGCCCTGTAGTCTGGCTACATAAACTAATCATTAAACTACATCGAACCATGTTGATGTCGATTTGTGAGATGAATAGGGCATAGCTTCTGTGGGTTGTAGCTTGCACCGTGCGTAATCCACCCGTATCGATCATCCTGTAATGTTTATTGATAGTAAATTTAAAAGTAAAATACGATGGGCCAATCGAGCTGCTTTTATGCTGAGACAATGGCCAGTTGATATGGCTTACTAAGCACAACAAAAAGATGTTCCATTATTCTGTGGAACCTGGGATCCACATCCCGAACAACTACACGATTGAGTAGGGCAATGCACAACACCTGCATGGATGCAGCATTCCATGGCACCGCCCATGATTTAGATTTGTAGTTGGTAGCTGTAATTTGCAAAAACGAGCATAAAATTATACAGAAAACACAATACACCCTCCGTATTGTTCAACGCTCTTACAACGCTATCATTTATTTTAATGAATTCGAGCAGTCCGAAAAAACCCACATGCGTGTCATGCAGTCACGGGAACTGCGTAAGGTGGTAACATCCGGAACACAGGAATGATATAAATGCATTAGATTAATTTACAAAGCAAAAGGGATGAAAGAATGAAGAGAAAAACACTAAACTAAACAAACAAAAACCTTCCTCCGCCGCTTCCTCTTAGGCAGGTTCGTCGTGCTCCTCGGTCCCGTAGCCCGCCAGCGAATGGGCGAGACCACTGTCGTCCTCCTTGCCGGCATCGGCGGCCGTGCCGCTAGTGCCCGGCTTATCCTTCGACTCGCTCTCGTCCACCATCTCCATCAGCGTGTCCACCAGCGACTTGAGCGATTCGATCAAGCCCTGGGCGAAGCCCAGCTCCTCCTTCATAGTGCTCACCTCCATGTGCAGCAGGGCGTTCTCGTTCAGCGCCTCCTTCAGCGAGATGCGCCGGCTTTCGGCCAGCTTCTCCCAGTAGTTGATGGATGGCCGGGCGGCGGTCAGATCCTGCTCTGCCTCGAACGTCGTCTGCGTGGCCTTCGACAGCTGTTCTACCATTTTGCAGCGCTTCGGTTCGCTCGGGTGTTGCTGCTGGTGCTGCTGGTGCTGCTGCTGCTTGACCGGCAGGTCCTTTCCGGGCCCATGGGACGTCGGCTTGAACGGGTGCTGGTTTTCCTTCAGCGCGCTCACGACGTTCTGTACCTCCTTGAGCTTCATCCGGGCAGCTTTGCGAGTTTCCTGCGAAATGGGAGAAGCAAGATGGAGGGGAATGAGATTGCTTTTGTTTTTCTCTGCTGCACGGCAAAGCGCTACCAACCTCCTGTTCCGATACGGTGTCTTCCGAGATGATGATGTTCGCGGCAGACGATGCGCTCATTGCAAGCTGTGCAGACGGTTTGTGTGTTTCGACGAAATTGTTACACCGACACTACATACGCAGAACCAGGGGCCGTTGGTTTCCCTCCAAGTAATGGTTTCCAAACAAAAGCCGACAGTCGGCGCGTCACTTGCACGGCAAATCTCCAATGTCACGTGAAAGTGACAGCTACGGTCACATTGCGGATTCGCGCCCAGTTTATAGCCAGTTTATAACAGTGTGATATAGCGTAAACAAGTGCATACAATGTTTTATTCTGCTCGCTGGTGGATAACTTTGAGTGGATTAGATTTTTTCGAATTTTAATTATTATTTAAAACGATAGAAAAACGGATTTCTTGACTCAAGAAAACAAAGCTACGTTGAAACGTTTCGCAAAATTCAACGCTGAAATGTTTCACAAATGATTCATGAATGAAACGTTTTTATTTCTGGATAATTAGCAATTTCACAAGAATATATTCCTCTCAAACGCATCGTTATATTTGATTGAAAATATTTGGTAACAATTGACACGTAAAAATAGTTTAAAGAACCGTAACAACACAAACTACAAACTGGTACGACAACGACGCTATGAAGGATTTGCTTGACAGCAGAAAACACGTGTCAATTTTCTTGCTCCTGTTGCTGCAACTTGTTGAACCGTTTCGAACCGATTGACAGCTTTCTGTTATTATTTACTGGCGACCGGTATCATTTTCTGGCGAACTGTTGCCGGCGCCGGTCGCACTGAAACGAATGATTTTGCCCTTCGTCTCTCTCTGTCTCTTTGTGTGTGCGCGAACGTTAATTTCCGTTATTTTTCGTGAATTTGCCGTAGGGAACGTGGACACGCGAAAAGGAGAACATCATGTCCGGAATAGCGATACTACGCCTGTACGAGGAACGAAAGGCCTGGCGGAAGGATCATCCCTACGTAAGTTCGAACGACTGTTGAGGTTTGTCTCTGTCTTCGCTCTCCGTCCCGATGATCGCGAACGATTTTTGCTGGCGAATGCGAATGCTAACTTTGTTACAAGCCCGCTTCATGTTTGTTTGCTGCTCTATCTTCTCTATTTTATTGAAATTTGCAGGGATTTGTGGCCAGGCCGGCGAAGAATTCCGATGGCTCGATCGAACTGATGACCTGGGAGTGTGCAGTTCCCGGAAAGATGGGAGTAAGTGTAAAGCATCGGCTGTCTCTTTTCTTTCTTTTGTCTATAGTTTTTTTTTTGCTAACGCACGCACTTTTTACTTCCGGACCTATCGTTTTGCAACTTAGACCCTTTGGGAGGGTGGCCTGTACAAGCTTCAAATGCTGTTCCAAGATGACTATCCGGCCACCCCGCCCGATTGCAAGTTCGTGCCGCCCCTGTTCCATCCGAACGTGTACCCGTCCGGCGCCATCGCCCTGTCGCTGCTGGACGAGGACCAGGGCTGGCGTGCGGCAACGACGATCAAGCAGATACTGTTTAGCATTCAGGAGCTGCTGAACACGCCGGACGTTTCGTATCCGGCCCACACCGAAGCGTTCGCGATTTACAGGTTAGCACAGGTTACTTGCTGGCATCTTTCTCCAGCTGCAGATGATTGATTGTATTGTTTTCTTTTCTGTTTTATGTGGTCCAACTCCTTTAGCCGCAATCCGTTTGAGTACGACAAGCGCGTACGTGCCCAGGCCAAAGCAAATGCGGTGTATTAAATTTATGTTTCGTTTTTTTTTTCATCACTATCCCGCCCCGGGCGAGAGATGGCAGTAAGATAATACGGATCGATAGTAGGGTAAGAGTAGAGGTTCAGCCCGGATGGCTGGTAAACCAGTAGGGTGTGTCTCTCCCTCCGAACAAAGAGCGCGTTGAGTAGCAGTTAAGCATAACGTCACAGGTGTTACACACTCACATTCGTATCTCATATGTTAAGTTTTTGTATTTTATCTCTTGATCGGTGCGCGTTCAGTTTAGGGGGAGAAGCCGTTTAGGCAGGTTGGAATTTAACTCTAGGAAGGAATAGGGAAGCACGGGGGTGAAATCAAACTTCTAGAATTACAGCCAAACAAACTGCCTTTTAAACCGTCGCCGTCTGCGAATGGCCTGCTGAGGGAGGAGAATATTATCAGAAGAGATAACATCAAACATTATCGAAGCGCATGAGTGTGTATTGTCGATCTCCCAAGGAAATCGGCGCTGGGGACAAAAAAAAAAGGAATCCCAGCTTTCGTCGTGAGCAAAACGACATTGGGGCCCTTTCCGTTTGAAGTTCGTAGGCTGAAATTTCAGCCTGTCAGCTGTTTTCATTGTAAAGCAGTTTTCGAGCAGCTATCTAAGTGTGTATAATATACAGGTGGGCTTATCCCAAGGTGTATCAATTTAGAAGGCTGATTTTTATCCCTTCTGCTTCTGAATGAAGATTTTAAGAGTGTTTTGAGTATTCGTCAAGTCTCCAGAAAGCTCGTTGGAGCAAAAGTTTTCACTCGTTCTGTCAAAAAGTGATGTTCAAAATTGGTTATAAAAAAATGCTAATAGACCACCTGGACTACATACACTTTGATTCCAGAATCCACCACTTGATCTTTTTAATGCACCTTGGGATAACGGTAAACAACACCTTGTTTTGCCATGTTTTCGAGCAGGTACTCGAAACTAATTCTAGCTTTGAGGCTAGAATAATCTAGACTGAAAATTGCAGGCTAGTTTTGTGTGTGGTTTTGTATGGAGTGTTTACATGATTTCAGCCTCCAACTGTCAAACTCCATACAAAAAACTAACTAGAATCGTGAAGGCCCCCATTATTAGTAAAATAAGAAACAGTACCGGTTCACAGTTGTTCCGGTTAAAGAGTTCCTTACCGTTTTTCGTTGTCGCCAAATCGTTTCTATGAGACATAAGATGTATGTAGAAAATTACACCGGGTGGTAAATTGGAGGAAAACTTGTGATATTTTGGGAATAAGAAAAATAACGTGTAGGCGGTTGAACTTTCACTTAGCTAATGTGTATTCACTTGTCCGTTTGAGTTCATTTGTACATGCTATAATTCATTACATAGTTCATTTCATCCTCATCTATTTCCCTGTTTATATTTTAGCCTTCAAGTGTTGTCTGTTTCTAATCCCGTTACCATAATCCCATAATTCATGCCATAATATAATTCAAATAAATATATACATTGAAATTCAAACAATATACATACGGAAATTGCGCGAAGCGGAACAGCGAAGCGTTGTTATTCTTCCTAAAATATAACAAACAAACGAATTAAAAAATAAAAGCATTGTTTATAAAAAAGTACCTATGCAGTGTGGCTTACGTGTATATTGGTTGTTGGTCTGCTTTTAGGAATGCGATAGTACACACTTAAAAATATTTCACGACCTCGGTTAAAAAAACTGCCGAAATTCGTCGGCTCTTTCGATTCTTGCTGATATGTCAGTTGAAAATTTCCCATTGCCGATAATCAGTACCATTTAAAACCGAAATATCAGTTAAAAATATTTTAACCGAAACTCGGCAACACAACATGCCGATTACGTACGTTAACACTGCTGTCACCGAGGTCATCCGTCAAAATAACCGAAATTTCGGCTATGTTATTTGAGTTAGCCGAGGCTCGGTTTTCTATCTGTCATTTATCATTTTGTCGATGCAGATACCTTTCGGAGTGATTTTGTGTTATAAAATTAATAGTGTGAAAAATAAATGAAAATATGATACCCAGCGTGAAGAGACCGATCAGTAGCGTACGATCGGACACGGGTGGGCTAGGAAGCTCTGTCAACGCACGTAGCCAGTACACATAAGATCGTCGCTCGAAGCAGTCCTTATCCAAAGATTACCGGATGCTAGTCCGATTGGACCAACCTTTGCCGGCCCGTTCGGACTTCCAGGTTTCATTTCCAGTTACCTTCACGAGGTAAATATCCAAATACTCGACCACGTGACTTCCAATCAAGGTTCACTCAGGCTTGTTTCACTCTGCCCGCTTTACAGAACCGTGTCTGTACCGGTGCCCGCTCTATGCCCGGCCCATCTTCCTGCACCTTTAATACATCCAGACGCTGTACACCATCTGGTGTTGTACCGGCGGCCGTCCCTGCGCTTCCCATCCCACCACAACTCTCATTATTTGGGGGTGGGGAGGTGACTTCCTGCCGTCCAACTACAGATACGATGGTGGTATCATGCTGCAGAAAATGTACATCGGCAATCAGCATCGGGTCTGGCTGTTATGGATGTGGCTCAATAAATAATTGTGTTTGTTTTTATTACTCAAACTAACTTTTTACGCAAATAAAACCACTAAAATTAAAAAAAGATTGTTTTTATAATTAGCTGAAATCTCGGATTGCTCTAACCGAAAATCTCGGTTAAACGTAAACGTCAAAACAAAATGTCAATTGCATTTTTAACCGAGATGTCGGCAACAGAAATTTAACCGAGATCTTTGCCGAGATCTCAGTTGTGCAGATCTCGGCAAAAATTAACCGAGATTCGTCAAACATTTTTAAGTGTGCAGTACCGATGCAATATTCTGATGAAAATTAAATAAACTAATGCAGTTTCTATAACTGTGCATAGCTTGGATTACCTCGCTACCGTTTTTAAATTATAGCTTTTCATAGTTGAAAGGATTTTTTTTGAAAAAAGACAAAATATAAAAAATAATATTTTTCTGTATTTAACAACATTTTTACAGCAAAATGGCTCTAGTAGTTTTGAAAACTGTATATTACACGTCTTGCATAAAATATTCAGAATTTTGCAAAAAGTAATTAAAAAGATAGCGCAGTTTCTATTTGAATAAAAACCGTTGAATTTAAATTTGAAGCGAGCGCCGTTAACAGTTCTACCGCATTTATCATACAGAAAAACAAAAAAAAAACATACACACAATGGTTTGTGATTCTTTAGCAGGTTGTTATTTAAGAAGAAACATTGCGTTGTGTTACAATAGTCAATTAAAAATTGGTCCGACACGTTTCTTTCCTCTCTCTATTGCAGCAGGCTCGATTGGCACACGCGCGCTCCGCGCCTTACCAAACAAACGGAAAATGTGCAATTACAATCTCAGCCGGTATCGTCCTTCGATCTCCTACTCCCCCCCCTCCCCCCTCTCTCTCAGTGGCACGGAATCTCAAAAATGTATTGTGTTCCTTGCGCGGCAGGGCCGGATGTGAGTAAATTGGTTAGTTAAAACGTGTTACACTCGTGGACACTCTTGGCCAATGTTTTGTTAGGAGTTGGTGCGCAGCTCGATGACGACACCACCGGCGCCACCACCACCACCACCACCGGACATGTCCTGATATTTGAGGTCACCACCAGGTTCACCCCGGTAGCGGCCAGCCCCCACCACCACCGCCGGCGGTGGTGCGCTCTTTTTGTAGTAGTGTTTCGCGCGCGGCTGCTGGTGGTGCTGGTCGCCGGCGGCCTGATACGCGTGCGGGTAGTCGTCGGTGCTGGAGCTGCCCCGGCGCACCAGGCTGGCCGTGTCCTTGTTGAGCGTCACCGGCGACCGGGTGCCGATCGTGCGCTCCTGCTCGCGCGTTATGTACGAGCCGAGATACTCGCGGGACGGTGGGGCGGCGCTAGTCGGCGGCTCGACCCCGTGCAGCGTCCGGTACAGCTCCGGCGCCCGGTTCTGCAGGTTGCGCAGGAACACGTTCTTCTTGTCGAGCGTCGGCCCGTCCGGGCTGGTCCGCCCCGGCGGCAGGTGGTACCCGTCCGTGCCGGCCAGCGTGAGGTCGCGCGTGCTGCGACTGACGAGGTTCACGATCGACGGGCTCTTGAGCTGGAGCGGCGGCGACGGCTGGTCGCCCTTCGCCGACCCGTACGACGGCGGCGGCTGCTCCAGGTGCGTGTTGGAGCGGTAGAAGGCGGCCCCGACTGCCGGCCCGCCCCGCCCGCCCAGCTTCTCCAGATAGATCGGGCTCGGATCGTTCGTCCCGTTCAGGCCGTGCACGTTGAACGATTTGCTGCGGTTGAGCGCTTTGTAGGTGCGGGCCGGCTTGACCGGGCCCGTGTTCGCCAGCGGCCGGCCCGCCCCGTTCGTGCTGACCGTGTTCACGATCGACACGTTGATCGTGGACGAGTGCAGCGGCTTCGAGCGCTGCAACCGGTGGTGCTGCTCGTTCCGGGGCAGAGTCTGCGAGCTGACCACACCACCGTACCCGTCGCCGCCGCCGCCACCACCGCCGGGATGGTATTGGACCGGCGGCTCGTGCTCGTAGTGGCCACCGCCCCCGGCCATCGTTGGCAGCCGGTTGGTGCTCTTGCTAAACCGCCCCAGCGTGTGTAGGTTCGTCTGCGGCGGCTGGCTGAACGACCTGCAGCGGGAATGGGAAGAAAGATATTAGGCGAATGTCTAAATGCTGCGAAACAGTGCTGAAGGTAGCAAGGTTCTGCCCTTGCTTTGGTCGCGTGAGCCAACTCCTCTTTGGACTGTTTCCTCAGTTGCGTAAGCAAACATCAACATTTTGAAGCAAATATCTGAAATGGTTCGGCCGCTTGTACTCTTTGCCTTAGAAGGGGAATGAGCTACACAAAGCACAGTCTCCCTTTCCAAGATCCAAGAACATCTTATCATTTGTTGTATATCATAGCAGCCATTAGATTGGATGTTAGGATATACAGTAGGAGACCGCTAACTGGATGTGTTTTAACTGGAGTGCTTTTTAACTGGAGGTTCTCTAACTGGAGTTACTCTCAGTTAACGAACACTTAAACGTCAAAACATGAAACACCCGGAATCTCATGAAGAGAAATTTATTGCAAATGTGCATTTTTCAAGCGAATTTAGGGTCTTTTGTCTACGTTTGCTATTAATTTATGTTATTACACGAATTACTATACTTTATATCAACATAAATGAAAAAAAAGTTTGGTATGTTTATTCCAGTCAACGCCAATCAAAACAATCAATCCATAGAAACGTCATTCCAGTTAGCGAACATTGTTCGTTAACTGGAGCTTGTTTACCTCTCAGTTAGCGGTCACCTACTGTACCATTATAAAGCAATCCAAGAAGCTCAGAAATTGGAATTCCCGAAAAGTCTATGATTCGCTCTTGAAACTTTCCTCCAAGTTTGCAGGTCCACTCCAAGTCGAGTTTTCGAGGGTAATGGTGTCCTGGAGAAATCATTGAAGCAATCACGAAGGTAAAGTACAACGTGCTTGTGGAAGAATGGCACCGAAGGGGTAAAACGATTCGTTCCCATCAGTGACGGATTAACACGAGCGGAGGCCCTAAGCGGTCAAACGGTTTCGAGGCTTCTTAAGACCTCGCGGCACCACGCGCCCGCTTAGTTTGCTTAGTGCTTAATCCGCCCCTGGGTCCCACGCAAATCAATTGAAACTTGGATCATTTAAAGAACATTGTCCATTAGTAGATGAATTTGAATGTACCTGCCCTACAGCAATGACTACTTTGCAAGTACAAGAACTAGAAGTTGGCAGTTCAGAATTCTACAATAGCTCAAGAAGTTACTGAACAAGTTGCAGTTCCAGATATTTCTTCAGACGAAGAAAACGGAATGTTTCGAAGATCCGAGACAAATCAGAATGCTTTCCAGGTACGAACAATATATAGTATTCTGGAAATAAGAAGGAAAGAATGTTATACATCATAGTAGCAATTAGATTGGATGCTAGTATCTGCCACAATCATAGTACACATTCAGTTGAATCATACCGGGAGAAGCTCAGAAATTGAAACACCGAAAAGACTATGATTCTCTTCAAACTTCTCTCCAAATTTGCAGGTCCACTACAAGTGGAGTTTTCGAGTTTTCGAGTAACCAATCCAAAAGCAGCTGGAAATGGCATCCTGGACAACTATTTGAAGTAATCGGGAAGGTAGAGTACATTGTACTTGTGGAAGAATAGCACGGAAGGCGTAAATTGATTCGTTACTGTTGTGGGCAGGCGTGCCGACCCCTGGACTTGCCGTGGCAGTTGCGCTGCCACCGGTCAACGTCCAGGGGGACGACAGTGTGTCACGCACACTGTCGCACACACTAAGCAGCGCAAGGCTTAGTGTGTGCCGTGCGCACAGTTAGAGTGTGTTTGCGAGCCGAACGAGCAGGAGCTCTCGGCAGGGGCGCTCGGTGCGGCTGGTGCGCGGCCACCGTAGTATTATCATTTTAAAGTGTATTCTGTATCATGTTTTACTATTTATTTTATATGTTGTTAATACGTGTAATAAAGCAGTGCAAGGTCTAAACACAACAGTTACCATGCAAATCAATTGAAACATGGTTCATATCCACCATAGAATAACCTTAAAACATCACCAAAAGAGCCTCTGATGTGCTTGAATCCAGCCTAGAATAATTTCCAACGTCACCAAAAGTGTCTCTGATGTTCTTGGATCAAGCATAGAATACCTTCCAACGTCACCAAAAGAGCCTCTGATGTTCTTGGATCAACTATTAAATACCTTCCAACATCACCAAAAGTGCCTCTGATGTACTTGAATCCACCATAGAATACCTTCCAACGTCACCAAAAGAGCCTCTGATGTTCTTGGATCAACCAAATAAAATCTTCCAACATCACCAAGGGGAGGGGATGATTGCGCCTACAGTTCCATGTGCTCTTAGGCGACGTTTACATGCTAAAAGTGTCCCCCCGATGGAACATTTTTCAACTGCCAACTATCCACCACACACTATCCATCGAGTTGATTCATGCCAATGGCTCGTGTCACTGTTCCAAACCCTACCAGCTTACCTACTGACCGCCCCGTTGCCCGATCCTTCTGTCCTAACCTTCTATGGGAGTGGGTCCAATCAAACCGGTTCCCAGCACCATTTGGTTTGTTTACATATCTGCTCTACGAGACCTGCCCTACGCAAGACTGCGGACTCCCGCCACACCAACGCACAGCCGGCTGGCCAGATATGGCGGTGTGTCCGGCCACCGCTCCATCTTTGGCTCTGCGGACACCAACAACATGGAAAGCACACACTCACCGTGTATGGGCGGCGTTGTAGATACGTTCCTCGCGCCGATCTCGCCCTGCCGCTGCCGCGGCCGCCGCGGCCGCCGCCGCCGCTGCCGCTGCCGGGTTGTATTTGTTTTCCTTGCCGAAGATGCTGCCACCGTACGGGTTTTCGCCGAGATAATACTTCTGGCGGGGCGTTGGACCCCCTCCGCCACCACCACCACCACCGCTGCCGGTCGTCATGTCGGACAGTACGTCGGAGGAGCCGCGCCGCTCGATGTAGGGACGGTGTTCGCGCGCCGAATCGCGTCTTGCGCCGGCACCGGTCGGCCTGTGACTAAGCGCGAGGTGCGACTGCGATCGGCCACCGTTCGCGAACCGCTGCTCGTCGCCCCCGTACGGATGGTGGTGGCCGAGCAGGGGCGACCCGCCGCCGCTGCTAATGTGCCCGTCGATCACGTTGTACTGCTGGTAGGTGGTGGTGGTGGTGTTGCTGCCGCCGTTGCCGGACTGTCGCTTGTGCTGGGCGGACGGTGAGGGCGATTGCGATCGTTGCTGCTGCTGCTGCTGCTGCTGCTGCTTCGTGTTTTTGAGCTTGAGCTTGCGCTCCGCACTGGCGGACCGGATCTTGCCCATCAACTTGCGGATGGAGTTGCCGATGGCGGAACCGACGCGGTTCGCCTTCGGCGGCGTACTCTGCGCCCGGCTCACTGTGCGTTGCTGCTGCTGGTGCTGCTGTGGGCCGCCGGCGTGACTTAGATCCTGGATGCTGCTGAAGCGCGTCTTCTGGTACGGTTTGCGCAGTGTCGTCACCACGGGCGGTATCTGGATCGGGGAGACGGAGCGACTGCGCGGTGCGTACCCATGATGTACGACCGGTTGTTTGCCGTGGTACTGCTGCTGTTGCTGTTGCTGTTGTTGCTGTTGCAGCTGCTGTTGGACGGCGACCTGGCGCCGTTCTAGCACTTTGCGCCGTTGCGGCACGGTTGGCCGACCGTCGGCCGGTGCCCCGATCTGGCCCACTGAGTGCCGGTCGGGCGACACGGACCGCCCGTACCGGGCGTGAAAGTTGCGCTCCGCCCCGCCACCATTCGCCGCCTTCGGCCGAGGCGCGGTCAGGTAGGCGGACGCGTACATCGGCCCCCCGGCAGACGGCGGCTGCACCGTGGAGTGCTGGCGATGGACGGGCCGGCCAGTCGGTTCCTCGCTGCCCGATCGGTACCGCTCCCCGGACCGGTAGCCCGCATCGTGGCTGGAACCGCGCTCCACCAGCAGCAGATCCTCTCGGGAGCCCCCGAGCCCCGGCGGCCCGCCCACTCGCCCGCCGGGCGCACGGTGGTGCTGCCCCGCCGGCCGTCCGGCTCGGCCGGCCCGTCGCCCGACTTGATCGTCACGTTGAAGTAGGTGCGCTTGGTCGGCTCGACCAGCTCGTCCAGGTCTTCGCGCGAGTCGCGCGACGACCGCGACTCGCTGCCGAAGTGCGACTCGAGCCACTTGCTCGTTTCCGCCTTGCGCGTTTCCTCCTCCTTGTCGAAGTCGAGCGGCTTCTTGGTGAGCGCGTCGAGCCGGTCGTTCAGCACGGGGAGCCCGCCCGGCAGCAGGTTACCGACTGCCGGCTGGGCGACGCCGCCCGGCCCGAGTGCCAGCTCCTTTGGATGCCGACCGAGCCGGCGCGCCTTGCGCAACCGGTCCGAGAGGCTGTCCCAGTCGGCGAGCAGGCCGCCGCCCGGCTCGCCCGCACGTCCCACCCCGCCGGCACCACCACCACCACCACCGTCCCTGCTCATCTGGGTCTGCTCTGCTGAGTACCGCATCTCGTGTCCGATCACTTCCCCGCCCGGTCCGATCAGATCGACATGCTGCTCGTCCCGCTGCTTGAAGTACCGCTGGGCGGACGACTGGACCGGGGGGAAAAAAATCACAACAATTAGGAGCACGTTTGGGTGCGATTCGCCGGCACTTACCTTCTGGTCGATGATGCGCTCACCGCTGTCCACCTGGTCGTAGCCGCCGTCCGGCTCCGGCAGCGCGTCGTCGACCAGCTCCTCGTGCTGGCGCGTCTGCTCCTTCTCCGTCACGAGCGTACCGTCCGGTTTGGCGAGCTGCCGGATGTCGGTGTCCTCGCTGTCGATGACCTTCCGCGTGCTGACCGACTGCTGCACCAGCTGGGGCCCGGTCGGATGCTGCAGCTCGGTGCGCGCCTTCTCCGACAGCAGCAGCTCCCGTATGTCGTCGACGCCGCTGTTGATCGCCCGCAGGTATGCCTGCGGGAAGCGGAAGAAGAGGGATTAGTATCCCAACAACAACAAAAAACACACACACACAGTAAAAAGCCTTCCATTCCAGCTTTTGCTGTGGTCAAGGCACTGGTCCAGGTGACATCTGCGTTCCTGCGTTGGCTTACGCCCAATAGCGTCGCCATGGTTGTGTTGGCGGTTAGGGCGGTGGCAACGCTCATCGGATGCGATTTTATCGGGCGAGATTTATATGGGATTTTACAGATAACGTCGGACGTGCGATTTCGTCGTCCGACGTTATCTGTCAAATACCACATAAAAATTTGACAGGCCGTCCGATAAAATCGCATGCGAAAAAGCGTTGCCACCGCCCTTATGGCGTGGTAGCGAACAGCCGGTGTGATGGGTTGTGATTAGTGATGGGTAAATTCAACAAAAATCCGAAATCGCTTCCGAATGACTCCGCCAAAATTCGCCGACTAGCGGCTCCGGACGGCTCCGACTGCCGGCTAGCGGCTCCGGACGGCTCCGGACGGCTCCGACTGCTCCGGACGGCTCCGACGGCTCCAACGATTCCGGACAGCTCCAACGGCTCCAACGGCCCCGACGGCTCCAACGGCCCCGACGGCTCCGAACGGCTCCGGACGGCTCCGAACGGCTCCGGACGGCTCCGACGGCTCCGGGCGGAATCTACGATTTGAATTTTTCGGAATCGGAGCCGGAGTAGCAATGCTCGGAAGCGATTCCGAGCCGTGGGTGCGATTCCGGTTACCCATCACTAGTGTGAATGACTGCAGGAATTTATAAAAGTGCAAACAGAGTGCCCTCGCTGCCTGCTCCTCCTGCCTTATTGCTCTCTCTTTATCGCTACACCCACGCTGAGCGTTGTGTGCGCTCGCAGGCTGCGACTGGCGAAGAACAAAGCGCTGACCTGTCGTCAATCGGCCTGTGTGTGTGTGTGTGCGCACCACACACTTGCCCAGTGTTAACGATGCGAGCGTTAACGAAGCCGTCCTTTGCAGTAAACCCAACAAGAGAAAGAGCGTCCGAGGGGAGTTTGGAAGCAAACCGGCAGCATTCTAGCACTACAGTGCTTGATGTTCGAAGTGGGACGCTTTGATTTGGCTTTGACTACAAGTTTCCTTTGCATCACCATGAACCGACATTAGCATTTTCGGGAAAAAATGTTTCAAATGGAAGAAGAAGAAAAAGTATTCCAAAAAGTGGTTTAACAGGGTTTTCCAGGGGTTCTCATAGGAGTGGGACACTTCATTTTCTGTTCGCGGGCCGCATTGCTTCACATATAATGGTGTTGAGGGCCATTTTTCAGTTGCCTGTATCGAATGCAAACGTTTAAATTTCGTCTTTATAAGAAAATACTAACATAATAGACAAAACTTCTATAGCTTTCTATTTTTTAAGCTTGAACTACGTCTCTGAAAAGCAACACTTACATTTTCTTTAAAATAGTCACAATAATTAACTATTTATGTTAACCTTCACAAAGATGCCACGGGCCGGATAATAGGCTCTCGAGGGCCGCATGCGGCTCGCGGGCCGTAGTTTGGAGAGCCCTGACTTAGGCGGAACAGATCACAAACACTTGTCGCGCAGTTGGAGGGGAACAAGAAACTCTAAACAAAACGGTGAAACAAAAGCACTCATACGTAGACCCATACCTTTCCAATTGTTTCAAAATTGATTGCTAAAAATAAAAATATGTAAGAAAATAAAAATTGAGAACAAACTGCTCTTGGTTTCGATGTAAGAAAATGAGTACTGTAGAGCTCCTCATAAGGATTTGTCTCCCGGTTATCTTGAAGTAATTGAAATATTTTGCCGAATATAATTCTTATAATCAGCTAAATCAATCCTAATCCATTTGAATCGCTAAAACATCTTTTTTTTTTGTCATACATATTTTTTTTTGTCTACAGCAGATCGGTGACTAAGTTCACATTCAATTGATTGCATCTTGACTTCGCGGTAGCTAGATTATTTGCTCACTTCGTAGCCTCATCCCACAGTCCGAGAATGAACGAAGAGCACCAAGCGGCTGATGGTCGCTGTTATGCAGCGCACCCAATAAAAATTTCCATTTTTCTCTCGGATCATTGAAGTTATACCAATAAAGCTTCAACGATGCTTACAGGCAAACTTCGATATAGTTGCTTCTTCCTGGTTACTGCACAGAGATCAGAGCCAAGAGCCCAGATCCCTTAGTCTGTGTGTGTTAGCTGGCATGTCGATTGGAGATGGATTAGCTGCAAACCGACTGCGACACGAAAAAAGCGAAAGCCGCAACGTAATTCGTGATGAGCGTCACCAGCACCACCACCTACAACAGCAGCCGGTGGAACTCATTGCCCCAGAGCTTAATGGTTCTTTGTGCGCCGCTCAGGTGTAACTTTGTCTGCCGTGGTGTGCCATCAATATCGGCGACCCAACAGCAAGCGGCAGCACTGTTCGGTCATTCTCTCTCTCTCTCTCATTGCTCTGTGTTACAGCCTCCGGAGGTCAGCCATCTTTGCTTGCGCTATCGATAACTGTACATAATTTATTTGCACTCGCCCGGGTGTACACAGGGATACTGTTCTCTTTCTCTCTTTCTCTCTCTCTCTCTCTCTCTCTCTCCTTCTCTCTCTCTCCTTCTCTCTGTCTGCCTCTCTTTTGTATCGGGACATGAATGATTGGCAGGATCTGCTGTCCGTTGTCGGTTTTTCTCTTAGAGCAAACCTGTTCTGGGGCTCGCTGCTCGATGGGGAAACCTGCACAACCCTTGCAAAGGTCTCTGCTGTGCGCTTGTAGGTGGCACGATAGCGTCTACGCTGGCGAGGTTGGAGAGGAACGTTAGCTGAACAAATAGCGCAAAGAAGAAGGGCCATACAATCCCGACCGATCAAACCAGCCCAGCAAGGCAACGGGGGAAGCTTAATTCGCGGAACGAGTTTCCCCCAAGCGCTACTACGCTACCCACTTCCTGGCGAATTCTGCCAGGCCCAGCGGTCTCGTCACTCGTCTCATCAATCATATTGATTTGCCGACGAGACGAACTGGGAGGATGCAGGGATGCTAGGATGTAGCTGTGTAAGTATGGTTGCAAGCCAACGCACACCAGCCAGATAGATGGCGCGTTAGGCTGAAGATTCGAATATCCGAAGCTAGTTCGTAGTACGTAGCAGAGTATGTGAGAGCAGAAGGCCTGTCAGTTGGTATTATGCCAGTTGGTTGCCGTTGGTCCATTTCGATCAATCAGACCTTTGGAGCTTGCAAGACTCTACAGAGCATCGAATTGGAGATATTGCGGGCAAAATATGGAAATCTTTGAATTTTTCTGAGCGGTACTACAAACCAAGATATCGAGGCGAGAGGAACCTTAAAATGGGCAGGCTAAAAAAACAAGAATTGGTTGGAATTGATGCCAGTAACCCGAACCTACAATGGATATGCTAATTATGTTTCATCAAGCACACGAATCTAGTCCACATGCGCATCTCTCTCTCTCTCTTCCTCTCATCACTCCGCCCGTTTTGGCTATCAATGCCCCAATATCCAACCGCTTAAAGCGAGCGCGATAACGCAAGATACCCGGCATCATCCTCCAGTGCACGACGCAGCCATTGACCCATTTTTGTGCCCTCGCCTAGAGCCGCAATTGGTACAACTGGTTGGTGTTGTGGGGCGAGGGGATGGAGAGTCCGACGAAAAGGTCGAAGAAGAAAGATCGATCGAAAAACGGTGCACAGTGGCAGCTGAGACGAAACAACGGCCACAACAAAAACGGGTTCCAAGCGTGTTCCCTGACGCGTGTTCCAGCGTCCGAGACGTCCGAGCAGCAACTGTTACCTACGGTTCGCCAATCACCCAGTCGTCCTTATCTCTTGGGGCTTGGGACCGTTGCTCAACCGAGCCAAGCTAGCTCACACGCCGCTAGAAGGATGTTGCCATCCATCCAAGGCCTTTAAAATCCAGGGGATCCCAAAGTTCCGAACGTGTAGCAATCTCCCCAGGAGAAGCATGCCATGGAACGATCCCGTGCGGTTACACAAAACTTCGCACGTGACTGTTTTGCCAGACTTCGTGTGCCCTGGCCAGGCCGGGGTTGTTCGTGTCTGATGGGACCTGCTGCTTTTGCAGGCCGCTTCTTCCGAGCAAGATGGGAGATGTTGGCCTTTTGCCCAACGCCGGTGGAATTGGGAGCTGGTGACGTTTTGTTGCTGTTTCTCTTCTTGCTCTCGCTCTCTGCCCATCATCTGGCAGCGTGGCTCTTGGTGACCCCATCTTCGCCCGGCCGTTACGTAATCCGAGAGCGCACCCAGAGATCTTCAAACCACCCGTCGATTGTGTCGATTGCATCATCGGACACTCATCCGAATTCTGGCGAACGATCTCTGCCGTGTGAACTGGCCATTTGGAAGGCAGTGTCACGCTCACACCTTTGGAGGACCTACTGCCTACTGCTACTTATGCCGTCGCAGTGTCCAGGCTACACCGCCTCGAAGTATCTCCAGAAATTGGAGCCCCCAGAAGCAGACGGAGCGACCTAACCCTGATGCTGGCTGATGCCTTGCGCATGGGGGAAAGACGGCAGAGCACACGGCATCGGGCTCCGAAAAGAAAGAAAACCTGTTCTTGACCGTTCGTCTGGAGCCGCTGCAGGCCCTGAGCTGCATGCAGATCTTCGGCGAGCCTTGTTCACTCCCCTCGTTTGCCAAAAAGGTTGCCAACGGTCTTTGCAGTAAAAAAAATATATATCAGCGGGTTTACCTTACAGCCATCGCCAAATAACCGATCACCGGGTGTGTTGGTCCCTTCACTTTGCGTTCGCCTTCGATGGCTCGTTTTTTTTATTCTTCTCCTACTTCGTGCTGCTAAGGCTTGCAAATACGCCAATGGCCCGTCCGTCCTTGAGCTAGTCTCAGTAGCAGCCCCACGCCCAGTAGGGCCACCCCACACTCACACATACATACGCATCGAGTGTCGAGGTAGGTTCAACTTTCATTACGAACGGGACCGTACAGACACAAGCAGCGTTCAATAATTTACACCTAAAATTAACCAATATTCAGCTAGCGAACGCTAGCGGGAGGGGCAAGGAGTAGCAAAACAGCAAGAAGATGTGCTCTCTTCCCCCGGTTTCTCCAGCCCGTTCTGTCTGGATCATCTCGTGGAGTTCACCGTTCCGGGGCACTAATTTTTGATGATCCGCAGGCACACATTGGCGTGCATCCTCCGCTCTGGCAGCTTTGGTGAATTTGCAGGATGCTGAGGCAAAGGCCAACCGTAAAGGGTAAAATTAGAAGAACGGGTTCTGAGTCTTCTTCCTCATCCTCAACGCCTCAGCTCACAGGATCCTTACCTGGAGGGAAAGCCACCGAACCCGCCGACCGAAAAGAGCCCAAATCTTCCACTGTTCCGCAAGGGTGACGACGGCGACGACCTTTTTGCACTGAACGGGAGCCTCTCCTCGAGATGGGAAGATGTCTCCATGTTGACTTCCTTTTTTTTTTTCTTTTTCTTGTCTCAGTTTTGTTTGGTTTGGTGCACAAAACCCGCCCCTAATCGGTCCCCGTCAAACTTCGGTGCCTGCACCTTCTCCAGCATTAGCGCCACGGTTCGCCGTCACACGCGGCTGGACGGCATTTAGTCGCGCACCGCAAGGTCAAAACCGTGTCACACACTGCGGCGCGGCCGGAATAAATCGCGGTCGCTTGCGCGTGCTCTCGCGAACGAAGCGAGCCAAAATAAAAGGTTTTCCAAATGCGGAAGTTCGAACTTCCAACCGCCGCAACCCATTAACCTGCCATTATGACGTCCAACGGCTGTACCGCGTTGCCTGTACCGGTATCGAAAACGGTAGCGAGCGTGCGAGGTGGAGAAAGGAGGAAATGTGGTTAAGTCGCCCGAGGAAAAGGGGGAAGGAGGGGGGCTAGGAGTTGATGATTGCCGCGCTAGATTCCATCCAGTGTCTGTGCGTGTGCTTCGTAGCGTAGTAGCCGAAAACAAAACAAACCCCACCAGGCACTCAAGCTGCAATTCAACGTGCTGTCCCTCTTTTCGCCGGTACGGTTGTGAGCGAGGGAACTGGGCCCGGCCCCAAAAAATCCACCTGTTGGCAAAATCAACCGGTAGCTGATAACGGGAAGAATATCGATAGTTTGCGGTGCCAATTAATGGCGTGAGGGTACAATTTACCGATGGTTGATCTGTGGGAACTTCACTTGCTATAGCAGAGGGTCTTTCATTCGAGATTCGAGCAGCCTTATGATATTCCAGCATGAGATTTTTTTTTCTGCTGGAGTTCCAATAGAAGTTCAACAAGCGCTACTATGACCTTTCAAGCAGAGGTTCCCCAAAAGGAACTCAGGATTTTGAAGGAGATTTGCACAAGATGTTCCAGACATACATCCGATACCGATCAGAATCAGAATTTGTTGGAACCTGGAGATCTTCACAGATTTTGGAATTCCAACGACCTTCAAAATCTTTGGCAAAACGACCTAGAATTGCCTAGAACTTAATACCTCTACAATAACTTTCCCCCTGGAACTCACAGGATCACTTGACGACGATCGGGTTCGGCGCTGCGCGCTGCTTCTTGCTCGATGTCACCTTCGGGTTGATTGTTACTAGACGGCTCAAGTCCGACATGGGACGACCCAGCACACACTGCTTGCTGTTTACTTGCCGCTCTCCCAGGGTTGATAGTCAGGACACTGTCACCGTGCCGGTCAACGGCTTCACAGCTTTCCAAAAACAACAGAACAAAATAAACACACACAAAACTATCTAGAAAAGAGCGCACGCCGGGACATCACTACAATCTTGCAATCAGCCTATCACCATACACACAAATCCTTAGACCCAGACACTCACACCGACACTTTGATTGAGCAAATCCCGCCCGCTAGGAACGATATAAAAAAAAGTTAAAAATAAAACAACAACCGCAGGACGCCGTAGCAGTCCGTGCGCTGCATTCCGGGCCCGAGCATCAAACCACACTGGCACGGCTGCACGAAACAAAGCCCAACCGTACCGTGGCGGCCCGTTGTTGCAGAGCCCAACCGTTCCGCGTGGCGGGGAAACGGAGCGGCGAAGAGAAAGAAATGAGCAGTTTGAGCAGCATTAGCAAACAGCAAGAGCAACAGCAAGGAACCCACATGCCCAGATGCTTACTCTTCGGCGACCGGGGGTTCGCCGCTTTAACTGCGAGCCCGGAGGAGGCTTCTCGCGTCTGGTTTGGGTGCGCGTTCGCAGGCAACCAGGCAGGTTGTTGAACGGGTTTTTAGGCTCTCACGCGCGGCCACACAAAAAACTCGGGCTCCTCTCTGGTTGGGAGCTCCCTGGGTGGCGGGGGATGCAAAGGGAGCCGTCTGAGTGGCTCCGGGTCGCGAGTCAGGCTCGCAGACGCAAGATTCTCTCGATTGGGGTTATTTATTTCATGACTTTAGCAATTCGATTCTATCAGCCCAAGAAAAAAACCCTCCCGAAAGTGTCTTGCACTGGGTCTTCTGCTTGCTCTCCTCCTCCTAGCTCCTCAGAGTGGTTTAGAGTTGAGCAAGATATACAGAGAGAGAGAGAGAGCTAGAAAGAGAGAGAGAAAGAATAAAGAGGCACGAGGTGTGTGGAGTCGTACCGACACTCGGGAGACTACATAATAGACATTGCTGCTGCACGCGCAAATAGCGATAAAGACGAGACGAGAGACGAATGTGAATTTGAAGACGGTAGAGACCGCATCTGTATTTGTGTGTGTGTGTGTGTGTGTGTGTGTGTGTGTGTGTGTGTGTGTGTGTGTGTGTGTGTGTGTGTGTGTGTGTGTGTGTGTGTGTGTGTGTGTGTTTATATTGATATAGTAGCAGAAGAGAGCGAAAGAGAGGGAACCCGGGAAGCAACAGCTACTTTGCATGACCTCCTCCTCCCCGTAATGCGCGGGACGCTGCAAGACAGACATTCTTGATGATGCTCGGCACGAACTCGCCACAAAGCAAAAAAGGTGGAAAATCGATGGCAGAGTCCCCCCCCCCTCCTCCCTCTCTGATCTCCTCTCAGAAGTGATGGAAGCAAAACATTGCCGGGAGCGAGTTTTTTTATGTTTGCTGTGCACTGTGTGCGTGTGTGTGTGAGTGTGTGTGCGCACACGTCTTGAGTAATAAAGGCGCAAACATAATGGAAACTGTTCCACCTCAGATCAATCAGACGCTGCGACGAGTCTAAGGTGGCTCAAAGGTAATAAACAGTAACGCTTTCATAAGGGGATGCTTTTTTCTTTTCTTTTTTTTAATGTCGTTTGTGTGTGTGTGTGCAGAGCTTTGGCAGAGCTATTTTGGGGTGGCCACTGCACAGGCACAGGTGTGCGGTTTGAGGTGGTGGTGGTGGTGGTGGTCTGAGAACAAGGGACAAGCGCATACCCTCCCGCCCAAAGCCCTTTTGCCGATGCCTGGTCGGCCCTTCGTCTTTGTTTTTTTCTTCTTTTATTTTGCAAAACCGGTATGCGCCCTGCTGGAAAACCTGCCAGCAGAGCTCAAATCTAGTAGTGGCCGCCCGAACAATGAAAACATAGCAGCAGAGAGGGAGAGAGCGAGCGAGTGAGCGAGAATGTTTGCGTGAGAGCGATAGCGGACTGCTGCTGCTCGGCGGACAGAGCGAAACCGGGTTCGTCGCCTGCAGTTGACCGGTGACTTTGCAAGGGCATTGAAGTCTTTCGCTTTGTCGCTTGCGGTTCGGATTTGGCTGTTCGGAGCATGTGGATGACAGGCACGGCAGGCGGGGTCAGGGTGCGGCCCGCCTAGCCAGGGAGCTAGATTGATTCCTTCCCCTGCTCTTCTGGCCAAGGAAGCGAGATGATGAGGGAGCAGCAGCGATCGGTTTTGCCTTTTCTATGGAATCGGCTTTGTGCCGAGCTTTGACAGGGGTTTTCTGCTACACACTAAAGACTGTATTTGAAATAGAAACCGTTATACAGGCCATCATTGAACCTTTCAGAGAAAAGTAACACCTCGATCGTTCAATAATATCAATTTAAGTGAAGGAACCTTTTAAATACCATAACATTATTTCATTAAGTCTTGCTGTTTTTATTTGAATGTCTTGTATTACCTAATAAGACTTCTTAGAACTTGGTAATAGTTGCCAAATGGTCTTGTTGCCATTTGATGGTTTTCTGCAGATATCCGTGCCAATCAATGTTCACTGTTGAAATACTTCATATTAATTTGAATATTAATGTCAGCATGCCTCAATAATACAAGCAACATTGTTTACAAAAAAAAAAACACAGATTTGTAAAACACTCACAATTGACGCAAAAAGCTATTGCAGGGCTGTGCCGTAATAACCATGACATGAAAAGTGTGTTGAAAATTGCCTTTGTCTTCATCTGTTTCATTAGAGCCAGAGCAGCCTTATGGTATTCCAGCATGAGTTCATCAAGAGAATCTCAGGATTCTGAAGGAGATTAACTCAAGATGTTCCAGACATACATCCGAAACCGATCAGAATCAGAATTTGTTGGAATCTGGAGATCTTCACAGATTTTGGAATTCCAACGAACTTCAAAACCTTTGGCAAAACGACCTAGAATTGCCTAGATCTTAATATCTCTACAATCAAATGAATGTGTTTGTTAAAATATCAACATGGGTGACATGGAAACAAAAACAAATAAAAATGGATACGATTGGCTTAAGATCATGAGGACTTTCCTGACCACAGGTTCAGACGATTTGTAGTGCAATATATGTGAGGAAGATAGTTTTAACCAGAATATATCTTTAGGAAACACTTGTGCAGACTTGAATCTTTTAAGTATCTCTACGTACATGTAGTCTTCGAGATTCGCGGTACCTGATATACGTACATTTAGAGATACGTGGTTTTCTGAGATTTGATAGTTCTTTGTACAAGTTATACTATTTTTTGCCGGAATCATATTTAATAACTAATACTGGGAATAAAATCAACTTCTGCAACCAAAACTACACGAATAACCTTGGTTTTCGACGAACTCAGAAATTAGATAAACTCAATATCTCCTGTTCCGAGTTCCCTTCATCCAAGACTCGATATGCAGTCTATAAGATCAGTTGGTCTTGACATCGAAGTCTCAAATCCAAGGACTTAAAATGTACTTCAGAATACAGCCATCAAACCCCCAAGAACATTTTAGTTCTACCAGACAATCTTATAAGCGTCTTCAGATCATCTTTACAGGCATTACAACTTTAAAGACTATCTAGCATCTTCAAACTATTCAAACTAAGATATGTTAGGCTAGCACAGTCATAAAAAAGCATTCTTTAGGTATATTTCTTGGGACAGGGTGTAGAGGAGCGTTAAGAAGCGTGCGATATTATGTGTATCAATGTGTTGAGGTCTTCAATATTTGAACAATTATTTAGGTTTTTGTTTGTGAGTGGAGCTGTAAACCCTGCAATCTGGGTATGGGTGAGTCTATCCGTGGTGCGCTTATCCCTGGAGAGAGACAGAGAGAGCCAGTAGAGCATCTATCAATGGGCGGCCGTAGTAAACCGTTGTTCATCAATCAATCAAGCAGCGCGAAAGGTTATAATTAGCCTTTCCTGCCTCGATTCCTTCGCACATTGATACCAATCGACACCTTCGAGACGGACGGATGCTGTTGTTCTACCTCGATAACGTTCAGTTCGATATTCAGAATCGAAAACATTGCAGCAGCGTTAAAGTATCGGAGCTGCCGAATGTGTTGCCTACCAGCAAAGCATAATAAAGCAGTGTACAGAGTGTGATGACATGGTCCAAACATGGCGCGTCACCTTGGAAGCCACCGTCGCCGCGCAGCAAATAGTTTCAAACGGCCAGCCAAAACGGGCCACGTTCTAACCTTGCGCCTATAGAGCTAGTGGAGCCAATCATTTGCACCGTTTCCCGCATATGGTTTGGGCAATGCTAAGCAGCTGCTTGGTGCCCGGAAGTTAGGCGCTAGCTATTTTAAAACCCCTTCCAACTTAAAATGCTTCCAAACCGAACCGGAAGTTGGGGCGGGGTTGCGCATACTCACGTCGTCGCTAAAGTCGCCGAAATGTTTCTGCTCGGTCACCTCGGTCCGCTCCTTGGTTTCCTCCCGGGACACCACCACCTCCTCCTTGATGTTGCGCAGCAAACCGTCGGGAGGGCGCGCTACGCTGATGGCGGTGCCGCCGGTCGTCTTTGGTGCGATGCTGCTGCTGCCGCTGACTACATTATCGACCGCCGGGGACGCCGGTTGCTGGGGGTGGGGGTCACCACTCAGCTCCCCGGTACCGGCCAGCCGGTTACCGGACGGCTCGCCCTCGCCCACCTCCGCCGGATCGCCCAGGGTACGGTGCTGAGAAGCAATGGGAAAATACAACGAAAGAATTTGTAATCCACCCCGTTTTCGAGCTCGCGATCGCGTCCTTACCTCGGTTTGTACCGTTTCCTGTTTGTCGGTGTCCTCGGTCGTGTTGGTCGACACGATCGGGCCCGAATCTTCCACCACCTTGCCATCCTCGAACAGTAGCTGCCGCTTGACGCGCGTCTCGATCTGGCGCGTCGTCGTTAGCTCCGTCTTTCGCTTCTTAATGATTTCCTCTGCAGCCGGGTATGGCGCGGTGTGTGGAAGGGAAGGAAGGGGAGGGGGGGGTAGGAGGAAGATAAGGACAAATGGTTTGTGAAGAAAAAGCAAACAAAATAAATCAAAACAAAATTAATTTGGCAAACACTCTTCGAGCAGCGATGCATTGCGCCTAAATGTAGGCACACGCTAACGCCACGACTAGTGGTGCGAGCTCGAAATCGGACCTACCCGATTCCGATTCTGAGTTCGGGTTCAATTACGGAGCCGATTCCGATGCTGAATTCGATTCCGATTCCGGAGTTGACTCCAATTCCAGAATCGACTAAGGAATTAGAAACGGCTCCGGAATCGCAATTTGCTCCGAAAACGGAATCAGAATTGGCTTCAGAATTTGAATTAGCTCTGGAATGATAATCAGTTCTTGGATTGAAATCAGAAGCTTCCGAGGTGAAATCATTCCGAGAATCTCCATGAGAATGGCTCGTTTACAAGTAAATTTAAATTCTCTGCGGCTATCAATACGTAGCATCATTGAATCCAAACGCCTATTCTTATGAAGATGCCGAAACTGACGATTTCGATGCCGATTCTGATTTCGGAGCCAATTCCGATTCTGGAACTAATTCCGGAGCCGGTTACGGACCCGATTCCAGAGCCGATTCCGATTCCGGAACTAATTCCGGAGCCGATTCTGGAACTAATTTGCGAGCCGATTCCGGAACTAATTCCGGAGCTGATTCTGGAACTAATTCCGGAGCATATTCTGGAACTGATTCCGGAGCTGTTTCCAGAACCAATTCCGGAGCCGACTTCGATTCTGGAGCTGATTCCGAAGCGGATTCCGGAACCAATTTTGGAACCGATATCGATCCCGGTAACTGATCCCGAACCTGCTATCCGGAATCGATTCCAGCAAACTTCGCAGCTAGCCGGCATCGATTCCGACGAAAAGCTACAGTTGTCCCATCACCAGTCACGACTGCGCCCGACCGTATGCAATGCGCACGCGGAACCGCCAGTGCACTCACCTTCACGGTTCACTGCCTCGACCTCGGCCTCGTCCGGCACCGCCGTCTTGACCTCCACCTGCGAAAAGTCGTCGGAAATGATTACTCGTGAGAGGTAGCGCAGCCCGTCCGCCGGACGGTGGTTGTTGTTCGCATCGAGCAGGTGCGGCGACGGTGGCCGCCGCTGGTCCTCATCCTCGTCCGGGCGGACCGTGCGGGCGCTCCGTCTGGTGCCGGGCTTGCGGCGCCCGTGCGCGGCACGGTGCGTCGCCGGTGGCGGCCGGTCCCGCGCCCGCCGCTGGTGGCCCGGCTCAGTCGCTTTGGTCGGTGCCGGTGGTGTCGGCGGTTGCGCCCATGGTTGCTGGTGCTGGTGGCATGTTCCTGGCAGCACGATCAGTATTACCACCATTCGCACACTGCAGGGGCCGCCTTCCCCTTTTCTAAGTGTCTAAGTGTTTAATGCGTCAGAGATCACAAATCAACACACACACACAATTGTTTTGTCTATCACTCGCACTCGTTGGTGTTGCTTTTTTTTTGGTATAAAAAACACTCTCTTGCGTCTGTATTGGTGCGTCTAGCCTAACCTGCAACAGTCGCACGGGTAAGGATGAGCACAGGACTCGCCACATTCCATTGTGGGATTCTCTCTTTCTCTCTATCTCTATCTCTCTCTCTCTCTTTCTCTCTCTGTCTTTCTTCTGTTTCACCCAGATGGCTGAGCTGGGCCACAAGGAACGATCGATAAGCACGGACAGGCGTAGATAAACTGACACCGCGCGGGTTCGCAGGCCTAACCAAGGGGAGCGCTGCTACCACGCTGCTCCGCTCCGGATGCCTCGGAGGTCACCGGTAGGAGGGGGGAAGGCACCTCGCCGACCGGAATGGCTCGTAAAATGTCAAGCATACCAATAAAAGCGCGAACCATTCCTACCCCTCCCTTGCTCACCGTATCGCCCCCGATCACCTCGGCAGACCATTAGCCGAACGGGCCGAATGAAGAGGGATGCCGGTGGTGGTGATGGTGGCCACACTTTGCGGGCGGGAAAATTACGGCCACCGAAGGTCTCGCGGTGAGCGGGTGAGAATTGTTTTTTAATGAGCCCACTAACCCCCTTCCACCCACCGTCCCGTACGTAAAGTGAAGAAGCGATAAATAGTGTACGTGAAGGGGGGGGAGGATGGGGGGGGGGGTGCATTGGGGCAAACGCTAAGGTCACGCGAGTGCGTTATGGATCGCACACGCCGGCAGCACCGGCCCCGAGTGAAGACGCTGCCGGGGTGGGGTGGGAAAGTGAGGCACTGGAGCCACACATTCCACTCCCCCCCCCAGCTAATGGTTTACGCACTCACGACGGGCGAGAGTATTTACATTTACATCAACAACAAACGAAAAAGCAAAAAAAAAACAAACAAACAAAGTGTTGCTGGAGTGTCCCTGTGGCAGGCAATGTGTCACTCTGGCATGTCACACCTGTGACGACATCCCTCCCCCAGACGACAAAGGGTTTTTACAATCGGTAAACAAAACGCCTCCGGCAACGGCGGACACCGAGCTGTACACCAGCGTGTGACCTTTTTTTTGCTGTTGGTTTTCTTCTCCTTCGCCCGTTTTCCCTGCCCGCGGCAGAAACATTGTGCAATGCGCACTTCTTCTTCGTGACAATGATAATCGCTAAAATAAACAGAACACTCTTGTGCCAGTGTGTGTGTGTGTGTACTATGTATTGCACCATCTCTGCACCGGCAAATCCATTACCGAACCGCGGGTGATTGTGGGGCTGGTGGTGGGCGCGACGTCTTCAAGCAAACGAACCCTTGGGAGGGGGGGGTGGGAAACCGGGATGGTTTGGCTGGACGGTGCACTTGGACGGCACGCTGGCACGAACGCCCTTTTGGACCCTGGACTGACTGGCAAGAAAGCGGGCGTACTGCCCTGCACAAACTAATTCGGGGTGTGGTGGCCAACTGTGCTGTTTCTCTCAATTCTCTCTGTCGGAGAGCCAATTATGGTGCGCCCCTACAACTCCTGCTGGTCCGGCGTGTGTGTGTCTGTGTCTTTGGGGGCGGGTAGCGTCCGACAGGCCTGTCACGCCTGTCGTACGCGATCGATCACGGGGTACGATATGGCACACTCCGAAAAGGATCGTACACGGTTTGGCTTTGAGTTTTGGAGCACTGATGGTGGAAGATATTGGGGCTCGCTTGGGTACAAAAATACACTCTATGACATTCGTGAAGTTTTCATTGAAGTTCCTGATGATCTGACAATGACAATAAAAAAACACTAAAAAACTCCAATTATTTCCTTTTACATGTTATATTCTTCAGCCAGATGCATCCAGACGCTTTAATTGCGCATCATGCAAACTTCATGAATATCACATCTGTCTTTGTTCTTCTTCTATATACAGTGGAGATCCTTCATAACAAGTTCTTCGCACAAAGAGCAAATCTAAATGCTCAATAAATACCTCCCATAACGAGTAATATCAGGCGAACAAGAGTTTCGGTACTAACAATCGTTAACCGGTAGGACTATTGTACACAAGGGTGTGGTATATTGGCGAGTGTTTCTAGCGTTTCGATACCAAGATGTTCATCATGATCTGTTGTATATAGATTTGATGCGGATTAATGTATTCGAATTAATTTGGAAATCAGATGAACAAGATTTGCAATTATGATGAACCTAGCTGGTTTTGTAAGAAAAAAAAACTCTAGCTAGAAATATCTAACAGATGAATAACAAACTCTTCCTAGACACAAAACAATAAAAGATCTTTCATCCTTGTTGTTTTGCAGCAATGCATGTGGTGACTTTAAATTGTTTCCTTTTATGTCCGGAAGTATCATCCACGTCCATCAAACCAAGTGTACGAAACAAATTAATTGGTCAATTTCACACTAAACAATTAAAGGGGACACTAAATCATTCGATCACTTATTCAAGAGCATTGATGACTGGATCAGGTGAAGCAAGACCTGTCGGAGATCGGGTGTCTACAGGGATGGTAGGGTGCAGCCAGGGACCGATCATCCCGGAGAATTATTGTTGATCAGGCCATGTCACTTGTGAGCGTGCCTTTGTTCCGCTGGTTTCAGTATATCAGAATGTCCAAGTGTGAGCAACATTGCAGGCTGCAGCATAAGGAAGAAAAAGTATGCCAGTAACTACGGGTAGTTGCTGCTGATTTACAAAAACAATGTTCTTTCAAAACTTTCATCAGTCTGATGAGGAAATATTTCTTCCCTTTATGGGATACTCAAAATGGTTCAAACGTTCTACAGGAATGTTGTATCATTTCATTTTCTTCTACCTGACATCGGGATATTATAGATTTCCAAGTCTGTAGTCAACATTTGAAAAAGAGCAAGAAAGCCTGAGAATTTTGGAAGGTCGCACTAGTTTTGAAGAACATTCCAAATGATGTAGCCTAACTCACAAGACCAATAAAATCAGCAGCAGATTGCCAAACCGAAGAGATGGTCAAGCACACTTCTTGTATTGGAGTTCCTGATGATGTCCAATATCAAATCCAAACCCCCGCTGGCAATTGCCTAGACAACGTTCACTCCTCCAGGTAGTGGTCCGGATGTCTAATTGCATTATTATTCGTCCAAAATTCCACAAGACCACCATATATATACACATAGACATCCTCTACTACCTTCCTCGATAACTTCCCCCCCCCTCCAAGAACCACCTCGACTCTGCAAAAAACTATGCCCGAACCCGGATTATGGTGCGCGCACCGTTTCCGGTGCGGTTCCGGTGTGCGATCATCGCACCAACCACACACAATCACACACACTCGTACGAAGACACTAACGGGAGTGGAATTCCGTAGTTTTATTTTTCCGCTAGCGACTGTCACACACCGCTCGGCAACGGACCCAAGGTGCCCCGGACTGTCCGTTCACTTTCGGTCAACCTTACTGCCACCACAGCTCCAACTTCCAACTTCCAACAAGAAGTCCGTTTTGATGGTCGTTTTTTTTTGGGGGGGCTGATGTTTGAAGTTCCAACGTCAAATCAAAAAAGGTTCTTCTTATGCTGGTTGATGTCGTTTTGCTTGGAGTTTGAAGATGTCCCACCGTTGCACATACACAAACACACACACACAGTTCTGGTGGGACACACACCGGGTCACTGTTGCGCCTGGGCACACATTCTGGCGCGACAAACTTCCCCACCGACCCCAAACGCGGGCGGCCAAGCTGGACGGACGAACGTTACTGACTGGCCGTGGCTGGCCAACCGCTGGCGGATCAGCTGAAGCTGGCGGCAGCCGTGGCCACGACACACACACGTATAAGGCCTCCCATCTGCAACACTCCCTCTCTTTCCTCTTCCTTCTCCCACAGACCGATCACACACACACACACACACACACACACACACACACACACTCACAGATAGACCGTGTGGAGCGGCGTGCACGCACGAAAAGGAAAATTCTCACATTTCCTCCCTCCATCCCTCCCACACTTGCGGTTCTGTCGCACGTTCGATTCGAGCGGCCAATTACGCCTAGCGCCATCTTGCTCGCGCACGAAAGATTCCCTGTGTCGCGGAGCTGTCTCGCTCTCGCGGCTCGCCTTGTTGTTATTGTTGTTGTGGGGTGGGAGGTTGTCTATTGGAGAACCTTTCCCCCCTCCATCCACCCAACCCATCCTCTTCTGTCCCGTCCAACACGATGAGGCGTGCACGTTTCTGTGTGTATGTGTGTTTTGTTTTGCGATGTCGAGCGGTTTTTTTTTGTGTGTTGTTGCTGCTGCTGCCGCTACTCCATCCGTGCACCTTCCGTCACGGCTCGTTTTGTCGAGTGGGTGGGTGGGGGGATGTCAGGGTGGTTAGCAGAGTGGAGGTTAAGAGAAGGGCAAGGTTCACGCGGTGCGCGCACTTGTGCCGTTACTCATTGCCATCTCCATTCCAACACTATTCCCCCAACTTCCACCCTCTTCTCACGCCTTACCCCCCCCTTCTACAACAGAAGATGTTAGAAGTTGGAGTGCGCGCGCCAAAACGTGTTGCGTTTTCACTTTCGTTCCATACGGCGCTGGAACTTCACACAAGCACACACAGACACAGTGCACTTTTCTGCCGGTGGACATGGGAGCGGGGAGGGTCTCGGTAGAACTGGAGCATGCGCACAGCACAGCGCGTTAGGGCGCAAAACCGGGTGGCCGAGCCCTTTTTCTGCTGTTGTTGCCCGTGGTCTTGGTGTGTTGATTGGCGCCCTGCAACCTGCCCAAGTGGTGCCCGCGTTCAGGTGGAGTCGTGTCCCAATCGGTCGTGTACTCGCGTTCCATCTCCCAAAAGTGAGCAACACAAACAAAAACGGCAAATGAATGAGTGAGAAATCATCAACCCAGGCAGACTCCACAGGCAAAAGAACTCCCACCAGCGCATACTCCAACCGGCACGCGGTGCCCGCCGAAGCGGAACGGACAGCCTGCTGAAGCTGGCTGGCGGCTGAGTAAGCTGAGCGGCATAGTGGTGTGCTCTCTGGCAGGCACTCAAAACTCTGATCTGACTTCGATTATTGTTGGTCAGATTTCGACTCCGACAGCATCGGAACCGATAGTTCCGCCAGGAGTCGTCCGGCGTTGACTAGGGACGGAGTCATCCGGAGTCAGTGCCGCCTGCAGTCGACTGGAGTCGATCAGAGTTGTCCGCAGTTGTCTCGAGTTGTCTTGAGTCGTCAGGTGTTCCGGACTTGTTCTGAGTCGTCCGGAGTTGTCCGGAGTCGTACAGCGTCGTACAGAGTCACCCGAAGCCGTTCGCAATGTTTTTTTGTCTTTCACGTCTTTCAGACGACTCCGGACGACTCCAGACAACTCCTGACAACTCTGGAGGACTCCAGACAACTCCGGACAACTCTGGAGGACTCCTGACGACTCCAGACGACTCCGTTCCTGGGCGACGCCGGACGACTCCAGACGACTCCGAACGACTCAGGACGACTCCAGACAACTCCGGACAACTCCGGAAGACTCCAGACAACTCCGGACAACTCTGGAGGACTCCAGACGACTCCAGACGACTCCGTCCCTGGGTGACGCCGGACGACTCCAGACGACTCCGAATGACTCAGGACGACTCCGGACAATTCCGGACAACTCCGGACGAATCCAGACAACTCCAGATGATTCCGTCCCTGGGCGACGCCGGACGACTCCAGACGACTCCGAACGACACCGGACGACTCTGAACGACACTGGACGACTCTGTCTCTGGGCGACGCCGGACGACCCCGAACTTCCTACGACTCCGGAAGACTCCGGAATACTCCAGACATCACCGGACGACTTCGCCGGGCTCCAGACGACACCGGACGACCCCATAAAATTCCGAACGACTCCAGATAATCCCAGGCGGACCTACCTTCCGCAGTTGGTTGCGACATTTTCGGTAAACTTTACCCATCACTAAGACAGCACTGTTGGTGCCGCTGCCGCTAGATCAAAACAAAAGGCGGGCCTTATGCAACTACTGGAGCTTTCGTCACAAACGTGCGAAGATGCGCTTTTACAAAAGGCGCTCGTGGTTGACGGGTGGGAAGGAGTAGGCGGCCACAGATTTGCACATAAGAACGCTGGGGCCAAGTTTTGATTGAGCTGCTTCAACCCGGTCACCCGGTTGCCCGTGTGCCACGTAATTGACTGCTGGGAACGCCGCTTCTGCACGTGCCGCAGGCAGTTGAACTGATAAGAGAGAGAGAGAGAGAGAGAGAGCGAGAGCGAGCGAGTGTATTGAACCGAAGCCGGACCTGTTGTTTGACGCTGTCGCACCCGGTTCGCTTTGTTCTGCCGATCGTCTATCCCTAAAGCCGAATAAACGATCACAGCCCCCGGTGCGCACTCTCCTCTCCGCTGCTGCGATTATCCTGTTTGGACTGTTGTATTGCTCCTTTGCGATAAAAAACGCACACTTCACACACACACACACGCACGCTTAGTTCAAAGAAACGAGCCACATCGAGCTCATCGAACAAGCACGATGGGGGAGTACGAAGCGACTAAAGGTGGCCCGGTTCGCACAGCCTGATTTTAGTAAAGCCTGCGGGGTGCCTGCACGGTGGTGCAAGCAGCAGGGTGGAAGAGTGTGTGTTTGTGTGTTTACCCTTCGTTACTGCGTTACTACACGCCACACACTCACGCACACACACACACACGGTGTGTGAAGCGTTACTCTCGCGCGTTACCCTCGCGCGGTGTTTGGTTCGTGCAGCGCCAGTCACGATCACGACGAAAAGGTTCCGCCCCGCTGCACTCCCTTCTCGATGGATGAGAGGGGGGGGGGGAGGGGTTTCGATCTCGTTTCAACAATCCGAGGGTCTCCTTGCGTATCCATTCCTTGCGGCGTAAAGCGATCCCACTGCGTTCCGGTTCTGGTGGTTTTTTGCAGTCTGCTCCAAACTGCCGGACTACACGTGGCACACACACACACACTGCCATAATCTGTCACGACGCGTCATGGGCGTCGCACGTTCTAGCTCTCACGGTTCCGTTGCCAATCCGCCTCGATGTGTGTGCGCGCGCACGAGCGCGCGTGCGTTATGCAACACTCAGTTGACCCATTGCACAACACACCATGTATGTGTGTGTGTGCGTGTGTGACTGTTTGTTTGTTTGCAATTCGATCCGGTGGTAAGTACACTAAGCCAGAGATCTAAGTCGCTGATATGAAGCCTCTTGAAGACCCCGGACAGTAATGCATGTGAGTGTGGTAGTGAAGGGGGGGGGAGGGAGAGGTCGAGGATCGAGCCAAGAATGTTGTGGAGTTCCACCTCCCCCCCCCCCCAATCGGGACGCTTCTCGTTCTTCTTGAGCGGGACCATTGCGCCTAAATGTATGCTCGGGCTGATCGATGCGTAACAACAACCACGTGGATGGGGCGTTTTTTTCCTATTTATGAAGATGAAGGGAAAAATCGCACACACAAACACACTTACCACTGGCTGAGGTGGTGGAGGGGCGGTACCCTCTAGGGCGAGCCCCTCGTACCGCTGCTCGCTGACGATGGCGTTCGGTGGCTCCACGTCCGCCGCTTCACCGCCGATGGAGCGCTTCGAGCGGCGGGCTGCTACCGTGTCCGTCTCTCGCTGCACCATTTGCGTCGCTAGACAAGAAGAAGAAGAAGAAGAAGAAGAAGAAGAAGAAGAAGCAGATAATATTCATTCGTAACCAGCTGCTTGCTCCGTGCGCCACCAGAGTGCGCATTCTCAAGGACACGGACAGTTCGATTGCCCATCATCATCGTCGTCGTCGTTGGGTCGTAAAAGCGCGCGACCAACCGTATTGGGGGTGCAATAGGAAGTCTAATAAATCTTGGTGCCGACCGGCACAGGTAGTTAGGGACGGGGGTGTAGCCGGGTCCCTTCTGGTTGTGTGCGCGGTCAGCAAAGCAGTGTCGTTTGGATCGTAAACGGCAGCGATGCATGGCGAGAGAAAGGGACATTAATGTACAGGTTGATTAGAACCGAAGCAGGAGGTAGGGGTCGGCAAGTTTGCAAGAGAGAAGAGTCAGTAAAATTGAAATCGCGCTCGGAGTGCCCTGGAGCCATTGCAGCAAGCAGGGTATTTAAACGCTCGGCTAAACGGTGTGGCATCGTGAAAGCTGTGCCCGCTCACTGTCCGTGTGGCTGTGCGAACTAACGATGCAGAGGCCACCGGAGACTGACAATGTAATTTAGGTAAGTTTAGAGGTGTAGGGGAATGAGAGGGGATGTCATGATCCAACGATGTCTTCAACTATAACTATATTTCGAACTAGAAGTCTCACATAATTTTAAAGGATAGGTCTACAGGTCTTCTTTTTTAAACCTGACAATGTCATTTCACGGTAAATTGTTTATGTCTGAAGAATCTCTGTAGAAAAACCCAGCTGTGCGAACGCGCGAACTAACGATGCAGATGCAACCGGAGACTGGCAGAGTGTTCAGAAGATGTGGGCGTAGGGGAATGAAGGGGGATTTCAGGACCCAACGATGTCCTCAAAATATTTAAGATTTATTATTATTATTATTATTATTTATTTAATAATTTGTTGGCCTCTAGGGTTTTACAAATGTGTTCTTATAATCTAGGGAAACATAAGGGATGAGGATTCACGAAGACGGGAGCGGAATTGGGAAACTAGGACGTTGAAGTCGAATAGGAGATACGAATCGTTGAAGGCAGAAAGAGCGCGCAAGAAAGGGTCATTCTGGCCATGACGAGTTTGGCGGGAAGGAATAAGGAGCGGGGGTCGGTCACGAAGACGACGTGAGGGGGCATAGATAGGAATCGAGGATAGGAGGGCGGGAACATCCAAGTCATTGGAAAGGAGGCAGGCAATGAAATATGACTGGATGTGATAAATTCGCGTTCTTAATGTCTCTAGCCCGAGCAAACGACATCGGATAGGATACGAAGGAATTAGATCCGATCGTCCAAGAAAACGACGGATAGCGACACGAGTGAATTTCCGCTGAATTCGTTCGATCCTATCGACCAGTGTTAGGCCGGCAGGCCACCAAACTACCGACGCATTTTCAAGTATCGGGCGGACCCAACAGCAGTACAGGGACTTTAAACACATAGGATGCTCGCAGGATATTAGAGACGTCGTGGTAGAATCTACAGTGGTCATCTAGAACTAGATTTCGAACTAGAACTCCTCAAGAACTTTAAAGTATTTTAACTGAAACTTGGAAAAAATCATTTCACAGCAAATCCACAAGTTCTCAAGAATCTCTGGAGTAGTCCCAGTTAGTATGCATTCCTGTACATGATTCTTCTTCTTCATTGACACAACAACCGTTGTTATACTTCAGTTCAACAGATGGTGAAGTTTAAAAAACATTAAATAAAACGGTAAAATGTTTCAAATTCCAGTTTGTCCGGGGGAAAACGCTTTTAATGCGCATGTCTGATTTTTGCCTAAGTCAAACTCCAGTAATAAAAACTATCTAATTTTTGTGTAATTTTGTTGAAAGTGGTAGCTAGAATTATCATGTTGTACCTATTCCAATGAAGTTTAAAACTCGACCAAAAAGGAATTTATTTTACATTTAACAATTGACGTGTCAAATGAGTTTAATTTACTCTGTCATGTCTAGAAAAGAGCGTGTCCCCGTCTAAGTGGTACCACTTTCCTCGAAGACCACCTGCATACGGATTTTTTGGTCCAATAGTATCATTCTCTCAAAGAAGGCGCCTGAAGCTATGCTATGTTATAAATAGTTATCTTGTTATGAGCCTAAGCAAACATGTTCTTTTTTGTTTTCTTCTAAACGCCTAAAGCTATGCAATATGATACTTCATATCATTTTTTAACCACTTTTGGCGATTCCTATACTTTGAGCCAGAAAACTGAAATTGTTGTTCCTTAGTGGAACAAAATTCATCATCCGGGCTGTATACATTCCACAATATGTTTCGAAACAGTGTTGCTGTTATAGTACTTTAAATGAAGTATAGTACTTTAAATGAAAAATATCTAATCCTTTCTCTACTAAATATTTAGGCTGCAGCCAAAAACAAAATCAATATTCGTCGTTTGTTTACATTTTTTTCAGGCTGAAAATCTTATGCGAATGAGTTTGGCGTGTGGTTTTGTGTGGAGTGTTGACACGATGTCAGCCGCCTACTGTCTGAGTCCATAGACTAAAGGTTAACTTCAAACGTTAAACTCCCCATTGCTATCAATGGACACACAAAGAGAAGAGAAGATAGCAGCACATGCAATAAATGCTCTGCATATTTTCAGGCGCTTTGGTTCAGTACGTCAAACTTCATTCTACAAATTCACTTTTTTCGATCTTTTTATAACTTATCCATTCAAACGATTCAACACATGTTCAAGACTCGACTAATGATTGTTGTCCGTAACAATCACAAATAAGACATATCAACACATGTGAACTTCACGGTCAAAACAGATTGTTAGCTCCCCCAACAAACGCGAACAAAGCTATTGGTAGGTACTTCTATTGGCTGCCATTTGATTTGCTGAATCATTGCTGGATGATACGGCATTTAAAGATTGAATCAATATTACAAAAACATGCTTATACATATTTTACACACTGTATTATGGGGCAGAAAAACACGAGCTCCACCCCAAAGCAGAAAAGATAAATACAGACCACACAGCTACGCGGCTACACCACTAACAAGCATACGGAATCTGAATGCGCTAACCTACACTTTATTGCTCAAGGTGTCAGCACCTCGTGAAACACTTCATTGGCGCTAAGTGTACTTTATGGCACATTCCGTTTTATAGCGATTTTCGCTCTCTCTCTCTCTATCTATTTCTCGCTCTCTCCCTATCATAAATTACTGCTCGGATCTCTCAATAAAGCCGTGCTCAATGTCACACTGCTTGCGTCGTCGTGCTCGTCCCTCGGGACCGCCCCACCACGAACCAATCGGGCGGCCGACCGACTCGGCCGACAAATCATCAATCCAGACAAACGGCAGCAGCACAGAAACGGTGCCGCTTCCGAGGCAGCCTAATTACATGCATCGGGTCAAACCCGATCGTGCAAACCTGCAAACACCCATAGATGTCAACTGTGCGCGTGTAACTAATGCCTGTCTCGGTACGCCATCTTACAAAAAAATAACCGCAAATGCACGCAAAAAAGAGCGTCACACAACTGCGCTACTGCCGCTGCGACCTTTAGCGACGCATCGCGCGCGCAAACGAATTTGAATAACGCTCTCGCATATGCAATAGACCCGCGCGCATATATGGGGTGATGATGCGGTTGGCCGCGTCCTGACTGACATTCTTCGTACCATCCCACATCCGCGCACACAAACACACACACGCACAGCATGCCATTCCCATACTGGTTGATCGCTCCGGTTGATCCGGTGCGCAAATTTTAAATGCGTCCAGCCGCGATAAGTGCACCCGCAACAAGGTTGACCTTCGGGGGGTTTGGCTGCATCGTGGAGCAGCGTGGAGGGTTGAACAAAATGCGCAAACAAAAAAAAAAAAGACTTAAGCGACGAACCCGGGAATGTGGTGCGGCGGTGGAATGCGGGAAGTGCTACACACACACACACACACACACACACACACACACACACACACACATACAGTGTCAATCGATGTCCACGGCGATTGATCGACGAGATCGCGGTACGGCTTTACGGGTCCGAATGGTTAATGCATGAGCGGACTGGACGGTTCGCGGGTGGAATGTTGATTGCTACCGCACGATGGGAAGGGGCACGTGGTGATACGTTGGTGTATCGCCTTTCGTAATAGGGACGCACGTAGGATGAGATTGCGCATTCTATTGGCAGGGGGAGGGGGTGGATGTAGCCGGGGAGGACGTACTGTCAAACGTGACCATTTCAAACGTAACCGTTTTAGTTCTGGAAGTACTTTTGTTTGGGAAGATCTTTCCAAATTTTTACACGCAACTCTCTCAACCTCCTGAAATGTGCAACTCCTTCTCTCTCTTTCTCTCTCTCTTGCTCTCTGTGATGTTTCAAATTACCTCATCAAAACATCGCAAACAGGCACACCCTGTTACCGGACGGATGACACACCAGTGCAATCGGGGGGTATCGATGAACGAGGAAACGAGCGTGACTCATCGTGTCCGCGAGCGAACCAGAACCACGTAACCGTAACAGTTAGTGTTTGTTTGTAGTTTAGCCTCTGTACCGTGTGCCTCAAATTATGCAAGCCGCTCGTCCGGGGTATTATCCGGGGTAGTTGTTGGTTCGCAACGCAACCTTCTGGGAACAAAGTTAGGTCTACCTAGCTGTAGGGTGAAGGACAGCGTAAGGATATAGCGAACAGCGGTACAGACGCGCACGAGATTATCTTCAAGCCGCGAAGATACTTGGTGACCTTCCGTTCGGTCCGAATGACCGCCCATGGGCGGTGGTCAGACGCTTCCGATTCGCGCGATGTATGTCATGGCAATGGGGACGTTTGGCGCGACAACTTCCCCCAAAAGTCGTCTGACGAACAGTGAGCGAGTGGGACCAAAACCAGTTTTTAGCCAGTTGTCATTCCTGAAGCTCAAGTTGAATCACCTCTTTGGTTCGTGGGTGGTTGTTGTTTTTTTTTTTTTGAAGGGAGTTGGTTTGTGCGTTTCAATTTGCGTTTTATGTGATCACGGAACAAGAATTCATCCTAGAACATTGGGAAATGGTCAAAGAGTTCCTGAGGCGGTCGTTCAGCACTACAGAGATAGGTCAAAACTCGGACATCAGTCACTGCCCTCTTGTACTATCCAATGGTTACAGTCTCCTCTTTAAACTTGTTCCCTGGATAATGCCCAAACATCTTACCTTTGCTGGTGTCTTTTTCCGGTTCCTCCCTGACGAGCGGGATGTGTTCCGATTCGCAGCCTCGGCGTCACCCAGGACGTGGTTGATTGAGGCGAGCCGATCTGTGGAGCGGAAGCAACTCCGTCAGTCCGTAAGCTGTGGCATGCGCCAGTCCCTTGAACCCTGAGCCCAGATCTCTTACCCGGTCGCGCTCGAGCTGATCGGTTCTCGCTGAGGCGATCTGCCACACAGATCGCAGGTTGATTGGGACACGGGCGCGCGGTTCGATCTTGTTCTGTTTCGGCTACACCCCGAAGCAAACAGACTGGCCACTGACTGCGTGTTTGTTCACGTGTTTTTCTTTCGCGCACCTTTGTCCTTTGGCTATAACTACAACTACAACGAATGTTCCGCGCTAAACAACTTCCGTTCCGTCTTAACCAATTGCACCTTTTAAATTCGTTTTCGTAACGCGCACACAGAGTGTTTTTGTTGTTTACCTATCAGATGATGGCGGGCAAAGCAAATTACTAAACCACAACTCCCAGCCCAGCTGATGACAAACGCGCCGACGCACCCCGGAAGAATGGCCCCGAAGCGCAAAGTACACACGCACGCACACGCACGCACCCGTCCACCACCCTCGAAACTGCGCACTGCACTGCGCTGCTCGGTGTGAGGCAAACCCGATAACGGGCGACAATCACGCGGCGAGCTGATCGGGTTCGTGCCTTAGCGCGCGCGCTCACCCGTTATGGAAATCGTCGTGTTTGGCGTGGATCGAAGTCAAACGCCCGATGGCGCGCAAGAGAACAAATATGGTCATATTAGCGGTGGTGTTGCCTCTGCTAGCGGAGGCTGCTTTGGTTGGGACGACGACCGTGCGTGGTGCCGTATGTGGCCGTTTTAGGTTTTTTTTTTCGGGAGGGTTGTTGTTGAGCGTGTTTGCATTTTATTTAGCGTGGGAGCGATCCTTCCCGCAACCAAATCGTTGATCGTTCCAGGGGCAAACCCCTGTCCCCGGCTTTGCAAGTGACACTCCGTGCGTCACACCGCGTACACAACGTGACACGTGAGTGGTGATGAGCAGATGGGTACAGTTGGGGATCGTCGCAACAGAGGACCTTCGGAACTCTCGGGATATCAAAGTCGGGTGGTTTAATGCCCTCTGCTCAGGGCTGTATTCAAAGTCGTTGCGTTGGGCTCAAAGAGGATCACGCAAAGAAGATGTTCCTTGAATTCATCCTAGGGCAGTGGGAAATGGCCACAGTGCTCCTGAGAAGGTAGTACATCACTACAGAGCTAGTGCTTGGAGGCGATGGAGCATCGTCTGCTAGAGAGTCTTCGCAACACACGCCGATGATGTGCATCAAAACGTAGTTGTCTAGAATTCATCTTAGGCAGCAAAACATGTCATCGGTTGTCCTACAGATCAAGTTTGGAGCATTGCTCCGGAGCATCTTAGCAAAGAATTACTTAAAATTCTGTTTAGTTAACCAAGCTAGCTCTTCCTGTGGAGTTGTCGGAGAAGGTCGTCCGAAACTCAGTCATCTCAACTGGGATAGTTAATGCTCTCAACTTAAGGGCCCAAAATACCAGAGTTCCTGAGTAGTGTTTTTGGAGCTCAATATAATATCCCATAGTTCCTCAAAGTTCAGACTAAGACCTATGAGACATCATGTTTTCGTGATGTCATCGTGACCCTTTTCCGCACCAACTCTTAATTGAAGTGCTTCCGATCATCAAAGATATGTCCAGAATTAATCTGGAACATCAATACGCAACACAGCTACTACACACCACCTTGAGATGGATTCCGGCACCTACCTACACGCGCCCGAGTATTCAATTACCATTATTATCGGGCCGAATCGCCGTATGCGTGGAGCCTGATCCCGCCTCCCGCCGTCACAGCACGGCAACCTTGGCGCAGGCAGACTCCGTAACGGCTCCGGACACGGCCGACATACTGTGTGGGCTGTCGCGCATACCGGACACCCGAACGCGCAGTGTCCCACGCGCCGACGACTAGAGCCCGCCTTCTCGAGATGAAAATCGAACCAAGCTGCTGCTAGTGCGCCTGCTAACCTGCTGCTCGGGCCGCCGCCGAATCGCACAGCACACACCGCTTCCGGAGCGGCGGAAAGCTGCCCTGTCCACCGCCGAAGCCGAAGCGCGCTGATTGGCACACGGCCATCTTCGGACACAAAACCGTCCACCAGCCCGCTAGCGAGCGCTCGGTTCGGTCGTTGTCCACTTATATGGTGCGAAAACCGGTGCGTCGCAAGGAGAACCGGTGTGTCGGCTGCTGCGAGAGCTTGCGCAACAGATGGAACCTGCGCAGTTTCGGAATTGGAATTGGACGACGCCTGCCGTCCCTGGCCCGGTAGTGGGCCCAACATCTCCAAGGGCTCTATTGCAACAACAATCGATGATGAAGAGAGCGAGAGAGAGAGAGAGACCTCAACAAAAAAAACCTTGAATCCTTCGGAATATCTGTGAGCTCTCTGGAAGCACTGGGAACTCTGGGGAGTGACACGCACATCATTCACAACTTTCATTGCGCTAACCCAAAATCTGTCGTAGTTATCGACGTCACTCGAACTCCCGTTTGCTGTCCCTTGCTCGCAGGTGGCAGATGGCGCGGATTGAGTCATCAGCTGGGCTTTCCGGTTTGTTTACCGACGACACTACATACACACACACACACACACACACACACACAAACACCTCGACACAGAATCAGCCGTGCTTCGCCGAGGGACCTCGTGGCTGTTTTTTGTTTTATTGGTTGTGCGTCTTGGGACTCACTCACTCACGGAGCGGTTGAGGAGCGGTTGATCGGGAGAGGATGAGGCTGGACGGCCACACGCTGGATCCACCGGTTCCCTGGCAGTGGTGCTGTACACCTGACACGCTTCCCGCACATGTTAATCACGTCAGTGCCGCGGCGCAACTGGCGGCCGCTTGCGCGCTCGGGCTCGCTCCGAACGCCCATCGCACGTGTACCATCGGTGCGCCAAGAAGGGGCACAGCAGAGCAAGACGGATAGAGCGGGCGAGCGTGTGTGAAGCACACACACACACACACAGATCAAGCGTGCCGAGTGTTTACGCAAAAGCAAAACAAACCACTTGGCGCGCGCGCACGCACACACATGGTGCGCCTGTCAGTGTTCCGTCAAAGCCCAATGCCCAGCATGTTCCCAGGCTCGTTTCCTCGTTCGAGGCGGGGCAGTATTACGCGGCTGAGCCGCGTGTAACGTTGCGCTGCGTCCTGGGCACCGCGTCTTCCGGCTGGTTTGGTGCGCGAACCACCCGCGACCACGCTTGTCGTAACGGTGATTACCCCAGCCCAGCGATAAGACCCAGGAAACAGGTACGTTACTTGATCGCAATGCTTATGCACCCTTGTCGATTATCGGATGTACTGGTAACGCAAAGAATGACACGGTCGTGCTTGGAGATCCAAACCGGCTTATTTTATGTGAAGGTTTATATAAATATGTCTGTATAAAAAAAATATATCAAAAAATAAAATTAAAAAAAAAAACAAAGAAACACAAACGTTACAAAACAATGCGTCTCTCGGAACTCGGTATGATAGTTAAATAATGGGTTTTAATGGTTGAGTTGTTACTTTGCTGGAAAGCTGGTATCTTGGCGCGGGTGGATGGGGGAAAGAATTGAATTAAACGCAAAATATCGAAGCTGCGAGTGCGCCCTGCGAAGCCCGTTACAGCTCCATGCCCTTCTCGGCGTCGGCCTGCATTCTCTCCCGCAGCTGGCTCACGCTGTCCTCGATTCGAACGATCAGTCGAATTTTCTGTTTGCGGAAAACACAAAAACAAATAAATGAGAGCTTTTTCCTCGCGTTGCAGACCGCGCGTGTACTCCGGCGTGGGCACTTACATTAGCGCGATCGCCGGGGGTGTTTCTCCACAGCCAGATCATGTAGCCCGGGATGCACAGCATGGACGACAGGGCGGTGAACCAGCCGAACGCGTGGGCCCACAGCGGGTACGAGTAGCCGAGGTACTTGATCGGTGTCCACTGCACGATGTTGAAGATGAATACGCCCTGTGGGAGAAACGAGCAGTAGACCAGCGTGCCAGCAAGCAAAGAAAGGTAGAAAGTGGTTAGCGGGAGCTACTGGAAAGCTCGTTGTAACGCCATCAAAGTAACGCTCACACACATTATCCCAGTCACACGCCCACACACACACACACACACACGCAAACACACAGACACTGTTAAGAACATTCTTCCGGGGACGGGAGCACTTCTGCAAGTTGTAGTTCTGCAAGAAAAGAACAATATTTCAACGAGAGAACACAAGAACAGTAGTCACACTACTCACACAGCGTTGTCCAACGCTCCAAATGGTGTGGCATTGCCCGGCAAAGCCGTTTTTGTGATGCGTTTTGCATGGTTTTAGGCGCTGCTTGGATCAGCTCCTCATTTTGAAGTATTCAATAGTTGAAAAACTGGGTCCTAATGCTTGTTGGCGCTATTTGAAAGACATTAGTAGATTAATTAAGCGATAAACAGCAATAATTTTGCCACAACGATCTTGCTTAGCGCCTAAAGGTAGGTAGTATGGAAGATTATTATCAATTCTAGTTGTTTAGTGCACGTTTGTCCTTAAATTGATTTTTAAATCACAATATACGACAATACATTTGGAACAATTAAACCAAACGCAGAAAATATGGAAATGACGGCAATTCAACAAAAAACAACTTGTACCCAAACTATAATTGAATCTTGAACTGTACCCTAGATTTATTTTCTATTTCTGAGCCTTTTTATGAAGTTGTAATAAATATGCGCCCGTCATTTCTGTATGGATCGTGTTTGTTGTAATTGAATAAAATTAGACTCTAGGGCGTTTCTGTACGATGAAGAGAGTTCCGTTTCCGCTTTTTAACAAAAAAATAAAGTACTGTCAATCATTATTAAAATGCGACAGCTACAAATTCGAGCACGTGCTTGAAGTAAAAAAAAAACACACACGTAGAATGTAACCGATACATCACCCCACTGTACCGACAACTAACTTCAATGTCATCTAACGACTTCGAAACAATGCTTGCCGCTTTTAAAATGGGTCATTCCTGTCCGTACCATTTCCCCCAGCGAACACCCGAAGGCTTCGTTAGTGCATGCAGCCAGTAGATAACGAGCGGCAATTGCGTCTGACCTTGGGCCACTCTGCTTCAAATTCCGCAGGCCCTTTCGCAGAAGATTCGCAATAGCAACAACAATAACAAAAAAACCTCCTTAACGAGGTGGTGGAGGCGTCTGCAGAGAGCTTTGTTTGTTTTGCTTTGTTTTTTGCTTTGCACTAATTTGGATTCCCGATTGCGATTGCTTTGCGCGGGTTGCAATTCGTTGAAGAATGGGATTTTCCGATTTGATTTGCTTGCTTGTTGTGTGTGTTTTCGCTCCTGCATTCGATTGGTGCTTAAATGGCACTCTTTAAATCTGCGTTGGAAAGACGGAAGCGTTCTCGATTCTTGACGGAAGCGATTTTGAATGCGTGAGTACACCGCACGCAGGAACCTTCCCTTGCTGCTCCAATGGTCCGTCAAAACTCCCCACTATTATGCACTACTCCATTGCAAAGTATCTCATACAGAGTGCAGCACGGTAGCACGATGGAAATAGAACGCCGGAAGCGATTACGTTCCATCAACAGCAATTGCCGCACTATTAAACCCGCTCGCTGCCAGGGCGTTACCGACGGCGAATCATGCGACAACTACGCGAATGACGCACTGCACATCGGTTTGCGGACATTCCGCGCCGCGGCGGTGCTGATAATTATCGATCATTATAGTTCGAGCGGCTTGTTGATTGTATCGTTCGTTCCAGCTTCCAGAATCCAGAACAGATCACATATTCTGTGGTTACAGCGATCACTTTCACTTCAACTGTTATTCTGCGGTGAGGTGATGTACGATCTGGCTCACAGGCCTTGCCAGACTACAATGTGTGGTTTGATGTACCCCCAAGGACCAGGACCACAATACTCTCACAGCGCACAGGGCAGAACCTTCGTGGAGGAGTACCTGAACGCCTCCAAAGTCCCCCGATCGACTGGGGACATCCTAACCGCTCGGCTCGTGCACAACAACTGACCGAAACTGGTGCGAACCGCGGAGCTCGGACGATAATGGTACAGCTGAACCAGTAATCTCTTGCCTGTCCAATAGTCAAATTCCCCGCGCTTAGAATTGCTCCTCGCCGACTCGTGGAATTGCTATTTGATGTGCTACTTCCCGCTGCTAACAGGGCTGGATGTGATGGCGTTTGACAACCGCTCCGGCGCGACAGGAAGTTAGTTGACGCTGTCACAATACGGTGCAGAGCCGAGCGACAGCACATAAATCATCACACCAACACCGGATGCTGCGCTGCAGCTATGTTCGGGGCAGTACATCCCAGCAAGAAGCGGTCACGAATCGTTTGGAACTCGGAGAGTTTAAAATTTAAATTACCGTGTGGTTGGTGCATACGCACACACACACAACAAAAAAACTCATCCATCAAAGGCCGCTGGAGCGTGTGTGTGTGTGCTTGTAGAGTACTGTCGCACTGTACGAAAATGATCAATTGGACGCTTCCTACTTAGCGTCGGGGTTTTATCCCCTTCGCTCAGTCTCTATCTCTAGCTATTGCTCTCTGTTTTGCATTACTAAATACGATGCCGCTAGAATGTAGCCAAAGAACTCATTATCTTCTACCAGGCACCAGGTGAGGATGATTGCTTGCTGGAGTTGCATAGCTCCAAACTACTCGATGCAAATCAACTTTTCGGACCCGACAAGTGACTCACTTTTTTTTTAAAGATCCTATTCAATCCTGAGCGAGACGCTCACTCACTCGCTTGTGGTCTTATAAAGTGCCCCCAAGGTACTTGCAAGCACCATAGTATGACCATAGTACATATCTCTTCTTAGGAATGTTTAAGCATTTTGACTGTTGTAGTGTTAAGTTGTCTAGAATAAATCATACAGACAACAATAGAGCATTATGTTAGCTAAAGCCAGCAGCAGTATATCAAACTTCCGAGTTGGGATTTGGGTTCTTGGGTTTCTGTGTAACACAGTTTACTTTGTAGAGCGTAAGTCAATGTGTGCTGACTCCAATGTCGAGTTCAAACCCATGTGCTTTTTAGAACCATTAGACAAAGAAAATGCAATCGCACACACACACATACACACACTGTCCCTAAGTAGGAAATGTCCAATTGGTGATGTTCGCGCATTATTCATGCGTATCTCAGGGGGGGGGGGGGGAGAGTACATTTAGCGACTACATTTAAGAGTACAGCGTAACGATTGCACAGATGTACAGACCGCAGAAGTAAAATCATTCCATTCCAAAAGACCCAAACATTCGATAGAGGTATGCTTCTGCAGCAAACCTCAAATGCTTTGCCCCAGTAAGACATTAGGGTAGATCTACATCTACCAAAACAAAAATGAAACCAGATTCTGTGAGCTAACCTACATACGCATTGGCACCCAGCGTGCCAATTGTGCCGTGACTGTCGAGGAAGAGGCAGCATATGTGTGTTAGTGGGGTTAACATTTTTGCGTACCAGCGGTAAGTGGCCAGCGCAAGTGATGCGTCCCCGTTGTACGCGCACCCTTTCTGCCGGGCCTTACCACCAACTGTACCTAACAGTGGACCATCAGCTCAACCAGAAGGAGCATTAGGAGGTGGCAGTGTGGTTGTGTGTGTGCATCACTTTACAGCAACAGTGTCACTTGGTAGGGTCGGGGCTAGAGTTCAAGAGGTGTGTCATAAACCGTACAGCAGCGTGCACGGTATGGGCACTGTAAAATGTGTACGTTTGCTGAAATCGCAACCCGGCAACCGGACACCCAATTCAGTCGTTTCGCGTGCATCAAGCTAGCCGGATCGGGTCGTGTAGCAATGAGTTTAGTGCAAAGTTTGAAGTGTACTTATGGTGGAGAAAGTTTTTGGAATGCAATGCTAAAAGGTGTTCTAGGTGTATCAAACCCGTGCATAAACAAGGCTGATTTTGCAACAATCAACAGTGTCGAAGAATAGCAATGGGCGTCGTCATCCATCAATTCTTTCCACCAACGCCAGCTGCTGTGTCCCGAGGACGTAAGAGAGATGCGTGCCGGAACATCATTTGAATGTCTTGTTTAGTGTAAAGTTGGCATGCAAGTTAGACCCAACAATGTACTTCCCAAAGCGAGCGTCATGTAGTTTCAACTAGGAGATACTAGGATCCCTATCGAGAGCTCTAAGATGCATGTAAGTGAACGGTTGGAATTAGAGTTAGAGTATTTCAGATTTGTTGGATGACTCTGTTGGAGCTCTGGCATTGCTATCATTGACCAGAAGCATCACAAATTCCGGCAACCCCACTTGATTCCCACCCTAGCAGTACGCCTGGCTTAAATCGTTATTTCCGCTGCAAACCGTTTGCTAGTGGCGCCCCTCGTTTATTCTGATGCTGGGAAGTAATCGTTTCCGGCTTCGTCTTCTACAGTCACGACATTCGCGATTGAACGCTTCAGGGGTAAGCCTCCCCCTCCTGCGTGAGAGACATCCCTACTCCAATTTAGGCAACGTTTGCGTCCAACCAATCCAACTCTCAATGATCATCACAGCTAGGTGTGACGGAAGTACGCAGAAACTGGTCACTTCCGGTGGTAGGGTGACATAATAAACTCAATGTGCTGATATCAACTAGTCAATCAAGCTAGGCGTTAAATTAACCAAAAATAGATGACCTTGATTGTACCGTATCACTATCATTCCGAGCTCCCTCAATGCTACTCGGTATACGTTATGAAGCGCACGCTGATAAATACCCTTTCGTTACTACAAAACGACAGCTTTGTCTATGTAATGCACGCCTCCGTATTTTTGTGCCGGAATTGTGTGTGGGTTTTTTTTTTGCTTCAGAAGAAATACATCTCGCATTTCTGCATCCCGGAACGGATTGCAGTTTGTTTTGTTTTGGTTTTTGCATCTCTCCGTCCACTAAATATCTCCTCTCTTTGTTTCGACCGTGGACCGCACGGCACAGACGGGGATGCAACTCGGCTTCAACATCAACTAGCCTGTAGCCTGGGAGGGAGTTAACAAACGCACTGGTACGATAGTGCAGCCCCATTTCCTAATCAGCCGTCGAAGGGACTGGTGCTCTAGTGTTTGGGAAGCTGCGATCGAAAATTGGAGTTAAAGTGATTTTGTTCAGCAACAAAACGAAGCTGTACTTCTAACCTGAGGTAGCTTTGCAAGCAGTGAACATGTGTCTACTGTTTTTGATACTGCTGATGGTTGTGTACTATTCTGTGTCCGGTAATTTGGAGGATTTGCAAACGGTGCCGCAAACCAGGACCGTGCGAAAGCGTGCGAAACCAAACCAAGAGAAAAAATCGTAAGCCTTGCAAGAAGTTTTGATTGTGTTGGTGTGTTTTTTTTTAATTTCCTTTTCGCTTTCAGTGTGATGTTTAACAAACGTTTTAATGTCAGTGATCGCAATTTTTTGTGTGTTTCAGTGCGTTCATCAGGCTCTTTTATTTAAATTTTGTTGCTGTTATATCCTTTTTCATCGAAGACATTCTCAGATGATGATAGCGGAAGGTAGAGCGTGTCTTTAGTGATATGATGGGTTTTATGCACTTTCTATTAGGAAGATACGTTTTACAGGATAGTTTGGGATGTTCGGAACATCGATGCACAGCTTCGCTATTTATTTTAATGCCATCGTGAATAAAACATCTTTCCAACACCGTAAAACCCAACAAGCCAAACATCAAGACTATATCAGATCAAACCCCATATCAACTATCTGCAATCAAATAAATAGATCTTAGCGAGTGTGATGCACAGGAAAGCACTATAGACCGCCAGACATTGTCAGATTTGTTTTTTTTTTCTGTACCTCATAAGCGCATATAAAATGCCCAGCAGTCGGAGTGGCTTCTCGCCCCTTTCTGGGAAGGATTCATGCCATTTCTGACCGTTTTTTGGCTCTAAAGATGTCAATAACATTGATTTTAAGACTTTAAGTAAAACTTTAAGTGCGTTGTCTATAACCGATTTGAGCACATTTGAACCTCTACGGTCTCGTTGGTTAGGATCTTCGCGGGAAAAACTTGTCTGTGGCCTACAAACAGCTCCAAAATCACGTCCTAACCGTTTACAAATACTCAGTCGGCAACGTTGAAACGTACATCAGTGCCTTAGTGGATCCTTTGGCGTAGATTTTGACCATACAAAAAGAAAACAAGTTTATTTACATCACTACTTGCAAACAAAACAAATTCCAACACAGTGCTCCACATGATCCAGGAGTCGTTGGCGTCTTATAATTGAGGCTACAAACAAAGGAAACTGAACGTTCAAACTATGCCCTTGATTTTCAAGCAGTACAAAATCATAAAATCCCAATCAAATCGAAGCAAACAACCTCAAGTCCTATAAAGCGAAAATAAGTCCAATGCATCTTGCTCCAAGACGAAGGGCAAGATTAAGGATGTTGTTTATTTTGTTGTTGCTTTCCTAATATGTTCGCTTGCATAATAGGCAACACAGAGAGAGAGAGAGAGAGTGGCTCAAGGTCAGGCTCAAGTGTTTGCTGTCGAGGCTAACTGGCAGAACTTCACGGATTAACGATGCCTTCGGGGGAGTAGGAACCGATTTCTAGCAATTGCACAGGGTAGGAACGCGTGTATGCAGGACATTGCAATGTTCTGCCTAGGAAGTTCTCTTTTTGTCAATCTCTCTTATCCTATTAGTATGGTAATTCTGATTGACAGTGAATTTTTGACTGTAGCCGTTCGATCCTAAAGCGAATAAAAATCAAACATCGATGTCATTTAGTTAACTTAATTAAGTTGGTTTGTTATTTAGGCTCGAGATGGCTGTTTGACGTCTATGTACCATGTGTGAAATGAAGTTTTTTTTTTGTGATGGTACTTCGGTACAAGAATGCATTGAAAAATAGATACAAAACTAAATCAATTCACATTCGTCCCACATGCTCTACAGTCGTTTTTAAGCGCCCTTGTAATGAAGGACACCACTGTATCGCCGCCTGCATCGCTCAGCAATACATACTTCCACCAGCACCACCATCCATAGCCAGCTACGGCTTCCAGCCTACGGCTCGGGATGGAGCAGAGGATGAAACACTTTACCAGTCGTTGCTTGGGTTGCTTCACCTGGCTGGAGCGGCAGGACCCCGGCTCGGCCCCGAACGAGCCCGCTTATATTCCACTGCTCGCCCCGCTGCCCCTACACACCCTGCAGCGCGTCCAGCTGCCGGCCGGACTCCGGGACGACGGCCAGTCCGCCAGCGATCGGAAGCGCTGGTGGACGTTCAGCCAGTTTGTTACGCACGAGCAAAACTATCTGGACGCGCTGCACAAACTGCAATACGTAGGTGGTGCCTTTTTTTGTGCATTTCCGGAATGAGCGTTGCCTCCCCCTTAATACTGTCTGTATCGCTCCACCGCCACCAGGAACTGTACAACCCGCTGCTGGTGGACGATGCCATCGTCGATCGGAACGTTTCGTACGCCATCTTCGCCGTCCATCGGCAGATCTGCCGGCTGCACCAGTTTCTGCAGCCGCTGGTGGAGCGTTGCGTGCACGGGTGGGACGAGCGGAATCGCTCGATTGGCTGGCTGGTGTGGGCAATCGTTGGCCAGCCGGCCCTGCTGCCCCTTTATCGATCCTTCGCCAACGGCTACCCGGACGCGGTCGGACGCTTGGCGCACGAAGTGACGCGCAACTTTCTTTTCTCCTGGTTTGTCACCGGCCGGCTTCGCGGGCTGGGCGAGCGGCTCAGCTTCAGCGACTACTTCATCGCGCCGGTGCAGCGTCTGCCCCAGCTCGTGCTGGAACTGCGTGAGCTGAGCGAGGCCACGCCCGCGTCCGACCCGGACCGGGCGGTTCTGGAGCGGTGCGTCCAGCGGGCGGTCTACCTTGCCGAGCAGCTGAACGTGGCGCGCGAACGGGCCGACCTGATCCAGCGCGTGGTCGGTGGCGATGGTCACAGGTGCCAGTTCCTGCACAGCGAGCTGCTGGTGGAGACTGGCGCCGATGGCCGGCCTTCCGGCACCCGGTGGCGGCTGGTCGTGCTGCTCAACGACCGGTTGGTGGGTGTCGATCCGGCAAAAGGCGATTTGGAGTGGGCAATACCGCTGCAGGAGCTGCAGGTGGACAGTCGACCGACGGACGGGTCTGTTTGTTCGCACGACACTTTCGGGTATGTACGCGACTTTCAAACCGTAACGCAGATGCGGGAGCTGGTATGCACGTTCCACCATCAGCAGCCGACGCTCGGCGAGGGAGTTTTCGCCGAGATCCTGGATACAATCTGGTCCATCGTGCTGGTAAGTTTTTCCTTGAAGCTTTTGTTTTGTTTGCCCCATCTTCGTCACGATTTTCGAATTCAAACCTAATTGTATATATTGTCCTTAAATTGTTCATTCGTTTTTATACAGCGCGTGCACTAACTTTATGGTCAATCGGTTTTGGTTTTACTGATTCAATTACAAGCTTTAAAAAAGAGATAAAAACAATAGCTGGCATCGCGAAAGAAATGGTTTAAAATTAACAGTCGTTAAAAATTAACCAGAGTCGTTAAAAATTGCTAGAATTTGGCATCGCGAACGCATTGAGTTCATTTGTTAATTTTAACGACTGGTCCTATGCCGCCGTTAAACAAACGACTGTCAAGAGCGTATGCGATACAAATTAACAGTCGTTTAATTATACTGCTCGAATTTTTTCCCCGTGTTTGCCTGTATGCGATATCGAGCAGTCGTTAACTGTTTTGACGATCGTTTATTTTAACAAAAATGAATAACAAATGAACTCGGTTAAACCAAAATGAACTTTAAACGACTGTTAAAAAGAGTTCATTTAATCGCGATGCCTGCTAATGTTTGCTTGATTTTCGTGGCATACGAGTAGCGCCACTCAGTTCATAATGTTTATTCAAAGTTCAAACTCTAAAAAAGGATTGTTTTTAAATGGTTCGTTGTTTTGTCAAGCGTTTTCCACTACTTTTTCCTATCATCAGGGTCAACTCCCGATGACTCTGGACGACTGCGTGCGTTTCCAGATGACTCTGGATGATATTGGACGACTCCAGATGACTTTGGACGACTCCAGATGATTTTGGACGTCTCCAGACGACTTCAGTCGACTCCAGACGACTCCGGTTGACTCCGACTTCGGACGACTCTAGCTGACTCCGGATGACTTTGGACGACTCCAGGTGACTCCAGACGACTCCAGATGACTCCAGATGACTCCAGACGACTCCAGATGATTTTGGACGTCTCCAGACGACTTCAGATGACGACTTGGGACGACTCTAGATGACTCCGGATGACTTTGGACGACTTCGGATGACTTTGTACGACTCTGGATGACTTTGGACGACTCCAGATGACTTTTGACGACTCCGGATGACTTTGTACGACTCCAGATGACTTTGGACGACTCCAGATGATTTTGGACGTCTCCAGACGACTTCAGACGACTCCAGACGACTCCGGTTGACTCCGACTTCGGACGACTCTAGCTGACTCCGGATGACTTTGGACGACTCCAGGTGACTCCAGACGACTCCAGATGACTCCAGATGACTCCGGACGACTCCAGATGACTCCAGATGACTCCAGACGACTCCGGATGACTCCGACTTCGGACGACTCTAGATGACTCCGGATGACTTTGGACGACTTCGGATGACTTTGTACGACTCTGGATGACTTTGGACGACTCCAGATGACTTTTGACGACTCCGGATGACTTTTTACGACTCCGGATGACTTTGGACGACTCCAGATGACTCCAGATGACTCCAGACGATTCCACATGACTTCAGACGACTCCAGATGACTTTGGACGGCTCCAGATGACTCCAGACGACTCCAGATGACTTTAGACGTCTCCGAATGACTCCAAACGACTCCGGATGACTTCGACTTTGAATGACTCTAGCTGACTCCGGATGACTTTAGATGACCCCGGATGACTTTGTACGGCTCCAGACGACTCTGAATGACTCTGGATGACTCCAGACGACCTCGGATGACTCCAACTCCAGACGACTTCAGCTGACTCCGGTTCCAAATGGCTTCCGAAATCGATTCCGAATTTTGTGGAGTCAAATCAGAGTCGACTTTGAATTTTTACCACCTTTACTTATCACTAGTCTACTATTATGTTCTAGTCGATGCTGAATGTTCTCGCTGACCAGAACCAGCACGATTACATCAAAATATGTATCGATGCAGGCGGATAGCGGCCAAAGTCATCCTAAGCCGGCTAGAGTCGGTTGGAGTCATATGGAGTTACCCGGAGTCATCTGGACTCATCCGGAGCCATCCGAAGTCGGCCGGAGTTACCCGGAGACATCTAGAGTCATCCGGAGCCATCCGAAGTCGGCCGGAGTCGGTCGGAGACGGATGCTGCAGTGTTTTGGTGGTATTTCATCTCCGTCTTCGACTCCTGTTGACTCCGATTGACTCAATCCGCTAATCTTATAAATAAGTGTACTTCTTAGCAAGCACAAAGTTAGGATGTTAGGATGAAAAAACACCACAAATTGAAATGTCTCTGGCGGAATCCGACTTCGGTCCAATCTTCAATCCGAACGACTTCGAACGACTTCGACTCCAATCTTCAATAAGTCATCAATAAGCTAATCAATACCAAGTCAAGCCCATCAGTGGTACGACAAAGAAGAAGAAAAGAAAACAAAGATATGCCACTGAATGTTGTTGAAATACTGAAATGAACTGAAATATTGTTTTTATCTACTTCTATAGCATTTTAGAAAAATCGTAACCAAACCGCAGTTACGGTGCGCACTGTAGAAGGGACAAATTTCTCTTGATTCACAGAAAAACGTAAAAATCTAACAATTTCCGAATCGTGTGCTTTGGCTGGTTAAAGGACACATAAACCACCGTAAAACCTCCTAAAACCCTCGTAAAAACTCATCAATATAATCATATTCTGTACTGACTTGCCATCAACACAGCCGGCCAAGCAAACGGAACGGGAAGCGACCTCACTGCAGGTGCGAGGAGCGTCCGGCGAGAGGCACAACCTGAAGACGGGCGATGCTGCCAGGAAGCAGGAATGGCTCGACTGGATACGGCTGGCCCGGCTGGCTCTTCATCCCATCAACGCCACTGCCTGGTGGGCTGGCGCCGCACAACTTCCGCAGGAGACACCGCTCGAGCGACCCCTCCTTGTGCGCACGTTCCGGGCCGGCGACGGTCGCGGTGTCTGGAGCGTGAGTGACACACGACACGCACAGTGCACAACCACAAACACCCACCTCCCCCCCCCCCCCCCCTTTCCCTGGTATCCGCAGGTATCGGGCGGCTGCTGTTACGTGCCGCGCACCGACTCGCCCGCCTACACGAACGAGCTGTACCGCGCGTGGTCCACCGGGAAACACATCCTGTGGATCGGCAGCATCCGCGCGGCTGACGGGGACGGGGAAGGCAGCGGCAGCAGCCGCATCTCGCTGTACACGCACGACCGCACGACGCACGCGGTGGACGAGCGGGCGTGCTTCACGCTGGCGCACGCGCAGGTGATCTGCCTCGAGCACGTGCCCGCCGGCTCGGTGGGCGACGTGCCGCCCGATACGGTGTGGATCGGCACGCGCCATAAGCTGCTCATCTACTCGGCCACGCTGCCGCTGGTGGGCGCCCGGTTAGGCCAGCTGCGCGTCAAGGGCACGCCCAACCGGCTGCTGTACAGTGCGCGCCGCCTGCTGCTCGGTACCGGCACCGGGCGGCTTCTGATCTTCTCCATCCGGCCGGACGGCGTTTGGGACCTGCGCACACCGCAACAGCTATGTCTGCACGGGGGCTCGGTCGAGGCGATGGTTCCACATCGATCGCTCGTCTATCTGGCGGCCGGCAGGCGGCTGCACGTGTACGACAGCGTCGCTGGGCTGGTGGTGCAAACGATCCGCTCACCCGCAACGACTCCGGCCGATCGGCAAGCGATCGTGCTGCTCCGGTGCACCATCCACGGCCTGTGGATTGTGCGGCATCGGTCGAGCGCGATCTCGCTGTACCATGCGCGCTGCTTCAAGCATCTACTGGACGTGGACGTGCGGGAGCTTGCCGGACCGGTTCTTACCAACTTCCAGCTGTCGGTCACATCGCTCGCGATTGCGGACGATCGGCTGCTGTGGGTGGGCACGAACGCCGGTGTGGTGCTGTCGATGCAGCTGCCCGCCCATGCCAGCGTGCCCATCAGACCCGATCTGCACGGAGTCGCCTGCCATGGACATCTGCGCGATGTGAGCCTGATCCTGCCAATGCCCTCGCTACGGATGCGGTCAGCCGAACGGGTTGACACGGTCCTGGATCCCGCACTGATAGACCTTCTTTATGGGGGCACCAGAAACGGCGCTCGCGACTTTGTTGTGCGCAGTGTGGGCGTTCAGGTCGAGCAGATTGGCTACATCGACACAGGCAGCGAAGGGAGTCGTGGCGATCAAACACCAGCCTCGGAGGAAGCGGAGGAGTCGTGCGAACGGGAAGAGCACGAAGCGACCTGGGCTCCCAACTCCACGCTGATCGTTACTGGCGGGCAAGGTTACGGGCGATGGAACCCCAAGACGACGGATACGTCAGGCGTCGGCGAGTCTACTGACTGGATGAGAGAACCGATCGATGAGCAGGAAAACATAATTCTGTGGGAGATGCGACTGACTTAAGCGCATGCTCGCTGTTGCTTGATGTCACTGTAGGCTTTAATCCTTTTCACTGACTGACTCTTTTAACTCATCCAACTCCATAGCTGTGATTAGATAAAATTGGTACTAAGCCTGTCTCCCATTTTCTTATCCCCAACTGCTGAATGTCTAATGATGGGAACAGATGAAGATTTCTGGAATCGATTACGAATAGCAGGTTCGGAACCAGCGTCCGGAATTGGTTTCGGAATCGGCTCAGAAATTAGATCCGGAATCGGAGTCGATTCCGGCTGCTCCATGAGTGTAGGCGTTTGGGTCCTATGCTGCTACGATTGTATTGATAGCCGCAAAGAATCCAACTTTGCTCGTAAACGAACCATTCTGATGGAGATTTCGAGACTGATATTACTTCTGAAACATCTGAATTCAATTCCAGAACTGATTCGGATTCCGAAGCCTATTCTGAATCTGATTCCTGAGTCAATTCTGATGGCAGAATCGCAGTCGACTCCGGAATCAGCTCCGGAATCGGAATCGATTCCAGAATTGGAATCGGCTCGGGAATTGATTCCGTACGCGGAGTTCCGATTATTCCGAGTTCCGGAAGATCTGCAATGAATGGCTAGATAGTAGTAAATAAATGTTTAACATAGAGCATATATAATTCAGAATGCTTAATATGATGCACTATTTGTAGGACAAAACTCAACGATATAAACTTCAGTTACTTGGGATATCCCACTAAGTGTCTACCAGTAGAAGTCATCCAACGTCTCCATTGTACCTATCAACAAGATGTAACACACTACTAATGTCAACGCAAAGCCATTTCCATGCTCTGCTGTTAATGATTGATGTGACTAATAAAACCCTCCATGTAGTGTTAGCGGATCTAACACCTGTTTGTAGAATTAATAACACTACCACCATCTAACCATCAGATAAGCGACGAACCCGATTGGATTTAAATAATGTTTTCGGCAAGTTTTCTTCTTTGCAGAACCCGAGGACGCACAGGAAGAATTTGGTGATTGAAATCATCCCCCCCAGTTGGAAGTCTTTCATCTCCAGCAGTTCCTTTCTGTGTCTGTGTGTGTGATTGCGTCTGTGTGTCTGTTTGTGTGCTCGTGTTTCTTTGAAGATGGTTTCCCCGGGGGGAGGGGGGGGGCATGTAAACTGCGAAAGCAAACTTTTTTGTTTTACCAGAGTTCACCGTAATCACTTGTTCCTTTTTTCCATCTCGACAGGGCGTATTCATCTTCAACATCGTGCAGTGGACACCGATCAAGTACCTCGGCTACTCGTACCCGCTGTGGGCCCACGCGTTCGGCTGGTTCACCGCCCTGTCGTCCATGCTGTGCATCCCGGGCTACATGATCTGGCTGTGGAGAAACACCCCCGGCGATCGCGCTAACGTGAGTGTCCACGCCGGAGTACACGCGCGGTCTGCAACGCGAGGAAAAAGCTCTCATTTATTTGTTTTTGTGTTTTCCGCAAACAGAAAATTCGACTGATCGTTCGAATCGAGGACAGCGTGAGCCAGCTGCGGGAGAGAATGCAGGCCGACGCCGAGAAGGGCATGGAGCTGTAAAGATGGAATCCCCCCCCTCCTCCCCTGCTTCCCACACCCCAACGCAGTCCATCGCTGGACAAACGGGACTACACTACTGCTAAAGCCGACGAACAAATACTAATTATAATAATCATGCAGCACTCTCACTATCACAGCACCCCAAAACAGTATGGTCACATTAAGATCCCTTTACTAAAGTAAACCCATTAGTAGTAACGTTAAGTTGCGCATTGCGCGTTATTCCCTAGTGCTTCTGAGACCCTGTGCGTTGGAGTTGGACTCAACTACCACTACCGACTAGCAAGATTCGAGACAGTAACACTAACTAGTATCAAGTAAAACCAGAGAGAGACAGAGAGAGAGAGAGAGAGAGAGAGAAAAGAATTGACAAACCTGTCACGCTCGCTCTCTCTGTCTTTTGTGCACTAAGGTTAGGGTTAGTGAAGGTCGTTAATATATTGTAGTACAGTTGACTCCGCACGCTTACGAACGCTTACCACTACCAACGACGGGCGTGGCTGAAGACCATTGAACAGTATAATCTCATCCACCATTGAGACAATAGACATTCCAGTGTAGGAAATTCCGAACTAAATTAATCCATACAACGCATAAACCTATCTCGATGATTTAATAGTAGCCTCTGTTATACAGCAGTATCAGCTGTTATATCTTACCCAATTACTAAGCGCCACAACCACAACAAAAACACAACGACAACAAAAAATAAATAATAAATAGCAGCAAACGACACACTAAGTTTACGAAACAACATACTGTTGGTTTATTTTGTTCCTTCTGTACTTGCTATGTTACACAACTTCCTAGTCCGCGTTTTCCGGCGGATTATTTGCAGGCTTAGTCCTGTAAGTCCTGACCCTTCGTACACTAAACCTTTTAACGTGCGATTTTAACCGGATGGCACGACAAATTCACACTCCTTTATTGCACTAGCTCTCTGTCCCGTTATTGCACTTCGTTCAAGTATGTATAAGGTAAGCCGTTACTCATGGGCAAACACAAGGAAAGAGGGAGGATGGGAAATGAAACACATTTTTTTTTGTTTTTGGTTATAACAGCAACATTGCCTTTTACCCGTTTTGCATACCTACTTCGCAACGAACGAAGCAACCAATGGAGAGAGTTCAACAAAGCTCAATGGGCAAAGAGACGGGCAGTAATCCTAACATGAAGGGAGAGACGGGTGTGCTGGTTAAAGCTTCCGTTCCATACTCTGGTGCCATGCTGGTTTTCTTCACTTGATAATGGTGTGCCTACGACCTCCTCTTCCTATATGTTGACGACCACTGCTGCACCATCGGAGCTCGGGCGGTCTTTATAAATGTATCTCTGTATGTACTTAAAACCTATAGGTACTCTCAGCTGTCTTATCAATCATTTGGAATATCTTACGATGTGGCGCACTCATTCTTTCTATCTCTCTCTCACACACACACACACATACACACACACTCTTCTCGGACATGTCAGCTCAAGCGCGCGCTAACTCTTATTATACAAACGCTACCTCTTACAGCGATCGCACAGTCGCTTCTAATATATTACAGCAAAGCGTGTTCACTCTGTCTTCAAGGCCAATAAATGCGTTTCGGTAGTGCTGCGGCACGACCGTATCCTTCCATCTCTGGTTTGGTTTTATCTTACAACAGGGAAATGTACGGAACGCCAGAGCTCGGAGGCAATTTGCCCCCAGAGCGTCACGGTTGCGACTACGCAACAACTACCAAGCTAACACACCTGGTTAGGTTGTTCGATTAGTTGGGCGATCTGCTGCCTTAAGGACTGTGATGATATCCTAAATCATGTCCAAGTACTAATCCAAGCTTCTTTTTGTTTTTGGTTTCTTCTATATCACACACGAAGGAAATTCCTTAACGGACTAGCTGCAGTCGGGGCCGCTAAATGTTGAGCTCTTAGGCCGGTGGATGCCCATAGTGCTCCCATAGGGTTGCGATTTTATCGAACGTGCTGTAATAAAAAGTTTTATGGCATTTGGAATCGCAACGATTTGAAATCCCCAAAACAAAAACAAAATCTTGATAGCACATCCGATAAAATGCAAACAGTGATGTTTTTCCCCCGGTTCTAACGTACCTATTGTTTCACTGTAACTCGACAATGTGTTGACTCTAGTATGCTTTTGAGTAAAACATTGAGACTTACACTGTAAATGATCAACGAGGCAACGACATTTGGCGGCAACCAACGACTACAAATAGCCATGCTTTCCCCCCGGCCCACCACATATGCCACACGTCCGGCGGCTTTTTACTAGAGCAGCTCATTTTATTCGCAAGTGTTAACACGTACACACACCACCACCCCTCCGCTGGCTGAAATGAAACGCATGAAATTGTTACGCAGCGACCCCCAGCGATCAATCACTCAGTCACTAATGTCTAAATGTAGAGAGTAGGCATGCTTATTCCTGCCCTACTGTGTTCACGCGGTCACCGACAGCCTCACAGTTGCATGTGCGCCATCCCTTCCATCACTGAATCGGCTGTTGCCGGTACGCTCACGTCGCCCAGCTTGAGCGACAGCACCATTTCGCAGTCCGAATGAAGCTTCTTAATCAGCTGGGCACGCGTATCGTGCGTCGGTTCCGATGCCCCTTGCGATTGGGCCTGCTTCAATAAAGACAGCGGAAACAGCCTGGTTTAGAGAGAGAGAGAGTGAACAAACAAGCATATCAAAGCGACATATCACGCGTGGTGTGGCGTGGGATAGGACCACCAAACTTACGTGGCTAGGCTGCCCAGATCAATAGCCAAGCTTGCCGACAGGGACATGTCTGGGAGCAACACCGTCTTTAGGGACGCGAGAATGGTTTGCTTCTTGCTGTTAGTGGTGGCAGAAAAGAAGTGTGTTAATATAGCTTGATAAAGGATAAATGAATGCTTGAGAGGCTGCTGCTCCCTGTAGTATCTACTCACCATTCCCCGATGAACGACTGACATGCGTGCTTAAAAGTTTTATCGGACACCGTATGCAACTGTAGCATTAAAAAAAAACAAGATTGTTATATGAAATTTAAAAAATCACCAGGTTACCGCCGGGTTGCTGTGCTGGGCACGCGACACTAATCCTTACCCCATATTCCAAAATATCGGCCACCCGTTTCTGGGCTAAGTTGGTCTGGTCAAAGCTACGCATCACAAAAAACGGAAAGGAAATATTAATGTTTTGTTAATGTTAATTGCTGATGATTGAAGAGCGTGTTTTTTGTGCCACAGCCACTTCGTCTGCCGTCTGTGCAGTTGTTTGCGTTCGTGTTTGAAGCGCGCAAAGCTCGAGGTAAATGGAGCGAGAAAAGTTGCTATCAAAGTTCCTAATGTTTTCGTTCACGTTAAAGGACTCATTATTCCTCAAATTTGTAACAAAACGTTACAAAGCAAATGTAAAACGAAAGATATCTAGCACAAAATCGGAAGAAAATAGTAGAGAACCGCTTCAAAAATGGGACTTTACTGTTAAGCATATGGAATTTCATACGCTGGGCTACTGCGGTATACGTTTTTTTTTCTCTCCATAGCATTGATCTCCAAACTACGGTTCGAGAGCCTATAATGCGCCCAGCGACGAACTTGTAAAGATTAAAATTAATTAACTATTATTTTTATTATTTAAATCATAATTCTAATGTTTGGCTTTCAAAGACGAAAATCTAGCTTAAGAAATTTAATTATGATGCAATCTGAACATAACTATTGATGAAATTCTATCCGAGAACCGCAAACAATAAAAAACTAAAAACAATAAAAACCTTTTTAAAAAATCAATTCTACAACCTAACTTTACAATTATAAGAAACAAAAGTATAAGATAATCAAGTTATAGATTCGACTATTTGGCACAACATGATAAAAAGGGCCGAGTTACCGCACAACTCACCACAGGGCAGATTTATCTGACCAGTATAGTCTGACGCACCTGTGGTAGAAAGGTTTAAGTTACCTAAACTACCTAACAGAGGCGAAAGAGGCCCAAGAGGACCAAAACTTCTTTAAATATTAAAGCAACAATATTAGCCAAAAATAACATTTAAATGGCCCTCTCAAACTCACTACAAACTGAAGCAAACATTCTGCAAAAAGTGAATAATTTCAATTATTTTACAATCAAAACATCGCAAAAACTTATGAAAGTGTAACGATACATTGGTTCATATAACGGACAGTGTTTCGGGCTCATGTTACGGACAAAATTCTAATTTTCACTCGAATTGCGGATAGCCTCAAAATTCCCTCAATAATCTTCAAATTCACACCCCAATACACACATAAAACAGTTTTTTTTTAGTTTTTAACTTCTTTTCTTTTTTTTCTGAGTGTCTGTATCCCGTTGGACTGACAGGACGACCGAGTTTAGGTGCTGGTTTGGTCCGTTGTACTCGTAGATGCATAGAACCGAAGTACTGCTACGCAAATTGACAATCTTCTCCGTAAGGCATTGGTCACCATCGATCTTCAAAAAACTTTGTTTTATTGTTATCACTGTCTAAAACAATATTTTTACGCAACTAATTACAATTTTCATCGACTGTTCAGAAATCAAACCTATGAATTCTGAACAGAATGAAATAAGTGTTTTTTTAATGAAAATCAGAGCATAACATGATACAGGGTTTCCCACGATTTATTGGTCCCATATCATGTTGCCGAGTTCCCACGATTTATTGGGCGTTTCCCAGATTTTTTTGTGATATCACTACCTACTAGGATATCCTAGGATTTCAGGGCCTACTAGGCTCAAACACCTCAAACAAACAAAAATCAGCTTGGCCAGGAGCTAGCTAAGAAGAAATTCAATAAAAACTAACTGAATGTCCAGAGCTTGAAGCTGTCCGTAATTTGAATCAAATCCCGTTTTGGCATAAACCTAAGAGCTCAATTGGATTTGGAAGTTTTTGCACAATTATGCACTACTGCTACATTGGCAAGAAGTTGTCTCCCTTTCTCTGAAGAATTGATGCCGACCGACACACTTACCCGATGAAAGTTTTAATGTCTCCCGTTAGCACTAACATCAGCTCGGCCCCCGGTGTCCGCTCATACACCTCCACCGGCACAAACATATGCTTTGTAATAGGGACAAAACCGTTGCAGGAAAAGCAGTTCGTAATCAACGTTTCAACATCAACATTGCACAGGCGAAGAAATGCTATCTGGCTGTTGCTGTGGAAAGCGGAATATAAATATTGGAAATTAGTGTGCGGTCTGAAGGGGACGGCTTGGAGCAGCCACTTACCCGAGCAAACACATCAAATTGAATTTTGCCTGGAACAATAATTCCTTGGGTGCCTCAAATGATACATTCAGCGTTCCTTCCATCGTTTCGAGTCGCTGTAAGTTGTGCCGCAGCATGTGTGTGAGAGAAAAAAGACATATTTACTGTAGAACATTTACAAACATGATACCACAATAGAAACCACTGCTAGCCCAACACACGTGACGCGTGTTGTGCGGTTTTGTGTTTTTTTTCTATTATCTCTGGGTGGTATTTTTCGTCCACGGTGGTACACACATACGCACAGCAAAATAAAAACAAATCATAAATAGCTGTTACTAATGCACATAAAATGGGGGACGTTAACCTTTTATTAATAAGGGATAGAGGGGCATATTAAACCAAATTAAAAAAAAAACAGACACACCTTAAACTTAAATTTAGTCTTGCCTTCTGTGGTAGTACATTTAAAGAGAGTAGCTTACTATTATAACGCAATGGAAAGGGGCGAGTTGGGGTGTGCGAGAACAGGGGCCGACATTCCCGCCTCCCAACCTCGGCCATCATTGCACCGCCCTAACCCCCTAAGTACACCGCTAGCCTAGATTAAAAATGTTAATGTTGCACATACATTTGCGTGTTGCTCCGTGCGCTCTCAGCAGTGAGGAAACGCACCCTCCTGCCCCCGTAAAACGCGTTGAACAAAAACAAACAAAGAACAGAAGAAAAAGGATAAACCATCTGTTGCCTCTGTGTAGGAGCCTGCATGTTTTTAAAGTGTTGTTGTTGTTGTTGTTTTTTTTTGCAGTTCAAACACTTGTGACGAACTTTCTGTGAAAGTGATACATTTGCGTCGTGATTTGAGATTTCACACATCATTAGTGTGGCGTAATGTCGGAAGAAGTTCTTCTTCTTCTTCTTCTTCTTCTTCTTGTTTAAGGCGGAAGAAGTTCAGAATGTGTGCCACAAGTGTCAGAAAGGGGAGCAAACAAACACCCCTGTAAGATGCGATTTTTGCGGTTCTTTCTTGCCGCACGTTTCCTCCTAGCTGTTTTGGGAGACAAACAAAACAAGTAGCAACAATATCACAGGATTGACTCTCTCTCTCTCTCTCTCTCTCTCTCTCTCTCTCTCTCTCTCTCTCTCTCTCTCTCTGTCTCTCTCTCTCTCTGTCTCTCTCTCTCTCTATCTCTCTATCTATCTCTCTCTTTTTTCTCTTTCTGCATATCTTTATCTCTATTTTTCTCCGTATCCCTCTATCTCGAATAAATGCTATGGCCTCCTGAATTCTGCTGTTTCTCTACTTGTTTCCTTACTTTGTTAGCTAAATTGTTTGTCAATGTCCTGGTGCTTTATAAGGTGAGTCTCTTTATAAGGTTTTGTTACACTCTATCTAGCTCTTTCTCTCTTTTTCATTCTGCTAAGTGGCTTAACTTATCTTGGCTTTTATTTTCCTTTAGAGTGATGTTAGCTGCTGTTAATTAGCATGTGTTCATGTCTCTCCCCCGTTGCTTTCATTTTAATACTGTTAATTTTTCTGCGAGTTGGGGGGAGGGGGGGGGAGAATTTGTTTTGCTATCATTTTTGTATTTGCGGCTTATACTGTTGTGGGCCGTGGTATTTGCAGTGAAAGCTGTTCTGTTTGTCCTGTATGTCCATCTTCAGGCTCTGGTTGCTGCTGCGTTGTATCTTGCTCACGATTGCACAGAACCCTACAGTTAACCGCGAACGGATATACTTTACCAAATGCACTGTTTTAAATGCATTTAACGACTATATCAGTAGTAAGGCGATGAATTTTCACCATACATTGCGTTCCTGTTCCTAAATGCTTATGTTTTGATTTTGTTACTACTGTTGGGCCTTCAATTTCAATCGTTGATTTTTTTAAATATCTTTGCTAATACTGTTTGGCTAGACGTTTAGCACAATAAAATGCTTCTCAGTTCTTCGTGGACTACTTGAGGTGTGTATGATTTCAAAAGAAGCTTATAGTTTATAAAACAATAACAAAGAGCAAGAGATTAAAATATGACACATAATGGTCACAAAACATCAAACAAATACAGCAACCAGTAACATCAAACATGAAACTAAGAAATGCAAAATTCAACCACTTTATAAAACTACTGTAAAAACGGAAAAACATTGTTACAAACAAGTACAAACGCGTATATTAAGAAGAAAAAATAAATAAATATTTTAACTCAGCAACTAGAACTGAAGATTTTGTGCCCGCTTTCACAAAGGCAAACTGGAAAACCATACATACAAATCCCGTGGACGATCTTGCTGTCCTGTTTGACCACACCGCCATACACCGGGCGGTTTGGCGCCGTCAATCGTTTGATCGCGCCGTATGGAACGGCGGGATGTTTTAGGATGTTGTTGATGTTGTTGCCGCTCGAATCGCTTCCCGCGGGACAAATGCGAATACTATTCGAACAATGCTATATTAGTGATGGTTGTGCATCCGCTTGCTGCGCCGCGCAACGAGGGGGTCTGTGAAAATCTGTCTGCTGCTGCTGGGTTTGGTGGTGGTGGTGTTGGTGATGGATGATACACCGCACGCCGTCCTCGTAGTTTGTCTCGTCGTCCGTCGTGGGTGGTTGCTGGGAGTGGGGCTTCCGCTAGAGTGGACCATTTAATGGCTCATCCGCGACCGCTTGCCGGTATCACTGCCTGCCCTGCCGGCGATGATGGTGGTCGCTGCGTTTGCGGTGCGTGTTTTACTGCCGTCGCTGGCAGGTGGATGGGCAGTGCCACTGCACGAACCCCTAGAAGCGAAAGAAAGGGGCCGGTAAACACATACACACGGATTATTGGCCGGATGGTAAAGGGTGCGAGAGTCCGCAGAAAAGAAAAAAAAACGGGAAGCCAACACGTGCAATTGTTTCTGTGTTACGTTAGTTAACCACGCAGTTAGTGCTGTTAAGGCGCAGTAGTGCGCTGGAGCTATGAAGTTATGGTTTATCTACACGACACTATTGTCAACTACGTCCCTTCATGGGTTAACAGAAGCATGGTTGATGGTTAATGATGAAATGATACACCCCACGGCAAAACATTCTTTCGGACGACACATATTTACAAAACACTTTACAACACGACACACTCACACTTTGATACTCCAACACAACACATTCACCTGGCTTCTCTTCTCACCCGATCATCATAGACGCAAAAGAGTCCACGAGTTCGTTTGCCACATTTGCGTTTGAATCGCTGGCACGTTATGCTTCGTAACGCCAACGCTACGTAACGCATCATGCGAAACTGCGAAAAGTTAAACAAACTTGTCCACTCTTTAATTACAGTTTCGCTTTCTCTCTCTCTCTCTCTCTCTCTCTCTCTCTCTCTCTCTCTCTCTCCCTCTCTCTCTCTCTCGCTCTCTCTCTCTCTGGGGATTGAACCCATGATGGGCATGTTGTTAAGTCGTACGAGTTGACGACTGTACTATGAGACACATCACAGTGACATAGTCAGGACAAATTCCGAAACAAGCTATACTGTGATGATCAGAGGTGAGACTCAACTAGTTGGTGTGACCATCACATGCTTGATGACATTTTGTGCAAGCAACTCCTGGTCCTGGTCCTGGTCGCGACATTTTCTGTCGGTGATCATCACGATGATCATGGGAGATATGCGGTGCGTGCGAGTGGTTCTAAGAAACATAACCATGTTTTCTCGCTCTGTTAGACCCGACAGATAATCAAAACAGAGATAGCGAAAAAGCATGCTCATTTTGTTGCTTGAGCCTACACCCCAAGTACATTCCAAGTGACCAAGTGAGTGATCAAGAGTTGGGTGCTAAACAAAATGTCACCAAGCATGTGATTGGTGGCTCAACTGTTTGAGTCTTACCTCCCATCATCTCAGTTGTATACGTGAGCTGGCTTGAGCTTCGTTTCATTCATGAGTGTTGGTGACTTAAATAGTGGAATTCAGCAGCACTGTTCACAGTCAGAAAAAGTCATGATTATGCACTCGGAATCTCGTGATGCTAATGACATTTTGCAGCACTGATACCAACAATATATTCAAAAAAAAAAAAAGAAAAAGATGTGTAAACCGTGAATAGATCCAATTGAACTCCAACCCACTCATCGCTCACTCATTACCCTTGGGTTTCTCGCACATCTCTAACCTCTGGGAGATCGGAAAGCCGTGTGATGGAGGGTGCCGATAAAGCATGCGAAAAATGCAAGCGCACAACAAAACGGGAATGGGAGTGTGTGTGGTAAGGCACAGCAATACGTACGGTGGCCGGACTGCTTTGGACGGGCGGTGGTGCGGCGGTGCCCGACTGTCCGTCCCTTGCCGTGCGGTTGCCGCCGCGGCGCTACCTTCAACGTTCCCGTTGAGGCTGTGGGAGGCAATGGCACTGCTGGCACTACCGGTTCCACCGGTTCTGGCTCGGTTGCTGTCCGGCCGACCCGCTGCATTCCCTTCCGCCTGCCGCACTAGCGGCGATTGGTGGTGATGGTGATGGTGGTGGTGCTGCTGCTGCTGCTGTTGCTGCTGCTGCGCCACTTTAATGCTTCCACTCCTTACGCGCAAAAATGGAGCGTTTTAGGGAAGTACAAGGGATGGTTGTTAGTATGAGAGAGAGAGAGAGAGATAGAGAGAGAAAGAGAAAGAAAGCGCACGCCATTTACAGCAAGCAAAGGTAAAAGGGAAGATGCGATGAAGAATGCTCACAATTTTACACCAAGCCTAAATCACTAAAGAGTCGCACAAACAACCAAAAGCCAACCCGGTACATGACCACCCCCGAGAACACTAGCAAGTCGTACGGTGCAAAAAGGAAGCGTGCTAAAAAGGGGGAAAGAGAAACCAAATAAAAATGTGTTAAGCAAATGAAGAACACGTTAAATGTGAAATTAAAAATGTAAATGAAAAGGATACGAACGAAAACACAGCACGAGGACGGTGCTAAAAAATAAAATAAAAATAAAACAAACAAACAAAAAGCGTTGAATGTTAGTTGGCGTTAAAGCGCCTTACTATAAGGCGTGATGCGTTAGGGGGTGGTGGTTGGGCGCGCCTACAACGATTTTGCGTACGAAGAAGAGGAGTGATGGGAGAAGCAGCGCGGGTTACACCGCCTCATACCTTTGCTGCAGGAAGCCAGCGGCCGTTGGCACGCGGCGCCGTCGCGCCGCTTTGATCGAGTTCAGCTGGTCACCTTGCGACGCGCTGCGCGAAACGGAGGAAACAAAAAGTTTCGATTAGAGCGTGTTAGGGGAGGGGGGGGGGGAGGAAAGAGAGAGAGCCACTTACTCTTGCGATGCCGTGCGCTGATGGTGAGCCGCCTGTGTACCGGTGAGCGATGTCACCACGATCACTTCCGTCTGCCGACCGTGCACCGTTTGCCGGCCGGTGTTTGTTAACTTGGTGCGTCCACCGTGTGCCCTGATGCGGGAGAGGTGAGGTGAAAAAAAATGATATTAGTAAAACCGGTGTGAGCAAAAAACAATCCTAAGCTCGTTAAAAAAAAACTGTTTCTTATCAATTTTGATGCGTGACGTAACTCACGGACGAGCCACTTACTTTTGCGAGCCAGCACGGTGCTGCAGGTGGGGCGGGGCGGCACTGACGGCTAGCGGGGGTACGATCGCGTCCGTCGTCCGGTGACCGTGCGCGACCGCCGTCGCCTGCCGGCCGGTCGCCGCGTGCAGCGCGCCGGTGCGACTCCCCCCGTGCGCCCGGTTCGCCAACAGGTACGCGGAGGACAGCAGCTTGGTGGCGGTCACCTTCTTCGCCCGGGCAGTCTTGAAGTGAAGGGTATTATTGTTGTACTGGTTAGCAGCTGCCGCTTCCATGCGTTCGATCTGCCGCTCGCTCTCATCGCTGAGCCGCATCGTGTCTACCTGCTGTGATATGCCCCGCACGTGCTCGTGCAGCAACACCGCCTCCACCTCCTGCTCCTCCTCCTCTTCCTCTTCATCTTCATCCTCCTCCTCATCCTCCTGCACTTCCCCTACTCGTCCACTTCCTTCTTCCTCTTCCTCTTCCTCCTCTTCCTCCTCCTCGTCATCATCTTCCACCTGCGCAGCAGTAGCGTTGGTGGTGCTGCTGTTAGTGATGGTGGTGCTGTTTGTCCCACTCCAGCCCTGCTGCAGGCTGTAGATGCCGTACGTGTGCCGCTCCGGCGTGTGGTGCGGGTAGTACTGGCGGAACTGGTTGCCCGCGTTCAGCAGCTCCGTCTGCTTCGTCTTCAGCCACAGCTGCTGCTGGCCGATTACCGAGCCAGGGCGGCACACGCGCAACCAGGCGATCGCTTCCGCCGCGGTAAACCGGTAGTGCTTGATCAGGTACGCACCGATCAGGGTGCCGGTACGGCCCAGTCCAGCTGTAAACAGAAAAAAACGGGTCCATTAGAGATGGAGCACAAGAGCACACGCATATCACAATACAGTTGGTGAGAACTAGAGATGTGCCCCAAGAACCAGAACCGTACGATACATTCAGTTCATTCGAAAGAACGAACGACAATGGTTCATCGGTTCTCTATAAATCGTAATGCACAGAGTTGTTTACTAAAAGAATGTCCTACCCGTCGAAATAACGATCGTCCTGCTCTACCAAATAATGTTCAAGATGTAATAAAGTAATTATATTCTTCTTGAGAAATTAAACCATTTTTCACCAACTGCAATGAACGGATGAATCGCGATTCACGTTCAGCTCATGTGAAGGAAAGAACTAGTACGTTTACGTTCATGAAAATGAACCGAATTGGCCAAACAGAGTGAGGACGATAAGGAGCAACCTACAGTAGCGTACCTTCCGGGTAGCTCTTTCAGCGGGTGTTCCTCAGGGGAGCATTTTGAGACCTCTCCTCTATCTACTGTACTCGGTTATGTTCTTAACTCTTCCAAATGGTACCGATTTAGTGGTGGGAGTTCGGAATCGGACCTAAACGAATTCGATTCCGTGTTCAGAATCAATTCCGGAGCCGACTTTGATGCTGGAATCGCTTCCGAATCGACTTTGAACTGGGAATCGCAATTTGCTCCAAAAACGGAATGGATCGGTAACAAGTAAATTGGAATACTTTGCAGCTATCAATACGTAGCATCATTGAACCCAAAGGCTTATTTGTATGGAGGTGCCGGAACCGACTCTGATTTCGAAGCCGATTCCAATTCCAGAGCAGATTTCAATTTCGCAACCAGGTCCGGAACCAGTTCCGGGACCGATATCGGAACCAGTTCCGGAACAATTTCCGATACCGACGCCGATTCTGGTTCCCAAAACTGATTCCGAACCTACTATCCAGATTCGATTCCAGAAAACTTTGGAGCTAGACGGAACCGAATCAGACGAGAGCTTCATTTTCCCCATCACTACACCGATTTGTTCCTGCTTGCAGACGACACTGCGGCGACAACAAAGCACAGAGCATCCCCGAACATCATTCTGGATTACGCTGCCCGATGGAGGATCCGCATGAACAACAACAAGACGCAGGCTATGATGATCCCACATCACCTCAAACGAGAGCTCATTCAGCCATCATCAAGCCATCATCTGGTTGCAGGTGGTAAAACGATTCCGTCGCTTCAAAAGGTGACCTTGGACGCACAATCGCCAACAAACCCCTCATCCATCGATACAGCAAGGAGCTTGCTGCAAAGCACCTCATTTTGTTCGACAAGCTTTATCTAAGGTTAAGTTAAGCTTTTTCTATTGTTGCCTGGCCAAAAGTTACCTTTGCAGTGGACGGCCACGGCACCGCCGGTTGACTCGCAGATCTTCAGGAACTGCTGCAGTATGTCGTCGTCCGGATTGCTGCCGTCCGGGAAGATCAGATCGTGATGCTGGAAGCCCGCCTCGGTGAACGCCTTCGCGTCGTACTTGCGCATGTTGAGGCGCACCACTGTCGTGACGTGGTTGCGCCGGAAGTACTCCAGGTAGGCGTCCGGCCCGAGCACGGCCACCCCGTTCGCGACGTGCGTCTGGCAGTGCGGGCCGCAGAACGCGAGAAACTTGCCCGGCACGATCCAGTTCAGGTCGCCGTTGTCCACCCGCTCGTAGTGCTCGTACGCGGCGTGATCGAAGTCCTGGAAGTTGAAGAAGTTGCGTTGGTGCGCTTTCAGCACCCCGCCGAAGCAATCCTTGAGCGACAGGTAGCGCAGCTCGGTCTGGGACGCGTCGCAGTACTTGGTGCCGCCCGCGTGCTTCAGCACGGGCGCGAGCGCCTTCATCGCGCTCTGCACCGTCGCGTGCAGGTAGATGATGCTGTAGCACCCGATCAGGAACGCGGCGTTCAGTATCTTCTTCGGGTCCTTCGCCGTGTAGTGGATGAGGTTTTTGTTCGCCAGCTCGTCCTTGCGCAGCTCCTGGTTGAGCCGCTCGCAGTACCGGTACAGCATCGCGAGATTCAGCGGCCCAAAGTCGCGGTAAAAGTTTTCGTACACCAGCTGCTCGTCCGCGGTGAAGTAGAACGATTTTTCCGTCTGCCGCAGGCAGCCGTCCCGCGCCATTATCGCCAGATAGAGGCGACCTAAGAAAAAACAGGAACAGAAGCGCACAGGGAAGGTTTAGCGGAAATGGTACAGATCTGGGAGAGGGGGGGGGGGGAGGGGTGCTACTTACAGTTGAGGATGGGTGCTACCGCCTCCATTGCACCGTTTGGCTCTAGCTCACTGTCTGCTGCAAGGTCGTCCTCGCTCGAGCTAAACATCTCCGGAACCGGATTGCGATTGTGCCTTGCCATTACCGTCAAACATTGAGCGGCATTGGAGGAGGTCGGTTGCTTGGAGTGGTGAGGAGATGGGGCTTATGGCTGATGGTTGATGACCACAAACGTCCAATGGCGGGACTGTGGGCGATTGACAGGAGGGTATGAGTGTTGCTAAACGATGGCGGCGCGGGCTCCCTATGGCCCAAAAACACTTTTTTAAATACTACAAATGACACTAAAACTCCCGTAGTGATCCCAGATTTTCACACATCCCAATTCCCCAATTCGTGGATGAATAATTGAATGCATTATAAGGAAAATCCCGGTTTTCAACTACCCATCTCCCAACCTTTGCTTTCAATTTTATTTAATTTCCCTTTCCCATTACTTCCCCTTCCGTTTGACAGAGCGGCAACGTGTTGGCGTAGTTACTTACACACCGTTTTGCACGTTGCATGTTTGTTTGTTTTGTGACGAAAAAATAATAACCCAAAATACGTACGAACAGACAACCCGTTAAAAAAACGTTGTAAGATTGCAACATTCATTTTAGAAATGTTGCTATTGACAGAGAGATGGCGGTAGCGTGCGTTCGTGCATTGTTCGTGCAATGCCGTGTTAAAAACGCGTCTGTATTGTTTGTAGCACACGAAACGACAGATCGTAGGAAAAAATACTCAAAAATTGAAAACTAAATATACATAGGAAATAAAAATGTTGCATTATGCAACTTATCAAATAAAATGTTGCAAATCGAACATACTTAGGATGATAACTGTGTGAACAGAGCAGTATTGACGGCAACTGAAAGGAAAACAGAGAGAAGAGAAGAACATGGTAATTACGATTTTTTTTAATTTTTTCATACCAATAGTGTTGTGTGCGTGTGTGTGTGTGTGTTTATTTTTTTTTAATTTACATTATCATTATTGTACGTCAGGTTTCGAGTTTCTATATCGTTTAAGTCTTTCTATTCAAGAGTGTATGGGGCTGCGATCGAGAGTGATTTTTTCTTTTTATTTTTAAAAAGTAACGATTTACGACCTTCAACTATTATGCAAAAGCACAGTTTTCCCAGCGCAATGAACGAATGGACAAATTCGTGCCATTTCAAATGATCCGATCGTAACAGAAAAACACTTCAGCCGAATAAGTATTGACTTGAGATAAGTATCAGAAAACATTAGCAGAGAAATAGTAAACATTCTTCTACATATCTTCTTATATTCTTTTTAATTGTTCTTTTTAAAGTAGCAATCAGTCTAACTCAAGATATCGCAAGAAACGTAAAACTCTTGACCATTTCACATCAAATATGATCTAATATTATTTTGCAAACCTAAACAAATACAAAACACAATTATAAAACTTAAAGCTAACGGTTTTGCATAAATCAATAATCGCTTCTTAAAACAATTCTCCGAGAGGAATCTATGCAACGTTTATAATTATTTGTTCCAAAAATAAAATTAAACTACCTTCCTTGTTGGTCTTACAGGGTTTTCGAGGATTATATAGACATGTTCAGCGAGTTTTAGATTCGTTCAGGCATATAATAGACTCTTTCAGCGAGATTTAGAATTGTTCGGAAGTAGGCGTAGACATGTTCAGCGATTCTGTAGAGCTGTCATTTGTTTTGTTTACACACTGTGCCGCAGGGTTCAATTTTTCATTCTTAAAAGTCCTAAAAGTAGCTAATAATCATTTCCCAAGCTGTTTAATACATAAATTAGTTGAAAAAAGCTTATTTTTTCGAAAACTGTTTGTTTACCTCCTGATGAGAATGATCCAAGCGCAGTCCAAGGGGTACGAAAGTGACAGCTCTACAGTATAACCGAACATGTCTACGCCTACTTCCGAACAATTCTATATCTCGCTGAAAGAATCTATTATATGCCTGAACGAATCTACAACTCGCTGAACATGTCTATATAATCCTCGAAAACCCTGTAATTTGCATCTTATACAAACATAATTTCCTCCCAACGATGCATTTTTATTAGTTAAACCTTTCTTTTCAATCGAAAGGGCAAGCTTCAAGTGAATCTGACTTCTTTGGAAACATTCACCCCTTTTTGTCGGCAAATCTGTTGGTATCTTTGGCTCGGGTCAATGAACGTGTTGCGGCAAGATGTGTGCAAACACGTTCACAGATGTTTTTATTTATTGAAAAAAAAAAACTGTGCACATGTATTAGACCTTATAGAACAGTTAACCTTTTAAGGGGGGGAAGGGTGTCCATTTTGGCTTTCGTTTTGGTTTGGCAAATGCGGCTACAAACATGGTTCGCGGACAACACATTATACACGAAACAAGTTCGATTCGTTTCCCATGCGAAGGAAAAACTGTTCCCGCGACACGAATTTGACATTCCGTGCCCCCCGAATTGGCAACAAACCGGTCTCGGAACGAGTTATCATAGAGACCCGAAGGGGTCTTAGTTCAACAAGTCTTTTATATGTACGGCAACAACACCAAAAAAAACCCGTGGGAGAAAGATGGACAGAAGTGGGGACGCAAAAAAAAGAAAGAAAAAAAAGGACGCCATGACACTAGGCACCCCCATTTCCCTTACTGCACCAATTTATGCGCTCTTTTTCGTTAATCGCGAACTACCCACACAAACACACACACACACCCACACATACGCACACGGAACCAAATTTCTTGACACGCGCGCCACTTTACGGTCCCATTTTTCGCTTTCTTCCCAACTCCAACTCCAAAATTACATTCCTGAAAACTCGCAACACCAACGGTGAGTGGGCGCTAGTTGGGGTAGCGTGGGAGGGAAGAGGAAGGGGGGGGGGGTAAGAACGCCTTCACGAAACACCTTTTTCGGTCCGAAATGACGATGCTATTACGCACTTGCGGCCCACGCTTTCGGGGTTAGCAAAGTTTTCACTAAACGGGTTACGGTGTGGGTGCGGGAGGAGTGGGGTTGGGAAAATTGTGTTACTTTACCTACTTTGGATTTTCTTGTTTTTTCCGCTACCAAACGGAGACAGCTTCGATTGACCGACTGACTGACTGAAAGAATTCACAGTTTGTGTTCCAGCTGCCACGCAAATGTCAAGTGCGCGGGTGCCCGGATAAGCGGATGGGGCGAAATAGGCAGTGCCTCTCAACTGGCCGGTTTGATTCCAGGTCTCTGCAAGCGTTGCGCGAACGTTTGTTGCCAAATTTGATTTGATACTGCGAAATAGGATTCTACCTTGAATATGATTCTAAGATATTTTTTTTTCACTATTAAACGATATTTGTTGCCATGGACAATGCATACGTTATATCAGTAAAATTTAAGCAAACTGGTTATTATCCTAGCAGAATACCGTTCGTGAAAAGTGAACCAAATTCAAGCTGCTGACAGCATTCCCAAGTGCCACAAATCCACTAAACGACCACTTCTAAACTTCTTCTAAACAGTTTAGCAGACGGCAAACGACTCATGCATTCTAAAAATAGCGAAAAAGCTGGTGGCGCTCTCTGTTGGTGGGATACCCCAACCAGTTGAGCTTCATCGCTTGAAGGAGAGCTTTCTCATTTCCTCTGTACTGTGGTATGGTTTCACATTGAAGTTATGCATCGCTAGAACTAGAACGGCGATACGTTTGTTTAAATACTAAACTCCAACGGAAACCCCCAGCACTGAAGAAAGTGAGATTTGAGTAATGGTCGTTGGTGTTGATACCCACGTATCTGACCACAGGACTATTCATATAGATTTTTGCTCGGAAAGTTAGAAGGCTATATAGGTCATGATAAGATGAAACACATTGCAAGAAAAGGATAGCAATATAATAATCAGTTTTAATACGCCATCTATTGATCAAACCAATGAAGCTGTGGAGCTTTCATTTTTTTCTATGGATATTCAATTTTCCAGTCGTTTAAGCTTAATCTGTGGCGCTTGGGTTGAGGTTTGCGCTAGATTTTGCTCAACATGTTAAAGTTTCAACTGCATGAAAGAGAATATGATGATGATGATGATGATGATGATAAGTCCCACCTCTTACCCCAACACAGGTTTGAGAAGGACGGAAATATCTTTACGATAATATTACTCTAATATGCATTCATTTCTGAGCAGGGTCGATGGACAACTCTTCCCAGCTGTATTTAACCACACGACTATTCTTATTGATTTTTGCTCGAAAAGTTAGAAGGGTGTATACTATTGGTGGGTCATACGATTCATTTCACGACCCGATCCGGAGTCGGGTGCGAGCCAGCCGGAATCGATTCCGACCCGTGGGTGCAGCGGGTGCACCAAGTGGGAGTCGGAACCAAATTCGACCCGCGGGTGCAACGACTTCGGGTCGACCCGAATTATGGGTAGGTGCGAGAAAGCATAAGCAACTCCGACCCGTTGGTGCAACGAGTTCGGGTCAGGTCGGGTCAGTCCAACCCGCGGGTGCAACGAGTTTGGGTGGACCCGAATGATGAGTTAGTGCAAGAAAGCATAAGCCATTCCGACCCGTTGGTGCAGCATGTTCGGGTCGGGTATCGAGCCAACGGGTCGGAGTCGCTTATGCTTTCTCGCACCTACTCATCAGTCGGGTCGACTGGAACTCACTGCACCCGCGGGTCGGAATGAACCCATCTTGGGCCGACCCGACCCGAACTCGTTGCACCAACAGGTAGGAGTAATTTATGCTTTATTGCACCTACCAGAGTCGTCCCAAGCGCCACAGATTAAGCCTAAACGACTGGAAAATTGAATATCCATAGAAAAAAAATGAAAGCTACATAGCTTCATTGGTTTGATCAATAGATGGCGTGCGTGTATTAAACTGATTATTATATTACTATCCTTTTCTTGCAATGTGTTTCGACAAGTTTCATCTTATCATAACCTATATAGCCTTCTAACTTTTCGAGCAAAAATCTATATAAATGGTCGTGTGGTCAGATACGTGGGTATTAACACCAACGACCATTACTCAAATCTCACTTTCTTCAGTGCTGGGGGTTTCCGTTGGAGTTTAGTATTTAAACAAACGTATCGCCGTTCTAGTTCTAGCGATGCATAACTTCAATGCGAAACCATACAACAGTACAGAGGAAATGATAAAGCTCTCCTACAAGCGATGAAGCTCAACTAGTTGGGGTATCCCACCAACAGAGAGCGCAGCGCCACCAGCTTTTTCGCTATTTTTAGAATGCATGAGTCGTTTGCCGTCTACTAAACGAAGTCTTTCTATATTCCGTTTAGGTAGAGAGTTTGAGTCGTTTAGAACACGTTTAATGGTCGTTTAGTGGATTTGTGACATTTGGGAAGGACTGACTATCTGGCTGCGTGGCACTGAATTAAGTCTCGAATGCCTATATAGGCCGTCCTATCTACATAGGCCGCTACGCCAAAGAGCGTTTCTACATACACCGAGAAAGCAGCTGAGAAAATAACTGACAGCATGCTTTGACAGCGAGTGACAGCATTTTCGATGAGAGAAATCTCCTCAGCATGCAAAGAACGATGGAGCTGAGAAAAAAAAATAAATTGGCAGTTTATAGCGTACGATCAATTATAGTTTGCATTTTTGCAGTCTAATAATCGTAGAAATATTATTGAAAAATAAAAGAAACTTTTTTGAGTTCATTTTAGCGATTAAAATGGATTTTTTTAACATCATTTTAAAAAGCTCATCTCGGCGCTTTTCAGAGCTTCTACACACACCGGCGAGAGAAACCGATTGTCAATACTCTCACAGCCATCTATCACCAGCAGTCTTGGTGTATGTAGAAACGCTCAAACAGAAAAAGAGTAGAAGAATTATTTTTCACAAACTCGCACTAAACTAAAACTATCTCGCTCACAAACTGCTCGAATTTGCTTGGCGGATAGCTACACTGCCGGCACAAGTTGTTTTAAAGTCTACAACAATTATCCGCAGTACGTGACACTCGATATACGCGAATTCGCAGTATGCGAATCCTCTAAGTTTCATGTGGTTTTTGCAAATACTTTAATCCTTTGAACTATTTTATGCTCTTTTTGAATTTCTGTAATGTTCTTTATGCATTTTGCATTAAATTTTTGAAAAAGATGCCTGTTTTATAACAAAAAACTTAAATGCAAAACTCTGTGGCGATATTTTTCAACCCTCGAACCGATAGTGTAAACTATTTTTCCATAGGAATCCGCTATACGCGAAAACGAGATACGCTATTGCGCTCGGTCCCGTACGATAGCGTATATCGGATAATGACTGTATTCCAGAGTTATGCGGTTATCGACTTTCGTGGTTTTCTAAATTTGACAGATCAAATGTCAAATCAGTATACCCAGTAAGACAGCCTTCTGTTAATTTACCCATTCGAGCAGTTTTGTGTCTGTCATAACAGTAATTTAAGAGCAATTTAGCGGTACGAGGTGTTGTTGTTTGTTGTCAGTAAAAAGATATAAATTAGACCAAAATGAGTATTGTTTTAATGATATTTTAGTGGAAGAAGACGTCGGCGGTGTGTTTAAAACTGTAAAATGTAAAAAACAGCCGAGAAATAGTGTTTATTAGTGCTATTTGTGCACCACCTTCTCCGGGTGAAGTGGCTGTTCAAGTCGAGTTTGCTATAAAAAATTCATTGTAACCGTTTGTAAAAGTTAAGGAAAATGATCGAATATAACCAGTAAACTGTAATATAATAAATTTCGTGTTATTTATTAACAATTTAGCCGAAAAACATATAAACAAAATAGAGGAAGGAATAGGATCTGTCAAAACTGCTCGAATGGGTAAATTAACGACTGCTAATTTACCATTAAATTACTCTTAAATTACCGCTAATTTAGCGGTAAGATAGGGGTAAATTAAGTCCGATTTGTCTGACTGGGTAAATTGCTTCAGAGCGTTTCTACATACACCGAGAATGCGGCTGAGAAATTAACTGACAGCATGCTTTGACAGCGACTGACAGCATTTTCGGTGAGAGAATTCTCCTCGGCATGCAAAGAACGATGGAACTGAGAAAAAATTGAATTGGCAGTTTATAGCGATCGATCAATTATAGTTTGCATTTTTGCCGTCTAATAATCGTAGAAATATTATTAAAACTTTTTTGATTTCATTTTAGCGATTAAAATGGATTTTTTGAACATCATTTTAAAAAGCTCATCTCGGCGCTTTTCAGAGCTTCTACACACACCAGCGTGAGAAACCGGTTGTCAATTCTCTCACAGCCATCTCTCAGCTGCAGTCTCGGTGTATGTAGAAACGCTCTCAAAATCTGTCCACTGCAGTAAAAAATACATTTTTGCTAATAAATTTTATGTGCTAGAATATTCTGCATGAATCGCATTTATTAGTGATAAAGTGTATAAAAGTACTAAATTGAACACACATTCCGAGTATCCAATTGTATTTTGGTCGAAAACCGTGAAATTCGACCTGCGCGGATATTCGAGATAGGCCCGTGTCTGTGCTCCATCGCATGCGATTTTATCGCACGTGCCGTCAAACGCTTTTTCGTATAATATTACGATTATTTGGATGATTTTAATAACATAACGACTATGAAAAATTAAGTTGAGATTGTTCCTACAAAACACCACACATTTAGTTTGACAGATAAAATCGGATGCGGCGTCCGACGAAATCAAATTTTTTTTATTCCATCGTACGACGAAATCGCACTTCCGACGTTATCTGTCAAATCTCATATAAAATTTTGACAGGCCTTCCGATAAAATCGCATCCGATGGAGCACAGACACGGGCCTTACGCGGATTCCTCGGGAACGCACAAACCGCGTATCGCGGGCACATACTGCACTAACCGGATAATCGAGGCGGAGCTGCACCTGTGACGTCACGGTATGCGCTACAAAACCGGCGAGTTCGTATGACAGATACAGTGATGCACACAGCAGGCGAAATTGTCCAACCCACTTGACGGCGGCCGCCTACAGCCAAAACAATCCGCTGTCAAAACCACACACACACACACACACACACACAGACACGCTCACAGGTGATTTCGTGTTGATGCGAAATTAGTGCAACTTTATGTAAGCTCGTCGTTCCAGTGCGGCGTTTTTATTTGCAATTTTGTACTCACTATCGTTGACCCTACCATTCCCCGTTTCCTGCTCTCTCGCCGTAGTCAGCCGGAACCGAAACGCAGCGCAGATCAAACCCACTCACCAACGCCCATCAACACCGCAAACGCAGCAGCACATCGAACGATGGCACCAGCAGCAACGGCCGCCCCGGTCGTCGATCTGTCGACGGAGGAGCTGGACTGGATACAGATGCGGAAGGACTTTTCCGGCGTGCACGCGGAAACGACCAAGGAGAAGATGGCGCGCAAGATCAACGAGAACCCGCTGGTGCCGATCGGGTGCGCCGCCACGCTGACCGCGCTCGGCTTCGGGCTGTGGAACTTCCGCCAGGGCCGGTCCCAGATGTCGCAGTACATGATGCGGGCGCGCATCCTGGCCCAGGGCTTCACCGTGATTGCGCTCATCATTGGCGTGGGCATGACGTACGGTAGCAAGGAGCCGGCGGCAAAGAAGTAGACTCCCGGATTTGTTTGTTTTGTACCAAAATTTGTTCGCTTGTAATTTTAATCTGATTGGAATAGAGATGCGGGTGGGAGCAGGGTGCAGGGTGGTGATGGGGCGAGCGGTGGCCCAATGCATTTGCACCACCTCGTAGGTGACCGTTCGGCCCCATCCCCCACCCCCCTCTTTCTCTCCCCCGCTTATGCAACCCGCAGTCGGCGGGGCCAGGGCTAGCTAAATTGAGCCGAGTCTGTCTTCCGTCACTTCGTCGTAGGTGTCGATGTGCGGTGGGTCCGGCGGCCCGAACCCGTCGCCGTCGGCCGGCTTGAGCCACACCAGCCCGTCCGCACCGAGCCGCATACATTCGAAATGCAGTATCAGCAGCGGGTTGGCCCACACGCGCGCCTCCACGTCCAGGCAGAGGTGCAGGTTCTGGCGGGGCGTGTAGACGTCGAACAGGCGCAGGCAGAGGTTCGCGTTCAGCGGCACGTACGGGATCGGCACCGGCAGACAGAGCGGGGGCGGATTCTTGGCCGACAGGGAGCTGCGGTAGATCGGTTCCGCGTCCATCAGCACCTCCAGATCGATCGCGAACTCGTACGGCACGTACGTGAAGGCGGAACAGACTGGGCGGGAGAGGGAAAAAGAGACCGAATAATGGTGCTAAAAAAAAACAATGCCATGGTTCAGCATACTTACACAGCCGATCGAACTCCAGCCGCTCCATGCGCAGCCCGGCGCAGCACGTGCACGTGAGGTCGGCGCACTCGCACCGATTGTCCCGGATCGCGAACTTGGGCCGGTTCGGGCCAAACGTGCCCAGCGAAACGGTCGGATATTTGAACGTGCGGTTGGTGCGCACGCTGTAAAACTCGACGTCGATGCGGCGGCTCTCGTTGGCGGGCAGGGCCACGTGCGACCCGACCCCTAGCGCACCGATCAGCAGGATGGCGATACACCCGCACCGGCTCATTCTTCCAACACTTCGAATGGATTCGAACACCCAAACACCGCCGAACCTGTTCGCTGTTGCAGCAAGACGACGGTACGCAGTGCGGCTTGGTTCAGGAAGCAAATAGCTAAAAGACACGAGACGCTCGTTTTTGTCCGCCCAACTGTCGTGCAGGGTGTTCTTTTGTTGCTGTTGTTGTTGTCTCTCTCGTTTGGTTTTTGGTTTCGATAATGGTATGCATGGAGAGTCGGGTGAATAATTGAATTTCATATTAGGCTGAGCCCGCATGCACAAGCACCGCGGCATCATTCGGGGGAAGATAAACCGGTAATTTCGTTGTGGGTGCCTTTTTTTCTCTCTCTTTCTTCTTTACAGATCCCACGATACTGCTGTTTATGACGTATGGGCGATGTTTTTGCTACTCCCCCTTCCCAAAAAAGGCCATCTAACGAAACCTCATTAACTGGCTGCGAACACGAACCATGGAAAATAAAACTAAAATCGATTAAATATTTTGGGTCACCAGGCGGATGCATCAGGTTGGAGTTTGAACTCAAACATGAACTTGTGTTAATCAGACGCAAGTATCAACTTGATCTCTTCGAATGAAAGTATCCAATGGAATAGAGCCATCTCGAAATCTTTCTTTGTACCGATGGAAGAAACCCCATGTTAACTTTAATTGTTTGATTTTGCAACGACACTATTTAATTTGGATGGAATGGTTACAGGGCTACGCAACGAAATCTCAAATATCCCCTTTAATCTGAGGTGTGCACCAAAATGCCTAACGGATCCCAAAAAAAAAGTTCATTAGTTGACCTGTTACTGAAACTGAGTTCCTACCGGTCCTGGTACTGATGCTAAAAACCTTACCGTACCTGAAAGCGATCACGAACCCATAACGGTTCTGGAATTGAAACAGAACCTATCCCGGCTCTGCAACTGATCCTGAACCCTTATCGGCCCTTTTGACGGAGCCTGGAGCCCTTCCGACTATTGAAAGAAATTTATTCCTGCCCTGGAACCGATTCCGTTCCTATCCCGACCCATTAACTGATTCCCGTATATGTGCTGCGTAGCAATTGACGTAGAAATCAAGCGTACGAATTCTATGCAGCAAACAGCGTAGGACTTATAGATCAATTTTTAAAGAAAAATGGTTGGCGAGATATTTGTTTGGCTGGACAAACTTATTAGGTCGGTCCGTTGGTACATTGGCCCATCATGAGTTCAAACCCCGTATGGACCGTGCTTCTCCAACATACGTGCTGTCCATGCCATGGGTAAGCTTTCCTTGTGTTTACATTAGTTCCTTCGATCCTTTCAAACCCATCGAACCGAGCGAACTCCATTCCCGCTAGCAATAGAAAACTCATCCATCGAACCCAGCGAACCGTAAGCTCGATACAATTTTGACAGTAGTTCGATGGGTTCGCTACGGTGTTGAAAAAACGGATCAAACCATTCCCAAATAGCCAGCTCGAACTCCATAGCTGATTTGAGGCTGTTTAGCGAAAAATCGTTCTAATATCGAACTTTGTGGGTATTTAAGAGATGAAACGGTACTTGGTGGAACCATAAAGCTTGTTAGCAAGCACACGGTACTCTTTGAAACTTTGCGGCTGATTAGCACTATGTGTAAGGGTTGACCATGGAACTTTAAGGCTTGTTAAGAACGTATACCGAACTTGGTGGATCTTTTTAATGCATGATATCGGTACCCCAAGAGCCACAAATCCACTAAACGACCACTAAACGGCTTTTAAACGACTCAAGTTCTCTACCTAAACGGAATATAGAAAGACTTCGTTTAGCAGACGGCAAACGACTCATGCATTCTAAAAATAGCAAAAAAGCTGTTGGCGCTATCTGTTGGTGGGATACCCCAACCAGATGAGCTTCATCGCTTGGAGGAGAGCTTTCTCATTTCCTCTGTACTGTGGTATGGTTTCGCATTGAAGTTATGCATCGCTACAACTAGAACGGCGATACGATTGTTTAAATACTAAACTCCAACGGAAACCCCCAGCACTGAAGCAAGTGAGATTTGAGTAATGGTCGTTGGTGTTGATACCCACGTATCTGACCACACGACCATTCATATAGATTTTTGTTCGGAAAGTTAGAAGGCTATATAGGTCATGATAAGATGAAACTTGTCGAAACACATTGCAAGAAAAGGATAGCAATATAATGATGAGTTGTAATACGCCATCTATTGATGAAACCAATGAAGCTGTGGAGCTTTAATTTTGTTTCTAAGAATATTCAATTTTCCAGTCGTTTAGGCTTAATCTGTGGCACTTGGGTTGTATCTCGGGGACTACCTGTACCATAAAAAGTAATTAGTTTAAAAAATATACAGTCTGTTCCCGAGTTACGCGGTTTCTGCGTTCCCGACGAATCCGCGTAACTCGAATATCCGCGTAAGTCGAATTTCACGTTTTTTTACTGAAATTCTATTGAATACTCCGAGTTTTCGATTTAATGTAGTACTTTTATACACTTTATCATTTAATTGTTATGATTCGTGCAGAAAATTCTAATATTTCTTGCTTTTAAGCGGTTTAAATTTGTTAGCAAAAATGCAATTTATACCGATCTTGAAGCAAATTGTATTGATTTGACATTTAACCTGTCAAATTTAGAAAACCGTGTATCTCCGAATCCGCGTATGTCGAGAACCGTGTAACTCGGGAATAGACTGTATATTTCGTTCATTTCAAGTTCGCGAACCGCGTCCAAGTTCGCCCGGTGTAAACGCGGCTCCTGCGGCGGCTGACAGCGATGCGATCCGATCCGATCCCCATGGAACCGAACCGTTCCGACAAGGCGGCCGGATCGCATCGTACGCCATCCCGGCCAACGGGCAGAAGCAAGAAAAGGAAGAGAGCGAGAGAGAGAGAGATAGAGAGAGAAAGAGAGAGAGAGAGAGAGAGAGATAGCAGAGCAAAACCGTCGCTCCGAAATCGTTCCAGGAATCTCAAGATGGCGATCTGCCGTGACGGGTAACAGAAGCGGTGCCGTGTGCGTTGTCGTCGTGTGCTTAGCTCCGCAGCCACTTGCCCAAGGAAACAGCAAAACGGTTCATTTTCCCACCCGGCCGCCCTAGTGCGTGGGCCCCAGAGTGCAGAGTCCAGCGGTTCACGAAGCGGTGTGTTTCCACTAGCAAAAGCGTTTTCCGTCGTGAGTGTGTCCCTATTTTTTGTATTTTCGTTTTAATGTGCTGACTGGTGCGCGGGGTGCGATGAGAAGCTGCACGTGTAATTTAACGCTTCGCCGTGCGAACGAACGTGCTCAGTAGGAAAGGAAGGGAGAGGTAGAGGGGGTGGGGAGGATATTTGAGCACTTTGGTGTTGTTTCGTGGGCCTTTTTTCTGTCCAAGGGCTGGTCGGTAGTGTAAAGTGCAACGGAATCGTGAACAGTACAGTGGATATTGTGTGCGTCTGCTGTGTGTGTGTGTGTGTATGTGCGGGAGAGAGAGTGTTTGTACGTGCGTCGTGTCCCTAAAGCTTGCGTCGGGGTTTAATCTCTGGCCCGTTTTGCTTCTCTTTTCGTAGCTTTTTTTAAATATATTTTCTTGCCTTTGAAAAAGAAAATTCCTATAAGAAAACAACAACTGCAAGCCTCAGAATCAGTCTGTATCGTCCCTTCCCTCCCCCCGCACAACACCACCCACCAAATTGGTGCTGGATTGCTGCCGCTCCTCCGCTAGTGATGATTTTGGGCTTTTTGTTGGTGTGTATTTTGGGGATTCGCACACACACACACACAGACACATCCATCCACACACCTTTGCGCAAACGTTGCGGTGTGTGAGGTTTCTTCGCCCCGCTGCTGCGGAAACTGCGGAAAATGTGCCTGGTATGTGTGCTGTGTGTGTGTCTCTGTCGTGCGTGTTGTGTTTGGCTTTTTGTGCATTTTACGACTTGTGTGGGTGGGTGAATTGTAATTTTGGCACAATGTTGCTCACTCCCCAATGGGATGCGTTTCTTTTTTTGGATGGGTTTTTGCTCGGTGCAAGTTAAAGTGTGTGCGCGTGTGTGTGTGTGCATCGCTTGTTCAATGGCTCCCGCTAATCCTTTTTGGTGGAGTTTTTTTTTATATATATTTCTTTGGTATGCACGAGAGAGAGAGAGAGAGAGAGAGAGAGAGAGAGAGAGAGAGAGAGAGAGAGAGAAATTGAACGAATGTGGAAGGTGTACAGAGAAGAAAAGGGTAGCAGAACAGGCGAGCCGTGCAATTGCAGCTCAAGCTAAAGCAAAGGAGCAACAGAGACAGCGAGACAATGGCTAGAAAGGTGTCTCTGTGTTCCTCGTGTGCGTGTGTGTGTGTGGACGAAAAATGGTTGCAAAGCAAAGTTTTTATTTTTTCAATCAAATGATAATCACGCAGCAAATGCATTCATTCAAAAAAAAAATCAGTTACAATTTCATCGACTGTGGGGGTTTCCCGTCTAGCGAGACTTCAACTCGTCGTCTCCGTTGTGTTTAATGTTCCCACAAGCTTCTCGTTACACTCGTTCTCTCTTTTCTCTCTCTCTTTTTATCCCTCTCTCCTTTCTCTCTCTCTTTCTCTCTCTCACACTTACATTTTATCTCCCTCTATCAACTACTTTCTCGCTATCTCCCTCTCCCATTCCTGCGTTATCCTTCATGATTTGAGGAGATTTCGTTTCGGTTGTGCTGCAATTTTGTGTTTGTCAAATTGTGTGAATAGAAGTAGACGCACAAAACACAAAAAAAAAAAACACACACACACACAGTTCTTGTGATGGACTTTGTGTGTTTGAAACCATTTTTCCGTTGATTGGCTTGTTGTTCGATGTTTCCACCACTGATCGATTATTGCTTTCGAGGCTGCTGGTGGGGAGATGCATCTTAACCCTTGCTTCCATCCACCCAAATCATCCGCTCAAGTGCACAGACACACACACACACAGAAGTGAGTAATTTGCATACGCTTTTGGCGAATTTTTCATTTTCAAGTGCATTCTTCAAAAAGCCAGCAAAAAAGGGAACTTCTTCCTCTCGCTCTCACCCACACGCCCCCTCATCTTCACACACATCACCTGCCTGTAAGGAATGTGCACACACACACAGCACTGTCCGGTTCCATTGGTGGATTTCGATGATGCATGTGTGTCTGTGTGTGTTTCTCGATTAATTAAAAAAAACAAATCAATTGTCAGAATTGTTTCACCCAAAAATGTCAGTAAATCGTAATTTTGTGTCTAATAAAAAAAACTAAACTCTCGTTCTTGCTGCTAAAATGAAATCCCTTTTGACCGATGTGTGTGTGTGTGTGCATTGATTCGCTGATTTCAAATGTTCAATAGCGTGTATGGTGGGTGTGTATTGGCTGGTCGGTCAGTTCCATTTCTGCCCCCCCCCCCCCCCCTAAGCTTTATCCATCCAGAAGCGTCTTTTATGTTCGTTATTCCACCATTCTCTCTCTCTCTCTCTCTCTCTCTCTCTCCAGTTTTTTTTTGTGTCCACCCCTGTTTTCCCAAATGGACAAACACCTTCACACACACAGGTCCACACGAAAGTATTTTTTCTCTTCTCAACACTTCTTCTCCTTCTTCTTCTGCTTCTGGTTCATTGTCTTCTTGCTTTTGCCGTGCCTTTGTAGGTATGTGTGTGTGTGTGTGTGTGTGTGCGTGTCTCGCCATGAGCATGAGCAGTTTCTGTCTCTTCCCATTTTGTTTCATCACTCCAGCACCACACACACACACACACATACACACAGAGAAACGTATAGAGCGGAAAAAAAACACAACACCTGAAGGAGTGGGAAAAGGAAAGGAAAGGCAAGATATAGCGCAAATGGCAAGCAAAAGACGGAGAGACCGAGAACAGGGGACCGACAAAAAGGGAAGAGAGAGAGAGAGAGAGAGAGAGAGAGAGAGAGAGAGAGAGAGAGAGAGAGAGAGAGAGAGAGAGAGCGATAAAGTGATTTTTGGGATGCTGCGATTTCCCGGAGACGGAGATTCAATTTCCATTAGATTCCAGCGCCCTTCACCCTTCCCCCCGTCCCATCCCAGCCCGTAAAAAGGAATGGCTGGCTGCGTGGCGCTCTCCTATACCTGTGTGTGTGTCTTGGGTTGGAAAGAACGTGTCGATGTACGAAGAAATTGGTTTGGCTGGAGAGAGAGAAAGAGAGACAGAGAGAGAGAGGGATGGTGGTGCTGGACACAGAAGACAACCTTTCCACCACCATCATCCCGGCGGGGCTTTATCTCAGCAAGCATCCATCGTGCTTTTCTGTGTGCGTGTGTATGTGTGTGTTGCTGCTCAGAGAATGCTTTTTAACGTAGGAATTTTTCCGCCTCCGAACACCAACCACCCCGGACGATCTTGTCCTCCCTGCCCTTTGGGAACTGGGTGTTCTTTCTCTGGGACATAGAGAGGGATAGAGTAAGAGAAAGAGAGAGAATGAGAGAGAGGGCCAAAATTTTAACCTATATGAAGCAAGTCAAACGAAAGGTTAATTTTGATGAAAATGATTTGTCATGATTTTGTCGCGGAAAAAAGGCGAGAAAGAGACAAGGCTCTGCAAAACTGTTTTGTAGCAATTGACAGATTTTGCACACCTTTTTTGAAGCAAAAACACACATACACACTTCAATGAAAAGCTGTCTGCTGTCGAAACTGTCTGACACAACAACGGAATTTTTGTTTGCAAACGAATCGTGCGTTTGTGTTTGTGTGCTTTCTTCTTCTTCTACGCTTTTCAAAACCCACATGCCTGCCTGTTTTTCGATTTGTGATTCCCTTCTGTTTTTTTGTTTAATTTTAGGCTAAAACGCACAGTGCACGCGACAGACAACGAATCTCTTCCAATCAACCTCGATAGAGAGAGAGAGAGAGAGCGAGAGAGAGAGAGAGAGAGAGCGAGTGAGACTCAGCCCGTGAGAAGGGGCTAGAGATTGAGAAACAAACAGAACAAAAAAAAGACACGAGAAAGAAACGGAAAACTGGGAAAGAATAAGAAGCACCCGTCCCGTGGAGCCCCGTTTGGATCGTTCAAGTCGTCAAGCAAGGGATTGTAAACGCGTGCCCGCAGCAGCAGCAGCAGCAGCCCCATTTGCGCGGTGTCCTGTCAAAACGACTGAAAACATACCTAAGTACACACACCCAGTCACAGCACACTCTCAATCACGTCCCAAAACCAGCGTGTGTGTGCGTGTGTGTGGTGTTGTGGGTGTCCCGGGAGGAGGGAGGCGCGTGCGCACACCAAACCCTGCCGCCGTGCTCCCCGTCGTTCGTGTGGCGGTGTTGTCCTCCGAAAAGAGAGAAGCGACACACACACGGGTGTGTAGGTGCGTGTGTGTGTGTGTGTGTGGTCCCGGTTTTTCACAATCAAACAGCAAGGCAAACCCTGTCCGCGATCAATCAAAGAGCCACACAGCCATCGGCGGTGCCAGTCGCGATCAACAACACACAGGACGACCGCGTTCCCGAAAAGGAGCCCACACCCCTCCACTCGCACTCATCCACCCACCCCCAACCCCCAAGTTTGCAGCTATCTGTGCGTGTGTACGTGTGTGTGAGTAGTGTGTACGTGTGACAAGCACAGGATGTGTTAGGCTTGGAATTGGTGCGTTGTTTGCCGCTTCAGTGTCCGTCATTACAGTGATTGTGTGATTAAGTGCTTGTGTGTGTGTGTGTGTGACGATGATCACACGGGAAGTGGCGGTGGAAGTGGTTGCTCGGTAAAGCAAAAAAAAATCCCCAAAAAAAAGAAAGAAGAAGCGAAACGGTGGTGTGTGTCCGCTGGGCGGCGGATTCTCCGTCGTGGGGTCAGTGTGTGCGTTGCGCGTGTGAAGAAAAGGTGGTGGGAGCGTTTTTTTGCCACAGCATCATGGCACCGGTGTCGCCGTGTGCAGCAGCGGCAGCAACATCCACACCATCGCGACCATACCGTTACTGTGGCTGGGCCCGTGCCGCTACCAGTGTTGCTGCTGTCTCGCTGCCGTGCCGCAGCAGTAAGACCTTGCGCCCGTCCTGTTGTTGAGCGGTGCTGATCTGCCACCCACACCCACCTCACTCCCACGAAATTTCGCCCTCCCACCTCACCCCACCCCTTGGCTGGGTGGCGGCTGCTCCACGGGAGTGTGTGTGTGCGTGCGTGTGCGTGAGTTTAGTGAGTGTGAGCAGGAGGGAGAGAAAGAGAGAGAGAGAGAGAGAGAGTGTGTGAAAGCATCAATCAAACATTCGGTGAGACGCCGTCCGAAAAGAAACCATTCTTTGAGTAGACACACACGCACCTACAAGGACTAATTTTGTGTGTGTGTGTGTGACCCCAGAGCGGAAGATCACATACCCTGTGACGTGGTGTGGTCCCGGTCGAGTGATCCATCCCGGGAAAGCGAAAAGCAAGAGCCGGGCGGGCAACAGGACGACGACGAGCCACAGTAGTTACCCGTGAACGCCGCGTGCGCGTGTGTGCTCGAACCGCCCCGCCCCTGGAACACGAAATATGGAGCGGTTTCTGTCGCTGCTACTGCTGTGCTACGCTCTGTACCAGAAGTTCGATGGCGTCGTCAGCGATCAGGGTGAGTTGACCATCACAGCCCCGTACAGACACAGTCACCGGTATTGTCCCCGAGGGAGGGGGGAAGGATAATCTCTTTAAATGTTTAAATTTTCTCTTCTTCTTGAGGCTGCGGCAGTGAAGAGGTGATTCGCCACTGACAAAGCACAGAAAGTACGTGAAGCCTTTTCTTTTGCATTTTCTCGTTGCGATGTGGCGATTTTCGTCCGTGGAAGGAGATCTGTGGCGTCTGTGGAAGGACAATACTACAGACCGTTGCCGCCAAAAATTCAAACCTATTCGAATAGGTTGAATGTCATCCGAAACCTGAAATTGGTTCTAGCGTGCATTTCTGACTCAACCAAAACAACGCCTCCAAAGAGTCAACTCTGGGAATCGTAATTTGCTCCAGAAATGGAATCAGAATTGACTCCAGCATTGGAATTAGCTCTGGAATGCGACAATCAGTTCTTGAAATTAAATGAGAAGTTTCAGAGGTGAAACCAGTCCTGGAATTCCCATGAGAATGGATCGTTTACTAGTCAATTTTGAATTCTTTGATACGAAACATAGCATCATTGAACTCTAAAGCCTATACTTCAGAAGTTACCGCAACTGAAGCTTATTCTGATTTCGGAGCCAATTATGATTCCAGAGCCGAGTTGGATTCCGGACCCGATACCGATTCCGAAACCGATTTCGATTCCGGAGCCGATTCTGGAGTTGACTCCTGCTCTGGAATGCTCCGTAAACGGAATCAGAATTGACTCCAGAACTGGAATTTGCTCCGCAATGAAAATCAGTTCTTGGATGGAAATAAGAAACTATAGGAGCGAAATTATTTCGAGAATCTTCATGAGAATGGATCGTTTATTAGTAAAATTTGAATTCTTTGCAGCTATCAATGTGTAGCATCATTGGATCCAACCGCCGATTCCGGAACCAATTTTGGAGTCGATTCCGGAACCAATTTCGGTGCAGATTTGGGACACCTACTGTCCGGAATTGATTACAGAAAACTTCGGAGCTAGCCGGAATTGATTCCGATGAAAACTTTATTTTTTCCCTTCATCACTATACTGGATGATCGAAAAGCATTGCAGAAGGTCATCTGTGTTACGGTCAAGAATGTTCATTATGAGGAAAGAGTCGCAAGACCAAAGGTCTGCGCCAGGGGGACGGGCTTGCTTGGCTTCTATTCCTTTTTCGTATTGCGAACCATCTTCTATACGAGTTTTAACCCATATAGGTCTTGTATTGCAGACGTTAACGTTCAAAATGGTCAAAATGTCACCTATATCTCAGGGTCAAATGCCATGAAAAAGCTGAGTGGCGCGCAAGGATGTTGGCTCCCAACAATTCCAAGGCATTCTATATCTTAAGAGAGCAGTTAATCACTTAAAAAAACCTGTCACGACGGAAGAATTTTAAACTAGCTCGTACCTTTACTGTACCAGTACTCACATAAGCCTCTGCTTGAGACATGGACGCTCATGGAGCGCGTTCGCGAGGAAAGATGCCCCAGAAGGATTTGTGTTTGAAAAGGCAAGCTGTGTCATCAAACGTATCTCGTGCCAGCGACGTAAGAAGATACAATTTGTGCTGTAATCTATTCACGCAAGCATTTTATAGATTTCCTACTGTAAACAAATCTAGAAAAAAGGGTCAGATTGCAGCAGTTGCATTGTGTGATTGGTGATAATTTCGAAAATGTGCGTCCATTTAGTGTCCAAGAAGGATCGGATCCTCTTTCTACGTTCAGCATCAAGCTCTAACGGAGGGTCACCATTGTGTGTGTGAGAGAGAGAGTTAGAGAGGGTGTAAGCCGATCTGTTTTGCATCTGCCCTACTGCCCACACCTTCTCCGCGCCCCGGAACCTTTTTGGAGTTCGATCGGGTCCAGTGCGCATCCACAATTTGTAGAAAACGTGCACAGCGAGTGGAAATTGGGATGTGAGGTAAAGTAATGCCATTTTCCACGGTTCGGTAGCGCTGGAAGGGAAAAGAAGATCACACACGCCTGTCAGCAGCAAGCAAAGCGGTAGTGTGCGCTCGCTGTGGCCGGCATCAGTTTTCATAACGGTGTCAGTTCTCAGATCGTCCTCCCCTTCCAAGCGCGAACCGGAGACTTCCTGCGCGTGCCTTTTCATTTTTCACCTCCTGCAGCGGTGCGCGCGATCGTTTGTTTGCGGTTGCGGTTCGATGGCTTTGTCGGTTGCGTCCTAGGATCTTCTTTCTTTCCCTGGAGATGTGGTCTGAGCAAAAAAAAAAGGAAAAAAATAAGCAAAAATTCATTTGGCACGTATGCAAATTGCCACCAAACGGAGTGGCAAAGAGAGAGTGTATGTGCCTCTAGCTGTATTGAAGAAGCCTCAAATGTTTTTTGGACCTGAAAAGTATGGAAATTCATGTTCGCTCTTTTTTTTCTTTTTTTCTTTTTTTTTGAGGGTCAGTTTCATTGTTGCATACAGCGCTGCAAAATGTCACTGTCAATGTCATAAAAAAATCTGACTGAACCAAATCCATGTCAGCGTCACGTACTCATGTGTGATAATCAGTGGTGATACTCTAAAGGATTGGTGTGACCAATGCATGCTTCGTGACATTTTTGCGACCAACGCGTGGTCAGTCATTACATCATGACTTTTTTTTACTGTGATCAGTTTTGCAAAATGTCACTGACATAGTCATGACAAATTCTGGCTGAAACATAATAATGTCAGCATCATGAGCTCTACTGTGATGATCAGAGGTGAGACTCAAACAGTTGGTGCGACCATCACATGCTTGGTGACATTGTGTGCAACCAACTCTTGGTCAGTCACTTGGTCGTGACATTTTCAGCCGATGATCATCACGATAGTCATGGGAAATATGCGGTCCGTGCGAGTGGTGATAAGCAACAAAATGAGGGTCCCAAACACCGACCGAAAATGTCATGACCAAGTGAGTGACCAAGAGATGGGTGCTTAATAAAATGTCACCAAGCATGTGATTGGTCTACCAACTGTTTGAGTCTCATTCCTGGACATCACAGTTGTGTACGTGGGCTGCCTTCGTGGTGAACATCTCGTGATGCTTATGACATTTTGCAGGTCCCTTTTCGCCCGCTTTCCTTTTTTGAATCCAACAAACACGTGAATCAATTGTCTCGTCGCTATTCGCCGCCCTGTACAATAGAGTTGTCCTTGTCAACTGTGTGTGTGTGTTCATTACAATGAAGTCATCTGCCGGTTTTGTGCACCCCAGGAGGCGACCCGGATCAGAGAAAGGTCCCCTAGGGTCTTGGACAGGAAGATACGCGCATGCAGTCTAATGCCTCTATATGCACACCCACGTACACTGGTCCCTTGTAACACGTGTGTGTGTGTGCGTGTGGTTGGGTTTTTGGGAGGACGCGCAATAAGAAGGTGCAAAGTGATTTATCGTTTGCAATAGTAATTGTAGGGAATAAGTGTTTTCAAAAAAAGGGATTTCAACGCACAGCTTTTACTTTCCGGTCGCATTTTTTCCTTCTAATTTCTATTTTGCTGCTTTGAAGCATTGCTGGTTCGCTTCCATTGTTGTGCGTCCCATGGTGTGTGTGTCCCTATGGTGGTAAGGGTCTCGGGATACACAGATATTTCAGAACGTGAGATCGCTTGCCTGTTCAAGGATTAAATGGAGTCGATTGTATAAATAAAGCATTGTTGAAGCACGATGGTGAGAATAGAAAAAGAAATTAATATTATTATAAGAAGAAGAAGAAGCAGTCGTAGAACAATAATGGATGCACACGATCATCATTATTGAAGAAAGGAAAATGCGCTTTTAACGGATTTTTCATGTTGAAACATTAGAATTAAATTTTATTTTAACGTTTTTTTCACTTTTTGCTTTTTAGCCGATCGTGTGTGTGTGCGTATGTTTGTGCATGTGGGTGGAGAATTCCAACCCCCCTAAAATTTAAAATAAAAGAAAAAATAACTCTGGAATGCCGAACGGACGCTCCAAGATGAAGGAATGAACCCCCCCCCCCTCTTCTTGGGTGGACTTGCACACGCCACATGCTCTTACAGGGTTTTCCAAGGGTTCTCATGGTTGTGCGGCACTTCCTCGACTCTTTCCTATAGGAAGTGAACTTCGTATGTTGGAAATTGGACTCTATGGCATCCTTGTTAGACAGGCTCCTTGGAAATTCCTATTAGATTGGTCCAACAAGGGTGCTATAGAGTCCAATTCGCATTACATAAAGTTCATATCACGTATGAAAGAGTCAATAAAAGGTTCCACAGCTATGAGAACTCCTGGAAAACCCTGTAAACAAAAACTCGACATTTTTCTTATGAAGTATGTGTGTGCACTATCTTCACCACCCACAATGCAGAGAAGGAACAAAAAAAAAAACAAAAAAACACATAAACAGTGCGCACTGGAAGAGATGGGGCCGAACGTGTGCCAGTAATTAACGACAGCCGGACGTAGTTTTATTATTGTTATTTTTCTGACACCTCCCACCAGCCACAGGCACTTTCCCTCGCTGCTTGTGTGTGTTTACGATCATTTTTGGAGCATTTTTAAACTATGCGCGCGCCACTGCTGCTCATTCTTTGCCTTGCCGTGCGTGCGTGCTTTCAGTTAATTCGGGTTTCTTTTTCGTTGCTTTTCAGCTTGAAGTATACGTGTGGGTGGGTGGGGTGGGGGTGAGTTGGATGGTTAGGTACCATTTCTAGGATGGCCCTAAACCCTTAACCCAACCCGAGCTCCTCCGCTCCAGGTTTTATTTTTGGGATTTTCGATGCTATTGCTACTGGTTACTGGAAGTAGCCGGGTGGTGTATCGTTGGGGAGAGTTTTTGTCTTTGTTTGTTTTGCCTTACTCGACGAGAGCGATTCATTCGATTTCTGTTTTTTCCCTTTTTTTGATAATTTTTTTAAAAGTTTATTATCCACCGTGGTTTTGTCGCTCGCTGGACAAAACCAGCAAACCCAGCAGTGCGAGAGTTAGAAATATGTGTGATGAAATATTGATTTAATAAAACCCCTTCTTGGCCGTTCTTGGGTGGCCAGCTGTGCTGTGCAACTCAAACATTATAGAAACAAAAAGAAGAAAAAAAAACTAAATATTTCACAAAAGCGATCCGCCTTTTTTGGACCCCCGGCCATGTCTGTCCAGCTGCTGGTGTGTAATGGCAAGGTTGTGCATGTTTGCACACCGCCTTCACAGTTGGCAGTTTTGAACAAATGTCGGGATAAAATTATTCAGACACTCAAAATAGAGATGCGACAAATGAAGTTTTTGTCGGAATCGATTCCGGCTAGCTCTGCAGTTTTCTGGAATCGATTCCGGATAGTAGGTTCGGAATCAGTTTTCGGAATCGATTCCGGAATCGGCTCCGAAATCGGAATCGACTCCAGAAATGGTTCCGGAATCGGATCCAGAATTGATTCCGGAATCGACTCCGGAATCGGAATCGGTTCTGGAATCGGTTCGGAATCGGTTTCGGAATCGGTTTCGGAATCGGTTCCGGAATCTGGAATCGGAATTAGTTCCGGAAACGGAATAAGTTCCGGAATCGACACCGGAATCGAAGTCGGTTCCGGAATCTAAATCGGCACTCGAATTGGAATTGGCTCCTTAATTAGAATCGGCTTCCAAACGGAATCAGTTTTGGCATCGCCATAAAAATGGGCGCTTGGGTCCAATCATACTACGTATTGATAACCCAAAAAAAAAAATTATTGAAGATGCATTCTCATGAAGATTCCCGGACTGATTTTGCTTCTAGAACTTCTTCTATTTTTTAAAATTTTGACTTTATCTTAGTTTGGCCCTACAGATTGAGAAAAGTATAGTAGTGTTAAGCAAATGCGAACTTTTTGTTTTCAATTTTATCCCGGCAAATGCCCATTGTGCGCGCCGGTAGAGCGAATTAGTTGTGTGCGGCACCGGCTTGAAGCAAATTTTTTGGCTTGACAAAACACTGCCGAGCGCTCCCCACTTTTGCTTTACCTCCGTTGCATCGTTTTGTTTTGCAATGTGTGTGGGTGTGTGTGTGTAGCAAGTAACAAAGCGATGTAAAAAGGATGTGCATAGAGTAGGCAAAGGCAAATATGCTATGCGCACCGAATTTTTCATTATTCATTAGACACAGAGACTGTGTGCCAATTTTTTTTCATCTTCTTCTAAGCACAAAGCATTCTGTGTGTCATTTTGGAAGAAATTGCTGACATTTTTTGTTTGCAGTTCAACATGTTTATAGCACTGCAATTCTACACATTGAAGGTTAAATATTGAATATTTAGCAATGGAAAAATGTTTTCAATTCATACAATTTTCTTGCTTGCTTGATTGGTAGGCTGTACGAAAATGAAAAATAATAATAATAATAAGAAGAAGAAATTTAAAAAAAATCAAATGTCATCCGTTGTGTGTTGACAACCGGTTATGTCCTTCGATTTAGAGTTTCAAATACAATCCGTGGGTCGATGAGTGGCATGGGTGTTTTCGGGAGACATACCGGCCCCCCTCCCCTTCCTGCGTGACCTTACTGCTCATTAAGCGCATTTCAAGTGCTCCTTTTATAAACAAAAAAGGAGCGAAAACGAGCAGAAATTGGGCAGGAAAGTCACGACGATGCTGACGGACGCACACCACCCACATGTGGACCGCCATTTACAGGTGCTTCCCTCCCTCCCCCCCTCCCCCTTCTCTCTGGCACGATCGGAGCTTTTGCGCTCTCAAGTGTTCTTATGCACCAAAAGAAAACAAAAAAAGAAAATGCAAGTGAAAGCGCCGGAAGGATATTTTCGGTTGCTTCCCCTCCCCCAACTACAACCACCCTCAACACTCCTCGCCCTTTGGTTCAACTGATTGAAAGTAATGGTGGGGGGGGGGGGTGCTCAGTTCGTTCAACTCGACGCAACCAAAAAACCATCATGGTGGGAGTGGGTGGTGAGGGGGTTGGGAGGGGGGGGCGGTGGTGTTAAAGTATAAGAAGGCAAAGAAATGCAGACACATACACACATCGACGCGGGCTTTTATTGAGTAAATGCTGTCATTGGGTTGGGGGGGGGGGGGGGTAGGAGGTATGCTTTCGCTTTTGGTGGTGTGCATGCTATTAAATCAAAGGACAATGCTACACTAAACACTGCCCTGGTTTCACCTGGTGGTTCGGTGCGCTTTTCTTCGCTTTTCAGAGGGGGAGGGGGGGGGGAGGCAGTGGGAGAATCATTTTCCATCCTGTTGACATCGAACTTACGGCGGGATGGGGTTTGCTGATGGTAGCAACCCACTTCTTATATACCCTTCCCTCCCTTACTCCCTCTCCCCCTTTTCCAGTCCTCCCCATCCCGACCACCACAACTAATCAGTGCTGGTTTTTTGGTTCGTTGTTTGAGATCTTGATGTTCTGAGTCTCCCGTTTTGGGTTGTGATGGGCTGTGAGGGGAAGGGGAAGGGGAAGAAGGGGGAAAGTTCATTGTAACCCTTGAGCTATTTCTGCTATTTCTCCACGTGCATGTGTGCGTGTCTGTGTGTGCATGCTTATGGTTCGTGCGATAAAAGGGGTTGATTCACCTTTTTTTTGCTTTTTGTGTTTTGGGGCTTGATGACGTCTTTTTGTGCTCGCTTGTGTGTGTTTTTTTTCTCTTCATTTCCCCCCCTATTTTTCGTTGCGCAAAACAAGATCAACAACCCGCAAAAAAAAAAACATATTTTTTGATGATGAAAGTAAGAGCATGTCCTGTCTCCACCCATGCACCTCTCCCCCTTCTAACCCCGTTTCAGTTGCCAGTGAAAGTGAGGCGTCCCCCCCCCCTCCACCAATGAAGCTCTCCCGAAGGGGTGAAGGCACTCGCCGCTTCAACTGCTTGTTGCATTTTGTTGCCCGAGCACGAAGGAAACCTTTAAGTAGCACTCTGCACCAGATCCCGCCCCAAGACTCTCCCCAAAGTATGTTGGAGTTTGGGGGATGATACCTCCCTCCCCACGAAAATATATATATTTCTACATAATATACCTCTCCAGAGGTCGTCGAACACAAGAGGTGAACGAAACTGCGTAATATTTTGCTGCACCAAAAACACTCAACCGCTCTCTCCCTCCCTCTCTCTCTCTCTCTCTCTCTCTCTCTCTCTCTCTCTCTCTCTCTCTCTCTTCACTCCCTGCTGCTCCGTGCAGTCAGTTTTGGCCGTAAGAAAGCTTGCGAGAAAATACGTCTGGACGAATTTTCGGGGGTGGTCCTTTTCACTTTTATTTCAGAAGGGTGGGAAGGGAGTTGGGGGAGAGGTCAAGGGGAAATGAAGGATGCTTTTAGGTAATCGCAAAAGGGTGCTTTCCAGCAAAAGATTGGGGGTTTTTTTTTTTTGAAGCGCTGGCAATACTCTGGATGCTTCTTCGATGTTTGCTTGACTGAAGTGGGTGGTATTCTTGTGTTTTTTGGGTGAGAGGCTTCCAAACAACGAATGTTAATTAGTGAATACTTCTCCGATAGGATGTCTACAACAATTTTAAAAGCTACCAAAAGGCCGCCTCGAATATGTCCTTCATCGACTCGGATTTGCCCAGGATGCTGTCTGTATAATGTGCTCAAATTCATGTATGGAGGTGTGTGTGTGTGTATGTGGAATGTTCTAAACAGTGAATCCCGAGGAACAGTTCCTCAAACAAATGCTACCAAGAATAGAAGTATCATTACTTATAGTTCTGGAGTTCATCGAAATCTTGCAAACAGTACTGGAATTAATGCTGGACGTATTCTAAGCCCAGGACTGATCTCGAACCAGTCCCGATACTGGGATTCCAAATCGAATTCATATCAGATCCTGGATCTCATTTTCTACATAGCGTTGGAAGTCATCCAAAGTTTTCTATAGTCTTCTAGATGACCTTGGAACTGATCTCGAAGCTAGGTCGACCTAGGAATGGATCCAGAATTTACTTCAAACATATCCTAGTTGGGAATATTATATAGTAGTATTCCCCATCGTATGTGGACATTGGAACTGGCCCAGAGCATGCTACGAACTAGAAATTAATTTCTGTCCTAAACATTTGAACTGGTAATGAGTCTGTATTGACTGCTTCGTCTAGGTCCTGGATCGATTCTTCTACCAATATTTGGTCTGGAGCAGGACTCAAACCTATTCAGGTCTTGGAACTGATCCCCAACTTATGTCGACCTTGGAAGTGGTTCAGAACCTGTTCCAAGCTAGGAACTCATCTCCAACCTAAATCAACATTGGAACTGTCCTCAAACTGCTTCGTCTAGATCCTGAAACTATTATTCTATCAATATTAGGTCTGGAACTGATCTCAAACCTATCCAGGCCCTAGAACTGATCCCTTACCTATGTTGATCTTGGAATTGGTCCAGAATCTGTTACGAGCAGTTCCTAGCTCGTTCAATCTAAATCAACATTGGAAATGACCATTCCCTACTAGCAATGAGAATGAAAAAGTGTATGACTTTCAGGCGAGGGGCATGTAGAAGCATGGGGAGACGGTTGGAAATTCGCGGAATTGCTCGGAGGCGCGAGCGTGTTTTGGTTTCTACACAGTTTTTGCACTCACACAATTACACATGTGTGAATGTGTGCGTTCACTTTCAGCCTGCGCGCTCAGTTTGGTTTTCTCGCAGCGGCATGCGGGTATCGGTGTCTCGCTCGCACTAGTGCAGCGAGTGTTCCTCTGTGCGCTCCCCTTCTTGCCACCACACGAAATCGTCAGTTCAGCTCAAGCGTTCGCCGTGAAAGGCTGTGCGCGTGTTAGCCTAAGTCCCGGGCGATCGAAGTTTCGCTAAGTGTTGAAGTGTTGTGCACATTGAAATGAAGCTGCGCTTTTCTTTCACCATTTATCTTAAATGTGTGATATGCGCTGCTTAATTTCAATGTTTATTTTTGCTGTATCGAACATCAACAACGAGATCCACGCAGTTTGACGGCTCTTTGAAATACGACGATTTTTTTATATTAAGAATTTGTGTGATTTTGTGGCAAGATTGTGTGAAGCTATGTGTGAAAATGCCCCTTTATTTGCAATAAAAGTGATAAAATATAAACCAAGTTTGATGTGTTCAAGTTTTTGTTTTGATTCGGGTGTACCAAGTCCGAATGAAGGAAAGCGCACAGCGCGCTACGAAAGAAACGAGCGGGAGGGGTGTCAGTCCAGCGCAGCGCAATTCGCTGGAATCAAGTGGGAGGGTGTACCAGTTCAGCGCTGCGCAAGCCAAAAGAAACGGGAAGGAAGGGGTATGAGGAAAATCCCGACAGACAAAGAGAACGAAATTTTCAGGCGAGGGGTAGGTAGAAACACGCGGTGGGGGTCCGGCCCAAGCACGGATCCGAAGTCCGTTGTTTTGGGCTGAGAATTAAAAATGGCGGATGGAGCGCTACCACGGAGAGAATGCGCTCTCTTGCTTGCCTTTAAAATACACGAGGCGCTCTCGCTGTAAAGAACGCTCGCTCGCGCTGTTTCATAGTATTTTCCTCATACCCCTTCCTTCCCGTTTCTTTTGGCTTGCGCAGCGCTGAACTGGTACACCCTCCCACTTGATTCCAGCGAATTGCGCTGCGCTGGACTGACACCCCCTCCCGCTCGTTTCTTTCGTAGCGCGCTGTGCGCTTTCCTTCATTCGGACTTGGTACACCCGAATCAAAACAAAAACTTGAACACATCAAACTTGGTTTATATTTTATCACTTTTATTGCAAATAAAGGGGCATTTTCACACATAGCTTCACACAATCTTGCCACAAAATCACACAAATTCTTAATATAAAAAAATCGTCGTATTTCAAAGAGCCGTCAAACTGCGTGGATCTCGTTGTTGATGTTCGATACAGCAAAAATAAACATTGAAATTAAGCAGCGCATATCACACATTTAAGATAAATGGTGAAAGAAAAGCGCAGCTTCATTTCAATGTGCACAACACTTCAACACTTAGCGAAACTTCGATCGCCCGGGACTTAGGCTAACACGCGCACAGCCTTTCACGGCGAACGCTTGAGCTGAACTGACGATTTCGTGTGGTGGCAAGAAGGGGAGCGCAGGAACACTCGCTGCACTAGTGCGAGCGAGACACCGATACCCGCATGCCGCTGCGAGAAAACCAAACTGAGCGCGCAGGCTGAAAGTGAACGCACACATTCACACATGTGTAATTGTGTGAGTGCAAAAACTGTGTAGAAACCAAAACACGCTCGCGCCTCCGAGCAATTCCGCGAATTTCCAACCGTCTCCCCATGCTTCTACATGCCCCTCGCCTGAAAGTCATACACTTTTTCATTCTCATTGCTAGTAGGGATACTATGAAACAGCGCGAGCGAGCGTTCTTTACAGCGAGAGCGCCTCGTGTATTTTAAAGGCAAGCAAGAGAGCGCATTCTCTCCGTGGTAGCGCTCCATCCGCCATTTTTAATTCTCAGCCCAAAACAACGGACTTCGGATCCGTGCTTGGGCCGGACCCCCACCGCGTGTTTCTACCTACCCCTCGCCTGAAAATTTCGTTCTCTTTGTCTGTCGGGTTAACTTGCTCCAAACTAGGAATTGATCCCTAACCTATGTCGACCTTGGATCTCGTCCAGAATCTGTTCCAAGCTAGGAACTGATTCCTAATCTTAAACAAAATTGGAACTGGTCATGAACCAGCTCCGAATTAGGAATTGTTTTCCAACGTTATTTGACCTTGGAACTGGTTCATAATCTGGTACGGTTTCTAGGTACTGTTCCTCAAGGTAAGGTCGACTTTGAGACAAGTCATGAACCTGTTCCGGTCCTGAAACTGCTTTGGCTAGGTCCTGGAACTTTTCTACTATCAATATTAGGTCTGGAACTGACCTTGAACCTATCCAGGTCCAGGGTCTGATACCCAACCTATGTCGACTTTGGAACTCGTCCAGAGTCTTGTCCGAGCTAGGAACTGATCTCCAACCTAAATCAACATTGGAACTGGTCATGAACATGCTTGGATTTAGGGACTGTTATGCAACGTCATTTGACCTTGGAACTGATCCAGAACCTAATATTGTTTCTTGGGACTGATTCCCAACCTAAATCAACAATGGAACTGGGCATGAACTTGTCCCGGTCGATATCGAGATTGATCTCAAACCTATACCGGATCCGGGAAGTGATCCCAAATCCATCGCGAAATGATTTCAAAACCAATATTGGTCCTGCAACTGCTGGACTCCAGGATCTACTGGTTTATTGACAGCTGAAAGTTACATTGCAATCTTTGCAATCGATAGCCCCAGACAAACCCAGAAAACCCCTAGCAGCTGCTTTCTTTGTCGAACCTTTGCTCCTCTCCCTTCTTCAGCTCGAGAATGCTTTGAATTATCCAAAAAGTGTAAAAAGAATATTCGGCTAAGCCACAAATGCTGTGCGTTCGCTCTGTGTCAAACGATTTCCCGCAACACAGGGATATGAACTTTGCAAACCAGAGCACAGTTTGAAGGTTCCTACCAAGGCACAGTGCTTGCTGCTGTTGTAATGATTTCTTGGCGCTGCTTCTTCTTTGCCTGCTTGTGTGTGTGTGTGTGTGTGTGTGTGTAAAGGACGTCCGGTAAGATATTGCAGTGGCAGACACCGTAGGACCGAAGTGTGGTGTTGGTAGGTCGGCCAAGCTCCTGCCCCGTTGGAGCCACACAAAACGACGGCGACACAAAACGAAAAAAAACTGGCACTTCAGTCTCTCTCTCTCTCTCTCTCTTTCCACGCGCGCACACAATCCTTTGCAGATTCTTCCCAGTTTTCTTCCCACTCAAAAGGAAACACACACACACATTCCCATGGTCGCAGCAGACAGCAAGTACCGTGCAGCTCTTGGCTGCTTGGGAAAGGGCCACAAAACACGAAAAAAGAAGCGTGCTTTCGGGGGGAGGGTTTGTGGAGATGCCTGAGTCCTTTTGAGTGTCTTCGTCTAGCTTGGAGCTCTCGCTCGCTCGCTTATACTCTCTTTTACTCTCTCTCTCTTTCTTTCTGATAAACACTGACATTCCTTTGACTTTCCTTTCCAAGAAGCAGACGACGGCCAGTAACTTCCCAGCCCCTGCCTCCCCCCCCCACCACTCCATTTCTTTTTTCTCTTTTGGAGAGGATGATTTACCGTCGATTCATCGAAATTTCCTCGCATTTGTTTTTCAATTCGGGGATTAAGGGTTTTATACAACTCTCCTAGAGGTTTTCGCCTTCTTTGTCCCATCGCGATGTGGCAGGGGGGAGTGGAAGCGCGGTTGATGTTTTATTTTCCTTCATTCGTGTTGGCTCGCCGTGTTTTGCGCGCGAAGTGATGAAGGGGAGAGGAGAGAGAATGTTGTGGTTAGAATGCACCAGGAAGTGGAGGGGATGGGGTGGGATGCTCCTTACAAACCACACATAAAAAAGAAAAACTTTTTTAAATTTATTTATTTTTTAAATCCTGTACATAGAAAGCAACAGAACTTTGTCATCAACCTAATGATGATGATGATGATGACGGTTTTGCTACGTGTGCCTGATGGTGTGTTGCACCAACAACCATCCTCCTCCCTTTGGTTTTCTTTCCTTTTCAATGCTTTGCATCATTAGAAGAAGAAAAAAAATACACTCACTCACACACAGACACACAGAAACATGCTTTTCCGATTTTTTTGTTTGTAATTATTTTCTTGAACCCCCTCGAGGAGCCTTTTGTCCGCGTCCGCTACTCCCGCTCATTCGCGCCCACCCCGCCCACGAAAAGGACACCTCTTGCTCCTTTGAGGGGGGGGGGGGAGGGGGTGAGGGGGAACGGTGTGCTTGGAAAGGAGATGGGGGAGGGTTACCAACCGACATGACATTCCCACACATTTGCACAATCCTTTTAGTTGCATGGGGTGAAGAAGGGAGAGGTGGAAGGAAGGGGTGGCTAAAAATTTGCGACAGAAAATGGGTGTGTGTGTGCGTACAGTGGGGCTGGTGTTTGCTTTCGTCGTGTTTGGTACTGTGAGCGGGTGTGGGTTGGTGGGTGGGTGGCGGAGTGGGGTGGGGAGGGATTTACTTCTTTACAGGCGTGGAGGAGGGCGCAATTTCGGAGCGTTCGGGTAGACAGACAGGCGGAGAAGAGAAATGGTAAAGGAAAATCAACCCACTTCGCCTCGGGCGGCGGGTTTGCTTGTGCCTGCTGCTTGTGTGTGTATGTGTTTGTATGCATGTGTATGTGGGGGGAGCAAGTGCATTTTTGTAGCACAAAAAATAAAACGGGCGACTGATTTTTCGTGATTTTTCCTTCGGTTTTTTAGAGTTTCGAAATTTCCCGAAACTCTCTTCTTCTCTCTCTCTCTCTCTCTCTGTCTCTCTCTCTCTCTCTCTCTCTCTCTTCAAATCCAGTTTTTATAGCCGTTCTTACCCATGCCTTTGGGGCGGCGGGCGAAGCGCTCCTCGGCCAAGCCAGCGAGAGATGTGTAGTACTGCCGAGGTCAACGAACGCCGCGGAAAGGATTTTAGGCGACAAGTACCATTGTCAGTTACACTGGCCCTGGCCAGTGGTTGAGGGAGGCTAGTTTTGCCAGACTGTTGTACAGGGCTGACACACATATATCGAGTGACCCTGCGGGGAGAGAGAGGCGTTTGGAAAATTAAGTTCGACGCTTACCGTCGCCAAAAATGTACTACGATTACATTTAGGATTTTTTAAAAATACGTTTTTGTTTTTGCAGAAGCTGTATTGCTCGCTATTATACGTTTAACGTTTAACTTACTGTACGTACGTACTTTTAGAGCATCAATTGGTGCCAAATAGCGACGTTTTGTGCAGCGGTTTGCATACATTTGGGCGCATTCATTAAACTGATTGCGATTGGTAGCCAGAGCTATCACCAAAAACTCCCACATGGACATATCTTGCGAGCAAATATGTAATTCTTTTTTGGAGGTTTGTGTTTTAAACTGGTTTTTAAAGGTGTTATACGTTGCTCAACATGCACCGCAAAACACATTGCATTCTTTTGGGCGTTTTAACATTAAAAAAAATCAGTTTATTGCAGTTCATTGAACCATTTAGTCCAACACACTCATGTACGCCATTACAGCATGAGTTTAATGAATGCGCCCAAATGTATGCAAACCGCTGCACAAAACGTCGCTATGTTGCACCAATTCGTGCAAAAAAAAAAAAAATATATAAAAAAATAAAGAGAGATAAACGAGTTCCTCTAGCTTCCTGTATCCCTGGTGCGTGTGTGTGTGTCTGCTACCCTTTGGAACATTTGAAAATGGCTTTAAAAAATAATAATAAGAAGAAGAACTGCACTATCATCGGTTGGCGGCGGTCACACAGTTGCGAGTGCGTCGACGAGAATGAATGCAGTTTGTGCACCGAGAAATGAAATTAAAACCTTAACGCAAGCCCCAGCGTCTGTCGCAACGCATCTCATTAGCGCCGTTGTGGGCAGAAGGGGGGGTTTGGGAGGGCTGGATAGTGCAACGGAAGTGAGGTAGAGCAGCGGACGGCAACCTCGCGTGTTTCCATTAATAAAAACTGCCAGAACCCCTAAACAAAGCGTACATAAACATGTACACACACAGACACGCGGAGGACATACACACGTGCACATTGCGACTGTGTTGTAGTGATGGGAAACATGAAGTTTTTGTCGGAATCGATTCCGGATAGTAGGTCCGGGATCAGTTTCCGGAATCGATTCCGGAATCGGCTCCGAAATCGGAAACGACTCCGGAATTGATTTCGGAACTAGTTACAGAATCGGAATCGGCTCCATAATTGATTCCGGAATTGGCTCCGGAATCGGAATCGGCTCCGAAATCGGCTCTGGAATCGGCTCCGGAATCGGCTCCGGAATCTATTCCGGAATCGGTTCCGGAGTCGACTCCGGAATCGGCACCGGAATCGACTCCGGAACATCGGCTCAACGGATTCGACCGGGCTTTTGATAAATTATCTAAATGACCCGCATACACTGCAGCCGGAGCGCGAGCTACATCCAGCACGGCTTGCCTGTCCCGTACGTGTGCGTGAATCCCTTTTAGTGGATTCACAAACACGCACACCAGGTGTACGTCCTGCTGGAGGTAGAGTTGAAGTGTGCATTTACTAGATTTGTTTAGCGGTTAACTCGACGAAGCGTGAAAAGCGCACACAACACGGATGACTCCGGGCTGCTGCTGCTGATCGTTTTGATTTCAACCACGAATGTGGGATGACGCACGGTCCCACGGAGGGAGGTGGTGGGAGGGGTGAGTGCAACCGATGCACTTCAGGGAAGGCAAACGAGGTATGAGAAGCTTTAAACCTCGAGCCAAAAGCAGCAAGCACCACCATATGCCCCCATAGTGCGTCGACTTTAAAAAAGGCATATGGGAAAACACGTCACGTCAAAGAGACACACACGGGGTTTACAATCGATCGTAAAAAAAACAGGACGGCCGCTTGGATTTGTTAACAAAAAATCCACTTCCCGTCATTGTTTTTTCTGCTAACCAAAAAAAACCCAAAGTGTCTAAATTTAGGAAATTTGTGTTAACAATTTTTGGTTTGGCTTGTTTTGCGCAATCACTTATTCGTTTTTTTCTCTATCTTTTATTCTTCTTGCAGTGGTATTGCTGGACACTACGAAGGAGGCGACGCTGGAGTGGACCCGCTACCCTTACGGACCGCAGGCACAAACGCCCGGGGTGAGTAGCTTCATGCATGGAGGTTTCTAAGTTGTACTGTCGCTACGATTAGACTTTAGGACTTTGGAGCTACGATTATATACAAGAACAATGGGCGCTATAGGCATCCTTAACATCCGACATGACAGCACGAGAACAAAGCCAAACCCGAGTGCATATTGGATTGTGACAGATGACTGCAATGGGATTCGTAATTATTTTGGAAAAATTAGGAAAAATTAGCTTGGATTTGGATTGGACGCTGGGAATGAGGGAAATGACAGAAGTAAAAAATGATTACAAATAACCATACAGTGAAATCGCCCTTGAGGGGTGAATCTTCACCAGAATATGACGGGTCGGTTAAAATGTTCAGCGCAAAGTAACAATTCACCTTGAAGAGACCCCATCTTATAGAGCTTTCACTGTATATAAGGCTATTATTTGGTCCTTCGAACCGGATTCATCGGATATGTGACGCATTTTTGAAATGGGTCGGTAATGAATCTTTGAAATGATTCAATGGATCTGAATCTTGGCAGAAAAGATTCATCAATCTATAAGATTCACGAATCTCTAGTGATTGATGAATGTCGGACGCTCATAAACCTCGAACGATTCACGAATCTCTACATGGTGGTCGTGCCAGCTTACAGAGGCTTTCGAGACTTCTTTTGATTCTGATTCATGAATTGGAATTAATCTTTTTAATGATTCAATGGATCTGAATCTCGGTTGGAAAGATACATAAATATCAAGAATTCATAAAATTTAAAAGATTCTCAGGGGATTCGGCAAGATCCCAATAGGAGGTGTGCAAATTCTTCAAATGCCGTTGTTGTTGGCGCTCTCTCGGAATTGATGTATGCAAATTAAAGAATAGGCACGAACAAAGCAAACGCGTTAGAAAATGGTGTATGGGGAGGGGTAGAACGAATGAATTGGCTCAAGTTTACGCCACCGTGAAGGCGGCCGGCCGCGCGGTGGCTGTTCTGCAAACTCGATGAAAGATAGCCGGCGACGACAGCGCCACTCTATTTAGAATTAGTTGAGGCCGACCCCTGGAGTATGATGGGGTTGCCCGACACGGGGTAGGGGTTTTACTGCTCTCGCTTCTTTCTTTAACATCGAAATGCAATCCCTTCGAAGTGTGTGTGCGTGCAATAAAGGTAAAACAAAGCAAAATGCCTCTCGGCTTGTGTTTCCTTTTTAAATAAGGGGTGCCTCCCCCGTAAGGTCCAAGAACGGCGGTTCGTCTTCTGCTGGTCGTTAATACATGCTCCGGAATCTTCAGAAATGGCGCCATGAAGGCAGGGCTCCTGTGTGGGTTTGAGGCTATCAGCAGCATAATTTGACTCTTAAAAGTTAACCCGCTACACTCCATTCTTCCTTTTTTTTGACACCCGCTTGATCCGATGCTTCGGGTCGGTGATCCGGTCGGTGATCTCCAGCGCTTTTTCCCCATAAAGGAAACCAAATTATAAGCAATAAAATATTGAAATAAAGAACGTACGAGAGAGAGAAAGAAAGAGAGTAAGAGTTCGGTCGTCGTTTTAAAAGACGACCTCCCAAACGGCCACATTTTGTGCCTTTTTTGTGTTGGTTAAATCTTGTGGCCAACCGGCGGGGGAAAGAAAATGCGTCAACAAAGAGGAAGGTGAGCATACAACGAAGCAAAACATGTGTGTGTGTGTGTGCTCGCGCATCTTGATTTGAGCCTTTAGGCATCATTAGGCTTAGGCCTTGTTCGCTTCTTGCTGTGGAGTTAATTCTAACCTCTCCAATGACGGCTCCAGTGACGGAATTTGGCGAGAAACGATGAAAAAGGGCAAACCAACAGGTGCATATGTTGCGGGCGCAGAGCGTGTTGGGTTCGATTTTATAGCTCCTCTTGTGAACGGTCTTTTCCCTCGCCACATTTCTCGTTTGGCCAATTGCCACGAATGCTGCTCGCAGGTCTTTCTCGCATTCCTCTCTGCCTGCTGCTGCTAATACTCCAGCGGGCCATCACATAACCTGTTTTGTGTCGCTCGTGGCACGACAGCAGCGGCGAACACTCTGCCCCTCGCTCACTCTCTCTCTCTCAGTCTTTCTGCATCGCTTTTTTTAATGGACGTTAAGATCATGTGAGCGTCTGCGGCTTGAAAATCGGAAACATTAGAAGGCTCCGGTCTCGTCTGTGCGTGTCCGGTCTGTGTTGTCGTCTGTGTGGTGGTGACATCGGGTGAAACCCCAAAATTATCGGGCGCGCGCAAAGCCGTCAGGCCTCTTTTACTGGACGCCGCTAAAGCTAGTGGCACGCTTTAATGTGTCGTCGTGGTGGGGATGCGCAGCAGTTTTATAGACTTTTGGAGAGCGCGGCGAGCGGATTAGAAACTGCCCGATGTCATCAATCCGCCCCGGCGGAAAGGTTACCAACACGCGCTACCAACGGTGGCACTCCAGGCGGCGGCACTCGTTTGGTTTATCTTTTAGTTTTTTAGAGTTACTATTTTTCCTTTTATTGGTTAGATTGAGAGCTTAAGCGATTTGGAGTGACTGGCAGCCGTTTAAAATTGTGGAGAAATTAATTATGTCATTTGGTAAAGCTGTCGGAATATTGCCTATCACAAGTTGGGAAGCCTGTGTTGTATCGGTTGGTCTTTTTTTATTTCAAAATTCCTCCAGTAAAACCAAAATTTAACGAAAACACTCAGTTACGGTGTTTATGGATAAACCCCCCTCCCCAAAAGTGGACGGATGATTACTGAAGCAATTTTCATAAATTTTGATTGCGGGACAGATGGGTTAAATTTCAATGCCATTGTTATTCCTTGGAGTACACGGTACTTGGACTGAAAATTTCACATAACCCGCGACCCGATGGTATACCGAACATTGCAGCGAAAAGATGCGCTGACGGGGATATTTCCTGTGCTGTGGAATTTCTTATGGATAACTATCATAAAAAAGTGCCTAAGCATGATGCTACAAACTATATCTTTGCACCTTTGCAAAAAGCTTTGAAATCGCAATCTACGACGTTCTGGTAATGCCTTGTATGTATAACTGAAGGACAAGAATGTATTCTGCAAGAATAGCGAACGTCACTTCGAAACCATTCACCAAATTTTCTGGAGTTCCCCAAGGTAGCAACTTGGAGCCTTTTATGTACACTCTATATACACGATGTGACTCATATTCTCTCAAAACATTCTGTCTACTTCATGCTGATGTTATTAAACTTGTTTTTGTAGATATCAGGTTTTAATTTGATTGTTTCGCGCTCTAGAACCTATGCAGCACTTGGTGTTCGGCAAACCAACTAACGCTCCTTGAGACATCACTATCCTTTCGCTACTCTATAGCTAGCAAAGCCAACAGGATATGTTAGGATTTGTAATCAGGCAAATATTTGAGATAAAAGATCCAATATGTCTGAATGTATTGTGTTCCGGCATTGGAGCGATCCATTCTAGAGTTTAACTTAGTTCTTTTTCTTCCCATACTGCGATGTCTAGGACGACTAGGATAGAAGTGATGTGCTCTTTGGAGCGCTCCCACGACTCCTATCCGACTCTTGCTATTGTCCGATTCCAACTCCGGCAAAATCCGAACCACTAGTTCCGCCCGGAGTCGTTCGGAGTCGTCCCGAGTTGTTCAGAGTCGTCCGGAGACATTCGGAGTCGAAGTCGGAGTCGTTCGGAGTTGTGTGGAGTCGTCCGGAGTCGTCCGGAGTAGTTTTGAGTCGAGGTCATCTAGAGTCGACCGAAGCAGAGTCGGAGTCGTCCAGATTCGATCGGAGTCGACAGCAATCCGTTTACTTCATGGAGTTTTGCAGTGTTGGTGCTTTCATTTTCAAAAGTAATTTGTATTTATTTGCCAAAAATATTTCCCTGAAATGAACTTTAAACAATTTAATTTCAACAGAATGAACATCAAAGAACCACCGAACCCGGGTAATATAAACGTATATTAATATTGGGGAAAGCTTTTTGAAAAATGCTCAGAAAGACATCAGAATTTCATTGGGCCGTCAAATGTTTACTATTAGTTGAACAATGTTCAAAAGCAGCTTAATTTTGTTGACTTAGGATCGAAAAAGGTTTAAGTAAGTGCCCCTGCAAACCAATGCAATACACTTAATGGCTAATAAACAATAATAAGTTTAATAAACCTAGTGTACTTCTATACATAGAGCAATGAATAATTGTATCATTTCTGGTCAAATGTCATATTTAATGCTCTCCCAATTCTTTGTTGAGTGCATTAAGGTTGTTCATAACAAAATGGCAATAAATAATCGCCTAAAGATATACCATCCGCATCACACAAACGCTGGTCTGCTACAAATTGAGCGCTAATTAACGAACGACCAGTAAAATGAAGTAATCTCTTCATTATCCACTTCCAGCTGTCAAAACTATTAAAAAAAACCACAACGGACGATGATAGCGGAATGAAAACGAAAAGGTTTATGGCGAGCCCGTTAAATGTGCATTTTAAAATCATAAAAATCAATTAAACACACCCCAGCCGGTGCAGCATTAATTGAAAAGAGGTTTTAATGAGACAGATCGATCGCTTGGTTGGGTCGCTTGGGGTTTGTTAAACTGTTGCCTAGAAACAATGGGGTAGTGCGTGTGTGATATCGTTTCGCCCAATTGCCGGTAGGCGCGTACAATAGATCCAATTAGACGATCGAAGAAATTAATTGATACGCACACTGCGTAAGAAGAAGTAATGCTCTGGGGGGAACGTGTTGACAGTATGCTTTTGAACACTTCATATACGAGGGGACGATGGGGTGGCCGGCTGCTAATGACGTTGCGTACTAATGCATTGTTTTTTTTTTTCCTTTCCAGTGGGTGGAAGAGTCGTTTACCAACTTCGTGAAGGGTATCAACTGGCGCAGCTACGTGGTGTGCGACGTGGCGTACAACAACGTGAACAACTGGCTGTGGTCGCCGTTCATCGACCGCGGCCCGGCCAACCGGCTGTACATCGAGATCCACTTCACCATCCGCGACTGCTCGCTCTTTCCCGGCAACGCGCTGTCGTGCAAGGAAACGTTCAGCCTGCTGTTCTACGAGTTCGATGCGGCGACGCGCGAACCGCCGCCCTGGCAGCCGGAAAGCTACAAGCTGATCGGGCGGATCGCGGCGGGCGAGGGCCGCTTCAACCAGAACTCGGACGTGGACATCAACGTGGAGGTGAAGAGCATCGCGGTGACGAAGAAGGGCGTGTACTTTGCGTTCCGCGACCAGGGCGCCTGCATCAGCGTGCTGGCGGTGAAGGTGTACTACATCACCTGCCCGGCGGTGACGGTCAACTTTGCGCACTTCAACGAGACGCCGACCGGGCGCGAGGTGACGATCATCGAGCAGCAGATGGGCGTGTGCGTGGAGAACGCGGAAGCGTACGAAACGCCGACCTACCTGTGCAAGGGCGACGGCAAGTGGACGATCCTGACCGGCGGGTGCCGGTGCAAGGTCGGGTACGAGCCGGACGCGGAGAAGCAGACGTGCAACGTCTGCCCGGTCGGCAAGTTCCGGTCGGCGGAGGTGCGCACCTGCACGATCTGCCCGCTCAACTCGAAGACGAACAAGGTCGGGTCGCCGTACTGTCCGTGCCTGAGCGGGCACTATCGGCATCCGCGCGACGGCAAGCACATGCCGTGCTACAAGCCGCCCGGCCCGCCCACCAACCTGACGCTGCTGTTCATCGACCAGACGAGCGCGATCCTGTCGTGGAACGCGCCGCAGCGGGCCGCCGACGAGCAGCTGGACAGCAAGTTCCGGAGCGACATCGTGTTCCGGGTGCGGTGCGCCGCCTGCACGTCCAACGTCGTCTTCAACCCGTCGAGCGAAACGTTCAACGATACGAAGCTGACGCTCACCAACCTGGAACCAGTCACGACCTACACGGTGCAGGTGCACTCGCAGCACGGCGTCTCCTACCCGATCGTCGCCCCGGACCTGGGGGCGGGCGGCGGTTTGCACGGCGGTGGTGCGGGTGGCGCCGCCGGACTGTACGAGAACGGCAGTGCGGTGGTGGCGGGCGGCGGCAGCGGGTATCATGCGACCGAGCCGCCGATGGTGGTGATGGTCAATGCACGGGCCGGCGGGCCCGGCTCGTCGTCCGATCTGGACGACATCAAGACGGAGTTTGCCGAAATCACGTTCACCACCGAGTCGGCCATCCTGAGCACGGTGTTTAACGTCAAGTAAGGCGTCTCGCGCGTCTTTGCGTGGTGCGAACAATCAGTAATTGCTGCTTTTTCTTCCCTGTGCTTTGTTTCCACAGAGTGGTGCAGATCACGAACAAGGAGGTCGACCTGGTGTGGGACAAGCCGATCCACAGCGACTCGCCGATCGAGTACTACGAGGTGCGGTGGTTCCCCAAGTCGGAGGTGGACGCGATGAACAAGTCCGTGCTGAGCACCAAGGAGTCGAAGGTGCACATCGGCGACCTGCTGGAAAACACCGAGTACGGGTTCCAGGTCCGGTGCAAAACGCTCAACGGCTGGGGCACGTTCAGCAACATCGTCTACGCCCAGACGCACCAGAGCGTCAGTCCGGGTAGGTGATGGGACCCCTCCCAAAAGGGCCCCATAGCTGTATTGTGCTGGTTGATCGATTCTTTCTCTAACCATGTGTATGTCATTTTTTCTTTCTATTCCACCCACCCGAACAGTGTACGATGACTCGTTCCAGATGCGTATCGTAGCGGGCACTACTGTGACCGTCGTGTTCATTTTGGTGTTGGGTAAGTGGTGCAGCCAAATTGCGGCTCGGATGTAGTACTAGGTGTAAACCAAAATAGTACAACGTTAAACGATTTTGTCATTGTAGTGGTTAAAGTAAAGCCCTAAAAGTACAAACACATAATTGCATATGACTTGATGAGATAAAATTACAGAATTAAAAGAGCATTTGCTATGTTCAATTGCAAATTGTACGTTTGATTTCACTACTATTGAGCAACATTAGAGACGTTTGCATCGTTTTAATTTTTGTACTATTTTCTTGAATTATAATCGTTCATCGGATTTGGTTAATAAGTTAAGTTATTACTCGACATTGCCAATGTACAGAGAACTTCGATATTTCGCTCTATAAGACTGCTTTCGACAAAGCTGAGATATATCGTCCATTTTTGGTCCTTATGGACGCTTTTCGTGGATTTTGCTAGACACTACTGGAGGTATCGCGTTCCAGTACATCCTCACTTAGCTCGATCTGACTAAATTAAAAGTATAATTGGGTTCTCAAAGTACCTAAGGAAGCGATTCCAATTTTTATTGAAGGTTTCATTTTTACACACGTGCGAGTTTTCATTCTCATAGTTGGGTTTTAGTTGATTTGTCAACTAATACAAATATAAATACAATTTGCAAAAAAAAAAAAGATCACAAATATCTCCAATTATTTGTTTTGCTCCCTGAAAATCAAGACTTTTTGTTGATTTATACAACGGTTATTATTGGAAAACATAATTTAATTGTAAATACTCGAGTGGATGTTATGTATTTCGTACATAATCTATAAGATTCATGAATCCATTAAGTGTTATAAATCTCCAGGAATTCATGAAATCTTTAGAGATGTATGATTTAAAAAATATTGATTTGGAGCGATCCCGTGGTACAGTGGATAACTCGCACGACTTAACAATATATGTCCGTCGTGGGTTCAAGCCTCGCATGGACCATCTCTTCGTAGCAAAACAAAAACTTTCCGGCTGCGTGGTACTTGCCAAGAAGTCTCGAAAGCCTGTATAGGCCGGCATGATCACGTAGGTTGTTTCTTCAAGGAGAAGGATAACAAGAAGCTTAAGCTTTGAAGCTTTTCTTTTTTTTTTCTTTTTTTCGAGAATCATGAATCTTTCTAGAAGAATGAATCTTTCGAGAAAAAAGTATCTTTCAAAATTCATGAATCTTTCAAGAAACCTGAATCTTTCAAGAAACATGAATATTTCGAGATTCATGAATCTTTCGAGAAACATGAAGCATTCGAGAAACATGAATCTTGCCAATCGTGATTCTGATTCATTGAATCATTTGAAAGATTCATTCGGATTCATGAATCAGAATCAGATTTACCCTACACTAGTACCGAGGTCAAATTGGAAAATGGTATGTGAAAACGTGTACTTTAAATTTACTCCGAGACTCCAATCGATAGTCTCGTCTAGAGTTGGTTGCAAACGAACGGAATTGCTGCTAAATTCCTTGTTCCTCTTGCTTTACACTACGCTTTACTAATTCGTTTGTTTTCCATTCTTCTGTTTTTTTTAGTGATCGTTATAACGGTCGTGTTCCTGCGCTCGAAGAATCACGACGAGATAGACAAGAAAACGAACAACCATCTGCCCTTGCCGATGGATTACGCGAGCAACGAAGGTACTGGGACCGTTACCGTGCGGCCGTTGTCGATAAACACCCACCATCCATCCTGCTGTGTCCCCTCCGGTGTCCCATTCCCCCCACCGCCTCTTGAACAAACTGTGAAACCGGCCCTATCCTTTTTTCCCCACATCCTGTTTCCCTTCCAATATAACTTCATCGTATAACTCCTGTGTGAGTGTGTGTATAGATATACGTGTGTGTGTGTGTGTTGCATGTGTTGCGCTCTAATCTGAAGGACGCGCGATGGGAAGAAGCTGCGCTGGCGGCGGAACGTCGCGAAACGGTTTTCCGTTTCCATTTGCTCTTTCCCGCGCAAGGCTCCGGCCGCTGTCGACAACAAAGGCAAAGCATATTATAGTCGGCGCCCGGTTTGCGTTTGGTGCGCCCCTGTAGGCAATATGGAGCTGCGCGAGAGCCCTACCCGCGCGGCGCAAACAACGTTTCGCGCCCCGAAAACGAGGAGAATAACTTTTAACACTTACTTAAACGAACGAACGATTAAGCTACAGTTTCATGTGTTTTCTCTCTCTCTCTCTCTCTCTCTCTCTTCCTTTCTTTGTCTTCAATTTGGCATACACACCATCATTGCAAAAAATTACATCACGCCCATCACGCGCAACTGAATCGAAAACCAAACAAAATACAAAAATACAAAAAGGACTCGTAGTTACCTATAGTAAGTGTTAAAGTTTTTGCGCAATTTTTTTATTCTTCGGCGCTCAACTCTCTACCATTTTCTGGTTTGCTTGTGTTGCAAAATCGTAGACCTTTGCTCGTTTCGACCACCTTGTTTTGGTTGGCACCTTTGTATGGTTGTCGCGCTAAGCAGTTAAAAGTGTTGTAATCGCTCTCTTGTTTCGCATTTTTTTTAGAATCTGTATTCTGTATTTTTTGGTTTTAAAAGCAGCAAAATATTCGTTTCCATATCAAATAAGCTTCATAATTTGAGTAGCGAGATGTTTTAGCGCTGCGCTACTGTATCCCACCGTTGTTTAGTTGTCTCAAAGCGTTATCATGAGTGTGTGTGTGTGTTTATGCGTGTGTTAGTTTTACTGTTTTTGTGTATTAGCTTTTTCAAGTAAAACTTGTGCTAAAATGTTTGTTTTTGTTTCAATAATGATGCACCCATCGCTGTTTACCGTTCGCTCTCTTTTATTCTCTCTCTCTCTATATATCTCTCTACGTCTGCTCTTATTTATGTTTATGTGTGTGTGCGTGTGTTACTGTCTACTCATTTTGTAACAGTATTTGTTGTTTTCATCCCTATCCCAAATTACACCATGTATGCTCTACCACCCACACATTTGTGCGCTTTTATTATTTGTTTTTATTTTTTGATCCAACAAAACCACCTTCCTTTTGTTTTAGTTCACGCAATGGACACGACCCCGATAGTCAAAACGATGAAGAGCAATGGTAAAGATCGACCTCTTCGTTATTTTTTGCGTTGCTAGTATTCTAAAGGCCTTTTCGGTTGATTTCAAATAACTCTTCCAAATAACGCATAGAACAGAACGTTGTCCGGTTGGGTCCCGTAGGGTCTCTGTCTGTTTTGCTTTTTTGCCATGCTAATGGTGCTATTTTATTTAGCTCTCAAAATGGTTGAAAATGGTTCTAAGGTCAAGTAACGATGTCACCTCTCGACGCTCTGTCCCTTCATGCGGCGGGGGTTTGTTGTTGTTTCTTTTGCTCTTACTCACAATTAACATGTTAATGGAGAAGGTTTCTAACTGCGACCGTTGAAGATAATTAATTACGCACTGCCCCATCACACTATCGAGGAAAGCAAGAAGAAAAGCTGGGTCCGCTTTTTCTGTATGATCAACTCTAGTTTTTTTTTTAATTTCATTTCACTTTGCGTGCTTCTCCTCCTGGCTCTGGCTCTTTTCATCCTTACACCTGCGCTAGCCTAGTTTCACGCTTAAATTTAGTTTAGTTGCGTCCTGGCCTGCCATTTCCTGTAGGTCTTGTTCCGAATCTGACTGCGCTTGCTCCTCGCCATTAACCCCATTACCAAGCCAAACCACCACCCGGTCCCCAAATAACACCAATCCCTTTCTCACACCCGAGAATACCACAGAAAAAAAAAAACAAAAACAAAAAACCAAACCACCAAACGCTTTGTAACTAATTTGCTTTCTTTATTTTTCTTTTTTTCTTTTCTTTTCACCAATATTTTTGGCTGTGTGTGTGTCTGTTTGTGTATGCTTCTTCGTGTATGATTTAAAAACTGCCTGCCTCTACTACGTTCTGTGCCTAAAATTGCCTAAAACCTTTAAAATAAACCCAAAAACAAATGCTTCCTGCAATCAAAACTCGCTCACTCGTCTAAAAATTGGGGGAAAACCAAACACTTTAAAACACTAAAATATGCAACCTTTTATCACGGCACAAACCCCTCATTCTCTTGCTGTATTCTGCTTTTTTGCGTATTGCTTTGAGTACCATTTATTTGCTGCTGCGTTTGCTGTTTACACCCACACCTTTCTTATTGCTTTCTGTGCTACGTTTGTGCCCTTTGCCTTCTACTGCCGTATGTGTGTATTGCTTGCTGCTGTGGTGGGGGTACTTACGCGTTACCTAATTTGGCCCTGTTTGTTTGGCTGTGTGTTTTATGCTTTATACGCTTCCGAACGCTAACCCACGGTGGTGGTGTCGGTTTGCTATTTCTTTGGTGCATTCGCGTTGCGCCGCAAACAACGAACATAAACGAAAAAAAAACAAAAAAAAAAAACAAATCAAAACAAAGGTGGCTCATACGGGTATTACCGTCAACGTCGTAATAATTTTGCAGTGACCACGCCGCTGTTCGGTACCAGCCGGAGCTACGTCGATCCGCACACGTACGAGGACCCGAACCAGGCGATACGCGAGTTTGCCCGCGAGATAGACGCGAGCTACATCACGATCGAGGCCATCATCGGTACGTACGCGCGCTGACCCTTAAAATTGCGAATGTCTTTTTAAAACATGCTCCCTTCGTTTTGCTCCTCCCTTCCGTGTTTCGGCAGGTGGCGGCGAGTTTGGGGACGTGTGCCGCGGCCGGCTGAAGGTGCCGCCGAACTTTGTGCAGGAGATAGACGTCGCGATCAAGACGCTCAAGCCGGGCTCGTCGGAGAAGGCGCGCTGCGACTTCCTGACCGAGGCGTCCATCATGGGCCAGTTCGAGCACCCGAACGTGATCTTCCTGCAGGGCGTGGTGACGCGCTCGAACCCGGTGATGATCATCACCGAGTACATGGAGAACGGCAGCCTGGACACGTTTCTGCGCGCGAACGACGGCAAGTTCCAGACGATACAGCTGATCGGCATGCTGCGCGGCATCGCGGCCGGCATGACCTACCTGAGCGACATGAACTACGTGCACCGGGATCTGGCGGCGCGGAACGTGCTGGTCAACTCGCTGCTGGTGTGCAAGATCGCCGACTTCGGGCTGTCGCGCGAGATCGAAAACGCGAGCGACGCGTACACGACACGGGTAGGTGTTTTTGTTGTTGCTTTGTTTGTAGCGAAATTTGGGGCAAGTGTACCGCACCCTTAAGCAGTTCATGTTATAACTCGTTAAAAGCTGTTTATCAAAAATCGATTTAACTCGCATAGCTATTTTCAGTGGAAATAGAGCAAACAGAAATAGAGCAAGAGTGCCACTCGTCATGACGGCCACACACTACAGACTGACTCCTAATATTCTCAGTCATTTTGTGACTCAGGGTATTTTTGGAGTATTTGGAAACTACGTATTTCAACTCCCCAAAGTCAAAGTGCTTAAAGAACTGTTCAGGAAGGCTCAAAGTTAGCACATATCTAGCAATGGGGCCCTTCACGATTCTAGTCAGCTGTTTTATATGGAATTTGACAGTTGAATTGGAATTTGAATTTGATTGAAATGACATGTCAACACTCCATACAAAACCACACACAAAACTAGCCTGTGAATTTCAGCCTAGATTATTTTAGCCTCAAAGCTAGAATTAGATTCGAGCACCTGCTGGAAAAATGGCAAAACAAGGGTTTTTTTTTAATTATGTCAATGTGCATTACTGTCACTGGCAACCAAAAAAACATCATATTCCAGGCAACCGGGCTACCCGGGTAGCCAGCGACTTTGGAGGCTTATAAATTTTGAATGCGTAATCCAATATTGGTGCAATATTCTGATGAAATTTAGATAAACTAATGCAATTTCTAATACTCAGCCGTACCAGCGAACTCGTTCGACGAGAAACATTCGTCGCTCATGAGTGGACAGGGTTGTACCACTAGGTTGGCCAGTACAAAGTCTATACGGTTTTCTAATTTTTGATCTAGAGCTATGAAATGAGTGAAAATGAGCGTCGCGGCGAACGTTCCCAGGAACGAACGAGTTCGCCGGTATGGCTGACTGTGTATAGATTGGTTCAACTCGCTGCCGTTTTTTAGTTATAGCTTTTCAAAGTTGACAGGATTTTTTTTGAAAAAAAAAAACCAAATGTAAAAAATTTATTTTTCAGTACTTTACAAAATTTTCACAGCATAATGACTCTAGCAGTTTAGAGAACTGTATGTTGCAAGTCTTATATATTTTTTTTAGATTTTTTCTATGAGTCATAAAAAAGATAAAGGAGTTTTGATTTGAATAAAAACCGTTACATCACACCTGTCATAATAATTTTGTAAAATGCACATCTGCGACAAATGCAAAAACTTCATAAAATTGTCTCTGTTGGTATCTTATGTTGATTATACATTGTAAAGAGACTGAATTTAAACATTGTGTGTGAAATTTATTTGATGTTGGTGTCTTTCTACCAGCATCGATCATAACGTAACGGTTTTTATTCAAATGGAAACTCCTATATATTTTTAATTCCTAGTAAAAAAAATCTGAAAAATTTATAAGAGACGTGCAACATAAAGTTCTCCAAACTACTAGAGTCATTTTGCTGTGAAAATTTTGTAAAGTACTGAAAAAATATTTTTTTTACATATTGTATTTTTTTTCCAAAAAATTCTGTCAAGTTTGAATAGCTATAACTAAAAAACGGTAGCGAGTTGAACCAATCTATGCACAGTTATAGAAACTGCATTAGTTTGTTTAATTTTCATCGCAATATTGCATTGATATTGGAATGCGCATTCGAAAGTTATAAGCTTCCAAAGTCGCTGGCTACCCGGGTAGCCCGGTTGGCTGGAATAGGGGTATTGGAAAATTTAATTCTAAAAATCAGGTTAATTATACTCAAAAAAATCTGCGAAAAGTTCCAGTGAAAGATGGCTGTGGATTACACACATTTTCCGAATTTCAAGTCAATCAGATTCCTAGAATCAGAGAAATGAGCAATCAAAATCGATTTGGCTACCCGGGTAGCCGGTTGCCTGGAATAGGGTTAAAGAGATCAGGTGGTGGAATCTACAATCAAAGTGTATGTAGTCCAGGTGGTCTCATGGCATGTTTTTATAACCAAATTGGTCACTTTTTGACAAGACGGGTGAAATCTTTTGCTCAAACAGGCTTCCTGGTAGCTTGACGAATATACAAAACTCACAAAAATCAGCCTTCAAAATACATACACCTTGCGATAGGCCCACCTGTATACTATACCCACTATGATAGCTGCTCGAAAACTGCTATACAATAGGTGACCGCTAACTGGATGTGTTTTACTGGAGTATTCTTTAACTGGAAGTTCGCTAACTAAAATGATTCTCAGTTAAAAAACACAAAAATGTCAAAACATGAATCATCCGGTATCTTACGAAGAGAAACTCGCAAAATAGCAAATGTGCATTTTTCTCACAAATACGCTTGGAAAGAGGCGTTGTGGCAATTGGCCTTTTCCATTTCCAAGTTACTTGAGTATTGTTTTACTTATTTTCCCCCATTTCTCCTCGCTTGCAGGGTGGCAAGATACCGGTGCGCTGGACGGCGCCAGAAGCGATCGCGTTCCGCAAGTTCACCTCCGCGTCGGACGTGTGGTCGTACGGCGTGGTACTGTGGGAGGTGATGTCGTTCGGCGAGCGACCGTACTGGAACTGGTCGAACCAGGACGTGATCAAGAGCATCGAGAAGGGGTACCGGTTGCCGGCCCCGATGGACTGCCCAGAGGCGCTCTACCAGCTGATGCTCGACTGCTGGCAGAAGCAGCGGACGCACCGGCCCACCTTCGCCAGCATCACGCAGACGCTCGATAATCTCGCGCGGCAGCCGCAGGTCCTGCTGACGACGCGCAACTCGCCGGACAACCCGGTCGCCCGCATGGGCACGGCGGCCGGCGGCGTCGGCGACGATCTCACGCAGGAAATGCTGGCGGCGGCGGCGGCGGCAGCTGCCGCAGCAGCAGCAGCGGCCGCCGGTAGCGGCGGTATGGTCGGCGTGATGGGTGGCAGCTCCCAGCAGCAGCAGCAGCTACAGCAGCAGCAACAGCAGCAGCAGCGAGCCGCCACACTGATGATGGGTGGCGGCAGTGGCACCAGCGAGCGCGTGCTCAACACCGGCAGCAGCATGACGAACGTGCCCGGCTCGATGGGCACGCTCGGCTCGACGGTGGGCGGGCTGAGCAACACCGGCACGATGTCCGGGCCCGGCAATCCGGGCATCTTCATCAGCACCGACCTGTGGCTGGAGGGCATCAAGATGTCGCGCTACTCGCAACACTTTAAGGAGGCAGGTCTCGTCACGGCCCAGCAGGTTAGTTGATGGTGGCACCACCGGTTCATTGCGGATTTATTAATTTTTTCCTTCCTTCTTCCCTCCTTGTGGTGCAGCTTTCGCGGCTAACGGCTCAGCAGCTCAGCGACATGGGCATCACGCTGGTCGGGCACCAGAAGAAAATACTCCACCAGGCCCGGCAGATCGATACCATCATCTAAAGGCGCGCATCCAGCAAACCGTTACACACCACCACACACAAACACACACACACAAACACAGTTCCAGACCGATCATTCCGTGCCCGCGCGCGCACACACACACACACAGAACCCAACGGGGGAAGAGCAAACCGCAGTAAAGCGGGCGACGGGACGGAGCACCACGTTCACAGGGACTCAAGCACACTCATAGGACGTTGTTAAAATAGGGTCGCTGCAAGCAAGTGCACAGCGCGCATGGAATCCATTTTCTATCAAAGCGATGTTAATTTTTGCAAATTCCATGAACTCTTTAGTGGAGCTGCTCTATGCTGTTTTATGCTTTTATTTTATGCGAAGCTCGAATTTTAGCGTTACCTTATTGTGTGGTCGGATACCCAAAGGTTCTACTCATGGATGTCTGTAGCATTTGTATTTTTTGAGTAATATTTTTGCTTCTTCATATTGATTGAAGTTCTTAAATTTGTATTACGAAAATTAATTGCCGTTTATTTAATCAAAGTGTAAATGTTAAACGTATTATGAAGTTGAAAAAAATTCTGCGTATCCATGACAGTACCATTAAAAAAAGAAGAAAAAAAAATCATTTTATTCATGATCCAAATCAACCTTCCAATACAGGGTTTTCCATGAGTTCTAATAGTTGTGGGACACTTCCTAGACTCTTTCTTATAGGAAGTGAACTTCATATGATGGAAATTGGACTATATGGCACCCTGTTTGAAATTCCTATTGGATTTGTCGGACAAGGGTGCTATAGATTCCACTTCACCTTAGATTAAGTTCATTTCAAGTAAGAAGGAGCCAACAAAGTATCCCACAGCTATGAGAACCCCTGGAAAAGCCTGTAAGTACATTAAGTAGAGAAACATCAACACGGCAGCAGCCGCCAGCAGAGCAATCAGGGAAGTAGGTGTAGGTAACATCGTTTTGATAAGAAGATTCGATTGTCATCCGCCAGGGGAACGCGCAATTTTGGCGCGAACGAATACTCACATCATCCAACGACACGAATACTCACAAACCTCAGCTCTCAGCAGGATCGGCGACCCAAACAAGGCGCCCATCCTGTTTCTAGCCATATATATAAATGTGTATAAAATAAGAACGACGACTGCGAGCCAGCGATCGTGGTGTGATTGTGCCCTACTTAACCCCCCCCCTCCCTCCGCGCCCGCAGCCTACTTCAAAATGCGGGCGGCAAAGTGGTGGTGCGTGTGTGCGGGCGGCTTAGTTTTGTTTTCCATTTTAATGTTTTATCTTACACGGGATTGTTTCTTTTTCTCTGTCCACTCCGTTACAAACGGCCGCCAGGGCCAACCGCATTTATAGTTACGGAAAAATAGCTACGCCGAGCCCCGACAAGCGTATTTCGCATTTAATATGAAACATAAAGAAGAAGGAGAAGAAGAAGAAAAACAAAAAAAAAAACTGATAGACAAGTGAGAGTCGTAGCAGGTAGCATCCCTCGACCGCTCGATGCACAGGCCCGATGGGGGAGGACGTTTAAGTTTTTTTTTTTTAACACAAAGCGAAAAGGCTGCTGCTGTCCTTTGTCTTGTTCTGTGTTCTTTCGTTTTTCTTTCTTTTTTTTCTCTTTGTTTTAGTTTTTGTTCAAACTAGTACGTGCTCTCAGTGAACTTGTGTTACTTAAGCGTTGGCATTTTTTTATTTTAAATTATACCTACTTATACATATATATATATATATATACATATACATACACATATACATATTAGCTGGTATTCGAAGTCCTTTTGCAATAGCAAAAAAACAAACAAACAAACAAAAACCCATTGCGGACAGAGACTGACTTCACTGACTGAGGGGAAGGTGTAGAAGAAGACGATGGAACGATGGGGAAGCGTGTGTACTATATTTTTTAGTAGTGGAGTGGAATAACAGGCTGGAAACGAAGAAGGGAAGGGAAAGAAGTTGTGCGAGAGAGTAGTTTTAGCCTGCGAGGTGGGGTGCAACCGGTGAGAGCAGATATGAACAGTAACAGTATGACAACGTGGACGTGTGTGACTGGAGGAAGGAAGGAGTAGAGGGAAGCCATGTTATCAGAGAGAGAGAGAGAGAGAGAGAGGGAGAGAATGATAGAGAGAGAAAGAGAGCGAGAGGGGAAGGTGGTTACATCAACAATGTGATTTTTATACTCTGTAGTAATTAGGTAGTCGGCTTTTAATTTCAGAATATTATTTTTTGTTTTTTATTTTAAATGTTAGTTTCGTAAGCGCCCGCCGAACAACAAACAAGCAAAACAAGAAGAACAGAATGGTGTGTCGCCTCTCACACCCCACCCCCTGTGCGCTTTCGGGTGGTCTCGGGAGCGCTACATCAGTGACCAGTGATTGCCAGGGTTGTCGCCCAGGACCCACACCCCGTGTTTGTTTTGTTTTCTTTGCTCACACGCTCACAATGCTGTGTCGATGAGGTTTCTGGCGCGTTTGAACAGCGCCCGACATCTTGGAGAGGGGAGAAAAATGAAATTTGGGGGAAAAAACAACCAATCCCGCACAGGGGGCGATGGGAGCGCCTTCCCATTTGCGCATTTTCGTTGTGTATAGAAGCATATGTGCATGTATTTTAACACCCCTTTTTTAAACTGTATTTTTTATACGCATTTTAAATATAAATATATGTAATTCCAGGCAAAGAAATGCTGCCACTGCGCGAGAATAGGGGGAAGGGACGCATCTCGATTACACACATTCAAACAATCTGTTTTACACCGAATCAGTGAGAAACACGATCATCTAGGCGGATGGGGTTAAGGGTAGGAGTAAAGTGGGTAAAGTGGGTGGTTTTTGCTACACGCGAGACGTTGCTTGTGGGGTTTCTTGTCGTGTAAGGAATAGCTTAATTGTTCATTTGTGGACCCCCCACGCCTCTGTGGGAGCGAGAAAGAGAGGATTCCAAACGGGAGGACAAACTGTTACCTTCCGAACAGTTGCTCGTTTGGTACCACCGACCCCTCCATTCCCCCCACCTCTTTCGCAATCCAATTCAGTGATTATGCCCAACAATCGTAGCGTACGCAACACATATCTCCGGAAGTTAAATGGTCCGCATTGGTTTATATGTTTGTTCGTTTCGGTTCGGGAGGAGCAAAGAAACACAGCAAAACTGAGAGGAAGAGGGGATGGCGGGCGTGTCGAACGATGCTGCGAATTTCGGTACAGGAAATATTTAATTTAAAAAGACCCGCCGAGGAGGGAAATCACGGTCAGAGGCAGTAGACGTGCGTAGGAAAAAGAAGAAGAAAATCACACAACAAACACACAGGTGAAACAAAAGGAAGAAGAAAAAAAGACACTCACACATACACGCATTTAATGGTAAAACGAACGAACTGCGCAATAGTGTAAAATAACAATCATAATAGTGGTTTCGTTAATGACGTCAGATAAGATTGAATATTAATATAAAGGATAGCAAAAAAACGAGTAAAGGCAGAAGAGAGAGACAGACACAGAGACGGCACAGATTTGGACCTATATATATATCCCCCGGATGCTGGTAGCGTTGGGAAACGGGCCAAGCAAGCGAAACAAATAAACAACAACCCAAACAAAAAACAAATATATACCGAACACATAAACACAGACAAACTACAGCAAAAACGAATAGCCTGTAAATAAGGAATAGTAATACAAGAACGAGAAGAACAACAAAACAAAACAATGAATCTGTATTTGAATTAGTCGTTAAACATGACAGCAAAAATAAACAAAATCAGAGCATAAGAAAGATAAAGTATATATGTGTGTGTGCGTGTTTGTGAAAGACAGAGAGAAAGAGAGAGAGAGAGAGAGAGAGAGAGAGAGAGAGAGAGAGAGAGAGAAAGAGAGCCGAACGGTGAAACGATGAATAGCAACAAAACACAGAAATCGTACAAAAGACACACACACACACTGAGATGGTCATGGAAAAAAGAGCAGCAAATCGTTTGGTTGCTCTCCCTTTTCCCTCCCTGTCCCTCACCCCCTCCTCCCACTGGTGTGGAGTGGGTGGGGGAAAAACAAAGGAGAAGAACGGTGGCAAAAGAGCAATGTGGAATGCAATTAAAGAACAATAATGTGTTTCGTCCATAGCGAGTCAAGTTTTTTCCTCATATCGTGTAACGTTAGAAACCATTGTGCAAATCAGAAAGTGTGAAAGAAACCACCATTACTACTACCGCCACCACCACCACCACAACGGGATAAAATGGTTCCCCTCGTTTGAAGCGTCTCCAGAGAGAGAGAGAGAGAGAGAGAGAGAATATTTATCTCTTTTGAAAAAAAAATGAAAACAAGTAAACAAATAAATAAAATAAGTGGGGCGACAGAAGAGGACCCACTGGAGCGAAAATAGTGGATCGAGCTTGGCAGCAATTGCAAAACAAAACAAACTTATCTAATTCGTTAAGGTGTGGATGCGTGTGTGTGTATGTGGTAGTTACATCATCCTTTGCCGTTCGCGTGCTTTTGAATTGCGCTTTCCCCCTTTTCTGTCGCCAGGACTGGTGTCGTATTTAGTGTATTTTCTGTTTCTTTTAAATGCACCTGGTTTCGGTTTAAAATAATTCATCAAAAATCGAACGGGCAAACATGCTGGAAGATGGTACACGAACCCAGCAGCAAAATCTCCACTCAACACACACAAGTGTCTGATAGGAAGGACGTCCCTTGTGTTCCCTCTCGCGCGCGCCCATATGTTCCAGTATTCGATGTGTCCCAGTTTGCCTATTGTTTTCTGCGTTTTTTTTGTTGTTGTTGTTGTGGTTGGTTTGATTTGAGAAGGTTCGACTTAGGTTAGGAAGTTGAAACAAAATCCCCCATCGCCTCCCCTCCCGCTCTGTGTATTCTTCTCCGCGAAGTGTAAATGCCGCTGTGTGCGGGGATCCATTGAGAACAAAAACAAAAAAACAAACAACCCGCACCAACCGACACATGTGCGCAGGAAGAAGGATGTGCGAAGGATGCAAAAAAGAGAGAGAGAGAGAGAGAAAAAAATACGCCAATATATGATAAGACTGTAATTTATAGCAATACCGAATCCCCCCCTTTGTCTGTAGTGTGTTGGGCTAACGTTGAGGTTTAAAAAAATTTAGAGCAAGAAAGAAATAGTAAAAGAGAGAGTAAAAAAGCGCTAGCGAGAGAGGATAACATCACAAAATCAACCAATAAAATACGAAACTCACAAGTGAACGTGGCGCTTTATTTGTTTGCAAAAACAAAACAACAGAGCTCTCTTTCTTCACTCTAGCTAGAACTGGTTTTATAAGCGAATGTTTTATGTTTTTTTTTTTTTGAAAATCAAGCAGCAGGAAAAGTGTAGCACTCCTTCGCCGCCCCTCCGTTCCGCCCCTGCCTGCCTTGCCTGTTCGTTTGCTTTCCCCGTTCCCGGTTATTGTAAATTTGTTCCAACAAAAATGAAGCCAATCTTTGTCACGCGCTGTATTGCCTTCCGAGGATTGCCATCCCAGAGCTTATGGTTCTCAATTCCTGCACATTATTGCTACAATCGAGGGCGAGAGGGTGGGGCTGTACCCTTAGCATGGGGGGGGAGGGGGGGGGGGTGGGGGGCGATGCTGAGAAGTTTTTAAAAGTAGGACAAAAGCTGACGGTGGAGAATAAATGAAAAACCAAAACAAAAAAAAAAAAACATCCCAAGCGTTAGAGTAAAGAAAGTTATAACTGAACACAACGCAAAACGGGGATAAGAAAACGAAGACGAAGTATTAAATTTACTTACAATTTTGAAGATATAAACAGGACAAAAAAACACAAGCACACACACACACATACAAAAAGAGAAACATGCGTATAAGGAGTGTAGCAATCAGAATGATTCATCCATTCGTGGGGCGGGGTAAATGCACTAATGATACAACACACTACTTACACATCGAACGGAGCGCGAAGCAGAAACAGAAGAAAAAAGAACGAACACGAAGAAAAAAAGGGTGGAAAAAATATTGAAAATTTATAGAGGAGGAAGGTAAGGGGTGTATGGAAGAGCAGAGAGTATTTCTATATTAAATTACTAGGCAATTAAACACATTGACGAACCACAATTCATACGTACATGAAGTTAAGGAATAACATTAAAAGCAACGAGGGGGGAAAGCGAAATATGCATTCACAGAAACACAGAACAAACCAATAAAAAGAAAGAGAAGAATAAGGAGAAGAAATAACTGGTTATAAAAGAAAAAAGAAAAACAAAATTTGAAGTAAGCGAAAACACAACAACATGCAAAACATCAAGTCCCTCCCTCCGATTTAGCGAAAAAACAAAAAAAAAACAACAAAGATGCATGTAAGAGAGAGAGAGAGAGAGAGAAAAACAACATACGCATACAGAAAGCTAAAAAAAAAAATATTTCAGTGTTGCCACACAATTGATTCCTTTGATCGCTATTTGATGCATTCCGGTGTCCAGAGAGAGAGAGAGAGATAAAAACAATGCGGGACCCCGACCTCTTCCAGTAATAGTGCAGTTAATGGTCTGCTTTCACGTTGCAAAAAGGGAGGTAGCTGGCAACAGTTGAAAAACAGGACGTTACTGCAAAAAAAAGGAAGCAGCAAAAGTGTCCCCAGAAGCTGGATGGACGCAACTTTATAACAATATAAATGACACAAAAAACACAATCATCGTTTTAAAGCAAACAAATAATGTGAATTATAGTAAAACGGTGGGGGAAAAAACATGAAAAAAGGTGAAAGCAGATGAAGAAATGAAGCAGAAAGTAATAAAAAAAAAACGAAACAAATATGCGCAATTTTCTCAGTGTAAAAGGTGTAAACGTTTGTTGGGCAAAACGAAAATAAGGAAAAAAAAAACAAAACAGATTCATTTTAGCACGCATAGGATTAAGAGAACGAGAGAGAGCGAGATAGTGAAAAAAACAATAGAAAAGAAAAGCAATTTGTTGGTGAAACGAAAGGACAAACACACATTCAAAGAGAAACAAATTTAATCAAAGGCAGCAGGGGCAGTGCGTGGCCGAGCGGGGTCGCCCCTGTTGTGCCGCGGAGCAAGCTGGAGACGCACCCCCTTCTTCTTCCTTGTGGAATCGAAGCTCATCATCATCCCCACAATAAGCCCTGCAGCAGTTAACAAGAGAGACACACACAAACAAAGCAAAAAACAAACACAAAAACAACAATAATTCGCAAATAGGCGCGCACACCCCTCGAAACACAGCACCACTCGACAGGTGTCGCGGAGCGCGGAAAGGAAAATCGGAAGAAAAGGCAGCAGAGCAGACGACGAACCTCCACCACGGCACAAGTAACGCTCGTTCTCTTCGAGCATCCCAAGGTGTTCCTTCACGTTTTGTTTTACAATAGCTGCTATACAACACACACACACAGACGGGGGTTAGGGGCAGGTCGATAGCTGCTGTGTACCGTAATATCCTAACATCACTCAAACTCGAACGAAATCACATTTTACATTTTAAAACTGGTTCGTCGGTTTGTTTGCCACTTTTGTGCCGATGATTTTCCATTGCCGTGTGCTGCACATGTGTGTGTGTGTGTGTGTGCAACAGTAAAAAAACCAACCCAGCTGCAGAGCCATGCAAACAAATGAATAGAAAAGCAAACACAAGTCTTTGAAACAACAGCCTGAAAAAGGCAAATTAAACAGGATAATTAGCAAACCAACCACCCCTACACAAAACACACACAAACACACACGCATACACCTCAGCAAGGAATGCGCATGTGTGTATGAGAGTGGGTGGTGGTGCATTGGGCTGGGTTACGGTTTATCTGTAAATATATGTATAAACAAGCTAATGAAATAGAATCGACACAAAACCGGCGGGGGGATAATGCGTTTAAGGAATGGGGAACTAGTGGAAAAAAAACTAGTGGAGCTAAATATAGGGAAGGAAGTGTAAAAAAAAAAACAATGAAGGGGAATGAAGCTTTGAATGGATGAGTAAAAAAAAGCAACAGGAGAGAGAGAGAAAAAAAAAATAAACAGATCTAATAAACAAAACGAACAGAAAACACTTCGAAGAGCATAAGCAAAACACGTGTGTGTGTGTATGTGTTAGCAGAAAAGAGGGGCAGACAGGACAAAAAACGAAACGGGGATAGAGACAACAGGAGGAGCGCAAGATGGGAAGAGTTTTTAAGCGGAGATGAAGCAAAGCAGGAACAAAAAAAGACGATCGTTTAACAACAATTATGGAATAGCGAGGAACGAACCGAGTGGGTTAAGAACAAAACAAATAGTATTTATATAAATAAATCCATGAAGCAAAAAAAGAAAAACAAAAATCAACACATAAAAATGGTAGCGGCAATTTCTTTCGGCTTTGGCAGTTGCGCCATCTAGCGGAAGGTAGCGCAGGCTAGCGGCTGCCATCTGTGCGGTCGGCGTTGAAAGCGTTCGCGTAGCGATGTCAACCCGACCCTAGAGGGCGCGAAATCATCCGAAAGTGGGTCCTGGTTCTAGTGGTTGTGTTCTAATTCCAGCAGGTTCAGAGTGGTTCAACGAATGCAGTTGTTTTCACTTATATTTTCTGTTCGCCAAATTTGAATAAAATGTTTTTGATGCAAAGTGTTCGCGAGTGACATCTGCTATCTGATCGTTTCTCACTTTCTCTGTTGTTATATTGGTTCATATTACAATTTTAGTTATGACAAGGGACTGAGTAGCAACGAGGTCCTGTAATGTAGAACGATTTGACAAGTAGCCAAACGTTGCTTTGCAGGCTGTTTAACATCTGAAAGCCTTCAAATTTATTCCATTCATATTTTCGATTGTTCGATTAAAATTTTAAATGTGATTCTAATGATTAATCCGTCTGGAGAAGAACATTGTTAATAGGTTTTTGAGTTTGCCAGCCAATGTATTTATTCCTCTCGTAGTAATACTTGTTTAATTTTTGAATTAATTTGTCGACCTTATACTGTCAAATGGCATCCAAGATAGCCAAACCGACTTTGGCTGATATTTAACCTCGACCCTACACAAGCCAGGGTTATGACTTCCTCACCTACTTCAACATTTTCCGTAAAGAAATGAATTATTTTCGAAAATTCCTACTTTTCGAATATGACAAAAACCAATTGGAAACTAATTATTGATAACTACTCTGCTAACATCAAATGGCTCTGAAGGCGTATAGAAATCATTTTTGGGCCTTAGTCGCATTACAAGGCAAATACGGATTTCATCCGAAGCTTTCACGTCTGTATTGCGCGGGGCTCCGTCGATGAGGGGGCTCCGTGTATCTTTAGTCCAGGATTGATAGAGTTTTTTATTTATTTTTATAGAGACTTTGAGCCAATTGGCCTTATTCGTTTCTTTCAATCTGTAGATTAATTCTTAGCTTAAAATCTAACATTCTTCTTTGCAAGCCATTTGTGGTTACAGTTATCTTACAAGGTTTAGACGATTTATTTGAAACACTCTTTTGTATTGTTTTAATAAAACAACATTGGTTGATTTCAGTATTTTTTGGTGCGTTCCCACGATTTTTTGGTCGTTTCCCAGATTTTTTTGGTTCAATTGTATTGATATCCAATCGGACGATACCAATACATTATGGGAACAATTAAAAATCTATGGGATACGATGAAAAAATCGTCAGACGAGCCCAAAAAATTATTGTTATTATTTTTAAAAAGTATTATCCGTTTGTGATTGATAGAGTTGATAGAGTATGGTCCTGTATTAGGAAGGAGGGCCCCGTACTTGACACAAAAAAAAAAAAAATATCAGGATTGGTGAAATATCCCATTTCACAAATACCTTTTTTTCCAATGCCATCAAAATGAGTTGATACATCAAATTAACACCTTTTATTCTATTTAAGATCGGTATAATGCAGTCCATCTTAAATAAAGTGAAATAGCTCACAGCTTAACGCAATAGAACAATTACGTTCGGATCGTCCTTTCGATTCCAACACACATCACTGGGAAATTTTCCTATTAAAAATTCAAATTTGAATGAAAAGTTAAATATGAAATTTTTCACTGAAATATATCAATACACATTTCATTACCGTCAAATCCACTGCTAAATCGCCTTCAATTCGCCGGCGCTTAGAAGGCTTTTAATGGAAATTTCCCGGTAGGGTAGTAGCTCATGAAAATGAAACCGTTTCGTTACTTTTTGTGTTCAAAATTCCCATCCTAAATGCCAACCGATTTGTTCCTGGCTGCATCAATTACAAGGAACGAAACGATTTATATGTTTATTAAAAAAAAAAATGAAGTGGGGTTCGTGTCTTAGCGACGAAAGTCTTCGCGCTTCGTTCGAATAAACTCTGTAATAATGTAGACAATTTCTCAATAAGTGTATATTGGTCCACCTAATAGTACTCGTAGAGAGTGTACTGATTCGATCTGGTTCTATGCAGCTGGATTATTTTTAGAGACGAGGGTTGATTATTTTTCCAAACTCTAAAACTAAGTCAAAATAGCAAAAAAAACACCCCCACTAATCAGAACGAAAACCTGAAAATGTAGCCCACGAATGCCAGTGCATCAAAGATCCCAAAAGCGGATGCAACGGGCGCAAATTAGAGGCGATTTTTTAAGCGTGTCCTTTCGCTGAAAGCAGCGCCCACTAATGAAAAATCTATTCCAAACGTGGAGCTCAATCTTTTGTCATTTTGCTCCCCATAACGCCCTGCTGTGAATGTGTGCGAGTGTGTTGAGTTTCAAGAATTCATCATTACATTGGCGACAGTTTGGGAACGAGCGGAATGGCGTCGTCCATTGCAACAGCAAAGCTTAGAGTGCGTTCTGGGGTTCGCCCAGGTGCAGAGCATTAATTAACAGAACTAGCGTGTGCGCGCGCGTGTGTTTGCAAAGCCTTCGAGCGGTAGCACAGCTGGCAACGGGGAGCAACGAATGGCAAACGAATGCCGAGGTAAAGGCAGCCGAGTTTAATTAACGCCGCGAAACCGAACACGCGAAGAAATGTGCACCGGACAATGTTAAGGGTTAGTCGGAAATCATCAGAAACGGCCTGCGAGCGCAACAAAAAAGTGCGTTGTTTTTGGGGAAAACTTTTTTTTTTGCTACGGCCGAACATGGCTCCCATGGCTCCCCAAAATCCGTTGCAGTGTACGTTCGAGAGGGAGACACAAAAAATCCCCCTAGTCGTAGCGAAAGTCGGGAAGCCAGCACCACCAACCTAACGTACCAAAGGCGCGTTTCGATAACACACATTGTGGGCCCGGCGGCAGACTTTGATTGAATCAAAGCATGTGTGTGTGTGTGTGTGCTTAGCAAAAAGTTACAAAATTCACACATTATTCACACGGCGTGCCGGAATTCGTTGGTGCGTAATTAGATATCCTGGCCGTGCTAGAGGAGGTCGAGTGTATAGAAAGCGTGCTTTTCGAAGAAAACAGGCGCACCAAAAACACCAAAAAAAGAAAGACAACTTCTAACCTATACAGTGTCACTCGGGGGTTGAAGGGGAAGGGGTCAAATGTGCCTGAAGCAAATGTGTGAGCAATTCCGTCCATTAAGGCCTACCGAGTGACAATTTTACACAAAACCGGCCTAATATGCCACACAACGCTGTGCACGATCCGGTTCGAAGGACCAAAGTTGGAAAAGTGCGCTAAAAATCTGCGGTGCGGAAATGTTACGGGAAGGACAATCTCGATCGAATACTTCTGCCATGTGCAAAAAAAAAAAAAAAAAAAACAAATTGTAAAAAAACAATCAGATAGACGCCCAACCTTACCATCGATACGCGCGTTGGCGGCCATTAGCATTGCCGAACGTACGTAACGTATGGCGCGTATAATCCTATGCTCCAGCTACTAGGTTTTTACTCCATTCAAATTATGTGCCATCAGTTGTTTGGTTGAAAAATGTTACGAAATAGTAATAAGAAGACCAGCATCAGACAACAACAAAAAAAGAACAACTCCGTACGGAACACACGAACAAGAGACCATTTATAAAATTAAATCCATTTTTGTTTTTGTTTTTGTTTGGCGCGTGTTGTTTACTCTTTTTTCCTCTCTTTCTCACCGTAACGTAGTACAGAGGAGAAAATGTAAATTTTTCGCTTCCATTTTTTTCTTGTCTTTTCCATTGCTCCCCCCTACCCTCGCCGCCTTCCAATAATGTCACTGGAATTCGTTTTTATTTCACCTTCCCGAATGATAAGGATTAATCACGAAGGCAGGCTTGTGGTGTGCCTTCCCGGGTGAATGTTGTTGCTGCTGCTGCTGCTGCTGCGAGAGAGACCTTGCAGGATGGGCTTGATGCGTCAGGCTCACAGTTTCGTGAGGGCATTAGCTGTGAGGTTTTGCCCCCCGTTCCCCACTGCTCGATGAGCCGTCCGATGGTTGGCCAACAGTGTGTACGGGGTGGACGATAGAACGGCCCCATCACTCATGTCATAATGGAGCGCTAACATCTCGTGCTGGTGTGTCTGTACTCTTTTTTTTTTGGTACTTCATTTTCCTTTTCCTGTGTGTGTGTGAGAGAGTGTGTGTAACATCGAGGGAAGCGAAAATCGGTGCGAGAAAAAAAAATCATAGCATTAGAACCCATTAACCCATTGGTGAGTAAGAAAAGTGGCTGGTGCCGTGACCAGGATCAATGACGTATTTTTGCAATTATGAAAAACTTCTCATTCGATGATACTTTTCTTACACTAATCTCTAATCATACTGTAAGGCAGCATCCAGTATCCAGTGGGTTTTAGAGTTTGCCCGGTCGCTTCAAGGGTTACCACCGACGCAAACCGACGCCACAAAGAAAGAATCCGCATCCGAGCACGCCCGCTATCGGAACCACGGGGATGGGAAATCAAAGCTCCGCACGGGCGTGATGAACGGGCTCTCGCACTGATGATGATAGAAATCTTGTTAGCGTTGACGAACTGCTGGTGCACACATGCGGATGCATCAACACTAAGCGGAATAGGCAATAGGCAGCAACCAAAAAAAAAACAAAAATAGCCCGGACTATAAAGAAAAACTGCGTGGAAATGGGCGTGAAGGAGGCACAAAAAAAACTGCCCCAAAGCCCAGATTCCGATACGTTCGGGCAACACTACCGAGGCAAGAATCGGCTGGCTGCATGAATAATGGATTATGTGAGCAGCAAAAATTGCACCATCAAAAGGCAGCCGTCCCTGGTGGGCCGGCAGGCGAGCGGGGCCAGAAATGGGGAGGTTGAAGCGCGTTGACCATTCGTTTCAATTACTAGCGGCGACCAAGTGCACTGATGGATGGCGCTCGAACCGTGTGTGCGTCGTACGCCAATCCCCGCCAAAAAACCCGCTGATGGCACGACGTGATGGCCAAACGATGTCACGGCCAGGCCGGCCGGGTGGGGGTTTTTGCAGCGCGGTGTGTGTAGCCGCCGGCAGGCATCACGGGATCAATTAGAAGAAACATTTGCATTCTCGCAGTAATGGGTTTCGGGCAGGGAATGCTTTTAGAAGCTGCATGGCCCGGGATTGGTTTGACGCAGTGCCGAGCGCGTGTAAGTCGAGCAGACGTTGGAGCTGTGTTTTTGCACGGGTCACTCGGTGCTGCAGAGTTCCTGGACGCTGGCAATGCAACATTGGAGCAGCCGTCGAGCCGAATTTGCCGGGGAAGAATTAAGTAATGAAATAAATAAAAGAACGAAAAAAAGTCCACACTCGCACTTGCAAAGCCGTTGCAAAGCTCCAAAGACTATTCGGCAGTCTTCTTGGGAGGTGCACATGCGTTCGCCTAAGGCCGCCTCGGCACAAACGGAATTATCATGTACGCAATTAGCGAGCCGCTCAGGAATCGGATTGTGCCGATACCGATCGCGACACGGCGCGCCGTCGATCGGACCGAGATACCGGCCGTACAGGAGGCTTTTGCCAATTAACACCGCCGCACACTCGGGTGAAGGAAGGACGGCTTCTGAGCTTGCCGGGCTGAACCGGGCCCGATTTGTGCCAGAGAAATAGCTTGAAGAAGGAAACACACACGCACACACAAAAAAGGTGCCGGTAATAGGATTACCGGGTGGCAATTGGCCAGCGCATCGAGCGGTTTCAAAATGGTGTGAGCGAATGGCAGTTTTCACTCCTTTTTTTGCTGTTGTTGCTCCCAGGTACGCTCTGGGCTGAGCAGCCCGAGATAATTAGATTTTCGACCACTTGACCACGCTGCGGGGGCAACGGCATCCGGATCAGGCGCTGGCGCCAGTCGGAGTTTGCCTGTCCAATCCGTTCCGAGCCGGGAGATGGCCGGATTTTTCTCTTCTGGCCTGCCCTTGTGCCAGCGAATAGCAGATTAGCACCGGGCCCGGGAGCGTTTGGGCCAATTTGATCGCCTATACCCGGTGCGTGCTGCTCGGGGGAAGCAACGATTAAGGTAAGCGGCACTGGAACAGTGTCGGAAGTAGCAATTCGGTTCAGAACCACTTACCAACTCGTGTGCCAGTGTAACGTTTCAGGATCGGTTTCGGTGAATATACGATCAATTAGTTGTTGGAAGATGATTCCAAGCGGTAGAAAGGACAGAAAAGACTAGCTTACTGAAGCGAGATATTGGGCGAAAGTAAACAGTTAACCCTTAATGGCCATGCTGAAGCATCTGCCGTTAGGGAATATGATACTTTGTCGTTGGGTTTTCCTTGTTTTGTTAGAAAAATAAATTGGGATTTTTAATCAAAATGTTCAATGAATTTGCTCCAAGGCGGACCTCGATTTCTATAAATTTCTCCTCAGTTTTTGAGACAAAATTTTTGGAGTAGAGCTTTTGCCTCATGTTGATCTTTTTTGGATAATCTCGATGGTACTCAGTTGGGGGATGTTGGACTGGTTCGGTGACTCGCGTCTCACATCGAAATTCCACTGAAATTTGCTTGGAATGATCGTATTGAGTTTAGGCGTCTTCAGTGGACTCAATTTCTGCTTCCTGATATGTTTGTTCATGTTTCTCAGGAACTATTTATCTGTTTGGCCTGTTGCATCGAATTCCCGACCAAGCGACTGCAGCTTTGTTGCGACTGTTCCCTAGGTCTTCAGCTTACATTGAAAATTCCAAGTCGCTCAAGGTCGTCGGCCATTCGGAACCGGACTTTTCATTCGATGCTCTGATTGTTGTTTAATAGTACCAAGATGTAGTAGATGCCAGAACAGGCTTGTACAACGTCCACAAACTCCCGCACTAGAGCTTTCAAATGTGGGCTACTGACTCATCAGATACTATTATTGTTTTGTATTGCGTTTCGCTTGTGCATGTGAACAGATATCCTTGGAAAATCGACATTTTCTGTTCTGTTGTATGGTCCAGAGCATTTCTTATATTTGTTAAAATTAGGACAAAATGTGAAAATGGAAAGCAATGGCACTATTTATTCACGACAAGATGATCCAACAATGTTTTGGAACAACAGCTTCTTTTATGGAGACACGTTGCTGTGGTGTTTCCGGAATGTCTTACCAATGTCGTCACATTGACAGCTTAGTAAACAATAATAGTGTCAAGGGTTTCGCTAAAGCTTGTCAATTTCAATTGCTTGGTTTTGTTTGTCCCAGCAGGGCCTAAATCTTATAAATACATGATAAATGTAATAATCGAATAACTCAGTAATGTAACATCCAAACTGATCGTAGGACAACTGGAACTGACACTAAAGTTCAAGTTTCAATTGGTGATGAACAGATGTCTTCAAATATCTTAAGTAAGTGTAAGTAAGTAAAAAACACTGGTCGTAGTAGCCACGTCACTGATGAGGTACTTCCCGAAACCCAATATGTTGCACACGATTTGGTCCACTTTAATCAATTAAAAGAATAGGCATTGATGCAACATAATTCAGTAGTAGATAAGACCTTCTATGGGATTTCAAAGAATTTTGACTTGGTACAAACTTGGGACCTAAATGACCTATTCACAAGTCTACCAAACTTGCTAGGATCGCCGACTTGAACAATTTTCTAAGGGGATGTCGTGAACTGTTTTTTCTGTTATCTGAAGTTCGATGTTTCAATAATGTCTTAGAATCTGCATGCTACAATTAGTTGGAAGCGACGCTTATAATTCCATAACCCAACATATCAAAGCTGTTTGAAATATTATTACCCAAATATTTCAAAACTTCACTTAAAATTGATTGATTGAGATTGAGAATTGATAACTAAAACATAAAATTTGACAGAAACTTGAGAGTTTCAAAGCATTTTCTGATAACAGATGAGAGTAACATAAGGTCTGCACATTTTCAAGGTCGTTGTATTTATACATCCTTCGATTTGTTTACATTTTCCTTAATGTGTCCGTCCGTCCGCTACCGAGAAGGTAGCTAAATTCTCCTACTAGTTAGTCTTTGGATTCTGCTACAAAAAAGTTTCGTAGTCTTAAGGACACTATCTAAGCGTAATCAGAATGTCTGTCTCAATATCAATTATAAGCTCTATCCCATGCCTTTACCCTTGCTTTTGAACATTGCCCTAACGCTACTACTGCAGGCGTTACGCTAAGCGTTAGAATAAGCGTCACATCCCTCCATTCCACCTCTGATGCCGTACATCCACCATACGACAGACAAAGGCTGCCGATGCATTTCAGCAAATTGTTCGCCATTAAAACCGTTTGCCGGCGAGTCCCAATCCAATGCCAATCAATCGACGCATCAACAGACACAGCCACAACACGGCGGCTGACCGGCAGCAAGGCAGGGGCAGAACCGTAAAAGTGTGCAGCGCGCAGAGTGCAGGAACCAACAAACCGAAACGCAACGCAAACGAACAAAAGCAACCAGCGATACAAACCCGGCACACAGCAACGGCACAAGAAAAACGGCCCGACAATTGGGACGCGGCATTTGGGAACGAAATTGCATTTGTTGCAGTTCGGCATGTTCCCGGGGCTGTCCCCGTTTGCTACGGAGGCGCGCGCGAGGGCTCCCTGGTTTTCGCGAGCGCGCCCAGCGGGTGGCTCCCTTTTCTTTCTCTTTGCCGGAGCGGGGCTCAGGGCTTGCCAACCGTACCGGAACGATTTTTCCCATTCCCGCCGGGGTAGGGCGCGTTTTGTTTGATGATTTTTCGTTGTTTGCACCTCAAAAGAAGACAAGCGATAGAGACAGAGAGAGAGAGAGAGAGAGAGAGAGAGAGAGAGCGAAAGCGAACAAAAAAGGAAGATCCCGAAACGGTAAAGCTAATCGTTCAACAATGGCCCGTGGGACGGTAATTACTTACCGGTGCTACCGCTCGAGAGAAGTTATACAAACATCTCACCCATGAGGGAGGGAGAGAGCAGGGGCCTTTTCCGCCTCCCTCCCTCTCATCGTCTGTTTATCCTTTTTTTGCACAATTTGTTGGATGATCCTTGCAGAGAGGTTCCATAGAGCAGCACGAAGCAGATAGCCGTGGCGTACCTCCTCCAGGGGTGGTCCGTGAAATTGTAGTCAACGCACAGCTCGAGAGAGCACTCACACACACACACACACACACACACACACACACACACACACACACACACACACACACACACACACTCAAGCTCCTGCCCCCGCTGTCTGCATTGTTGTTTGATGGGTCGGGCCGGTTTTCTTTCTTTGCAGTTGGTTCGGCATGACCTCCTTAGATCCTGCCTCCGAGGCGGGAGATCATCTTCTCTGGGCGATGGCAATCGAGCCAGCAGAGCGCGTAGATTAAACGCGGTAATCGAAACTCGATTCGAAGGACATTGAAGAGATTGGATGATGAAAAGAGCGAGAGAGAGAGAGAGTGAAGAGATGGAAGCTCTCCAATTACTGGCAGACTCACTTTACTGCAACGCCGACTGGGCAGATCCGAGCGGCCAGATAGTGTCATTGCCATCGTATTTGCGCCATTGTTTACATCTGGCGTCTCGAGATGTTGTGCTTCAGCCTCTACTCCACAGTGACAGGTATAATAGTTCCGACGAGGAATCTTTTTTTTTAACGTAACGCCAACACGTAACGCACTTGGTCGCTATTCGCCTAAAGATATGCAATCGACATCACGCATCAACACTAACAGCGCTCTAATTACACAGCTTTAAGCCGTTTTTTTGTCATTGGGGTACACATTTGGGTTTCAAAAGAGAAACTTTTCATCAAATCCACCCAAGAAGACACAGAGGACGTGTAGGGCGCAGCTTCCCGCTACGCAGAAACAAAAACTTTCTGGCTCATTAGTGCCACCGGCTAGTCCTCGGCTCACATGTCGCTCACACTATGTGTGTGTTTGTTTTCTTCTTTCTCTTCTTCCGCAGCGCACTGGTGGAAGCGATTTGCCGCAATGGCCAGCTTAATTAAACAGAGGACAGGGGTCCTTGCACGCGGGTATGAAATTGATCCCGTGCGCGCGCGCTCATCCTTTCCCCGGGGCTAGAAGAGTTAGAGCCGCGGTGCCGCACATACACAGAGGAAGCAATTTTTTGGGTCGGTTACGTACGTTACACTGTTTTTTTTTCTTTCGTTCTACCTGTTCCCTTCTTTGTTTTGTCACGCTCCAAAGTTGCGCTAATGAGCGCGCGGCAGCGACGGTAAGCAAACGCGAATGGTAGGGGAAAGCGGGGCAAACTCGAGCATCCTTTAGTTTAAGCATTTGCTCACAGGAAGGCAAAATCCCAAGGCTCAAAATGTAATCGTTGGAGTGTTTCTATAAACAGCATGTGAGTTGAATAATTCTTAATTCAAAAATGACCGAGAAAATTTCAAACTAAGATTTAGTGTCAGATTGATGTATTTTATACCACTTTCAAGTCACTTTCAAATGTGCATATAATTATTCACCGCATCCAAGATGTTTTTGAGCAGCTGTCAAATGGTGTATTTGCTTCAAAATGAAATTTCAGTTTTTAGGCATGATTTTCAACGCATAACAAATAACTGTCAAACTCAACACAGCTTGAATCGTGTTGAAAATCATGATGAAGAAATTAAACATTATTATGATGAAAATGAAATATAAGATTTATGTGCATTAACATGTTGCTCGCGGTGAATAACAATGTTTACATTCGAAAGTGACTTGGAAAACCATGTAAGCTTTAATATGTCACAGGGATGCGTAGAAGTTTTGCATGGTATATTTTTTGGATTTTTTGTTTCTACACAATTCGTCTGAGGAAACAAGGCAATTGAATGCATAGTTTTATAAAATATATTAAAATGCTTCACGTGGGGCAAAATGGGCAGTCATGCTTGAGACAAACAAGGGACAGATACTTTTGACAGACTTGGGGTGAGGGTATTTTTTCCACACAATAATGCTCTCAGGAACAGCTGCAAAATATTCGGCTTCGTGGATTGAAACGTGTAAAAAGTGATCTAGTTTTAATAATAGATTTTTGGAAAAAAAAAATTAAACGGCTTTGCTTAACAGCAAAAGAACAAGGTGGGAAGAGAAAACATGTCAAAAGCTTTGGCAGCATTATCTAAGTGCTGTTGTTGTGGCCCGTATTTATTTATTTTATTTATTTATTTATTTCGACAATTTTAGGGTCTGGAACTACATACATACCCTTGTCACTTAAATATATATGTTAAAAATAAGCCTGCCTGTTACCGAGTGAGTACGAATCTAATATCTTTGTTTTAAAGCTCTGCGAAGTCAATTGGAAGTCAAAAGATTCAAAATGAGTATTGAACTGTCTACGCATTGTCAATTGAGGGTCGTCGTAGGAGGCTAAAGTTCTCCTGTACTCATTTTGTAGAAATGCACGTTGTCTATGAGTTCTTGCTGGTGTGTACATGGGGATATTTCGGCGATGTTCGAAAGACTGCAGCCCAAGCAACACACATCGCGTGCGGAAGTCAGGCATATTAAAATTTCCCCTCCAAGGGAAGCAACGCACCGCGACTCTAGTAAATCTACGCTGCACAGATTCAAGTTTCGCACAGAGCCCTATAGTTTGAGGGCACCACGCTACACAGCTGAACTCAAAGATAGATCGCACTAGACAATTATTCAATGACTTTAAACACAAAGGATCTCTAAATTCAGTGGATTGTCGGATAACCAAACCTAACATTTTGTTTGCTCTGACAGTAATGTTCTCAATATACGTCCTGAAGGTGAGTTTCTCGTCCAGTTCAACGCCCAGATCCCTTGCTGTAGTACAGCGTTGTAATTCTGTTTCGTTAATATACGTTTTGGCGAACTTTTATGTTACACTTTTTCCATATGTTTACGCTTTTTTCATGCTATTTTGCAAATTTTACCTATAGATAAATGATGGAAGCATATAACAACGTTTAAAAGATTGTATTTAGTGGAAAATTCAAAGCAATATTCATTCAACTGCCTAACATGCCCATTTTGTCCCGCTTTGCCATAAATATGTAGATGTGTACTAGCACCGATACACATTTTTCGGGCCAAAGTAATTCGAGCCTGATTTGTGCGAGCACCTTGTGCCTGGTCCTGTGCATGTACGTGCAAATCATTGTATGGGTGGGTGTGTGTGTGTGTGAATTTGTGTGTGTGTTTCACGCTTCAGGTCCTCGGGTTAGGACGATGAATTTTAATGGTTTAACGTCCTTCAAACTGAGCTTGTTTTATCTTGTCTTTTTCATATTAATCATATTCTTTAATTACTAGTTTTACTTTATTCCTTTGTTTTATGTGTTTATCCATTTTGTTATTGTTTTGTTCAATAGCTTTTTATTACTCCATCTTATGTTTGTTCTTTCCTTTCCTAGTTTAGAAGACAGTTGTTTGTTATCTTTTCATTACTTTATTAACCACTTATGTATGTTGTCGCTGCTACTTGTTTTTTTTTTTAATTTATTTTATTTGTATGTTCATATTTGTCTGTACATGATTTTTTTGTTTTTAAAATTGTTTGTTGTTTCCTATTTCTCTAACAACTCCTCTCCACTTCCACCACCCACAATGTTCACACAAGTGTGTGTGTGTGTGTGTGTGTGTGTGTGTGTGTGTTGCTCTTCTCCATACTTTTCTCCCCCTTTTAATTGGCATTGCTTTACATTGCTGTCATGCGAGCTGGAAGGTTTAATCTAACTTCTTGCTCCTCCCTCCCCTCCCCCCATCCCCATTCCACCCCTTTGTTACCAATTTCTTAACGCTCCCTTTTCCACACACACACACACACTCACACACATGGACGACGCCCACGTTACACCATGTTTTGCCCGAAAAACTTTTCACTAAACGAAAGAAACAAAAAACAACATACGGAAAATAAAATGTCCTCCATTATGGTACATGTGTGTGTGTGTGTGCACGCTCGGCAAGGAAAGTTTCGCAGCGACGGGTTTTCTTTTCCATCACGTTTCCATCACGGCGCTTTGGCGGGGGGGGGGGTGGGTAACGTTCCTTAAACGGGGCGTGTAATTTTCGAATCCGTGTATGTAAATGCCTGCCACCGGGGGGGCGGCGGCGGGCGGTAAAAAGGTTGAGTGCTCGTGCGCCTTCTCAGCCCTTCTTGGCGCTTCGCGCGCCCCATCACCGCCACCGTGGTCGTCGTTGTCGTCAAATTAGATAAAAGTTTATTAGCATTACCTGGTAGCAGCCTCCGGTTTCGTTTGCTTTCACCCAATAAACCACGGCTCGCGCACCAAGAAGTGGGACAGGAAGGCACGGGGTGAGCGGCGGCGGCGGCAAGAAGCAAGGCAAGAAATTAAGTAGTTTTTATTAGCAGCATCATAATGAGCCAACATCTTCCAGCGGTTGTACTTTCTCCGTCTTGTAATTTTAACATTTTCCTCCCTCTTCTCCTCTCACTCTCACACACACAGACACTCTGTCCTGCTCGATCCCGTTTCATCCCTGCACGCTTTCTCAGCAAACGTTCTTTTTTATACGTCCTTAGTGCTTGGCCCCGGTGTAACGTCGCCCCGAACCACGCGATGGCAAGTCGAAGTTGCTTCCTTCGCGGCAGAATGTGTGTGTGTGTTTGTATTTAAAATTCATAAGAAGCACAGAGCACAAGAAAGCTCATATAAATGGTAATGATACCGGGTGCTTTCCCACTGAAACGGGGGATTCGTACCTTGGGCGTGTAATGGTGCAGTATCGGCTTTTATTTTGCATGCCATAAAGTTGCGAACTGCACGAGTTTGATGGGTTTTGGGTACGTGTGCAGGTGTCTATCTCGTACCACGGGCACGTCTGCCTGACGGGTGCCTGAACCATTACGAGCGTGGAGTAGGGATGCCGCTTCTCGTTCGGTTGGAAAAGATTAATTTAAACGCGCACCATTTTTATAGACCTCGCCCCTGTTTTGCGAACGACGCCCATCACGGCGGATGATTGGACCAAGTTTTATGCCACCTACTCAGCTACTTATCCGCTGCCTTGCAGGAATGTGTATGGGGGGGGGGGGGCGTTTGAAGAACGTTTCGTGCCCTCTGAGGTGAGATATATTAATGCGGAAAGTGGTTTTCATCGTTCCCGGCGCCCGCGGGTGCTGTTTTTGGCCGTGTTTCATGATTAAACGCAGAGCTTCCCCCCCCCGGGGAGGTGGAAAAGATGGCTGTAAGAAAAGCACCCCCGCAGCCTCCCCCTCTAGCTGGCCTAATGGCAGGAGGGGCGTTTCCTATTGCATCCCGACGTGATTGTAGCAATTTCACGCAGCGAGGTGCGCTTTACGCTTAAAACGCCTAAAAGTATGCAGCGCGCAGAGCAATATTGCAATAACAAGTTGGTATTAGCCGCTTCAGTTGCTTTGCTGTTTGTTCTTTACGGTACTTTATGATAGAGGAGAAAATTAAAACAAGAAACTTAAAAGGAAACGAATGCGTGGGCAAGAAACGAATCAACAAAAAAAAAAGAAATAATTTTGTAATTCAACCCCGCTTCTTCGACCGTCTACAAGTCAGTCAGGGTAGGGTTAAATCAATCTCAGTTGGTGAACTGCTTGACAAGACATGCAAAGTGAAGCAATAACCCTTCGCCTCTTCTCGCACTGTCCTACCGGTGGTAATATTTACGAGCTGTCGGGTTCAATTCGGTTCTTCCGCCTCGGTGCGCTCGCTCAACAGCTTCCATGCATTACATAGTTTACGTAATGGCGTAAAAAATTGAGATGTTTCAATCCAGGCCTTCCAGGCGGGCAGCACTTCTGGAAAACTCCGTTGCCGGTATTTTAATTATGGGCTTAATGTAGAATGCTCGAGTTGATCTGATCGTTTAACTGTTTCACATACAGCTGATTATATGGAACTGAAAGATGTAGAAAAATATATTTATTTTAGGAAAGGAAATATGCTCTGAGGGTATTGGTGCATCTCGTATACATCAATATGACGCATACTCCATCTTTCGCAAGTCACATTTTATAATCCATTATGTCTCACTCTTTTTCTTAAGGTGGAACGTTACACAATTAATGGATGCGCCCTATTTTGCGAACATAAAAAAAAATGAAATAAATTTTGAACATGATTCTTTTTTTACGTTACACGGATGAGGCTGCTCCAATGGCTGTGTGTACGGATAGAAGCTAGTAGAATGTTCCTTTTTCTAATTGATTTTCCTTTCAAATAGCTTTGTCAGTCAATATCGCAGAGAAACACTCATTAAAATGACGTTTTTCTTAAACTCTTAGCAGCTTCTGTTTTAAATTAAATTATTTTCAAAATTGGCTTTTGATAAAACAGTTGCCAAGAGTTTGATACAGTTGCCTTCCGCCCGCTAAAGGACCTGTGCCACAGTGATTTTCCGCAGTGCAATGACTTGTCGTCACTGTACCAAAACATTGAAACGGAAAGTGTGGCAAAATATTAGATGATTTTTAACACTTGAAGGTCTGAAAAACAGGCGAGTTTGTATGAGAACTGCAAGCGAAAGAGTAAAGAAACGAGGGAAAACTGTTCCAACTTAAATGATTATAGCATGAAAAGGAGTACCTAGGGGCAGTTGATATTTTCAGGAAATGTTAACAACATATTGATTCAATAATCTGTTAAGTTTCGTATGCAGGAGATCACAGGGAAAATAATGCGAAGTCTCTAAACATTTAATGAACTGAAAGTACCTACATAAACATATTTTATAAAAAGCTCGATTTATAGCTATTCAAACAAAATGTTCAGCTAAACTGCGTGAAATAAGAGGAAAACCCTTGTAATATAAAGCTATGTTGCCGACCATCAGGGAGGTTTGATTTGGTATAATTAAAACTGAAGCAAAAACACTCGCAACTATGTCATCGGCAAACACATTTTTTAAGTTCACAATCGTCATAGTGCTCAAATTAATGGACAAAAATGAGTGAAACTGTGGGTTAAGCAACCATCCTACTATCAGTAAACCCTGCTTGGATATGAAGGATTGCAAAAAAAAAAAACATTTTGAAGCCTAATGTCCGCCCACGAGACCGCTGTGTGTAGTATTTTCCCATGTTTTGCCTACATGCAGGCGTGTTGTGATGTTGCACTCTCGCTCGCTTGTCACAGCAAAAGCTACTTAATAATGAGTTGGTAGGTGGCTTAAAAATCGTACATACACACACACACACACACATACACATATGAACCTAAAAAAACAGTATAAACTGTGACGTCTGCTGTTCCATTATTGCCTTTGCCCTCCGCGCTGCCGCAGCTATACAGGATCATCTGCTAACATTAGTCTTGGCACTTTGCTCCCTCTAGGCCAACGTTTAGCCGGCTGAGGCGCAGCGCTAAAGTGAAGAGATACTGCATACTCACGCTCACACACAGGCGCGATTTAATCCTGCGCTTTGCCGTGTGTGTCCCAATAATGGGTGCCATTAGTGTTGGCGGGCGGCTAAATGGAAAGCATTCCATCGCCATCGGATACCACAACACAACAATGGAACTGCCTGGGACTAGCCCGCATACAAAGCTGCACCCAGAAGAGCGTATGTGTGTGTGTGTGTGTGTGTGTGGGGGAGAGATGGAGAGAGAGATAGAGAAAGCGAGTGCATTATCGAAGCACTTTGAAGAATGCAGCCGGCCCGGGAAGAAAATTGGCTCCCGCGCCGAGTAAGAAGGTTTCTTTATTTTTTTTTGCAACACTCTTGAAGGATGCGAACCCCTCTCCTGCTGCTGATGCTGGTGCAGGAGGCCGGCATTGTTGGGTCGGTTGGCGGCGGCCTCTCTAGCCGGTAAGCGATATGGTTCCGTGAAATAACATAAACATATCACCTACACGAGATTATCGGTGGCGAGGAACTGATTTTGTTCATTTGTTCGGGGTTCCCTTTCATTGATCCCGTGCGCCCGTTCACACATCACGCACCGACACACACACACACACACAGATGGGCGCGGACACACACAAAAGGATGAGCTGGGTGTGTTAAATGTTTGCTCTGTCCGTGTTCACACAACAACAAAGCCAACAACGGGCAGCCCACTTGTGTTCCGCATTCTCGAGGTAACGCAAATCCCTACACATGGGCATCAAAGAGAGCGACACACACACACACCGCGGAAAAAGGACCCGGTATGCATATGTGGTCGGTCCGGGTTTGCTTAGCTGGGCCGTTAAGGAGGGCTCAGCCCAAAGAAAAAAGAAAAACAAAGGACAATCGGATGATGCGCGTATTACAGTCTTGACACCGTTGCTGCTGCTTGTGTGCGATGCGGCCTGGTAGAACAAAACGCGGATGAGCCGGCGTGACTGTGCCGCTCCCGGGGAAGATGCCGTGTCTTGTGCCACGGCCTGGTGGTAAATATTTTGCCTATGTCGAACAAACAATTGCATTATCGCGAATGCGCGCCACAAAAAGGAAAGGGAAGCGGTGGAACGTCTTACCGTTTGGGCAGGAACAGTGTGCCGGGAAGGAAGTATGCATTTAATCCTAATCCATGATTGAAGGCCTGGCGGAGGAGTGGAGGATGCAGTAGCCATGATTCCTCCATGGTCCGGTCAGCAGAAAAGCGATTACCAGTGTGTGATGTGGTAATGCGTTTTTTGTTGGTTGGTTGAGGCAATTCGAGGGAAGTTTAAAACACGTGCTGAGTGTGTTTGTGTGTGCCTCGTAGAGTGCATCATTAACGATGGGAGATGCTCCACGCTGAGTGGCTGGGAGTTGGGTTTGGTGAGCTAAACTCTTTAGTGAGTTATGAAAACTTGGGCCAAACGATGTTGAGTTTGAGAGGTGTGGACTTAAAAATACTCCTCTTTTCCAGATTAAATCCTTGATAGAGTTGATGAATTCACGAGTGAAGAGAGCTGAGTTGAACTCTAGAAAGAGTTATTTTACTCACAAGTCATCTCATCCAACAAGCGAGAGCTACTAGTCGATGTGGAGAATCAAAACTTAGCTCTCGGAAGAGTTGTTTTAAGCTTAATGATGAGTTATTTGCTGAATAGTGCGCAGAGCGCTCAGGGACACTCATCTAAAAAAAGCATGTCAAAGTCACGAGTGGTTTATTGCATTGTGTGTCTATAGATACCAGTCAGAGTGAAGAGTGGAGTCACTTCATCATACATCTTCTTTTTTGCTCTCTCCGAAGAGCTATCTAATGTAATGTGGAGAGATACCTCTTTTATCAACAGATAATTCTTGAGTACCTCTATGCGTGAGTTGCTGTTTTATCACTCTTCAATATTTAACTCTTGAGAGAAAGTATTTTCCACTCTTTAGTCATTGAATGTGGCGTAAGTGAGTTTCCGGTGATGGTGCGAAGAGTTAATATATTGATAGAGTTTCTGAGCATTATATGCAGCTCACGAGTGATTTAATTCCGCAAGAGATTTAATTAAATATTCGGGGAACGTTGAAGCACCTGAAAACAGTTAGTGAGCTCTTGATATACGTACTTTATGGATGATAAAGAGGTGAAGCGTCACTTTGTGGAACTATGACGCTCTTTGGAACTTTGCGGTTGATTAGCACTATGTGTAGGGTTCATGATAGAACTTGAAGGCTTGTTAAGAATGTGTACCAAAGTTGGTGGAACTTTATAGCTTTTTAATGCATGACATCGGTACAAGGTGGCTCTTGTCAAACTGTGAATGACAGACGCCTTCCCGTGTTTTGTGCTCCAGTTATATTAGTTATTTGAAGCAGAAATGATTTTGAGTAAATTTTGATTTAACTGTAAATTATTTAAAATTCTGTGAACGTTATGACCATTTAAAGTTCACAAACAAACATGCACAATTTATTGAGTTTATTTCAATGTTGACGTCTTGCTTGAAAATAAAACACAAAGAAAAATAATCCCCTTCAATGTAACATCAGGAAGCAGCTTAGGCGCTATTTGGAAGGACCACCTGAGACTTTGATGCTGTTTTATCTACTGCAAAAGGCGAACACAATAACTTTTTACGGTTGTTATATTAAACTCACTGCACCGCAGTAATTTACTCCACTAGTACACAAATAGCTCCAGCAACTTAACTAATGTTGTGTACTCTGGTTGCTCTATAACAGTTACTCGGTTACTCGAATAACAGTTCCGTGTGTGTGTGTGTGTGTGTTGTCCTCCCATAACCTCCGGGCTCACGATCCACCTCACCGTCCGGATGTTTCGCATCTTCCGCTGTCGGTCCTGATTGTGCTAATTACTCACGATTGTAGCCTTCCAAAGCCCGTCCTACCCACAATTGTGCCACAACCCTCAACAGCTCAGCACCATCGCGAAACCATCCGCCCCACACACCGGGCCCACACAAATCGGGTACACAATTTAGGCAACTGTCCGAAATGCTTCGCTCCATTAGTCGTATTGGGCTGAGTGTTCTAGCCGGGCGCCCGTCCGCTGGGACCAGGGAAGGACGTCCACCATCCGCCAAGAGCGGCTTCAGCTTCAGGAATCAAATGTCTTCCTTTTTGTTGTTCGTTCTATTTCGTTCGCTCTCGCTTCCCATTTGCCGTTTGTGCCTTGCTATACCTGTCTGCCTGCCGCTACTAGCACCCTGGTGCCGTGGGTAGGGAGAGCTATTAGTGCGAAAGAAAGCAGTGCCCCAGCAAAGCAACTCTTCTTCGGCTCTCCAGGACTTTTTGCTGAGTTTCTTTATCGCCCTTCCCATCCCATTACCATCCCCTCCAATGATTGAACCGTTCTCGGTGGGGGCTGCAACCGGAACCAACCTATCGAAAGCCGCAGCGCGTACGCGTACCAGCAACACGCTCACGGTCCGTTTAATGGCTGGATCTGGTTGTGTGCCGAGTGTGGAATCGATCGAGCTTTTCGTGCAGTGCGCAAACGGTGCCAGACCGGAGGGAGGGCGAGCTGCCCGATACGGAAAGTGAAAGGATGGCTCGATGTGTGGCACACGGGCCTTTCCACGGGCAGGCAAAACACACCAATCGATAACTCGGCGCGCACGGGACGTCGGGCAAGCATCGGCGTTTGGAGTTCGACTGCTGTCCGTGCTGCTGTAATGCCCAAAACTCGCCCCCGTTTTTGTGCGCTAGGATGGATGCTGCCCTTTCCCCCCCCCCCCCTTCCCTCTCGTACGGTTATTTCGGTTTTCAGAGGTTTGTTCAGGTTGTGAAAACGCTTTGTGCTCGGAATTGATCCCCCCGCTCGTGCCATGCGCCCTGCCCCGCGAAGCTGCAGGATTAAATGGAAGAGTGGGCGATGGGGGGAAGAGCAAAGAGGGCTGTTTTGTTAAGCATTATTCCCCCCCACCCCCCGCGCTGGACCGGTACGAACGGTGCGTGCTGTTAGTAGAGTTTCATTTAATCGTGAAACACAATGAAACGCACATGAGCCATCCGCCGCTGGTGGGGTGGTATTGGTTGTTTTTTTTTGCCTTCGTTTTCTTTCCTCTTCTGTGCCGAGGATTTGCCTTTTGGGAGGCACAATATGTTTGTGTGTGCGAACGCAATGGCAACATTCGAGAGGAAAAGCGCAGCATACTGGATGAGCGTTTCAGGATTCGGATCAATACAAAGATGGAGGCGTAGGCTGGCTTTGGGATCAAACAGCGATGCGAATAACAAAAAAATGAAGGGGGTGGAGGGGAGAGTGGAGCGAGGGGGAAAGTGCCTTTGATTTTCACACTGTGCGATTGTTGCGAGCCGTTGTGTCTTGCTGGTGTAAGAATGGTGTGTAAGAATGAGGTACAAGAGCTCAGCAAACGATGGATACTTGTTGGAGCTCTTGAGATATTTGCCATGTTTTTTCCTGATGTTATATACACAAAATATTACGGATATATTTAATGCAGTTTAACTGAGTGATTATTGCAATAAATTATTTTAAACAAGTGTGAAACAAAACGTAAACTTCATCGCAAAACAATTAAAGTAATACTTATTTAAAGCCATTCCGCACAAATCAGCGCCATAATACATAATTTATAATAGGCTTTTTTCACCACTATCACAGAACTATCTCGTAGTGCTGCGACAACCGGTTGGGCTAGTGTCTTGCCTGTCGTGGGTTCAATGCTTATCAGCGCCGTGAATACAAGGAAGTTATATTGCAATAGTGTATTACAGCGTTGTTACCAAGGATTATAGGTATCTTCTTTGGAGTGTTTTACCAAGCAAAAGAAGAAGAAGAAGAAGATAATATCATTAGGCCCCGTAGTGTTTTTTGTGTACACGAATTATGCATTCTTCTCAAACAACTAAGCTATATTCGTTTGCTATCAAAGACTTTGCAAATATTCTGACAATGAGGTACACAATCAAGAATGCTTTTTTTCCTCTGTATGAAGTAAGCTACTGCTTAATCGGTTGTCAGTTGTAGGAGTAGATTCGTGCACTGCCAAGGATCCAAATGAGATTAGACATCCTTTCGGTCGTACAAGATATATCCTTCCTTTAGTATCATCATGCCTCTAGAGTCGCACAACTTGCACAAACAAGAAAGTAGCACAACAACCAACTGTGTGTATAGTGTACATTTTGTGTGTGTGTGTGTGTGTGTGTGTGTGTGTGTGTGTGTGTGTGTGTGTGTGTGTGTGTGTGTGTGTGTGTGTGTGTGTGTGTGCTTTGAGGAAATCAAACAAACAAAAAAACTATTGCAAGCCATAAAAACAGGGATGCTCAATGCATTTCGAAAACTGAATTTTCACCGAAACTTTCCAAGGGTCCCGGTACACCATTTACCCTTTGGCTGGCGGATAAATGTAGTGCGAAAGCAGAAAACCCCCCGCACAAAAACACAATCTACAACCAAAAGTGTGTGTGTGTGTGTATGTGTGTGTGAGAGAGACAGGAAAGCTGCGGCGCTTCTTTGTTGTGCCACTCTTCCTCTTCATTGCAAGCCGTGAAAATCGCAAAGAAGTCCGAGAGTGCCATAATAAAACGCTTACAAATTGTTCCGGTACATAATTCCCTCGGCCACTGCGTTGATGGGGAAGCAGAGGGCGGGGGGGGGGTTGGTAGTATACATATATATGCACACATACGCGGTTGCCCGAGCTGCTATATCTTAACCGTGCCAGAAGGATCCGCCAGAAGGACCGCGCGTGTTGTGCCTTTGCCCTCCTCCAGATTATGTGTGTGCACAAACGGTGGATGTATGTGGGCAGTGTGTGTTTTGTGCTTTTTTGTGGGAAACAGGAAGAAGATGTCTAAGGAAAATTTTGGGTCCACTAGGGGGACCCTGACACTTACGGGAAATTCACGCGTGACTGTTGTAAGTAGCGACGGGGCTGTGCCGGATCGATTGCATGCCTGCATCTTGCAGTGATGGAGCGCAAAAAGAAAGAGCGAGAGAGAGAGAGAGAGAGAGAGAGAGAGGGAGGGAGGGAGAGAGAGAGAGCTCTGATTCTACTATAATCTTAGCGGCAGCAAATCGCCGCAATCAAGTGCCGGACGCCGGACGCCGAAACGGATTAATTGACAAGATGATGTACTTTAAATTTGTTTTTGATTTTGGTGCGGTCCTCTTGCACCCCCTGCACACTACTGGACAAGGGGGGAGAAATTTTACGCCTTAGCCGCGTAGCAAAGGCAAAAAAAAACACGCGTGTAAAGTGTTTTCCGCAGGGCAGGGCAAACGAAATAGAGAGAGCGAGAGAGCGCGTTGAGCATGTTTGCAGTGTAAATACAGCTCACCTTGGCTTGGCTGAACCGGTACAGCACGCTGTTGCGCCTGCCGGAGCCTGTCCTGCCAGCCGCTCGTTCGCCCAGAGCAGCCCTGATTGGACGCGCGCCCCGTAGCTCCGCCCCCTGTACCGGAAGCGCAAGGATAACGGCGAAAGGACGGCCCCGGGTTGGCGAGCGAGCGAAACGGCACGAGCGAAACGGCAGCACTCGGGCACGGTCGTCCGAACGCACCGTTGCGGGTGCCCTTGGTTGGGCTTTGGGCGAATCCTTGCCGTTCATTCGCGCACCGCTAGGCGAAAGAAAAACAAAGCTGCCTCGCGGGCACTTCAGCACAAACCAGACACTGGAGCTCGCACAGCAAACCGTCAAGAGCACTCGGAGCACGTTTCCTACTTTCTCGGGCCCGTTCAGCTGGGCTCACACGCAGCGGTTGTTGTTGTTGCTTTTGTTCGTGTGTGTGATTTTCGTTTCAGCTGGTTTTTGTGTGTGTGTGTCTTTTTATGTGTTTTGTGCAGGAACATCGTACCGTGTGCGGAAGCCGGGTGAATCCTCAACCTCTCGACGCATACCGTCGGTGCGAAAGTCGGTAGTCTTACGTGCAGTGCGGTTGTTGTCACACCGGAGACGCGCACCCGAGCGAGCGAGCGAGCGAGCGAACGAGAGAGAGAAAAGGAGAAAAGGCTTAAAAAAGGGGAGCCACAGTGTGAAGGAGCGCCGAAGCGACAAGGTGTATACGTGTAGGCGCGCGCTCCATATGTGCGGACGTGTGTTTGTGTGTGTTTGCCAGGGGTGTTCGCAGCAGCGTTCGAGCAGTGTGTGCGTAGCGTGCGGTCGGTCGCTGGTGTCCTGCGCCTGAAAGGTTGGCATTGCGCTCGACGCGCTGATTGACGCGGGCCGACTCTGAGTCAGAGTGTAGACGACCCACCGACAAGAGGAACAGTTTTGGTCTCCCCGTTGCGCCCCAAAGTTATGCAGCGTGCGTAACGGCGCCGTGCTGCAAAGTGTGTACGAGAGTTCGTCGCGTGTGTTTTTTCCTTTGCTCGTAGGTCTCGCAAGACTCCGACAGCGTGATTGATAGTGAGCCGCGCGCGTGCTGAAGTGTGTGTGTGCCAGTGATGAACCTGGAAGCGAACATGTCCTCGCCCGAGGTGGACATTGACGTGAACGTTGTGTCGAGCCCGGAGCCGAGCCCGCGGCCGCTCGACAGCCCGCCGCCGGGGCAGCCGGGCAGTGACGACGAGCAGCGCTCGTCGCCCGACACTCAACACCACAACCAGTCGGGCTACTCCGCACCATCTCAACAACAACCACCACCATCACTACCACCACCACTACCGCAACAATTAAAAGCGACGCACTCGCCAACGCTGCAGCAGCAGCAGCAGCCCCACCACAACCACCACCAACACCACCAGAGCCACCTGAGCCCGCACAGCGGTGGGCACGGGGCAGTGCTGCAGCACCATTCGGCCATGGTGGCGGCTGCGGCGGCCGCCGCCGCCCTGCACCACCAGGCGGCCCAGGCTGCGGCGGCACAGGCGGCCGGCCAGCACGGTTGCGGTTCCTACCACGTAGTGGGCTCGCCGGCCGCGGCCATCCCGGCGGCTATCCCGGCGGCCAGCAGCAACAGCAGCGCCATCAACAGCACCAACAGCTCCAGCACGAACAGCTTCAACCACAGTCCCGACTCCCGCTTAAGTCCGCCGAAAACGCCGCCGGAAAGCCAACACCAGCACCAGCATCACCATGCGCAGCAGCATCATCAGCACCCTGCTCATCAGCATCCGCCGCACCATACCCACACGCATATCAATCAACTATCGCATCAAACGCAACAGCAGCAGCAGCAGCAGCAGTCGCCGACGGTCGGCAAAACGGCGACCAATCCGGGCTACACCAGCTTCTCCATCTCGAGCATACTGAGCCGCACCGAGCCGGTGGCGAAGAAGGGCCTGGGCGTGATCACGCCCGTACCGTCGCTGCCGCTGTCCGCGGCGGCGGCGGCTGCAGCGGCCGCCGCGTCCGTCTCGAACGGTACGGTCAGCCTCGGGTCGAACGGGACGCCCAGCACGCAGGACGCCGCCATGCTGTCAAGGTAGGTTTGATTGGGGGTGCTTTTGTTGCTGTGTACTCTTGCGAAATAGCTTGGAAAGATGTGCTGTCAGATTTCTTCACTTGGAGGCCCCGAAATCTTGGTTTGATTGCTCCAATATGTTAAGAATGATGCTCTAGGATGTTTCGGAATGTTTGGTATGTATCTTGAAAAAGATTCCATATCAATGTCTTCGCTTGGAAATCAGAAATAGGTTGTTTGATTGCTCCAAGGTATTGCCATTGACGAGATGTGTGACTCTGTGTGGCTGAGGAATGTCCCAACGTGTTTTGGAGAAAGAAATATATGGGAGACATATTGGTTTGGAGGTCATAAATAAGAGGTTTGGTTGCTCCAAGATATCAAGATTTGTGTCTCTGTGCGACTGAGTAATGCTCCAACGTAGTTTGGAGAAGTCTAAAGAGATGTTTGGGAGATATGTTGGAAAGATCTTCTGTTAATGGCTCGCTTTGGTGGGTGAGGAATAGGATGTTTGATTACTCGAAGATATCAAGACCAAGGGTGTCTCGGCTGAGCTGGGGAATGTTCCAACATGGTGTGGAGGAATCATCCAGGCATTGTTGACAAATATCTTAGAAAGATCTTCCACTGATATCGCTTGACTTGCAGTAGTGCAACCGTGCATCCTAAAGACATCCAGGAAATCGTCCGTACGTCCAATCCAATCAACTCGAGTACCCATTCGACAAGGTACTAAAGCGCAAGCGATAAGACGGGACGCTCTGGGTGTTTCAGTCGTGTCGTTCGCTCCAAACCACAGCAGCAAACCGTGTCGCCCAGCCGTTCTGGATCCTTCCGGTGTGGCGTCTCGTGTGAAAGATAGCGAGTAATTACTTGCCCGCGATGTCACTGTCGATAGTGTTGATGTTTGCGTCGCGTTGGTGGTTTGCTGCCAGACGTTGGAACCCATTACCCTTTTCTGTATCGTGTTCTGATTTGTCGGGTTGCGATAGAATCTGCAGTCACAGTGGTGCTTCTGTTTATCATGTTGAAAGCATGTACCAAGTGTGTGTGTGTGTGTGTGCATGTGTTCTAGCTCGTGAAAATCTGTGCTCTGTGAGGAGAAGGAGCCATTGAGCAAATGGGGATTGAGCTGACATGAAGGAAGCAATTAAGATTATGCTTTGTGTGTTATACACTGCTGCACCACTGATGTCAGAAGGTTGTGTTAAACCTAAAAACACACACACACACACTCCGACATGAGGCGCAGAGGCGATGAGGATCGTCTTTGGTCGTGTTCTGACGGTGAATCCTCATCCGCTGTCCCTGTGAGGAAGAACCAATCCGGGCCACCCGTCGTGTCATCCCAAAGTACCGAAAAGATGGGACGGCTAACCCCTGGGATGATCCGCTCGCCTGCTCTCTCTCTCTTTCATGGCATTGTTCATTCGAGGACCTAGAGACCCAGAAGCCCGGGAGAAGGTTTTGTTTGCTGGCTAGTACCCGGCGCTACAAAAAAAAAACCCCGCTCCGAAATTGCGTAAGTTTTCGGTTGGACTAATTGGTGATAATTCGCATATAATGGTTGGCCGGGCAGCCAGGGATGGGAAAGTGTGTTCGACAGCGTGACAGATGTACGGACGCCTGCCTACCTGATCCCGTGTTTGTGCCCCGCAACCACAGCGCTTCACAACAAAACACAAGCGCAAACGGTTCGCAAAGATTGAGTGCCCTGCCCCGGCGGGTGGTAAATGCTTCAATATGGTAATGCAAACAGTAGCAGGGAGGGAACAATGGTAGCCGACCTCTATCCCCACCGTAACGGTATCGTTTTTTTGCTTTCGCTATCTCCCCGTGCCCCGAGGGCGTGTGTACTGTGCAACTCGTCCAAAAAGAAACAAATCTTGCCGCCCCGTCTTTGAGTCACTCATCTAGCTACTTAGGAGCGAAGGCGTTGACATCACGGGGAATGGGAGATATTTGTTTCCTGGTTGTAAAAATTTTGGACACCCTCAGAGTCGCGGAGCAGCATTTTTTGTTGTTGCTTCTTCGATGGTTTCGGTGGCAACCGCTGGCAACGCACGCAGTGTTAAACGCGACGCTATAAACAAGCTAATGTTAAACAAGTTGGTGCCACCGAGTTTGGGGGGGGGGAAGCGAAAGCGGATTTTAAGCGCTTTCCAAGGATTCTTAATTTCGTGGCGTTGGGTGTGGTTGGCCCGTGTCTAAGACGATTCCGGCGAACGCACGCCGAGGCATCATATTTCCCTTGCAGCCGTACTCGGTGCGCGATTTATTCCGGATTATTTACGGTGAGCCATTTCTTTTTGTTTGCGTTTGTTTTCGGATGGATCCTTGCTTTGCCTGTTTTGCCTTGGGCTTAAGCCGGTGGGGCGGGGTAGGGAGAAAGCCAATTGAAATGGAGCTTGATTGTTTTACGCGTGTTTGGCGGGATTGACATTGGCATTGCCGTGGGTATAAATGGGTATCGTTAACGACAATTTTAGCTTGTAGGAGATTTCCGGACTTATAATCTGTGATAATTTTAAAGTCGTTTTGACGTCTTTTTTTTGTGTCATTTTGAAATTAAGACTGTTCATTGGTTTGTTTATTGTTTCTTGCTCAATGTATCAATTTTAAACTGTCAAATCTTCGTTTATGCATATCATCCCAAGGATGCATTTTATGCTATTACAGGGTTTTCCAAGACATTTTCGAAGGTAAACATTGTTTTTCACTGCGCGGAAGAAGTTAGTCCTCATCACTCTGATATTTCATTTTTAGCGTAATAGTTTTTAATCGCTTTAGCATGAATTTCAACACATCAACGGGTGGTGGGATCTGGCTTGAAACCCTGGCAAAAAAAACGATGACAAAAGACTGTTGATGTATTGAAAATCATATTGAAGAGATTAAAAATTATTGTGATAAAAATTAAATATCAGAGTGAAGTGGAATAACTTCTTGCACGCGGTTAAACATAATGTTTACATACGAAAGTGACTTGGAGCATCCTATAAATGTATAAATGCTTCTGTTGAATGTGCCAAATAATTTTTAATCTGCTTGCAAGTTAAACAATGTTGATGCAGTTAAATAAACCACGATATCACCATGACTTTGCCATGACTTTGGTACACTGTTAGAGATTTCACGCTAGACGAGACTTGATGAATTATACGATGCAACTGGTACTAAACCTCTAACTGAGATTGCGTATGAAATAACCAAACGGAGCAAAGAAAAAAGACCCAACAAAATGAGTTTCTTATTCTAAGGGCTCTTTTTTATGTAAACAGTAGCTCATAATTTTATACTCTGGGCAAATTTGAACATGGCGGTGAAAAGCGATTACGCTCAATCTCGCAATTTCACTATTATACGTTATACTAATGTGAAAAAAAATAAAAACAGTTGTTGCCGCTAAATTTTGACTCTAACTCACCTATTTTTGTCTTGAAGGCACCAAGTTTTGACAGCGTGTCACGATTTTTGCCTCGAAGGCATCAATTTTTGACAGTGCGCATCAATTTTTGCCTCGAAGGCATCAAGTTTTGACTGTGAATTAATCGCTTTATGTACAAAATTTTACGTAATTTCTGAAACTGTGCGTTCTGAAATGATTGAAATTAAGTTAAATAGTGAATAATTTTATTGATAAATTTTAAAATAAAACAATTGTTTTGCCGATTTTGAAATTTTTCATGGAGTGAAAAAATAGGGATGTATTTTCAGCTGTAAACAAAAGCTTTAGAATTTCTAAAATTTCATCATTTTTTTCAAGAAACAATCAATTTACACAGTTTTTGTGTGTGTTTTTTTATGAGATGTATGTTACCATTTGTTTAAAATCTGCTTAAATACCTTGTAAAATTGTCATGATTCCTACAAAAGTAAAACATGTACGACTTACAGACAAAAATAGGCGAGTTAGAGTCAAAAATTGTTGCGCACTGCCAAAAATGGGTGCCTTAGAGGCAAAAATTGATGCCTTAGAGCCAAAATTTGGCTAAAATTAACCAAATTTAGTACAAAGTTTTCCAAGTCACTCTCCATTATTTTTCATTGTTCAACACCTACAGAATGTTATTTTGAGAAGTTGTCCACATCGTATTGGCTCGGCCAGCCCTGCAATAATAATACACTGCATTTGCGTCATGGTTGCATGGCTGCATTTGCGACCTGTCATATTGCAATGATTCTAAAAATTATTTTATTTATATTAATTATTTTCTATTTTATTTCTTGTTATTGTTAACAGTTCAGTGTTCTGATTGGTTTGTTATGGTGAAAGATACTTACTTTTACTTCAATTTGTTTTGTTATTTCATTCTTCATTGGTTATTTTCATGATTAGTCTTTCGGTTAGTGTCTCTAGTAAAAAATCTTCCTTTTATACACGAGTGCTAGTATGAAACCCTACATCACTTACATGTTCCTCTTTGATTTAAGATAACGAAAAAAATGGGAAACTGTTTTCGCAGTGCCACTTACACACCAGCAGCGCGAATCTTACACACATCTGTGCACGGACAGATTCGGACTGCCCAACCTAAAAAACCCTCAAAAAACGGTCCCAGAACCGAACCGTTCAATTACGCTAGTTGCTCTCTATTGTTTTCGTTCCCGTCCCATCCCAACACCAGTGCATCAATTCATCCCATCTTCGCTCGCTGCTTTTCCCCCAACTACCCCAAACACCCGTTGCTCGGGACGTCGCGCGAGCGAGAACGATTATCCGACATGCGATATGCTCATTATTGTTCCATTTCACAAATTAGTTACAGATTAATTTGCGAAAATTAGCCCAATGTTTTTGTTTTTGTTTGCTGGTGTACTTACCTAGCCCACTCTTGTTTTACGGTTCGCTGCCGGCATGGGGCGTACCGGCAAATGGAGTGTAATGTTTGTTAGTTTGTTTATTTGTTTACTAACCGTTTGACAGTTAGTGCTGCTCCGGCACCCTGCTCCACGCGCATTTGGGATGATGATGAACGCTAATGGTGGGGTTAGTTACCTCCCCAGTTGCACTATCTCGTCATCGTTGTGCTCGGTGGCGATTTGTTAATTAAAAGTCGGGACGAATTATGAGCCGGCCAACGGCCCCGACACATCTCGAATTGAGCTTTGAGGGCAGCGAGGGACAAGAAACAGCAAGCCCCGATCGGTGTGTGTGTGTGTGTTCGGACAGGGGACCTAAGCTACTTTAGAAAGCCAATAAATTCCGGCAGACAATTGAACGTTGAATGCGCGTGCGGCAGGGTCCGTTCGTGCTTATCGGCAGCGCTCGATCTAGCCCAAGGGTTCGAATATTTTAGAGCTTTTTTTGTTGTTGGTGCGTTTTGCCTGTTTGCGCTCGGTGGGTTCGGAGGAGGGATAGAAAGCAATTACACCGGGAGGGGTGGGGGCGAGTGTTTATGCGTTCGCTCACTCGGGCACACCGATCGTTATCAATTTGTTAATCATGAAATTTCATTAGGTGTCGTGGTGTCGTCCGTGCGGCACGAGCGGTGCGGATAGCCTACCATTCGGGGGCGCCCTATCGGCAACAGTATCATCAGACTGGATCGAGCTGCTCTTGATGCCTGTGTGGTGGTTCGGGAAGGGAGTCCTTTGCCGTATGTTTGTCTTCCTCCCGAAGCGCGTACCTTGGGTAGGGAGGGTGGGAGGGAAGAAATGCGTTATTTTAAACTAATTAACAAAGTAAATATGAGTGTGGCTATCGAGCGTGGATTATGGCACCCGGAGCCCTGGGCGCATTAGGACCCGATGCGGTTTCCGCGGGCCGGCCGGGCTTATTAAACGATGGATTTGAGGGGAGAGGGGGTTGAGTAATCCTTCATCATCGCGGCCCCGGCAAACATGTGGTCCCAAGCGGCGCTGCCCAACCGTGCAAGACAGTCCCCGGCAGCGGTTATACGTTACCAAACCGTTCGGCAATCGACCCGAGGCGGTCGGGCCGCGCCGAACAGATTAAACAATTTACGCTCCTTTTTACGATCGAATATCAAGCGCAGTTTAACGCCGTGCCCCCTCCATCCCGTTGTTTGGTGACACCAATCTAACACCCGTCACTTCCGGCGTACGCGGTACGCACTGCAGAATGCCTTCCGGGCGTGTCCGGCGGGCCCGTTCCGTAACCGGTGTCGGATGCTGTTTGCGCGTCGTGGTTTAATTTCGTTAGTTTGTTGTTGTTGCCGCTGTTACTGTTACCGACCAGGCTGCCCGTGGGGGCAAACGCCTAAGCTTCCTGTGGTGAGGCTGTAGAAGGTTCGCACAACGGGTGCTTCCCAGCAGCCGTTCCGCACAGATTTGTTGCAAAGAGCCGAGAGCTGTTGTGCGCGAGTGAGCTGGGGAAGGATAATTGTGTTATTGTTTTTGAAAGCAATTTGCTGTACGCGGTTAATAGGCATATGCTAGCGTTGCTGCTGATTTTGCCGTGCGTGTTGCATACATTTGGGTGGGACGTAAATTAATTACAATCAATACATTGTTGGTGGTGGTAAATTGGAGTGATTCAGAGAGGGAATAGCGAGGGAAAACACTTATTGATTGAGTGATTTTGTACGTTGCTCGAAAATAGAATATGAAATTGTGTTGGAGCGTAGAAAATTGTGTGATGATGTTGATCGCGAATATGTATTTATTTATTCTATCAATTCTATCAAATGTGATCAATTCTATCAAATTAAGATAGAGAAAAAAGTCTCTTGAATATATATTCATTTTTAAATATATATTCAAGAGACTTTTTTCTCTATCTTAATTTGTATCTTAATTTGCTTTAAAAATGCCAGCCATACAATTAGGCGAATTTTGTCTTATCTATTGCATATATGCAGGCGACAATTTGAAAACTGAATTAACGTCATGACAACCCTACGTATAATTTTGATTTGTTAAAGTGTCACTACAGGGTTTTACAGTGTGATACACAATTGTCTACATGCTTAGTACAATACCCGATTGGAAACACCCATTTGTCTACCACTTGTCAATACATCAACCCTCTTTTTGTACACTGTCCATATGATTTCAATAATTGTCTACATGTGCCTCAGTTTGTTTTGGTTTGATACATGTATTGGCATAGAAAAAAAAAGAATTTATGGAGTTTTGTGGCTTTTACTTAAACATCAACGATTTTAGCTTTATTTTTAAGCATGTGGACAGTTTTTTTCGACTGTGAAAAGCTGTACGTGCAGCTGTAAAATGAGCCCCTTTTTATCGGCTTGCTGGTGATGCTGTGCCTATTTTGAAAGCTGTTTTTAAGTCGGTTCAGAGTATTTAAAAAAGTATTTTAAGATTTTCATTCAAAGTTTGCAAAACAACTGTTGCAATATGTTAAAATGCTCATTACAGGGGTTTTCGAGCTTATTTTCAATGTCTCAAACATTTTTCATTGCTTGCGTGTTAATTTTCAACAGTGGTCAAATGTTGCACTACAATGTTTTTTTTTTACTTCTTCTACAATATTTTCAACATCTCTTAAGCTCGATTGAGTTTGACAGCTCTTTGTAATGTGTTGAAAATCATGTGTAAGAATTAGAAGTTTATTATGATGCAAATGCACAATTTGACGGCTATTGAAAAACATCTTGGAGGCGATGAATAATGGTGTGCACATTCGAAAGTGAGTTGAAAAACCCTGTATTTTGCTCATTACTATAATAAAGTATTGCACTGCTCACCAGAAGTACACTCAGCTCTCTGCAAGCTAATTGAGCTGGTTTTGCCATGTGTATTACATACATGTAGGCGCTACGCGATTGAAGGAGATGATTGCGGTGCAAACATCGTTGCAGTTCGATTTTCCGTTAATGGTTTTGCTAGATGGTGAACTGTTGCCCACATTTAAAAATCCTTCAATCTTTCCAATTAACCTCATTTTGCACTGCGAGTTGCATAACTGTGGGCGTAGATCATTTACTTCTCATTACCCCCCACCAACACACACACACAAACTAGTTGTTAATTATGTGTTTGTGTTTTATGAAAAAAAAGCTTTACATGCAAGTTTAATTAGTGAACTATCTCTCCGCTCCAGGGATTGAGCCGATTTGTGGTTAAAAAAAGTAGCAAAAAACGTGAAACAAACTTTCGCAGAAAATACATAAAAAAAACCAATTAAGTGTACACTGTAATGGATACGTTTGCTATTAATAGGCATAATTTGTGGCTTCATCATACACCCTCTGCGCACCTCTGTATCCCCCCCAACCCCCCCCCCATTGAAAGGTACAAAATGTCAATTGAACGTTAATCATGATGACGGTTAATTTATATTTACACTAATTGTCGTGTACGGTCGGTTTCGGTAGCAGGGAAGCTAGCAACAACAAACGCGCAAACCGCACAGCAAAACAACGGAAAGAACAGCAGCAACACAAAAAAAAACTGGAAGACAAACCGACCACAAAACAAAGCCATTCTGTTGCACCGAGCAGGAACAGAAATGAGCAGCAGCAGCAGCAGCGGCACATCTTTACAGCCCGCTTTTAATTTCTTCAACCGGTCAAATGAGTCGTGAGAAGCGCACCAAGGGGAAAAGCCGGGGCGCTTGGTGGAAATGGGAAATGATGATTTTTCCAAGCGGTTTTTAGCCCACGGGTGGCAGGCAGAAAACAAAAGGGCTCGCGCAACCCGTCGCCCGTTGCCGTGTGCGCGCGGCAAATTGGCGAATGAAACAAGCGATAAGTTAACAACAAACGCGCGCGCGACCACTGTCGGCGGAGCGGCGGCGGGCGGATTTTACACCCAGCTGGAACGGTCTGCCCGGGCGGAAAATGTGCTCCCCTCCCCCCCTCCGGCCACCCAGAGCGACCCGAAAGGGGGAAACAAACCCATTCCTCTGCCCGGAAATGTTGGGCGCTGTTTCGCGTTTTTGACGAGCATAATTTCGCTCGTGGGCTGCGCTACTACTTGCTGCCTGGTCACAACTGCACATCCAGGTTTGTTTTGTGTGTGTGTGTGTGTGCATGTGTGACTTTGTGCAACGCAAAAGCAGTCAAAGCTGTGTTCACTTTTCAGGTCTCTCTCTGCACTCCCTTCGAAAGTAACCACACAATGCTGTTGGGGGAGGGTGGGCTGGCTGGGGGCTTTACAACACGCAAGTATACATACACACACAATGAATCCCGGAGGCCTAAATCTTAAAAAAAGAAGATCAATCAACATAATTGAAAAAAAGCAACGGTGAGAGAGATAGAGGGGGAAGGAGTGAGCGAGGGAAGTCGCTGGGATTGCGCCTAATGGTTATGTTATTTTCGGTCTTTAAAGGAAATTGAAAAGACACGCAAGATTATGACACCCGGCCGCAGCCGAGGCCTGAAACGATAAAAAAAACTGATGCTGCTGCTGTTTTGAATAGAGTGTGTTTTGGTTGTGTGAGAGAGAGAGAGAAAGAGAGAACAACTAAAAAGGAGGATTTCGGCTTGCAAATCGAGATCGGGACAGGAGGGGGGCGACACACAAAAGCCGCTCCCTATAGGAATACCCGCAAGTGATCTCATTCAATTGCAATCTGCAGTCTCGCTCTTCGGCGCAGGAGGAGGACGAGCAGGAAGGGGAAGCTAAATGAAAATCGTAAACGAGCGAGGGAGCGGGCAGGGCAGGGTAAATTTAGAAAAGAATGATTGAAATCCAGCAAAAATTAAGTGAGCACTTACGACTGTTAGCGTCAATGAAAAAAAAGAAGAACCCCGAGCAGATGTTGACGAATGAATCGGATCACAGGGGGGAATAGGATAGCGGGTGGAGGAGGAAGAGGGGTAGGAAGAAAAGAAAAGGCCTGTCGGATTGCCATCTACCCAGTGTGTCCACGCGCGTGTGTGTGTGTGCACCTGCAGTGCGCCACGCAAACGCCGATCCAATCACACAAATGCGTGTGCTCGTCCGCCCGAATGGTAGGCAACACGCGCGGCACGCCCAGCAACTGTGGAGTAAAAGCGCAGTAAAGTATGCAATGGAAGGTTTTTTATTTTATTTTTTATTTACAACTACCACCACACTTGGAGCAGGTGATTGATTTTCTTTCCCTGGTACAACACTCAAACTGGCATAGTGTGTGTGTATCGAATATTTCATTTTCCGACTTCACTCCTGTGAAGGTGTCGACATTATGATGATGATGCGTTTCCAGTATCCATCGTGCGGGATCAATGCTTTTGCACCGTACGTTTGCTGATGTCTCGGTCGATCCAGTGTCAAAGACACTGTTGTACCTTGTTTCCCTTTCACCCACACACTCTCTTTCTCTCTTTTCTCTCTCTCTCTCTCTATCTTTCGACATACTCGTACACAACACTGGAGGCTGGAGGCGCTCTTGTGTTGCGCAATTAGTCGTAGTACAATGTCAATCTGCATCTGCCGGTGCACACTTACATGATTGCTCTGATTGCTCTCTGGCTGCAACATACACACACACTCACACACACACACACACATACACACACACACATGCAGGTCTATTCATCGGGCACAATTACCGCGATTCCATTTGTGCATCCGAGGCTGTACAGGGAGTTGCTGGGATGTAGTGGTGGACCCCCTGCAGCAGCGATTAATCGATGTCAGACCTATATGATGACAAACTCATCACAAAAACACACACACACAGAGTCAGTGTGTCAGGTTGGGTGTAGGATGGGGTGTGCGTGGTGCGGGTCTTGCAGGCATTCAACTGAGTCAGTCATGTACGGTACTACGTAGCTGCGTCTGCTCGGTCAGTGACGACTCCAGTGCAGCCAAGCACTACTGGGCGATGTCAGGCCGGGGTCAGGCCGGTACAGCCAGCAGCTACACAATGGAGCCGATCGATCGACAATGCCGGGCAGACAAAGGCGGTCTTGTCTGTGCGGCAAGCTGACTTTGCAAGGGGGCTCCGACACAGGTTTACATCGGTACAATGCCGCCCGCCGAACATTGGCGAGGTGTGCGAGCTGATAACGAGCGAGAGAGATAGAGAGAGAGAGAGATAGAGGGAGAGATCGATTGAAAGGCTGTTTCGAATGCGTTGTGTTCGCAATGCGATGATGGGCTTAGTGCGATTGCCTGTCAGCTTCCGGGGCCAGTCTGGCTCGATTCGCGTCCTCTGAATACTCGTTTGCCTCTGTGTGTGTGTGTGTGTTGCTCGATGAATGACATGTCATCTGTCTCCTAACGGGAGATCCCCTCGCCTTTTTGTTTTTGTTTCGCGCACACCGTAATCGACGACAATTAGCGTTTTTAAAAAGCTGTGCATCCGTCGGCGACCGATTTTAACCGATTGTGCCGGGGTACGTGGGGCCCACAACCATTGCGATCCTTCCGATAGAACATGATGTGTTACACACGCACACACACACACACACTATGTCCACCATTTGCGCCCGTCGGCTGTAATAATGTTGCGAATCGAAACCGATTCAAATTATTGTCAAAGCATAGCACGATTCACGCGGTGCCAACAATGTGCCGGCGGGTTTTTGCCGTGCTCCTGTGCTGGCCCGCCATATCACTCACCTCCCGGGTCCTGGCGGGTTCGACCGATAATTTATTTCCACCTCGGTTTCAGCGAGTTCCCGCGAGCAGGCACGATTAAAAGTATGCGTTTTTGTGCTGTTCCTTGCTGCTGCTACTGCTGCTACTGTACAAAAACACAGCACACACTGCGACCGATTTACGGCGGCCGGGCTCCCGACGGCTATTGTGACACATTGGTTTTTCCGCGTGAATGGAGGTGCAATTCACATTTACCGGCGGTTGTTTTTGTTGTTATCGTTGCCGCACCGATTGTACTAGCTGCTGCTGGCGAGATTTATGTTTTACACGGCTCGCACAATTGTGAAACACGCACCCGAGGTTTTGTTTGCTCTGCTTCAAGGACATTAGCGGAGTTGCAGTTGGAATGTTGTGATCGTCACCTCTTTCTCTCGGCGGCACCTTTTGTAGAGATATTTGTTACCAAATTCTAACTTCTTCTTTTTTGGCTCAACATCCGTTGTCGGTCAAGGCTTGCCTGCACCACTTGTTGGGCTTGGCTTTCAGTGACTCATAAGATGTCTAGCTAGATTGCTATTATTAGCACAGCATCGGTGTGATGTCCTGCAGACCGCGAAGAAATATCTCTGATGTTGATGACTTCCGACTGTACTGACTCTTCTGTCTAAAGACGAAGCCACGATCCGTGTCTAAAGACTACGAGTCTTCTGAAGATGCAAAGTTTTACAGATATCTTTGATATTGCAACAGGGTTTTTTTTCAGATTCTTTGAAAATTGAAAACATACATAAAAAAGAGTACTAATCTAAAGACTATGCGCCTTCTTAAGATGTAATCCATCACAGATATTTTCGATTCTCACAAAATAATCTCTTGAAGAAACGTATGTTCTTGAAGCTCTTGAAAACAAATGTCTTCTATCATATATTGTCATGATTCCGCAAATGTTTCTGCCCACTCTATGGTACGTAGAGTAACTACATGCATCTCCAAAAATGGAATTAGTCACCATGAGCAAACCAAACGGTAAACAGCGTTCGTTTTGTTGCATCAATATCATTCGGCTTGGTCAAATGGCCAAGCGGTATGAACTAAGAAATATCTTATGGAAAACGCAGTTCACACAATAGGTTTACAAAAAAATGAAGTACCCCTGAACCCTGAACAATTCAGCTTTAATTGTAGAAGTTTTGCTACAAAAGCTCTGAAATCATTTCATGGGTCTTGTGAAGTTTTAGATGAAGTAAACGAACATCTGTCCTCTTCAGATTTATACTAGATCTAAATATCTTCCAGAAAATAGATATCTATTATCCGTGAATGCTCCTAAAACGGCTCCAAAAACTAACACTCCCTAAGTAATATATTTAGCATTGGCTCTTTGTTGTGCCTGCTAAATTATAATATATGTGTCCAACTCCTGAAGATCCCAACACAAATCTCCAAACATTCGCTTCTTCGCCCAGTTCACGCTCGCGTACATCTGCACCTAATCTACATCTACATGCACAGATGTGCCGAATAAAATGGCGCCGACGGTATGTATCCCATTCCCCACACACACACACACACACACACACACACACACACACACACACAGACACGCGAGAGACTTCCTAGGGGTGGAACCGGTCCCCTAGCACTCGGAGTCAATTAAACGACAACGTCTTCCATTTAAACGCCATTAATGGTACACTTACACGCACTTTTACCGAGCCTAATTCAATAAATTATCACCAGGCCTGGCTGGCGGAGGGTGCGCGTGCTTCCGTGCATGTCAAGCGTATACCCACCACTACCACCAGAAAGCCACGATACATCCGGGCCACTCAGGAGTCGGCAGGGTTTTGCCGAGGTTTTAGTGGTTTCTCACGGCACACGGCCCCCCGTCTATGGAGCAGTGGTAGTAGCGACGTGTTTTAAGGGATGGGTCTCCGTTCTCCCTCTTTTATACACACACAGACACATGTACACACACCCACAAAGCAAACTCGAGTACGGTACGAAGCGGAAATAGTCAATTGCGATGTAACCACTGTTTTATGGAGCTATCTGGACAACATAATTAAATCGTTACGTTACGGCTGACCGTTTAGGGGCCGCATTTGTGCCTGTGTGCGTGTGTGTGAGGGAGGTGGTGACGGAGGGCTGTCTCGTTTGCGGTTTCGTTCCGTGCGCACTCGGACGCCCACAGCTCCTCAGTCTACCGCTTTTTGGCGCTTTTTTAATTTATTAATCTTTGCGTCGGTTTTTGCGGTGACGGTGATGGGTAGCCAGAGTGAGACAGAGTCGTTCGTGTGTGTGTGTGTGATGGCTAATGAGTGCATGCATGATTTATGATGACGCGTGCAAGGGGGCCCCTTGGGTTTGAACAGAGCCGGCACGGTTGCTCGTCTGTGCCCAGCTGTACCAACACAGAACAAATGATGAAATGTGCTTAATAATGGGTCGAGGATTAACGAAATTATACTGCTTCGAGTGCGCTCCAGATCCGGCAAAAACTCCTGGCAACTCTTGGCAGAAGGAAAATTAGTAATGCTAGACTACAAAACCGAACAGGCGGTGGCCAGAGAGCAGGCAAAACCAGGCAGCAACGAAACAATTAATAGTACCGTGCTGGTACCAGCCGGAGGTACCACCGTGCCCACAACGCTCAGTTAGGTCCCCTCCCCAACCAAGAATTCCAGACGTAGCACCTCAAGTGAGCGAGCTGAACTTTGACAGGCGACTTGCGTCAACACTTGAACCCTGCGGGGCATTAGCAAAACGTCTCGATTATGGTTGCGAGCTGGATGTGGATGTACACTCGCATGTCCACCGTGTGCGTGTGTGAGTGTGTGGTAATCCGGAGCAGCCTTGGGGGGGGGGGGGGGGGAGCCTTCGGACACGCTACATTAGCAGGGCTCGCTCCAAAAAGGCGCAACAAAGCGGCTAAAGCCTCCCGCGCGCGCACACTGCAAGTTGTTTCGGTTGACCTTTTTTTGTGTTTTTAGTTTCTTTTTTTAATTCCACACTACAAAAAACAACTGCACACACACACTTACAGACATGTGGGACTCTTCTAACCTCATTTTAGCGTTACCGACGGGGCAGCCAAGCTAGGGCACTTGGCGGGCGGTATCAGTTGTTGGGTTTCACAATCAATACAAGAGCCGAGCAAAGCGACACCGGGCGAGCACAGGGCTTGACGCTTCTGGTGCTCCCAACATTGTACGCTTTTGTGTTGTTTTACCTTTTCGAGCACACTACTATCGGTATGGCCGGATGGTTAATCCCGGCCAGTTTTGCATTTGCGGCCAGCATTAATGCGCGTTACCGGGAGCGCGCTGCAACCTCTTAAAAACGAAAATTCCACGCGATCACGCGCCTTTTGCCACACCCCATGTAAGCATCGGCAACGTTCACGGCGGAATTAATGCGGCACCAGGTTGTTGCGCACGAGGTGCGAGGTACGCATCAATGCAGCGCTAATTGTTAATGCGATTAGCGTTAATAGTCTCAATAGTCGCAGCGCACCGGTGTGCCGGGTCGCAGCTCACGGAGTGGCGTGCTGGATGTGTGCTGGTGCTTCTTCCGGATTTTCCCGAAAGCTTTTGGGGTTCATAATGATCCTGCCAGATAATGGTTGCAGCCAAGCTCCCGTCGGGTAGCTTCCAGCTAGCCCAACCCAGCAAGCAAGAATAGAGCATCGAGCAGGTGGATGCAATTCGGCGAATGTAGCAACATTTCACATCACCCAATCCGAGGCAATAAAAGCGTTTCTCATCAACAGTAAACCAGCCCCCGAGGTACAGCACACATGACCGCCGTGCCGGAGCGTCCTGGTAGAACCATTTCTTAATAGTCAATTAAGCACGGCATCACAATGGCAAATAAAGTATGCCATCACTATCGAATGGCCAAATGGCTCCACTAGATAAGCCACTACCGATGTACGCGAGATGGCCAGCAAATAAAAGAGGCAGGCAAACGTACAGCAACAGTGCCGCAAGAAAAACCGCACAAAAACCCGCAACAGCAAATTGCCAAGCTGCCGCCTACAGACTGTCCCGGTGATTAGCTTTTTGTTGCTGTTGTTGCTTCTGCTGCTGCTGTTATTGCACTACCGGAACAACTAGGGAGCCAAACGAGCTGGATAAAAGAAGCCCAAGCCCAAGCCCCCGATGCGAGATCGATAAATGAACGTTTCCAATTCGAGTGCGAAAGAGAGAGAGAAAGAGCATCATCCATTTCGGCTTGCTCTTTTTCTGTTGCTTCCTCCCCCCCCCCCTCCCTTCTCAAGGGAGCAGTTTTTGCTGCGGCGGTGAATTGAAAGTTTTTATTTTTCAATCCAAGCATTCGATCCCCCAGGATACACGGGCGGGCGCGGCCAGCGCGGGAGCCACAAAACGGGCACTCAATAGTAATGATAGCGCTTGGGGCAGGCTATTTAGTGCTAGCTAGACGGTGGAGGAGTGGGTGAAATAGTAGCAGCAATTGGAATGAAGGGGAGCTACAACAACAACAACAAACTACCAACATGGCGCCATTGTTGTGTTGCACTAAACTCGTGTCGTACCGAGTGTTTGGCCTTCCGATATAAGTATTTATTATCTTTCTCTCTCTTTCTCTTTTGCTTCCCATGAGTGGACGCAGCTCGATTCACATCCCGAAATACACACACACCAACAAAAAAATTCCACTAAAATTGGATCCATAAAATGGAGTGTGAAGTGGTAAAAATTGGTACTCTTTGTGTTGAGATTTGTGGGTATGTAAATGTGTGTTTTTTTTTCTGCACAAAACAAGCAAACCTATCGCGCGTAAATCGACGATATTTTATCAAATGTGTTTCACTTTGTTGTTAGACGCCCCACACCCCCAGCACCACCATAATCGCTCGATCGCTCGCGAGAGTAAAGATGGCGTCGTTTTGAGCGTCGTTTTGAGCGTCGCTTTTGCTGCTTTTTGGGGGCAGAGAGGAAATGTTTTGCATACTGGCAATCCAAAACAACCAGATTCACGATTCATTGAAAGTTTGTGTTTTTTGAATAGTGGCCGACATGCCTACCCCCCCCCCCTTCCTCTTGTGTGCCAATTCACGCTTTACAAATGTTTGCGAAATGCGACTTTGTATATGGACGATACCCCTCAATTGAGTTTCGATGCTTTGCGGCAATGTAAGTACCCTCCGTGGGTGCGTGGCAAAGTGGCAATACAGCAAACTATAGCGGCGAATAACATGCCCTAACAAGGCTCAACAAACAGCAACAACTACAAGGGGTTAGTACTTTATTTAAATGGACTTTGCTAAAGGATCTTCTCATTACAATCGCATAATTTATTGGACAAACCGTTGCTCGACATTGAGCGTGAGCTTTGTTAGAGGCCTGCCTGCCATGTTTCCACCTGTCCCCCCTCCGACCCTCCCTGTCCGTCCAGCCCTTCACCGATGGTTGATGAGAATGGATGTGTGGTCGTGTTGTCGGAAGGTGCTGTCGGTCGGGCCAAACCGTAACCATTTATCTTCATTCCAGCCCGTGGCCATGTTCTTGGGCAAACTGTATTTCTCCCATTACACACACACACACACACGCGCGTACACAAAAACGATTGGCATAGCAACCGGAGCCGTAAGCCTGTAAGCCAACACGGCGTTGCGATTGTTGTGATCCTGCAGGGGGCCGCGCTGCAAAACTGAGCGTGTGCACAGAGTGTGGAAAAGCGAAGTAGCAGAAGCAGCGAACTCAACGGAATGCTCCTGGTTGGCAACGGGGACTGGCGCGGTGGGGGGGAGCGGTACGGCCGGGAGCGTAAGCCAAGGATAATCACACGTCAACAAGTTCCCGAACCCCTTCGGGGTATCCTGACGTCCTGTCAGGGGAGAGAAAAAGGGGTATGCTCTCGCTTTTTGATGGCGGTCGATGATGTGCAACATCATCCGCTCTGTGTGTGTGTTTTCTTCTTGCCCATGTTTTTGGATTTGTTGTTGGTCTGGATCGTTTGTAACCTCCCGGAGTCAATGCGCGTTACACTCTGCGGCAGGGCAGCAGATTCATCTATGTACAAATCCCATGTACATAGGGCGCTCACCCATTCGCAGCAGGCACCCGTCGAACAGGATATGACGTTCACAAACACATACGCAGGACGTGAATGCCGCTTGCTCTCGACATTCTCGGGTCGTCCTGACCGAGCTGAAGGCATAATTGAAGTCGAGAGCCCCCTGGAGCAATTGGCTCAACAAAAGTGTACCGAGATGTATCGGGAAATTGGCAAACAGGCAAACAGCATCCCTGCCCTCCCTGCTAACCTCAATTATCAATGCCCGGGCCCAGCGTGTCAAGTAGCAGCAGCAGCAGCAGCAACATCACCAAGGATTGTCTAGGGGACATCCGAACAATCTTTCCAATTTCCGATTTCCAATCAACAATCAGATTTCCTCGGAGAAGAAGGTTTCCATTCATAACCCTTTCTTTTTCTCTCTCTCTCTCCCTCTCTTGCTGTGTCCCTTTTTATTCACAGGTTGGGATTCATGTCACAGTGGAGCGCGATTGCTAATCGGTATGCGGCCCTCTGCCCGCCCGGCTGGCCCTGGCCACCCACGTCCCATCGGATGCCTTTCCATAGCCCCACCAACGGTAAGTACTTTTATTTGCTAAACAAACAAACAAACCTACAGCCAGAGCATAAAAGGGGCTTTTCGTACCGTTTTGCTAACCGTTTTGTTGTAAGTTTTCCCGGGGAAGGCGATGCGAGGCGACAGAAGCTCGCTCAAGGGTCACACTATCCTCAGGGCCTTCTTTAAAAAAAAGAAAGAATGAAAGCAAAACATATGCAATATCTTCTCCATTGCGTCCTGCGTCGTACCCGCTGACGGTGTTCTGACAGTCTCCAATGTTTCCGTCGGGGCGGTACAATCAATTTAGCTGAGCTTCACGGCCTAACGGCAAGGCTGACAGCGGCAGCAGCAGCGGCTAGAAGTGTGGGCGCGGTAGAAATAGTATCAGAATGCTCACATCGCACCGACTCGCATCGTTGAGTGTTCACACACACACACACACACACACACACACACACACACATACACACACACACACACACACACACACTTGGGCAGAGTCAGGTGTTGTTGCTAAGCAGAGGGAAAATAGAGAGAGAGGCAAACTATTTGCAAAACTATTGAGCAGAACAGTTTTTAAGAGGCTTAAGAGGCACACAAGCCGCCGCCACCACCCTGACCTGGTTCGGGACTGGCTGGGTCCACGCCTCCACGTATGGCTTCTCGCATAGTTTTCGACCCCTTGGAGAGCTGTTGCAAAGTGTTAAATCTCTTCCGAAAACAAAAGCAAAAAAAGAGAGACAAAACCTTTTGGAGAACCTTGGCAGTAGGTGAACACGTGGAGTAGGACGCCATGACTATGGCTTCCACGGTGACTCCACCGCCGAGGGTTTGTATCGACCTTGCGTTCCGTGCATCGTTTTGGAGTTGGTGTTATTTTGTGCTCCTACTCTTCTTCTTCTTCTTGGTTCGAGTAATGTCCGGAAGTGGTGCCTCAGGTGAAATGAAACCGTGAAGCCACATTTCGGTTGTTTTTGTTTGAGGCGCGTCGGGGCCGGGAGAGGGCAGTTAGCGGTAAATTAAAGGGTAATGGAAGGTAAGTACACACACACACACACACACTCATATGGGGATGTCTTTTTTGTCTCATGTGTGTGTGTGTGCTCCTCAGTAAAGTAGCGGTGAAACCTGAAGCAACAAAGGGCCTTGGCGAAACTAAAGTACTACCGGCGCAGGCTAGGTTAACGCTAGTTTAACCTAATACACATATGACAGGTAGAGCGTAAGTTTTGCACTGCGGCAACTTTGTCGTCTGCTGGACGTATCTGCACTGTCCTGGGGTTGGGGACCGCTAGGAAATTGGAGCTGCTCACGGTATGCGCTCCCTGGGCAGGTTCAGGGCATTCGAAGAGCTTGGACACTGTCTGGATGTGCCTGATGATGATGACTCCTCTCAGGTACGCTTAGGTGCACTGTTGGAATGTCGCAGGGGAGTCTTTTTTTTGTTCATTCTGCCTTATTCCATTCCTCCAACAAGCTTGTGAGGTGTCACTAAGCCTCAACAGATGACTTTGGAATTTCAGGAAAAAAAAACACGTTTAATTCTACAACCCCATTCCATTATGTTCTCTCCTTCGCTCTCCTCCAGACAACTCGACGAACGCGATGGAAAACCAGTCACCGTCGCTTACGCCGCCCCCATCCCAGCAGTCCAAGTCCCCGTCGCCCCATCCCGCCTTTCTGGGCGGCCGGGCAAGCGGGTGTGGTCCGGGCGGGCCGGGCGGCATGGGCGGCCCAGGGTCCGGGGTCGGTCCGGGCGGGCCGGGCGGTCTCGGCCCCGGCGACGACTGCGAGTCGGACGACGACGGGCAGGAGATCATCGAGGAGGACGACGAGAGCGACCGGCCGTCCGATTCGGCCTCACCCAACTCCAACGGCAGTGCAATGCAGGCGAAGCGCAAGAAGAAAACGCGGACGGTGTTTTCCCGCGCCCAGGTCTTCCAGCTCGAGTCGACGTTCGATCTGAAACGGTAGGTACCGCCCGGGGTTGATCTGTTCCCTCTGGAGTATGCTGTTGGGAAGTCATCACTAACTGGAACTTGGAACTTTTCCACCAAACGCCCATCCTCTTTGCAGCTACCTTAGCTCCTCGGAACGGGCCGGACTGGCGGCATCGCTGCGGCTGACCGAGACGCAGGTCAAGATCTGGTTCCAGAACCGGCGGAACAAGTGGAAGCGCCAGCTGGCGGCCGAGCTGGAGGCGGCTAACATGGCGAACATGGCGCACGCCGCCCAGCGGCTCGTACGCGTCCCGGTGCTGTACCACGAGGGGGCCACCGGTGGGTTCGTGCCGCCACCGCCCCATCCACACTCCCAGCAGCTGTACTACACGACCTCGGCTGGCCGTGCCGGTTCGCCGCCCCGACCACCCCTCTCCTCGCTGGTGTAATGGAGGCTGCCGGGAGCCGACGTTGGACAGCTCGGCTAGTTGGGGCGCTACGGGAGTCTTCAGCAGTCTTCCACCAGAGCGCCTAGCCACTAGGGCCGCACCTTCGGACTTCCTTGCAAACATGTGTGTGAGATGACAGAACCGGCACACACACACACACAAACAGAGATACAAACACAACATAGAGATACAGACAGAGACATAAACAGATCAGGCAAACTAAGATCCAACCAACGGGTTTCGTGTAGTCAGCGCGAGTCTTCGTGAGGTATTTGTCGAAGAATGCAGGCGTACCTCGTACCCGGCCTCTTGAACAGCAAATTTAGGGTTGGGGAAAGCGGGAGGAAAACAAGAACCTAGAACCTAGAAAATGATATATATATATATATAACGACCTAAAGTAGTAAATTAAATAAGCTTTTTTGAAGAAGTGAGAAGAAGTATCTGGATAGTGGGAGGGGGTGGGGTAGGAAGAGCAAAGATTAAAGATGTCGCACGCACGCCTATTATCCTCTTCAGTAGTGTTCGAACGCAACTTCCGTGTGTAAATAGTATGCAAATGTATGCGCGCAGTGCCCGGGCGCCCGTCGGCCAACAACCGTATTAAAACAAAAAAAAAACAAAACAGTACATTGCTAATCACAAATAAAAACAAGCAAACAAGCAAAATTAAAGCAAAAACCTAACATCTGCTAAAACAAATTGGACCTTTCATTCTACTGTTGCTTGCGACCTTGGGCTAGGTGCTTCCTGTAGTTGAGCTCGGCTTCATCCGAAATTCGTCCCGATTGATGCTCCCGTTATCGAACCGTGGCCGTGTCAATGGCCGACGGGCTTGTTCCTGGTGAACAATAACTGGATAGATTTTTTTCCGCACAACTACCTGGGAACTGCAAATGCTAAACTTGCGAGGACGCAACGGAATGGTTTAGTGTGAGTTTTTTTTTGTGTGAACGGGCGTGTTGCAGAGCTCTGTTAGTCGAAGCAGGAGGCAATCTTGATAGTGTCTACTGCTGCGTTAATGTTATTGACACTTTCCACACACATGTCCAGACGAGCAGGATGAGCGCAACAGTGTACTGCTACTGCTGTTTGTGTGTGTGAAGCTGCTGCATTAAGCGAACGAACGCGACGAGTTTTGTGGTCGTGGAATCCTTTCACTAAATTTACGGGTGCTGCAAACGCAAACCTAATTGGTGGAGCTTGAGTGCACAGGCGAAAGTTACACATACAGTGTATATAACCTAGCACACATTCAAAGATGGTTTGTGAAATGTTGGGCTCGGAGAACAAGGGAACGGCATGTAAACGCGTGAAGTAAACAAACACGTACGGTGAACGAAACTGAGCGCAATCGAGTTTGCTGTTTCATTGCTTGGGTTTTGTTTGATTGGTTTTGGTACGAGTTGAGAAACAATGCTGCTTACAATGCAGGGAGCGATGCTGAGAGTCTGCTAGGTGGCATCCAACGATAACGTGACGGTACAAAATGGAGATATTCCGCCTGATCACGGTACTCGCCTACCAACTATTGGAAGCTTTTTAGCAGTCTTATATAGTCTTATATTTTCTGTGTTACTTTTCTATCGACTACCGCGATCAAGCGGATTGTAATAAACTTTCATCAAAGTTTAAATAAGGCTCGTCCTTTTGGAATTACGTATTCGATTTGACGGAAAAAATGCCATATTCCTTGCTACTGCATTGAAAAATCAACTGAAAGCTAGTCAATACAACGTATCAAAGCAGAAGGAAGGCAAGAAAACAGAAAAATCATCGTCAGTCGCTTACTTGTAGTTTAGAATTTTATTTTGTAATTTGATAAACACCGCAAACAACTCAACAAGGAAGTATTTATTCGAATTATATATTCCTCAAATAAATATAATTTTATGAATTGTATTGCTTACAGCTCTCTGCAGCATCTTTGATTGCATCTAGCCGTAAAGCACCTAAAGGATTGTATACTAAAGCTACGAGAATTACGTAATAAATGGATGTTACCTTAGCAGTACAATAAGAGTCAGAGTAATTTGGCTGGGAAATAGAATACACAGGGTAGTATTCTGCCAATTCGTTACTTTCCATCCTTTCCAGATGGAGCCACAGAGCCAATAGCTTTAGCTTGAGATATTAATGACGTCTTGCTCCTAGCTATATCACACAGAAATCAAAGCAAAAGCCTCAAAATAGCATTATTCTCTTACCGGTGGGCTCTTTTTTATATTTTCGATTGTTGTGATCGAATTGTTGATGTTGCGTTTCGCCAGGAACGCCTTTCGCTAGCTCTTAACTGCCTCCACTGCGATTAAGCTTGTGCAGTGGGTTGTGCAAAAAGCGCTTGAAAGACAGCGGGCTTGGGGAGCGCCCGCCAGTAATTAGTAGCACAATTTACCTATTAATCAACCGTGCCACAGCGTCTTCCTAAGGGCGGCAATGCAATGCACAATGCACAGCACCAGAATGGTGAACCAGGAGCTCACAAAGAGGGAGGAAGAAGAAGAAGAAGAAGAAGAAAGAAACACACTGAAAACCAATAAAAGACAAAATATGTACGACAAACCGAACCCGGAGCGATAGTTCCCGGATTGTCCGGATGGAATAGTCTCCGGAGAAAACCCCTCCTGCCCCGAAGGAAGCCGAAAGGAGCGGGGGTAAAAGCTTTACGCGGAGCGCGGAGCTCCGCCATCCCGGGGCCGATTCGTGTGTATGTGTGTCGATGGTTACTATGTATCCGGTTCGCCGGGCGGTCGTTGGAAAGCATGGGCCCGGCAACGGAAGCGGGAAGGTTGGGATTGGTTCGCGCAGCCGTGCAGTGCGATGGCGTGTCGTACGGGCTGCCTACCATTCGAGCGCACAGTGGCAAACGTGGAAACTCCGAGGGGGGGGGGGGATGGAAGGAGAGAGCAGGTTCGCAATCGCTTTTTAAGAGCCACTTTTCGCTGTACTGCTGTTTTTGTGTATCTGTTCCGGGAACTCAACCCCCTCTACCTGCCCAACACCTCCCCCCCCCTTCATTTTGGAGTCTACGCTATTTGTTGCTTTCCACAACCCACCCTTCCCGTCCGGTGCAGGTCTCATCGAACTCTCCTGAGGACAGCCCTTTAACTTTGCCGCTGCCACCACCGTTACCATCACCAGCGCCCACCACGGTGGAGAAATCTGGCAAATGGCGTACGGGCTGCCTACCATTCAGGCGCACTTTTGCAACGTGAACCGCAAGTGCGCACGCTCCCTTTCTTGGTATCGTTTGTTCAGGCTCTCTCTCTCTCTCTCTCTCTCTCTCTCTCTCTCTCTCTCTCGTTCGGGCTGGCTGTCTCGTTCGTTCGCTCCATCGTGCTGCCGCACAACAATTTTCCTGATTTCTTCTCGCTTGCACCCAGCTCCTCCTCTCGCTCGGTACGAGCACCTTCTCCACCCCTTGCCCCATTCCAGTGGCACATTTTCGGGCATATAACCGTGGTCCTTTACGATTTTGCATCCCAGTGTCGCCGTACGCGGTTATTTACTTGCCTGCCGCTTGCTTTACAACCATCCCCTCTCCCCTCCTGCCGCCTCTCAGAGTGTGCGTGTGTGTGTTTGTGCGAATGCAGCAAACCTCATCGGCGTTAACAGTTTGCAATCGCTGTCAAAGATATAAATATTCCAAATGTAATCACATAAATATTGCTTTAATCTTGCGCCATTCTCCGGGAATCAGTCGTCCCTTCCCTTCCGCGGGGGACTCTCCTTCCCGAGTGTGTGTGTGCGCGCGCGCGCTCTGTCTCGCTCTTGGGGAGGGAAGAAAATTGCTTCCGCTTTTCCACCTTTCCGTAAACCACCCTTCAGCCCACACACACACACAGACAGAGAGAGAGAGAGACTATTAGACGAACCAATAGACATTTCCAGGTGCCATTTAGATGTAATGAAGTTCCACCGCTTCAAAACTTGACGCACTCTCTGGCCGCGCCTCTCGCTTCGCAATTTGCGGTTTAAGCGTCTCCGCCGCCGCCCCGCATATCGCTTTCCCTTTCTCGCTGCATCGTTTGTTTTGCTGCTTGGGTCGGATGTAGCTGCTTGTATCGTGTTCGTGTTTGTGTGAAGCGCTCGTTTACGGAACAAAGCTGTGTTTGTATGTGTGTGTATCTGCCGTAGCAATATTAACCATAATAGGCACGGCACGAATTACGCGACCGAGCTAGTCTTTTATGAAGATGGATTGACCAACAAAATGCCTGCCCTCCACCCTCAATGAAAGGACTTGCCGGGGCACGCAAGAGGACATGGGGAAAAATGGATAATGCCCAGCATACTTGCAGATATTCACTGCTCACGGCTTTGAGCGTGAATACCTGTAAGCACACACACACACACATAAAGCATAGTGCGAGAATTCTCCGAAACCATCTGCCCCGATGGCGGCTCGATTGTTGTGAAGATTGATAAGTAAGCTGATTGGACGATCGCATTGAAGCGAAATAAATCGATCGCTGCGCGCCATGCATATGATTATTTCCATGAAATTAACTACCGGTTTTTGTATGCGAAATAGTTCTAGGAAACCGCTCGTCCTTTTGATTGGTTTGCCGACGAGGCGCCAGCCGCTACCGTTTTGTGTGGGGTTATTTACATTTACTCTGTGCATGATCGATCGATTGCCAGGACCGCATTGGAATGCTTTTGTTCGGTAGACAGTCAATCAATGCCATCATTCTGGATGCTGGCGGGAGTTGATGTTGGGTTGGGCAGAAACAATTTAGCAACTTCCAACATGCCGGAGTTTCCAGAATTAACCTAAAAAAACCCCGTACGTGCTTATCGGGACATGTGTACCACATGCGATGCTCATGCAAACAAGTTCCAAGGCAAGTGTTCAGCTTGCAGCAGCATGATGTGCACGATACTCCTGGGGTACAAAAAAAAAACCCAAAAGCCATGCTAGGCCCGTGTTTTTGCACGTTAGCCCAAGCACCAGCATCCATCTTCCGGGGCGAAAAAAGACGCATTATCCTTTGGCAGGTTGGCAGACGCCAAAGCTGAAGATACGCGCGGCAGAATGGTCCTTCGAGCACGATTTCTGTTTCAAGCGGGCAGGGGTCCCGTAACCCCATGCAGTAAAGTGTTACATTTAATGCTTTTACCGCATCTTTCCATCTCTCCGGGTATGTGTGTGTTTAGGTCCTGTGTTTTCGTGTACAGTTTTAGCGCTACGGATCGGTTAGTGTGTTGCGTCCAGTTTGGCCAAACGAGTGCGTCCAGTTTGGTGGATGTAAAAAGTAAGCGTCGGTTGCACATCCCGACGAAGAGCAGGAGGAGAATGTAAGAGAATGGAAAGGTAAATTGCAATCTGCGGAAACGATGCGGAACATGCTACTGAATGGCAGGAAATTCAAACAGATCCCCTCCCCCACACACACAAAGGGAGATGGGATAACATAAACATAACAATTAATAGTGGTGGCAGCTCTATTTGCAGCGGCGACTGGCCTCGTTCGGGCAGAAAGTGAGCCCGCTAGTGGTTTGTTGCGCTCGCAATTGACGGGCGACAAGTATTACTATTGTTTATAGCTGCCATAACCATCACCGATGACACCGCCATCGAGCAGATCGTGTGGACGCGTAAATGGAACTGGTTCCGATGCGCGCAACCACTTGATGGCGAGCATAATGGGTTGTAACTGACTTCATTGCTCAAAGCTTGTTGCCAGTCGGGCGTAATACTACATCCGTATTAGAATGTACTTGCTCTTCTGCCCCCCATTTTGCTGCGCACGTACAGTGTCATGTTGAGGTTGAGTTGTGAATTTCTCGAGCCTTAGGAACTTGACTTTCCATTTAAAAAAACGCTACATCTCAGCACTCAGGAAGATCCGCAAAACCAAAAACGGTTTTTGGAGAAAATAAAAAACAAAGAATAAACAGCCACGGCAGGTCAACCAACAAACCTCGGCAAAAGTAACGGAAGGCTTGCCGCAATCCGTCGTTAGTCTTTTGGAATGATCTGAAGTATGCTCCTTCCCAAACATCCGAACTTCTATGCAATTAGTTGCTTCGGCATTCGTCAGGATAGTATAGGCGCATTGGGGAGCAATAAGTTGCTACACTACGAACCAGCGATGAACACATAAAGTGAAAAACCAAAAATGTACACAAACGAATCTCACGAACACGTGCAGAGAATGACTGCAAGGTTTCAGCAGCTAGTAGCCGTCGGGTTCGTCGCCAGCGGGAGCAACACGGACCTGGTGAAGTCCGTCCGCACTCCGAAGTAAAAACGATAGTAAGAAAATGGTGCTGCCATCCGGGAGCTGTGTGTATGTGTGGGGCGTTGTAAAGAGAAACTTCAAACGAAACATTCACATTTAATTTTCCATCCCGACGTTTTGGCCGCTACACTGAAGAAGGTTCTGACCAGTCAGCAGATTAGATTGACACAGCTCGAGCAGCAATCAGGATGGTCGTACGAGGGTGGATGGGGGGGGGGGGAAATTGTCATGCCATAATGGGCGCTGGTATGCCTGCGAGCTAATGACAGCGGCCAGCGTTGAGAGGATTGGGGATGGAGGAGAGGGAGTGAAAAGCACAGCGACGACGCCCTTGTTTCTTTGATTATTAGAGTCACGATCAAAGGCGGAGTCGGCGGCGGCTACGGCGTTGACAGTTTTCGTAGCCTCAGTCCCGGGTCCCGCAGGCCACGGGTGTTTCGGCGACGGCCAAGCGACCGTGTAAGTCAAGGGCGGTAGAGTACAAAACAATAATAACACTAATAAGCATGAACTACTTACAGATTTGGGAAGAGCTGCGAAGAGGAGAAGAGAGATAATGTGGCGAGGCAATGGTTTGCAATTTGTTTTCTGCAAATGAGCATGAAACAAGTGCGCTACTTCCAATGTACTGACGCTGACGTCAAACGGTCAAGCAAGGGATGGGCACAGATGGGCCAGAAATAATACCGAGTGGAAATGTTGTCAACTTGTGCGGTAACGCTGCAGTGCACTTTCAAAGAAAGGTTTTTGTTCTGTGTGGAAAGAAGCGAAAACACTAAATGAACGTTGTCAAAATGAATCCCACGCGGGAGTAAACGAAGCAAAGGCGTCTAATTGGATGCTTTGTGCAGGAGATTTAGTAAAGAGTCGAGAGTGTTAGGAGTATGAGTAACTTTTATTATTATTATAACTTATTATTTGTAGTCACCACAGCCTGTTTAGTTTCAAGATAGTTCATCAACTGTAAGGAATACATTTTTATTTGCAATTTATTGATATAATTTGAGTTTCATGAGTTATTTTAGATAACACTTCCGAAAGCACAACCTAACAGAGAATAGTTGGGCTACTTAGTTATTTTCAAGACACTAAGTACACTTTTTCGTCTTGATGTAATGTTATGTCCTAGACATAGATTCGATGGTTTTGAGAAAGAACTGTTTTGAGCTCAAGTACTGTAGACTGCGCTGTTGGACTTCCTTGGCGTTACCACGGTGAGATCATCAAACATCAAACTGGATTATAGCAACATCGTCAAATCTGGACTCTCTCCAGGCTCTGAGACTATGTGATGGACCTTACCGTCTGCTATGTAAGGCTTCAATTTCTCACGGTTCAAAGATGCTACGAAGACGGATGGCTTGCAATACAATGAAGTGATAGCGATGGAATTCCTGCTATTCTGGGATAGTTTTATCCTCATACAACCACAAAAACACAACGAAATCAAGTGCTACCAACATCCAAGATATCTACAAGATATCGTTACTGTATATGTCCCTCATTGATGAATCCAGTGGACTGCTACAGCCAAAAAGCAGAATAGGTTTGGATTAGTGTTTCATGTGCTTTATGAATCTTTGGTTTACATTCTTTCATATACGTTCTCATACATGTACCTTTAAAGATTTATACATTTATACTTAACCTAGTTATTCCTAAATAACTAACTTACATATACCAGCTCTGCTTTGTTACATGGGATATTTGAGACAGCATCGTAAACCGCTAGGCACTTTAAATTGAGTGTCAAAGTGCTTTATACAACAACAATCTTGCTATTTGTATGGGAGTCACAAAATACCAATTGAATTAAGTAAAGTGTAACATCTGAAAATGTTTTAAGTCTTAAACCCTATTCGCATGCCACCATAAAGATAGAAACTTATATTTGTATCTAATAACTCAGAATATTTATGAATCTTACAAAATCACAAGAAGTACAGGCTTACGAGATTTATTTAGTACCACGCAGACGAATAAGTCAATCCTTGCTACTTGGGCCGGGTCCATACGAGCTTTGAACTCACGACGGGCATGATGTTAAGCCGCGTTATGCACGAGTTGACGACTGCTCCACGGGACGACTGCTCCACGAGACCGTGAATCTCGATATAGCTATGAAACTAAGAGAGTCAGTAATAACTCCCCTGCAGCTGTTATCATGAATTTCTAGTCCCTACTTCTATTTATTTAGCGCAACGTCCTACGCGGATATGCCGACCTATACAGGCTGCAGAGACTTTATTCATTATCACGCAGCCGGATAGTCAATCCATGCTACGGGAGGACGGTCCATTCTAGGCTTGAACCCACGACGGGCATGTTATTGAGTCGTTCGAGTTGACAACTGTACCATGGGAACGCTTGGTACAGTGTCTCCGTATCTCTAGTCCCTGTAGATCAGAAATATCTAAAAATTCATGAATTTCTCAATGATCTTCAGAGTTTTATGAGTCTTCACATATTTGGAGAATCATGAATCTTGAGAGTGATAAATTAATCTTTAAGGATTTATTAATCTATGGAGATTCAGATTTATTAATTTATTTAAAAGATTCGTTCAGATTCATGCATCTGAATCAGTGTTACCCATGTTTTGTTAAGGCCCAAAAATATGTCCTGAACTTTTCTTCAGATATAAACTCTGATAAAACTGATGCAGTGTTCAGGACATGAAGTTGCAAAACTAAACAACAAAATTGATAGATGTCACTGTGAAGCAGTAAAGCAAGAGTGTATCTGTGTTGCTGCAAATGAGAATGATTAAATAGCATCAAGGAGGCGTCGAAATAAACGTTAAATGTACAAACCAAGCAAGCCCTTTTTTTCGTACAGTTGTACATTTTAATAGAACCGGCGAAATGTATGTCTTTAACACCCGGTAACCAGCGGCACACTTCGCTAACGCTGCTTCTTCATTCCTGACCCCTTAATGAGGGTAATTTGTTTGGAAGAACCATGAAGTAAAAAAATGTTAAAACAAAACCCCCAAAACAAGCCCGCTTTGACAGCTCGCCGTGTCAAACAGCGCCACCCAATTGTGGTCTATTTGTAAACATTTCTTTTCGCCTGCCAGGCCCTAGTATTTCTTACCGCTGTATTACTTCCCCGGTTGTTCCTAACATCTGTTCGGCTTCAAAAATGGCTTGGCTACTTAAAAAAAGTTCCGCCTATGCTCCAAAAACCCGCCCCATCCCCTCGTACCACCCTCGGGGATAATTAGTCCCGGCCTGCTTTTGGCGTGCTCTTGGTCCTTTTCCCTTCTCCTCGTCCGTCCCCGCGGACGGCCTTAAAGACTAATTACCTTACTTTTTATCCATCACCTGAATGCGCTGTTGGTGTTGTTATGGAGTCCCGGTGGCTGTCCTGCTCGGGATGGGCCATTATCACCTCTCTTTCTCTTTCTCTATTTCTCTCTCTCTCTCTCTCTCTCTCTCTCTCTTACTCTCAGGTATCTGGCAGCAGTGACATCTGCTAATGGTCTGATCCGCGGCCGGTTTTGGCGGTGCCATCGGCAATCGCAACTTATCACCTCGAGCGCGCGCCGACCGGACAGGAGTCGTCCTTCCTTCCCATCCTCCCCACTTGCCCGCGTCCTCCGGGGGGAACCGCAGTGCCCGGAAACATCAAAACGCATCAATCAAATTAAAAGTTGGTCCACCCTGGTACGCCCCTTTGGCGGAACGCACTCACCATTCACGCGGGCGGATGTGTTCACGTCGGCTGCGAGGGGGCACCGAACGAGGCGACACCACGCGCCTGTTTTCCGTGTGTTTGTTTGTTTGTTTGTTGTTTTTCTATTTTCCCCCTTTCCGGCATACTTCATGCGGAAACGCGTATGTGTGTGTGAGAGAGAGAGAGAGACAGAGAGGGAGAGAGGAAGAAAGGCGTAGAATTAAACGATCGCCTAATCACTGGTGTCCGTTGCCGTGGCAGGGGCATGGAACGAATGACCGAACGAGCATTTAAATCGAGATAAGCATCGCGGACAGCCGCGCAGTGCCGGCAGCATATGCGGACGGTGCCCCTGTGTCCGACGGTTCCTCATGACGTTGCCAAGGATTAGAGCGCGCAGAACGGTGGCACAACACTTTCGAGAATGAAGCACCTACAAAATGCTGATACCATCGGGCGGCTGGTAGGGTCCGGTAGGTACTGTAGATGGGCAGTTTTGACCTCCGAACAACCGCTCCGTTTATGGACGAGCTGTAGGCTTCGGTAGTTGGTTCAAACATTAACAAGCCTTGTTTTGAAGAGCTGCTGCAGGTACATCCAGCGTACGTCGGCATGGCTGTTGGAGAACCCAGGAAACTCCAGGAATTCCTGGATGCTCCAACAGATCGTTTCGCAAATGACATGGGCGCGTGACAGATACTGAGCTGGACAGCTTGCATCCTTTCCAATATCAAGACAAAAAGGGACCGATAGCCTGGTAGCTGAGGCATCCTATCAACCGTTGCCACCGCGGACAACTGTTGTCACTGTCCGGATGTACCCGATTTGCCTATTAGCGTTCGCATCAATCTATTCGACGCGTAGTGCTACTCCAAATGCAGCCGACAAAAGGGATAAAGGCGGGGGGGAATGCATTTGTCTACGGGTCGGCGGGCTAAAGTCATTTACAACTTACTGCTTTGCCGCTCGTGCGCGACCCACTGATACATGGAGTGTTAATTCCGTTGCCGTAAGCTGTGGTTCTAGAAGCGCGCGGCTCGCGTTTTCTCCCCACGTGGTCCTGAAACGCTATTCCCTTTTGTTGGCTCTCTCTCTCTCTCTCTATCTCTTTCTCGCTGTAACTCATTTAAAAAACACACGAAAAAACCAACACACACACACCGCTGGGGAAGAGTGGTTGCGCACCGTAACAGCCGGAACCGGGGCGGAATAATGAAAACAATAACGATAATCGTAGATTTCCGGCCACCGATAAGTTGGCACAGGGGCGCACGGGCCAGCGCAACCGCGAAGGTTAAATGCGCCCCAACCCGCTGCCCTCCGCTCTCCTCCCCTGCGGAGTTCCTTATCAACATCCCTGCGGACCATGTTTGTAGGTTAAGTTGCACCGTTCGACTTCCGTTACGAGCGATTGATGTCATTTTCCTGTGCGTTTTGTGCCCGCAGCGGGGGCAGCGGACGGCAAAGGGAAGAAGTTAATTTAATTAACAACTTAAGGTCTCGTTTGCGATGCGTTCGATGCGTTTTCCGTTGAGGGAAAAGGCGGGAATTCGGTGAAAGAGCAAGCGGAGTAATTATACTAATTCGCTCGCAGAGCGCGAAAGAAAACCTCACCGACAGATAGACACAGAAACCAGGGTGGAAAAGGAGGAAGAAGCGAAATTGGAGGGGGGGAGAGGGGATGCAGAGGTTGTGAAATTGGAGGTGTTAATTTGATGAGGACACGTCCTACCATGCCCTGCAATCCTGGCGCCTCACCGTGGCGGGGCGAAACAAATTAGACCGCAGGCCTACCCGGAACGAATCTAGCCGTGATTAGGCGGCACTGATCCAAGCGACAGCCGCTCCCCCCGACCGGCTTTGCTGCGGATCGATTAATTAGCTGTATCGAATTCGGCGAAAACCTGTCGGGGCCGTCAGCGGGATGTTAGCGGATGTCCCAGCCCCTATGGCGTCCGAAAACGAATACGCTTTTAACGATAATTGCACAGGGAGTGATCAAAGGTGTGCGGATGTGAGCGTTTTGCTGGACCTGACAGAAGAGGGTGTTGTGATGCAATGCTCAAAAGAATGTTGTTGAATTACATTTTACAACGATAACGATAGAAAGTGCTTTACATTCGGGGAGGCTACCCGGGAGCGAGGTATAAGTATTGGATGTTTAAGGAGTAGCATTTAGGGGATCTGATACACCTGGAACGGTATATAGCTGTTTGAGGCTCAGTAGAATTACACGCACAGTTATGGAATCAGAGATAACAAATATCCTACTGCTACACCTGATGGTATATTTAGCTCAAAACGATAAGCTCCAAGCACATCAACCATCCGATTGCGTAGCTTTGGAGCTAGGGACTGTCTGGAAGGTTACTGTGGAAGGTTTTAGCAATGATGATATTGGCCCTGATGACATGAGAGTACGGTATTAGTCACACATTCAAATGGCGGCTGGCTGAGTACTGTGAAGATGTCTCTTTACCTGCAGGAACCTTGAAAACAGCAGACATTTTTAGACGATAGTCTCTCAGAATGTAACGAGAACCCTAAAAGATACATTGGGGCAGTACAGAGCTTCTGCAAGCACAACGCATCTTTCACAACGGAAGGTTTGAGCAATGAAGATATTCATTCTGATGGTAGATGTCTCTTTACCAGCAGGAAACTTAAAAAAAGCTTTCCAGTAAGTTGTTATACAGCGGATTTTAAAAATATCTTCTTCTTCTTCTTTGGCTCAACAACCGATGTCGGTCAAGGCCTGCCTGTACCCACTTGTGGGCTTGGCTTTCAGTGACTGATTGATTCCCCCCCATAGCAGGATAGTCAGTCCTACTTATGGCGGCGCGGTCTATTTGGGGATTGAACCCATGACGGGCATGTTGTTAAGTCGTACGAGTTTACGACGGTACTACGAGACCGGCCGGCTTTTAAAAATATAGTCCTCCAAAAAGCATAGAGAATTCCAAAAGATACTTTGGGTAAGTACAGAGCTTCTTCAGGCACAACGGATCTTTCACAACGGTTTTAGCGTTTTAGCAATGAAGATATTGATCCTGAAGGCATGAAAGTATGATAGTGGTCACAATCGCAACCGTCTTAGTACTGTGTAGTTGTCTCTTTACTAGGAGGAGCCTTTGAAGAATGCATTCCAACGGATTGATATACTAGCAGTGCAAAGGATTTTAAGAAGATAGTTAACCAGAATACAGCGAGCCTTCCAAGAGATACATAGGACAAGTACAGATTTACATCAGCCTCAACTAATCTTTTGTATCAATACAGCAAGTGGCCAATGTAAGGGAAGGCCACAAGTAGACAGACTCGTCTGGCTAGAGGAGGTGTGATCTCGTTAGTATACTAATGTCTTACTAGAATTGGGTTTGCGGACGACTATCCCAGGCATATTCGATTCGAGCACCTCGCAATCAACACTCGGAAGATCCTGTGACCTAAATCTGGAATGAGCTGGCCGGCAAGCATCCGGAAGTTTGATCAGCAAAAGTGCCCGACCCCCAACTCCAAGCACGCTCTAATTGCGATATGGCAATCACTGTGTTAGTACCTCTCTTACCACCGTACGATGAGGCCCTCTCCGCCCGCCCAGCAGAAGACTTGTAGGATGGGGGTACTA